>NC_030825.1:42206173-42806173 GCF_001704415.2 Capra hircus
CTTTCCTACGTTGGGGGTACCTCGCACCCAGCCGGGCAAAGCCCAGTGAGGCAGGTACTGTTTCTACCCTAGAGGTGGTCTTTGACCCCTGAAAGGATTTGCTTTGCCTTTGAAGCTGAGCAGATTGCACCAAATGGCATATGTTTTCAAAGCGATTTCCCTGAGGAGAAGAGTCCAGGCCCCAGCCACACCCCTTTAGCTCTCTGCCGTAGATTACTCAGTTGAAGCCGTTTGTCATCCTCCAAGAGCGGGTGCTTAGGAGGAGGTTACACAGGTTACCTCCGCCCTCAGAGAAGTCTGTTTCCACTGGGGCCTCCCTCCCCTTGGACGCGGCAGAGGAGTCCACTAGGGCGCGTGCCGTCTTTCAGACTTGATCTGAGATGGCGCGACAAATGCTCTGATTGTGTTGGAGCCAAAGAGTGATGGAAGCGAAGAGTGCGTAGTAGATGGGCAGGGTGGGGTCTCCACCTCAGGGGGCACAACTCCACTTTGACAGGCCCCCCTGCCAGGTGAAGTGCTCCTGCTCATCACTGGTTTTTCCGAGGAGGCAGTTTTCCTCCTGCATCGAGACCAGCCACTCCTGGAGGATTTCAGAGAACACCACCTCTCTGCCCGCCCCCCAGCAGCCCCTCCAATCTGGGCTCCCTCGCTCCATTCATGAAGCTGCCTCCTTGGCTCGCCCCACAGTAGCCTTCATCTCCATTTGTCCTCACAGCGTCATGAGCCTGCACCATGAACTTCAGTCCCTGGGTGGCTTACAGAGGCTCAGGGGTCAGGAGACCTGCACGGCAGCTGGCTTTGCCCTGAGCAGCTGGGCGAGCTCATACGAGGTATTCAACCTCTGTGTGCCTCAGTTTTCCCCTTGGTACAATGAAAATAATCGTATGTCCCACCTGATAAATGTTACAGCTGCTATCATGATAGTTATCCCAGTCTTTCGTATTCATGTTATCATTAGCTGGTTCATATTTCGTTATCATGATGAATCTTATTTTCTATACATTTATTTTGTCCACCCACGTGCATGTTGAGTTCCTTCAGGGTAAAACTCCCAACCTCTGATCTTCCCCACTGAAGGTATCTCAAGCTGTTGGCAAAAGTGGGATGTCAGCAGGTGCCCTGGGTTTGACCACAGGAGCAAGAGGGCCACCTCTGGGGCTCTGCTCAAACAGAGGGCTTTCACTGGGCTCAGCTCCGTGGCCACAGATCCATGGTGGATGATGTGGGAGTAGATACCGAAGTGCTTCCTGCCCTTCTGCAGCCTAGAGGAAGTCCCCCAAAGTAAAAGAAGAACATTCAGAAAGGGACCCAGTGGAGACTCCTACACAGGCCAGAGGTTTGCCCCCCAGCCCAAGGGGCAAGGGTGGCAAGGAAGAGTGGGTTCCATCAATGTGTCACGCATCTGATTTCTTGTAAACAGACTTGGACTAAGGAGAGAGCTGGGCCCCTCGCTGTGTGACGCGGGTGTCCCAGCTGCCTCCTCTGCCACCCGTCGTGCTCGCCTGCAGCCCCCGTGGGCTGCCTGACCTGCTGTGTGGACTGCTGCCCGTCTCCTACTTGTGGGCGGGATGAATTAACTCGCCTCTAAGCAAATACTGGGGGCCAAAACCAAAAGGAAAATGAGGCCAGGGAGTCCAGGGTGTTGTCAGTCATTTGGTTGGATCTGCCTTTCTCCTAGAAGAAGCCCTGGGAAGAAAGCCCTGGAGGAGGTAATAACGGTGTCTTTCACAATGGAAAGGTCAACCGACCTGTGTTTATTGAGTGACTCAGTGGGCCAGCCCTTTGCTCGGCTTTTTAGGTGATTACGAGACAGGCAAACCCACGAGGTCCTCTTGGTAAGCAGGCTGGAATCAAAACGCATGAGAAAAATGAGAGAGCAGCCCGGAGCAGCATGTCATTGGGCAGAATCGTCCAGAGGAGGTTTGGAGGATTCGAGGCTGTGCTCGGGAGGCACAGGTGGTGCGGCCGAGTGGGAACACGTGAGGAGGCAGGAGGGAGAAGGCTGGGTGCCACAGACATGGGTGTCGGGGTGTGGCGGAAGTCTCCAGGTCAGTGCAGCAGCGGGGGCATGTCCGCGTCCCCTCGCCCAGGGTCCTGCATGGGCTCTTTCCATTGCCTGGCTCTCTGGCCCCTCCTCTCTCTCCCTGATCACTGCCCTTCCTGCCGAGGCCTCTTTGAAATTTGACTAAGGTTGTGAGCACGTATTTCAGCATTTCTGGATGCAATTTGGTATCAGAGCAAAGAATCAAAGGATGTTTGCTATCACTTTAAAGTATGTTTCTCTCCCTCTTCCTCTGAGCACCTGACCCCACAATAATCACTGGCTTTGAAATAATAGACCCATCATAATTATGAGAATTAGTCTGGAGGCTTCTGCCTTATTTGCTCAACTGAGGTTACTGAGGCCGTCTTTAGAGGTGGAAAGGGTGTCCTGGACCATCTCAGCTGAGATGGCAAATACAGAGCTGTGCCTGCTGAGTGGGGGCTGCCAGGAAGCAAGAGTGAGGGAGGGGGCTGGGAGCAGGGAGAAAGCCCCCAGTACCCACCCCAAGAGCTGCTGCCCCTTGGGGACCTTGGACCCAGCGTTGTGAGAGAACAGTTTTTTTAGCAGAGGCTGAAACCAAGACCATGTGTGAAATGCCCCAAGTTTGTAAATGTTAAAAATAAATTTGGCACATGAAGACCCTGAGTAACGAATGAGCTCTCCATCGGGTTGCTACCCCCGCTAGTTACAGAAGTGGAAACAGAGGCCCAGGCAGGGGAAAGAACATGGGCTAGCTCATTATGGTGGTGGACACTTGTGTCCCCTCTGCCTCCTTGGTCCAAGCCCCGAGGTGTTGCAAAGCTGGACTGAGTCAACACTCTGAGCTGGCTCTGTGACCAACCCGTTCCAGGCGGTGGGTCAGTGGCCACGTTGCAGCCCTTGGACAGCAGGCAGGGAAGCCCAGGGCTCTTACAGAGGGCAGCTTCAAGGTTCTCCTAGGGCATTTAAGGAATAGACCCAGAGTTAATGCTGAACTCTTTCTTTGACTTAATTTATTATAATGTATGTGGCTAAAATGTAGATCACACTGCTGTTTTGGATCTCCGTTTTGATTCCCAAAATTGCAATCATGATAGGTGGATTATAACCGTGCTTTAACATACAGATGAGGAAATGTATTCCTGTGCAATTTCCCCCTAAGGAGAAGTCAGAGGATAAGGGGCAGGAGTTTTGAATAACCTTGCAACATTTAGTTGTCTCTCTCGGTTATGGGATAGAAATTAGCATTACAGGACTATATGTGTTGTGACTCCAGCGCTGCTTTGAATTTTAGTGTGAAGGAGCTTCCAAAGGGAAGGGAGAAAGCGATTTTCCTTATTAGAAATTGTCACCAGGATCTAATCTACATCCAAAGTGGTGTCACAAAGTGTTAAGTAAACACGAAGTACCTACTATGTGCCAGGCACCTTGCCAGCAGGCTGGGAATGCCATGGCAAAGCAGACAGACCGAAGAATCGCTGGAGAACTGAGCTCTAGCAGGCAACACTGGGTGGTGCTGAGCAGGGGTGAGCTGGGGAGGAGGCTGAGGTGGGGGGTGGGAGCTGTGAGAGCAGCTGGAGGGCCGAGGGTGGCAGGCCAAGGGAAAGGAGGGTGCAGGAAGCCTCACACAGAGGGGAAAGTGGAGTATTCCTTATGTGGGGGATGTGTGCATGTGGTGGGGTTCCCTCCAAGAACATATGTCTGGGCAGACTTTTCCTCGGGTCCAGATACTCAGCAGAAGAACTGAGCAGAACAAATGTCCTGAGGAGCTGCCCCAGGGCCTGGTCTCTGCTCTCCCCACCAGCCCAGGTCCTGGACTGGCACCCACTCAACCTCTCCAATGCACACTGAGGGTTCTGTTTGAATTCTGCCACCTGCCGCTCTCACCCCCACATCTGGGCCGGGGCTCTTGAGAGTTGTGAGAACCACACCCCCACTCCCCTTCCCTGCTGTGAGAGCTGGCTGTGGCTGTCCCTACATAGCGCAAGCCCTGGACTCTGTGTCACTAGGGCAGGTCAGTGCAGGAGGGTATAGGGAGTCTCAAAACGGGGGCGTCCTTTGGCCACACCGTGTGGAATGACCACCCAGCCTTCCCAACACCATTCATTCATTCATTCTCATCAGTATTTACTGAGCACCTACTCTGTTTCAGGAGGCTTTGCATGCATGTCAGTCACTCAGTCGTGTCCGACTCTTTGCAACCCCGTGGACTGTAGCCCGCCAGGCTTCTCTGTCCGTGGACTATTCCAGGCAAGAATGCTAGAGTGGGTTGCTGTTTCCTCCTCTAGTGGGTCTTCCCAATGCAGGGATGGAGCCCATGTTCCATCCTTCCCAATGCAGGTCCTGCGTCTCCTGCATTGGTAGGCGGAGTCTTTACCACTGAACCACCTGGGAAGCCCCAGGAGGTTAGGGAGATAATATTGAAAAAATCAGACTGCACCCCAGCTTGTAAAGTGTAGACAAGCTAGTAGGAGAGAGAAATTAAGCAGGTATCATATATATATGGTAAATACAAACTCTGAGAGGTGTGTCATGAAGGTTTCATTCTAGGGTAATTGGGGTTGACCTGACTCAGTGTTTAAGTACAAGAATGTCTTCCAAGAAAGTGGCATTGGAGCTGAACTCTCAAGAAAGAGAGTGAACTCTCAAGAATGAACACATCAACCAGGCATGAGGGAGGTGATGTGCTAGGGTTTGGGGTGTATGTTTCAAGAAGAGGGATGAGTGTGTATTGAGATTCTGAGGTCCATCAAAGAGAAAGTTCCCACCTTTCTCTTTCTGGAGGGTCAGTAGAGCTGTCTGGGGCTCTTAGCTGTTCTGGGAATGCCCTGGACAGACCCAGGCAGGACTGTGAGTGGCATCTCCTTGGCCCCCTGAAGGCTTGTCAAGGAAAGCTCCCAGCTCACATCACATCACAGTCCCAACTCACATCCCAGTGCCTGTAAAATTACAGGTGGCTGTAAAATTCTTTCCCAATATTGGGGTATGGGCATGAGCTGGTCAGAAGGCCTCTGGGGTACAGGACTGAGGGGCCTGGCATGTCTGGGCAGATGGGGTGCTCTGTGAAGATGTTCAGAAGCAGCCAGCCTGTCGCCCTTTAACACCAGCCATCTCATGAAAGGTATGTAGGATGGTGAGGCCTGAACTGCCCCAAATGGTAACTGCTCCTCTCTCTCCTTGTCATCCCAGTCTGATACCTTCCCCCTGGTCTTCCTCCTCACCCTTCCTCCTCACCCACTCATCTCAAAGGGATGATCTGAGCAAGTCTGTCTTGTCTAGGAAGTGTCTTGGGAGAAGGTGTTAAACTGTAACTTCAGGATTAGAACAGAGCATGCGTGGAAGCTTGTTCATGGGTTTCCCACCACGGAGACTGGTGCCACTTTGCACCCCGGAGATGACCTTTCCAGCTTGGCAGTGTGCTGGGGGAGGGCGCTGACCATGAGCTGGGCTCCTATGGTGATGCTGTTGTATGAATCATCACCTCTGGTTTATCCTAGTTATCTGTGTAGGTAGGTCAAGGGTAGGTCTGGACCTGGGTAGTTCAGGGGAACTGTCAGTTGGGAGTGTATCACATGCCTTTTCCTCACATTATGTCATTTAGTTTTCACAGGGATTGTAAAGTAGTGCTGTTATGCCCACTTTACAGACAGTATTTACAGTCTGGGCAAGGCTAGGGGAAGCATCTACAGAGGTGTAGCCCGGAAGTGGCAGGTCCAGGTTGGAAAACCCAGAGCTTGCTGTCTCAAAGCCAGTGACTTTCCCACTTGCCTGTGATAGCTCTGCAAGGTTTAAGGTATATTAAGGCCTTGCAAATCCCCTATCTCATGAAACACTCAGATTCCTTTGTAAGTACCATTATCCAATTATCCAGTTATACAGATTAGGATGCTAAAGTTCATGACGCTTTAGTGGTTTGCTTAAAATTCAGAGTTTAAACTCAAACTCAGATCTTGGAGTCAAACACTTCTAGGTGTTTTGAGGTGACCCCTTCTGGCTGACAGCCTCTGTGCATGCCTGGGGACCATGGGGACAATTTCCTCTGTCCCACCACCCCTCCCTCCACAAGGAAGACTGCTTGTCCTTGTCCCCTCCTTCCCTGGGCCTCCTTGGCGGACAAACTCATTTGCTGGTCCCTTGCGAAGATTTGTTTGGACTGGTCTAGGGATTGCTAGAACCTGGAGGTTTCCCTTTGAGAATTTTGCCAACACTTGATACTTTCGTCCGGGCTCAAAGGAAGAATGAGCAGACTTGACCTTCCTGTTTGAAGCTGCTCCCCAGGAAGCTAGTCCCCAGGGGTCAGTTCATTCATTCACACATCATTCATTCATGCATGAGCCGGATGAGTGATGATTGGATGCCTACTACGTGCCAGATATGGAGGAAGACTTCTCTGGTCCTCTTGTCCTCTGCCAGTTATAAGCTAGAAGGAGAACAAAATCCACACTCTTCACCTGGCCAGAGAAGCTAGTTGCGGGCCCACTCAGGATATAAATGTAACCAGGAGCTATCTGAGGTTTATAGCACAGCTTCATTTGTAGTTGAGAAAGGCTACTCCTATGGTTATCAGAAAGCAAAGTTACCTTCAAGCAGTGTCTGGGGGTCATGAGGAGGAAAACAGCAAAAACTTCACTGAGCATGTCATAGTCGTATTGTCCAAAGTCCACTCCCCAGCCAGGAGCCTGGGGGCTCGGGGGGGCATCAACCTTGCCAGGATGCAGACACTGGACCACTCGTGGGGAAGGCCATTCTCCAAGGCATCAGCTCCAGCTTTGTTTTGCTGGCATGTACCAAGACAGTGGTCAGTATAGTAACCTTGACTGTCTCCTTGGCTCCTCTGCTTTGTGGCCTGAGCCAAGTTCAAAGGGTTCGTCCTTTGGAGATCTATCAGCCAGGCAAAACAGCTCCAGAAAAATGTTTGTACCGTGATGGGCAGAGCTGGATAGAATTTTTTTTGCTAATTTTTATATGTCAGCTAAAGTATTTATTACTACAAAGTGTTTAAAGTTTCAGCATTTATTAAAAAAAATTTAAATCTTGATCCATTGATATTATTCTTCTAATAAAGGTTCTCAAATTAAAAGGGCTAGATAAGTCAGTGCAGCTCAGAAATGGCAGTAACTTCAGAGCTGGCAATTGACACTTGTTTTCTGCCACTGTTTACTCTTCAATAAAAAATGCATATTTACCATAGCAACCTCCTGATCACGTGGTGCCCTATCTTACCCGCTACCCTCTAAAACAGAATAGCTTCTTAAAGAAACACACACATTCTAATATGTATGCTTTTCAGATGCAAAAATGTGTTCTTTATAAGGAAGCCCTCTTGCCTGGGATTTAATGCTAATAAACATGTCATCTTTATAGAAATCATTTTGGTCCTGTGTCTTAAATTTTAAGGCATTCACCCTGAAAATCAAAATAAAATTACTCTTGGAAGGACTTTTGATTATCTTGAGAGTTTGTTGATCATTTGTTTTAATACAGTTTTAAAATAATGTATATTTGGATGTATACATGCATAGGTATATATATATATATATATATATATATATATATATATATATATATGTTTTTTTCCCCCAAACAGTAGCCATTATTATCATTTGGGAGGGAGTTTGATATAGATTCTAATGACCTGCTGCTTCATCTGTGATTAAAGATTGTCATCTATGCAAAGCTCAATTGCAGGCTGAATTGTTTTTCACTGTTAACTTGGGAGAATTGCCTGGATGTTCAGAGCTTTGGAGAAACTGCTGTAACCTGGACTTTTCAGAAAGGGAGCATGCCCTCTCATTCTGGACCTTGTGCAGGTTGTAGGTTCTGTGGCTTGGGGAGAGTGCTAAAGCCACAGGTCTCTGCCCTCCCCACGAGCCACCCTTGCATGCAAGGCGTCCCTTTGGCAATATTCATGTTAAAAGCTGTTATTAACTGGAGCATATCCTGCCTGCACCAGGCCCTTGCTAAATGAATTGTTAACGACTATCCCCGCTTTGCAGATAAGGAAACTGAATGAACCTCAGAGAGGTTATGTCATTTGCCCAGGATTATGTTCTCTAAGAGTTGGTGGAACTTGGTTTTGACCTGAAGCACCTGATTGAAAACTTTTTCCACTTAATCTGCGCTTGGAACCTTTCTGTCAGACGTCAGCCGGAAGGACAAGTGGGAACAGCATGGGGGGTGGCGGGGGCAGCGGTAGGCAGTGCCTTCTTTTGCGGAATGTTCTCAGGAGATGTTGCATGCCCTCAGCTTCAGTAGAGCTCACCCTGGTTTGCATCTGGGCCTGCCAGCCATGTACCCCTGTGCAGGAGTCTGGACACCGCAGCCCTGGGCAGGTGGTGTCTGGCTGTGTATGTGATGAGAGAGCTGCGGTCAGGGCCCCAACAGCCTGGGGGTGGGATGCATCCGAACCAGGCCTGGTGGATTTTTTAAATTCCTTTCAGCCACATACAGACCAATTTGAAAAACAAGAACATATTGTGACTCTGTTATGCTTAGTGGCTTTGGGGGAAAATCCGATTGTGATGTGAGGCAGGGCTCTCTGTGGCGATGTGGCGTTGTGACCCTAACTCAGAAGAGGAGAGCTGCCCAGACCCCATGGCCCAGCCAACCAATCTGACTGCAGCGTGTCCACGAGCCATTTCATAATTATCCATCATGAATGCCTCCATGCTGCCTTAATAGATTATTTAAAATGGTGCCTGTGTCTCCCATGCAACCTCGTTGGCCCCGAACTGTACATACATACAAGCCGGGAGAGGTAATTGCTTATCATGTATCTTTTTGTTCCAGACACTTTTATAAAAGAGTATGTATTATGTATGGTGTGACCTTCAAATGTCAGGAATGTGTTGTGCAATAAACTGTCAATATTTGTGGTTATAAGGTACTAGATGACTTTTACAATAATTGGAATGGCTATATTAAAAGCTTGGATCACTCAGCTGGTTAAAGAGAAAGACACAGGCCAGTGTTCATCAGGGACTTGCCTTCTGCCAACGATTAAATGAAAGATATTGCAAGGTGCTTAAGATGTCTTCTTTGTTTAAAAAAGAATATGGCAAAACCTGTCTCCAGGGGAGGCGTTATCTCCAGATCATTCCTTCTCCTTTCAGTGTGTGTCCGTCCCTAGAGAAAACTCAGCCCACAAGTTATGGCGACTGACCAAGCACATTTTGAAAAAGATCGGTCCAGCTTGTTCTCAGTGTCATTTAAGTAAGAATTCCTGAAGCCTACCCGGTAGTCAAAGAGATCTTCTCCAATCTTCCCCCAGCCCCCACCCCAACCATAAAGGAGGGGGCTGTAAATTACCTTAAGAGGATCTTAAAAGCTATAGTTTTTTTTTTTTTTAAGAAAATAAATTACGTAGAAGTCTTTTGGGAATTTATGCTTTACTGAAAGTAGAGGCTTCTATAGTCTGTCTTTTTTGTGTTCTTTTTTTAAAGAAAGGAACATGTAATTTAAATTATGAAGAAGGGAAAGCATAACAAATATTTTGCAATAATTACAGTAGTGATTGGGGCATGGGTTACTTCTAAAGTATCTGTTTTATTATGTTTTTCTATTGATTACTGTTTCTTTATGCTGTTTCTTACAATGCAATGACATCTTCCTTTTTAGCCAGGAAGTAGCCACTCCAGTATTCTTGCCTGGAAAAACCCATGGACGGAGGAGCCTGATAGGCTGCAGTCCATGGGGTCGCTAAGAGTCGGACACGACTGAGCGACTTCACTCTTCACTTTCATGCATTGGAGAAGGACATAGCAACCCACTCCAGTGTTCTTGCCTGGAAAATCCCAAGGACGGAGGAGCCTGGTGGGCTGCCGTCTATGGGGTCGCATGGAGTCGGACATGACTGAAGCGACTTAGCAGCAGCAGCAGCAGCAGGCAGATGAAATCCTGGAAGGTGCCTCAACGACACACCGCCATCTTCCCTCAAGCTGTTGTGATCTTGCTGATTAAAGTGTATGTGTGTGGTTCCTTCCACCTGGCTAGAGACCCAGGAGACACCCTGAGGCCTCCTCCTTCAGGAAGCTTCCCCAGGTGCCCCTGACCTCCTGCCCCGCTGCTGTCTTCACACTCCAGCCCCAGATGGTCTGTGCTGAGCACTTTGGGGGCATTTCTGCTATTTTGCTCATATACGGGGCATTTCCAATATTTTGCTCATACAGGGGGCATTTCTGATGTTTTGCTCATATAGGGGGCCACTTTTCCCCGGACTACTCAAAGCAACTTTCCTCTTATAGTCAGGAGCTCATCTTGCCCTCTGAATTCCAGTTTGCTTGCCTCCTCTGATTCTTTTCTTTATTTTAAAAGGGTGTGTTTAAAAGAGTAGGTGCAAGTTTTAAAGTATGTATTGAGCACCTGCTATTGAGCAGAGTGCCTGCCGAGTGCTGGGGTTATAACACCAAACAGTAGTGTGTGGTCCTTGTTTGTGTGGAGCTTGTGTCCAAGGGCAGACAGGTGGTAAGCAGACAAATATGCAGGTCAGTTAGCATCTGCAATAGGTGACAGTTCCTCGAAGGGCAAACCAGAGAAAGAGCACCCTGAGAATGTGGAGTCAGGGAGAATTCCTCCAGACAGCGTGGTCAGAAACAGCACGCCCAGGAGAGGCGGTGGACTTAAGTCTGAGTGTGAGTCTCTGTGAATTCTGGGGGGAGAGAATTCCAGGTGGATGGGGCCACAACAACTAGTCAGTCCTAAAGGAAATCAGTCATGAATATTCATCAGAAGGACTGATGCTGAAGCTGAAGCTCCAATGCTTTGGCCCCCTGATGCAAAGAACTGACTCATTGGAAATGACCCTGATGCTGGGAAAGATTGAAGGCAGGAGGAGAAGGGGATGACAGAGGAGGAGATGGTTGGATGGCATCACTGACTTGATAGATATCAGTGTGAGCAAGCTCCTGGAGTTGGTGATGGACAGGGAGGCCTGGTGTGCTGCAGTCCATGGGGCTGCAGAGTCAGACATGACTGAGCAACTGAACTGAACTGAACTGTGGCAACAGGAGCAAAAGTGGGGTGCCAGCCAGGAGGCCTTGAGGAAAACAGGTGGAGGGCTGGAGCAGAGTTGGGATGAGGTCAGAGCAGCCGCGGGGGCCACTTAGTTGGGGGTGGGAGACCGTGAGGAGTCGGGGGTTATTCTAAGGAGTAACAGAGCCAATGGCTTGTCCCTCCCCTGCCCATAGCCAGGCTTTCCCCAGGGGATGGCATCTCCCTTGGCCGTGCCTCTCCAGTCGCATCCTGCCTGCTTCTCCTCCCCCAGGCCAGTCCATAGGTGACCCTGCTCTGCTCTGGTTCACCTGATCAGTCTCTGGGATGTGTCCCTGCCCTGCAGGCCAGAGGCAAGAGAGAGGTGTGCGGAGCCCAGAGAAATCCGTCGAGCCCAAGAAATCTGTCTTGTGAAGGGTTGCTTCTCCGAGTCCCACATCCTGCCTGCTGCATCCCTGGTCACAGCTCCCAGGCTGGGGACTAAAAGCGCATGCCCACAGCCAGCCCTGAGCACCTTGGGAGAACTGGCATCCCAAGGATTACAGAGCATGTTGTCGGTGGCAGCGTCACACAATGCCAAAGGGAAGAGACCCCATGGTGGCCCAGTCACCAGCAGGGGCGTTCCGCACACTCCCGTGACAGTTAGGAAAGGGCTCTGGGCCTGGTAAAACCAGAAACACATTTGGCCCACAGTGCTTGATTTTGAAGCCCTTGTGTATTTTAAGGGAAATTTAATCCATATGTTTCTGATTCATTTTCACTTAACTCATCAAAATGTTGCTTTAGAGAAGCCATTTGAGATCCTAGTATCTTATACTTCTTTTCCTCCAAATTTTAGCCTTTTAGTGACCTATTTCCCCAATTCCAGAAATTCTATCTTGCTAAAAGCAAATGGAGCTCTGCACAGTTTTGAGTCTGGGTCAGAGGTGAGGAAGGCGATGATGGAGGACATTCACCTCTGTGACCAGAGGTCTGTCACGAGCTGGGCCTTGCCAGGGAGCCCAGCCTGGTCCCTGGTCTTAAGGACCCACAGGGAAGCTGGCTGGCCTTCTCACAAGTGGCCATCCATTTCTAAAATAGCTCTCTATTTAAACAAATACTTTTGCCAATCCATATTAATGCTTAAGTATTTAACATGACTATATATGGCCGTCATAAACCAGAGAACTTTGATGGAATAACAGAGACACCAAATTAATACTGACCTAAGGCATGAGTTACGTCTTCCAAGAGTTAAGTACAGTTGTTTATGGCAATGTTATAATTTTTATGCATACCATTAATTTAAAATCGTTTTTTAAAATAAAAGGAACCCTTCATCAGCCACAGCCATTACCTCTACCACAGTAATTGTTTTGAGTCTGTTTTAAAGTTTTCAAAATAAGCGAAAGTGTTAAGCTTTTAAGAGGAACTATACATTCTCCTGGACATTTTCTCCAAAGTGTTCTTTCTTCTACCCTGAAACCATTTAGAACACTGATACATGTGGGCAAAGAAATTAAGAAAGATGTGATTTTTGGTGTCCTGTTCACCCTTTAGACTCTACAAATTGCTTTTTCCTTCATTAATGAAGTGAGAGCTGTGCTTTTGAGATGCTCTTTGCACAAGGCAGACTTTCAGAATGAACTGCACGACTCATCTGGGAAAATGTATTTACTGTTATACTAAGAGTTTCATAGAAATTAAAATACCATGGCCTTTTACGTCGTAAAATAGTAAGCACTCAGGTGTATGGACAGCTCCCTCATCCCACTGAGGTTCCTGGGACAACTCTCTATTCCTTTCATGGGCTTATCTTCATCATCATCATTACAATTTTTTTTTAATTGAAAATCTTTCCGGAATGTACTTTTGGGCGTGTGAAGGGTAAGGCTGCCTGGCAGGATGAGGTGAGCAGTAAGGGTGCATGCACAGTTTAAAAAGGAACCTCTCTTTGCTTTTTCTATTTGGTCCCACCCTGCCTCTTTTGGTCCCTCTGGACCTTGTTCTCTGTCACACTCTGTGGATTAGTAGGACTACCTGGAGAATTGGGTATAAACCTTGAAGACTTCACTAGTAGAAGGTTCGCATGACTTGGTTCCTGATTCCTCCCATTGCGACTAGTCTCCAAGTCTCCAGGACTTGACAGAGCCAAGATTTGTTCTCATTCGTGAGCAGTCTGTCTTGGGTCGATCTGGGGACTCAGCGATCCAGGCATCCTCTATTTTGCAGTTTTGCCCCCTCAACACGTGTGTTGCAAGGACAGAGTGGCTGGGGAGGAGAGGGAGGTGGCCATGGTACAGAGTCTCTCCTTTCAGTGCCTCCAGCCATTGCCTGGACTAGTCAGTGGTGCCAACTTTTAGGCAAAGGCAGTTGGGAAAAGTTGGGGCTCATGGAATATACTGAAGGATGTACTATCCCTTTCGTGGTCATTTCCTCCCATCTCTCTAAAATCCATCCCTATTTCTGATTTGGCTTAAGATGGGCTAGGACTTCCCCAGGGACTCAACAGTAAAGAACCTGCCTCCAATACAGGAGACTCAGGTTCTGTCCCTGGGTCAGAAGATTCCCTGGAGGAGGGTATAGACAGAGGACTACAGTCCATGGGGTCACAAAGAGTCAGACACGACTGAAATGACTGGACACGTAGGCTAGGGTGGGTGAAGGAAAGGCCACTACGTGGATGAAGACAGCCTGCAGTGGACTTGGGGCTCACAATATCGCAGGACTATAAGGAGCTGGAGGGGAAGAGCCAGTAAGTCCAGCTGGGGTGGGGTGAAAGGTTTTGCCTAAGGATAGCCAGGCACTGGGGACCAAGAAGGAAGAGATTCTGCCTCCTGACTCCTTCTCTGCAAACAAGGGTATTTTAAATATGTACCAAGGAAGTCAAGTATTTAAAGATAACCCTTGGGGGAAGGAATCTACCCTTAAAATACAAAATTATTTCATAAACCAAGTTTTTAAATTCCAAACAAATATAACAGTAAGGTTGAGTGCATAATGAGGCACCCAGAAATTCAAATCACATTTGTGTACAAGATAGCCAGTCTCAGAGATGGATGCGGGTAGCTGCTGATGGTGTTTTATGTGCGTCTAGGTTTTAACTTTTGAGAAGTTGTTTTTCTTTCTAAGCATCTGATTCTTTGTCTCTCCAGGACTGCCAGTTTGTGGTTTAGTTGATGATGAGGATTCTAACATAATCCACAACCATTTCGAATCTCCCAGCCCCTTCTTTAGCCCACAGCTGTGGGCTCTCCCTCTGAGAATTCTAGGGAAGGTAATGCACCTCAGTCAGCTTGACCTAGGGCAACCTAGCTATATACTCAGAAGATTGGGAGAATCAAATGGAAACATAGAAGGCAAGGTTTCTGACCCTGAGATGACAAAATTACGAGGGTCAGTTGTTCGATGTCCCCCCAAACACATCTTTTTAAATTGAAGTATAATTGATGTGTAATATTATAAATATTATATATAAAGCATACAGTGTAGTGATTCACAGTTTTTAAAGGTTGTGCTCCATTTACAGCTATGATAAAATGTTTCCAGTATTGTACAGTATATCCTTGCAGCATGTTTTAGACATAATAGTTTGTACCTCTTAATCCCCTCCTCCTATACCGCCCCTCCCCGTTCCCTCTCCCCACTTGAAACCGCTGCCTTGTTCTCTGTATCTGTGAGTCTGTTTCTTTTTTGTATTATTCGGTTGTTTGTTGTATATTTTCGATCCCACATGTAAGAGATACCATACAGTATTTGGCTTTCGCTGTCTGACTTGTTTCACTTAACAGAATACCCTCCATGTCCATCCACGTTGTTGCAGATGGCAAAGCTTCATTCTGTTATGGCTGAGTAGTATAACACTGGATGTGTATTTTGTTGTTTAGTCGCTAAGTCATGTCGGATTATTTGGGGACACTGTGGACGGTAGCTTCTCTGTCTATGGATTTCCCAGGCAAGAATACTGGAGCGGGTTGCCATTTCTTTCTCCAATATGTGTGTATGGGTTCTTTCCCACTAGTGCCACCTGGGAAGCCCCCCCCCCCCACATATATATATATATATATAAACCCCACAGGCTTCCGCAGTGGCTCAGTGGTAAAGAATTTGCCTGCAATGCAGGAGATCAAGGTTTGATCCCTGGGTTGGGAAGGTCCCCTGGAGGAGGGCATGGCAACCCACTCCAGTATTCTTGCCTGGAGAATTCCACGGACAGAGGAGCCTGGCAGGCGACACACTACATTGGGTCACAAAGAGTCGGACGTGGCTGAAGCCACTTACCACGCACGCACACCCCATGTCTTCTCTGTCAGTTTACTTGTTGATAGGCACTCAGTGTGTTCTCATGTCTTGGCAGTTGTAGACAGTGAACATCGGGGTGCATGTATCTTTTCCAATTAGTGTTTTTGCTTCCTTTGGACATACACCCAGGGGTGGAATTGATGGATCATATAGTAGTTCTATTTGTAGTTTTTTGAGAAACTGCCTAACTTCTTGAAACAAAACTTGAAATGATTGGATCCGTGTCTTCTTTTTTATCTAAACACTCCCAGCTTGTAGGAACAGGAGGAAGCAGAGTTTTTGATATCTACTACAATTCACCTGTTTCAGGCTGAAACTTGGGAAGGCTTGCATGTATAGTCTGTGTTCCTCTGGAATATTATTTGCTGCCATTATGTAAGATATCCACTCCTGAAGAATAGATCGCATATTATTTAGTGGGGTCAGGAAAAGAAACAGAGGTCCCAGGAGCTACTTCTCAGCTATTTCCCCATATTGTGAGGCCCAGAGCACACTCAGGCTGAAGCTGTGTTGCCTGCAGTCGGATGCCCCCACTCTTGGGGACACCCCAGCTTCGAGGAGCTGGCCGCGGTGCTTTCACAGAGGAGCAGGAGGAGCAGATAGCGAGTCTGAGGCCCACCTCTTTTCACATGCCCAACTTCATTCTACTCGACACTCTTAGAGCAAGCGTCTGATCAGAGAGAAGAGATACTGCAGATTTTAGAAAACGGAATATAAAAAAAAAGCAAAAACAAAAGCAATCCACATGTGGCCTGAAAAAAGGTCACACATGTCTTTTTTATAATGCTTCTTCCCTTCTATCATCTCTTTCCTGGAGGGGCTGGGGAAGGACTGGTCTGTCCATAACCAGGACCATGGATGTGTCCTTGGCTGGCTGTGTGGGGCCACAGGCAGAGCCTTGGGACTCGGTCTGGAGAGTCTTGCAAAAAGACAGCTGCTAGTGCTTCTGCACCCTGGGGAGAGAAGGAATGAGGAACAGCCTCATCTTCCCCTCTGAGCCAGCCTCTTGGGTTCTCAGAGGGGCGGGGCCTAGCCTAGCACACCTTGTTTAACGGTACCCATCCAGGTATAGGCAGGGACTCACACACAAGCCCTGAGAGTGTGCGGCTGGGTGGGCCTTCCTCCACCATCACTGACAGTACTTGGCTTCCAGCCTCTCCGGACACTTCCTGGGACCACCCACAATTCCCCTTCATCCTCACTCAAGTTTGTTTTTCTACTTGGATTAGTCTAAGAGTAAACGCCATAGGCCTTCTGGCCCTCGAAGAGGAGGGGGGGAAATCTGTGTAAAGTGAAAATTAGACTCTTAAATCTGCAGAGAAAGCTGTTTATCTTACAAATTTATTCTTTTTATTGGGCCACACATATCCAAGATAGAAAGATAAAAGGAAAACAGATACAGGACATCACTTAGAGTGACATATAGTGGGATGCAGCTCATCCTCACCTTCTGTAAAGCCTGTGGGAGCGCATGGTGGCAGCTTTATCTGTCTATTTATCTACAGCTTGCCCTGGGCCAGGGCCCACCAAAGGCTGCAGTGGAGATGCATTCCCCACACTCTATATTCTCCTCTGTTGGATTGCTCCCCAGAGGCTCCGATGGAGGAGGGTCTCGGGGAGGTGCTCGACTGCTGATAGTGGGACATGGGGATGGGCAGGGATGCAGACTCAAAAGCCCACACCTGCCTCCTCCTGTCCTGAAGTCAACACTTAGTTTTGTTCATCATTCAAATGACAGCTCATGACATCCTAACTTAAATAGGATATCTTAACCCCATTGCAGGGAGCAGTTGGGCAGAATTTTAATCAGGCTCATTGTTATTTTAAGCTGACCTCATGATCACACAAAAGATAAGCGAGTTACGCTGGGAGAGCAACTGCAACAGGTTTGGTGTTGGGGTGGCTGTGGGGGTACAGCGAGATGGGTAAGAGTTGGCCCACCAGTTGTTTATACCTAGGATGTGGTTGATTCGGAATGGGCATCTGGTGTCTGGCCGTTTTCCTCCTGGACTGTTGGCAAACTGGTTCTTTTAACACAGCGGTGGCGGCAGTCCTCGTGGATGTGACCTGTGGACATGGGGCTGCCTGCTATGAATGCATGTGGGGCATTTGTCTGCCATGATCTTGAGAGCCTCCTTTGTGCCTGCTTGCCCTTATCAGTAGCCATCTCTGGAAGTCTTTCCACAGTCCTGTGGACAAACCACAAAGCTAGTGGTAGGTCAGGTGGGCTCTAGATGTGGATGAACCGAGTCCTCCTACCCATGTAATATTTTGAGGAAAAAAAGAGCTGGGCAATTAGACCTTTTGAACAACTCTTATCCAAGGGTGCTTAGAAGAGTTGGGGAGAATAGGAGTCAAAGCGAGCCTTCCAGGAAACTTTCCAGGGTGGCACACAGTCCAAATGCACAGAGGATGCTTGAAGCCAAAGTGTTCCACGGTTGTTCCGAGCAAACATCCAGATTAGAATTGAGTGTGATTGCCTTCACCTTGTTCATGGCCTATAAGTCTGTCCCTTTTGGCTGTGAGCAGAGAACACCAGGAACGGATGTTGAAGAATGAAAGCAATTTGCGTTTTCCATTGCTTGGAAGGTACAAATCTTGTTTATTTTGCTCTCTGCGGAACTCACAGGTCTGCTTATTATCCCAGAAAGTCCCCTTGTTCTCATAGTGAATCTACCGCGAGGCCTGGAGGGTGGGCCAGAAGCTGCGGCCAGGACCCTGCCAGCCTTGGGGGCTTGGGTTCTGTGCCAGGCAGAGGCCTCCAGCCCTGTGGGGAGGCCAGAGGAGAAGGCTTGCGTGCCTCCCCTTCTTGAGGCAAGATTCCCAGCTCCTGCCCCGCTCCCCTGATGTCGCCTCCTTGGCAATGTGATGTCAGGCCTCGGGTGTTGCAATAACATATCCTCCAACCACTAGATATTTTCACAGTTTTATTTACTATTATGTCCCGTCATTTCTGTGCAGAAGGCAGCCGTATGTAAATTTGATTCCATTTTCTAATGGTTTGGGTTACATAACAAATAACAGCAGGAAGGAAAATTTGTATTGATACTTTACAGAGGAAGTTCTCAAGTCACTGCACAAAGATTTAACTGTGGTGCTCTAAGTTTATGGGAGTTTTGCAGCTGAGTTTCTGCACATGACTTTGAATATGTCACTATATGTTTATCATGGGCTAATTGTGGAACCACATTTCCATACTTTTTCTTCTCTCTTTCATGAGATTACACCAGCCAGCGATGGAGGCAAGACTCTACAAGGAAGAAATGATCAGTTTGGGATAATTTTCTTTCCTGTCCCAAAATAGCTGTATGTCTGCATGTCTTAGGGACTCAGCCGAGACACATTTTTTTCCATTTGTTGCTTGATATAATGCAAATGTGATTTCGATTCTATAGCAAACTCTCCAGCTAGTCCATATTACAAATTAATCAGATTCAACAAACACCAACATTTTTAAACTTTTGCAAAAAAATACTTAATAGGAGCTAAGCAAAAGAAGAAATCAAACCAGCTGCTGACACAGCTGTTTCTTTTCTTGTTTAATTCAGTTCAATATAAAGGTACCATATGCTGCTTAAAATGATGATAGGAAAGATGAAATAATTTAAGAGAATAACAAGAAAATACATGAATTGTCAGCATTCTGTCAGATTTAGAGAATGAAATAGACAGGTGTAGTATTGACATGTCTAACTTTGTGTGGTGTTAGCAGTTTTGGTGCGAACAACTTCTGACATGTGCTGAAGTGATGTGAGAACGTTTCTCCTCCGCTGCAGACATTGGCGAGGAGGCTGGGAGATCGGCCGGCGTCCAGCAGCCCGCACTGCTTCGTGACAGGAGCCTAGGATCAGCCATGAAGGACTGCCCATACTGTGGGAAAACCTTCCGGACATCCCATCACCTAAAGGTCCACCTGAGGATACACACAGGTGAGAAATCTGGGTGCACAGCTCGGAGGAGGCGGCCCAAGCTGCCGCGCTCCTGTCCCAGGTCTAGCCTCTGTGGGCTGGTCTGTGCACCACTGTCTGGGTCTGAGCTGACCCTAACGACCTAGTTCTCTGCCCCACACTCACCCTCCTGAATGACACATGGCATGTGGACGTGGGTCTCCCGTGGTCCAGGTTTGGGCTGATGGTGCTTTGTCCGAGGCACGGAAATGTTTTGCTTACGGGGTCCTCCTGCTGTACTGAAGTCACACCTCCTACATCCCCATACGGACTAGGGGTCTTTCAGGTGCAGATGACTAGAACCCAGCTCAAACTGTAAAGATACAGGTCACGTAGGAGGTCTTTGAAGGCAGGCTGGCTTCCGGCCCCGTTGGGGTCACGCACCCACACCTGGGACTTGGACAGATGACGAGGGGAATGGGTAGCTCTCCACTGGGTCTCCTCGAAAAGAAAGATTGAGATGCTCTTAACCGAGCCTCTGGACGGCTGCTGTCATTTCCCATGTGTTGGCAGTGCCTGAGCCCCTCACTGTGAGGGCTTCTCTTGGTCTCTCTGCCTCGAGCCTCGGTCATGGTTCTTGTTAGCTTTTCTGCTAGTTGTTTGCACATTGCCAATACAAAAAAAAAAAAATCTATCTGAGATATGGACACCTCCATTTTCTTTGATTTTTCTCCTGACACATTATCTATTGGAGTATGAGCTGCTTCAGAGGATAGACAAATATGCCATCTATTTTCAAAAATAATTGTGGTCTGTTTCCCAAGGAATCAATAAAGCTCAGGGTTGTGCACGATATTTAGTGCATACAGGCCTCATGTTCAGCATGCTATGGGAGACAGGGAGCCCTCACCCGGGCCCTCACCCATGCCCACATGTCTCCCTGCCACCCAGCATCCTGAGGACAGGTGGTCATGGGCAGTGGGTGTAGGCTGCCATCTTTATATGCAGCCTGGGTACAGTGGGCCTCGCCACTGTCCCTCCCTGTCCTGGAGCACTTCTCTCGTGGGGTCACCCCAAGGCAAGAGAGGACTCCTAACATGCACTGACGATGCAGCAGGCTCTCTTACCCTCTGGGGTCCATGGACTCCGACCATCTTGACCTTCATCACCTCCCTGTGACCCCATTGCCGTCTTCCTGTTCCTCCTGTGTAAGAGGTCTTGCTTCTGCGACAGGACCTTTGCACCTACTGCCCCCTCCCCCTGGACTGTTCTTCCTCCAAGTGTAACTGGGGGCTTAGCTTCACGTGATCTCTTGAGAGGGACCATGCCTAACTACCCTGCCTGAAATATCCCTTGTGCCCCTGCATTATTTTTTTCATAGACTTAGCACCTTGTGAAACTATCTTGTTCAGTTCAGTTCATTTCCTTATGTGTTGTTTATCTTCCGCCAAGTAGAATGTGAGGGTGGTAATATTGTCCATCTTTTTAAATGCTATAGAACCCCAGGCCTGCAAGAGTACCTTGCAGTAAACTATAGCTTAGCAGAGGCACAGTGCATTTATTTGAGAGGTTGAATGACAGACCAAATAAGTGAGTGACCCTTCTCCTTCAGTCCCTGCTCTATGCTTCGGAACCTGGACTCTTCCCTGGGAACCTGTGGTCCTTCTAGAAAGACCCTCTGCACACGCGAGCTGGTCAGAAGCTACCATGTGGCAGCCACCCTACAGGTGCCAGATGCATGGGTGTGGATGGAGCTCGGGGATGGGTCCCTGAGTTCCTGCCTCAGGGCCTTTGCACTTCTCTGTAAGAGAGGTCACCCACCGGCTTGTGCCCTCACTTTCAGAGTGGCACCCATGTCCCCTTCTCAGTGAACTTATCCCAGTGAGAGGGCTCAGGACAAGACAGCTTTTGCAACCACACCGATGTCCACTTTCCTCCTCAGGTTGTATCCAGGGTCCCCAGTGTTATGGCTGGGGGACCCACAGATGGGAGACAGTCCGCCAGGGCATCCACCATCCTGCTGTCTACTGGGGTGTAGAGACCTATCCAGGCAGCTGCTGTGGTTCTGCCCTTTCTGGTGATGTAGATACAGGCTCTGGGGCCAGGTTTCCCAGGCAGGTGAGACCGGCCCTTCCAGGGTTAGTGTGGGTCAGGAAGGAAAGAGGCAGTGTCTCCCAACCAGGAGCTCTGCCAGCCCACGGGCCCCCACCCACCCTCAGCTGGACTGTGGTTTATGTGGAAATGCCAAAGAATATTCCTGGTAAGTTAGGACTGAAGCCAGCAGAAAGAAGTCTTGCTGAACCTGAGTAGAAACAAATGGATACTGCTTTTGAAAGTTTTAAAGTTTGAGGAAGACTGTATTTGTCCAAGCTTCTGCTTCTTTTGCTTCCTAAACTTCTGAAGTTTGTGACCAACAGTCTTTGGTGACATTGAGAGAAGTGACATAGGACCATGGACCGAGGCATTCTGGAGACTTCCCAGAATAAGGCTGAAAATGAGCGAAGTCATGGAAACATCACACCAGCCCTCCTTGGAAGCAGAATTTGCAGGGTTTGAAAGGCAGAATGGTAACCAGATAAAGATCAATTTCCTTTTTATCAAAGAACAAAGAAGTTGGAAAATGCTTACAGTTGTGCTTTTGAACAGAACAGAAAGTGTTACATGTTATAAATCACCAAAGTAAACATCCATTATGACAATGTACAAGCGTAGATTACGCGAGTAATTAAAAATCAAAATCAAGTGGTCTGTTAATGAAGGAGTTAATAGGGGCCCCAGTTGTGGAGATGTCCTGGGCTGCCTTCCCTGTCTCTTTGTGGTTTTGTGATTCCAGATGACATGGTCAGAGGACAGCAGTCTCCAAAATAGAACAGTTGTTTTCCAAAATGCCATCTTTTGAAGTTTTTCTATAATGAACCTATATAAGCACAGTAAAACTCTGATGTGCAATAAATATATTTTAATTGGTCAGGATATGAGGTGGTACATTCTCTGTATCTTTCTGTCCTACCCCATCTCTGTGGGAAGTTTTGATCGTATAACATCAACTGATTAAAAAAAAAAAAAAACCAAAAAAAACCACTTTCCTTTTTTTAACTCCCGCTACATTAACTCAATTACTGCTCTTCTTCTCCAACACCTGTCTATTAAGAGAGGTTCTGAGCAGATGCACCAGTCAGGTTGCTCTGAACACCTGGGGGCTGGGCAGAGCCTGCAGGGAGCTAGAACATTTCAGCTGCTGCTGAGCTCCAGCCAGATCTATGGGGAACAGAGAGGAGCACCCAGAGGACCCTCAGATCCTAGGGCTGCCCCACTCTGGCTACTGCAGGAAAGATGTGGATTGCTGATTCCACCTAGGGAAGGCGGAACTCCTCTCCTGTTTAAAAGTCTGGCTGATTAGGACCAAATCACTAGACGTGCCTGATTTGTCTACTAGAGCACACTGCTAGTGACTGGAATTCAGAGCCAGACGCTAAAAAGACTGTGTCAGTTAGGGCTCTCCAGGGAAAGCCCTGTGTGTGTTTACACATCTATATACATATATATGTATCTATATATATCTATAGAGACATATCTGTGTACATATACATGTATAGACACATCAATCTACATATATACACATTTATATATATACATGTCTATATACATCTGTGCAATATGTATACATATATATTCGTGTGTCCATGCATGCTAAGTCACTTCAGTGTGTCTGACTCTTTGCAACCATATGGACTGTAGGCCACTAGGCTCCTCTGTCCATGAGATTCTCCAGGCAAGAATACTGGAGTGGGTTGCCATTTCCTCCTCCAGGGCATCTTTCTGACCCAGGGATTGATTGAACCCAGGTCTCTCTCCTGCATTGCAGGCGAATTTTTTACTGTCTGAGCCACCAGGGAAGACCTTTTATATATATTTATATATAGATTGAGGGCAGGAGGAGAAGGGGGTGACAGAGGATGAGACGGTTGGATGGCATCAGCGACTCAATGAACATGAGTTTGAACAAATTCTGGGACATCATGAAGGACAGGGAAGCCTGGCATGTTGCAGTCTATGTGATCGCAGAGAGTCAGATATGTCTTAGCAACTGAACAACAATAAATACATATATATATATATACACACATCAATATACATATGTTTGCATGCTAAGTGTGCATGCTATGTTGCTTCAGTCATGTCCACTCTTTGTGACTCGTAAGGACTGTAGCCCTCCAGGCTCCTCTGTCCATGGGGATTCTCCAGGCAGGAATACTGGAGTGGGTTGCTGTGCCTTCCTCCAGGAGACCTTCCTGACCCAGGGATTGAACCCGCATCTCCTGTGACTCCTGCATTGGAGGCAGTCTTTACCACTGAACCACTGGAGAAGCCCTATATACATATATACACATCAATATACATATACACATATCTGTATATATCTGAAAGTGAAAGTCACTCAGTCGTGTCTGACTCTTTGCGACCCCATGGACTATACAGTCCATGGAATTCTCCAGGCCAGAATACTGGAGTGGGTAGTCTTTCCCTTTTCCAGGGGATCTTCCCAACCCAGGGATCAAACCCAGGTTCCCCACGTTGTGGGTGGATTTTTTACCAGCTGAGCCACAAGGGAAACCGTTATATACGTGTGTGTGTGTGTATATATATATATATTATATATATATATGTGTGTCTATATACCTATACCTAATAGACTCTTGAGAGTCCCTTGGACTGCAAGGAGATCGAACCAGTCCTTCTAAAGGAGATCAGTCCTGGGTGTTCTTTGGAAGGAATGATGCTAAAGCTGAAACTCCAGTACTTTGGCCACCTCATGCAAGCAGTTGACTCACTGGAAAAGACTCTGATGTTGGGAGGGATTGGGGGCAGGAAGAGAAGGGGACGACAGGGGATAAGATGGCTGGATGGCATCACCGACTCGATGGATGTGAGTCTGAGTGAACTCCGGGAGTTGGTGATGGACAGGGAGGCCTGGCGTGCTGCGATTCATGGGGTCGCAAAGAGTCGGACACGACTGAGCGACTGAACTGAACTGAACTGAATATATATAGAGAGAGGAAAGAGAGAGGTCTTTATTGTAAGGAATTTGCTCACTTGATTATATACATACATACACATCAATATACATATACACATATATCTATTTATATATATACACACATATATACATCTGTATACCTAATATATATAGAGAGAAATAGAGAGGTCTTTGTTATAAGGAATTGGCTCAATTGATTATATGCATAATATACACATCAATATCCACATACACACATATCTCTATATATCTACATATATATGTATATAATCACATCTCTATACATAATATAGAGAGAGAGAAAGAGAGAGATCTTTATTATGAGGAATTGGCTCACTTGATTATGGAGGCTGATTAAGGGTCCAGTGTGTCTGTTTTGTGCAGGAGATTGGCAGGTACTGATCAGTTCCTGAAAGGCTGGAGGGGTCTGCATTCCCCACAAGCCCTAGAAGGATATAACACCCCATGATCTGCAGACAGCAGCTGGAGGCCCAGGACAGGGGATGGTATAAATTCCCATCTCAATCCAAAGGCCTGGGAAGCAAGAGGGCTGATGTTTAAGTCCTAGCCTGAGATGGACTCCCAAGACAGGAGAAGACTAGCCTCCCAGCTCAAAGAGAGAGCTCCCTGTTCAGATTTGTTCTATTCAAGACTTCAGCAGATTGGGTGAGGCCCCCTCACACTGGGGAAGGCAATCTTCTTTCTCTGTCTGCTCTTCAAATGTTAATCTCATTCAGAAATACCTTCAGGGACACATCCAGAATAGTGTTTGACCAAACATCTGGGCAACCGGTGGCCCTATCGAGTTGACGCATAAAAGTAACCATTGCAGAAATGCATCAGCAAACACTTAGTCATCCATGTAGCAGGAGGCAGGGAGGCCCCCAGGTTGCCCTTGACTGAGGCCAGCCCGTCATTTCAGTAACAGCAGCCTCCAAAAGCACTCCATCCATTCCCTCACTCCCCCCCTCCTCCAGGGACCACCTTGGGGATACACTGAGGGGTCCAGTGTGTCTGTTTTGTGCAGGAGATTGGCAGGTACTGATCAGCTCCTGAAAGGCTGGAGGGGTCTGCGTTCCCCACAGGCCCCAGAAGGATATAACACCCCGTGTGTCGGCCCACCTGTGTGTCCGACGTCCCAGGTGATGCCTGCTGTCTCAGGAATGACCAGTGCAGAGAAACGTGCTAAGCAACCTCACCCATGAAAACTTGGAGGCACTAAAGTTCAGAGGCTAATTAAAAATAAATCTCATTAGTTTTTGTCCCCTCTTAAAGTATGCGCGTGGTTTATTAATCTGGTTTTGATTTGCTGCGTGTGCGGCTCTGGCCCAGAGTTGGGAACCTCCTTATGGGACTAGATTTGCACAGGGAAGCCAGCAGTGGTTCTCTGGGGGTCTCAGGGTGGGCTAAGGGGCATGCCCAGCACTGCCCAGCGGTTGGGTGCTGGCTGGGTGGGACACACAGGATGCCCTCCTCGGGTCACACCAGCATTCTTAGCACCAGGCATGAGTCTCCTTTGCCTGATGGGTCTGAAGGAAACGGTAGGGGTGAGAAGGGGGTGAGAAGGGGCTGAGAGCCCTCCAAGGGAGAGGCACACCCTGGGGGTTTTCTTGCTTCATGACTGAGGCTGTCTACACAGCGTGGCCGCAACCGACTGCGACAGAAAAATTCAGCCATCAAGGGCGATACAGCAGTGACAGTGGTAGTCGCTGTAGTCATCACTTTCTGTGCACTCCCGCGTGCAAACACTGTGCACTCCCGCGTGCAAACACTGTGCACTCCCGCGTGCAAACACTGTGCTAAGTGCGGCTCACTGCTAGCGGATTATTGTTATTCACCCCTTAATCCTCACAGCACCTTGGAGGCCAGGTTCCACCCCTCCCACCCCACCCCCCACGTCTCCTCCCCACCTCTTCCCCTTTGCAAGGGAGCGCGCTGAGCCTCAGGGACGTGAGGTTACCCGCTGGGAGTTGCCCAGCGTTGACTACAGGTCATAATTCAGACCTGCCTCGTTTAGAATCCCGTTCTTCTAACCACTGTGCTGTACTGCTATTTTTACTGTTCTGGGTGAACTTTTGGCTTGTTTTAGGGAATTAATGCAACATTTCTTTGACAGTGTGTGTCCACACCATAACCAGCGGGAGGAAAGGAAGTGACTTGTACCCACAAGGTGTGTTGACGCAGCCTTTCGGCGATTTAAAAGGGAAGTACTATGCACCCTGGCTCCTCCCCTCCCCTAACTCAGCCTGGCCTGAGGCCCCCTTGACCCAGCTTGCCTCCATTTACGCTTCGCACAAGGAGCTTAGGGAGGTGGTGAGGCAGGGGCATGGCCACAGGGGCTGGCTGGTGGAGGCGCCCTGGTCCCAGCGTGGAAGGTGGGGTGGAGTAGACGCTGACCTCATGGAGAAGATAAACTCCCACTGCCTTTCTGGAAACTGCCTTTCAACTAAGCACCGACTGGTATGCAGATGTGGGTGGGAATGAAAGTTCAGCCACCTAAGCCAGGCGCCTTACACCTGATTTGCACACACGCAGCTTACCTTTGATGTGTCTGTATTTCCTGTTCTAGGCGAGGTAACCAGGCTGTTTTAACATTTATAAAAGCACTTTGAATAAATTCAAGAAAGGATTGGTTAAATGGCATGCTTCCCATTTCCTTTTCTAAAAGGAGAGTGTGAGTTGTTGTTCTTCATGGGGGACAGCCACCTGCGTAATGATGAAAAAACAAAAGACCCACTTGCCCAAAAGGAGATGATTCCTTTTTTTTCTTTTTGTTTTGAATTAAAATTCCATCATTTCTCTAAGATGAACTAAAAGCCCATTTTCTTTCTCCACAGTCCCCCATCCTTGCTTTTCTTGCCTTAATGACATCCCAAACTTTTGTTGAAAATAATTGATTGAATTTAAATTTCCTTAAAAGTTTAAGAGGTAATGTTACAGTATAAATTTCCTACCAAACACTAAGTAGGGAAATATCCATTAGTGAAATTAACTACAGTTTCTAGGTAGCTAACAATGTGCCGTATACAGTAGGGCATGGCTAATGAACACTGCAGTGGGTGATATTTCATTATACAAATTAATGCTCACATTTTAATGGGAAAGTCACATAATGAATCTCGGCTTCAGTGACAGCAATTAGAGACACAGATTGTCCCCTTCTGGACAAGGCACTGTTTAGCAATAAGCAGCTGTGTGAAAAGTCTTCAGGTTTACAACATATATATGCTTTGGGGGAATTAGTGTACAATTTATATTAATGTACTGAAGCTTCGCTACAAAGGCACCACCATATTTATCTCTCCTGGTATTAACTAAGTAAAGATATGTAGAAAGACTAAATAAATATCAAATAGAGGATGCAAATATGGAAAAATACTTGGTTACCCAACTTAAAAGCAGAAACACTTTTGGGGTTTAACACCCACACACAAAAGTTAGAAACATGAAGCTCTTCTTAAAAGCTTGATAAAGGGATTTCCAAAGAGAATAAAATGAATCCCCCTGTCATTTTTGGAGAAGTGCTAAAGGGAACTTGGTCTGAATGGTTCCAGAATAACTCCCCAGAACAGTGAAGTTTCCTCGAATATCAAGTGCAAAGAATGATGAAGGACATGACCATGTAAAAATAGGTACAGTGAACTAATTAAACCACTGGTCGTATATTTCTTAAAATTTATGATACAACGACTTGGAGATGTTATCAATGATATTCCAAAATTGAATATACATCTTATGCCATGTGTCAGTGGGTAGCTGGTTTAATGTAAGATGGTTCCAATAATTTCACTAGTCTATGAAATGATGAACTGGTGATTTTTTAAATTTATTATGCCTTTTCTAGCAAAACTTTCTTTTCTAGCAATGCATTGTTTGGGACCCCATCCTATTCCTTTAAAATATTGTGAGAAGTTTCCCCACAGAAAGGCACCCCCACTGTCTGTCCTGCTTCCTTCAGTGGGTGAAGGGCTCAACACTTATCGTGCTTTCCCCAGACACAAGGTTCATAGCCCAGACGCAGTCTGCAGAATAGGGTCCTTGGCTTGAAGAAGTTTTTAAGTGCATGCCATTATTTAATAACTGGGATATTGCATGTAGAAATCTGGAGGTTAGACATTCCTTAGACAGTCAAAGGTCCTATATTCACTGCTGATGGCGTTGGGTGACAGCTCCCCTCCAGGAGAGGGGGGTGGCCCCCACCCTGCTGTTTCACGTATCATCTGTTGGGTTCTGAAAGCATCTCTGTGTGTGGCTCCTTCAACAAGCAGATGCAAAGATATTGAATCCAAACATCATGGAGGTGACCAGAGGGCTCATGTTGCCCTGGAGGCCTAGGGCGAATTGTCTGATCCCCTGAGTAGATTTGGACTCATTATGGGCCTAAGCGGACAATCATTCAAGTGGACAGAGCTGCTGGCAGGGTCTGAGGTTGCCTGGGCCACAGGGCTGCACAGAACGCCTTTCCAAGTCTTAGGCAGAGCCCGGCCCATAGAAGAGGGCTGGGTGGCCCATTGGCCCACCCCTTGGCAGACTCCTGGGGCTTTGTTAAAGCCAGCCTAGTGCGGGCCAGACGGGGTGACGCTGACTAAGGAGTGGCTCCCGGCATGGAACTCAGCATTTTTCTGTCAAGCAAGCTGCAGAGCAGACCTTGACTGCACCTCAGAGCACTGAATGTGCTGACGGTTTCTCCCACAGTCCAGGCCACTGTTGTGAGACGTTTGCCTCCCGCACCGAAATGTGCCCTCAGGGAGGCTGGCCAACAGCTGGGATGTTTGCAGTAGAAACAAATCCCTGGCGTGGCCAGGATTCCCCAGGGGATATGCTCACCCCCCAACCCTGGTCTGCTGGCCAGAAACGCACCCAGCCGGGCTGGCAGTGGTCTCAGAAGCATTTCCCTGTCCCCTTTGTGATGATGAAGCCCAGGAGAGACAAGGAAAGGCTTCAAGGCAGAGGGCAATAGTGGTTATTACACATTAGGGATTATAAAGAAAGTAAAACTGGGCTTTTGTTCATTTTTGAAACAAGATATCTAACGTTTGTGGGTTTATCCCATGGAACTCACTCTGGAGCACTTATCTGGGGACTGGGTGGTACGGGGCAGTCACCTAAACAAAGCCCCTCAGGAACTTGGAGGTGAGGCCACACGGAGAAACCCACCGCTGAGGGCTCTTCCAGGATGTGCTCAGGGAAACTGCATGGGGTTTTCTAGAACCTGAGCTGTCGAAATAACCCTTGAGGACTCTATTAAGTGGCCCTGAATTTACCAGGGCCTGGACCCTTGGAGACTCAAATGCTAGGAATGAACTATCCTTGTGTCTCAACTGTGGTCTTTCTCCCCTGAAACAGTGGCAGTCAAAGCCTACAGTGGGCCAAGTGAAGAGCTCCTCTCCTACATTGTGTGACGTGTGTGTGTGTGTGTGTGATTTGTGGTGTGTATCTGATGTCTTTGTGTATGTGTATGTGTGTGGTGTCTGCGTGTGTGTGAATGTGTGTGATATATGTGTAGTGTCTATGTGTGTGGGGGGGTTGTGTGGTGTGTGTGGGGGTTTGTGTACTGTCTGCATGTGTGTGTGCTGTGTGGTGTGTGTGCGCTGTGTGGAGTATATATGTGGTATGTGTGATGTGATGTGTGGTGTCTGTGTGTGTGTGTGGTGTGGTGTGTGTAATGTGGTGTGTGTGGTGTGATGTGTGGGGTGTATATGGTATCTGTGTGTGTGGTGTTTGTAATGTGATGTGTGGGTTGTGTTTGGTGTGTGTGTATGGGGAGGATAGTGTGGTATCTGTATGTGTGTGTGCTGTGTAGTATGTATGTGTGATGTGATGTGTGGTATGTGTGTTGTGTGTGTGTTTTGTGTGTGGTGTGTAATGTGTTGTGTGGGTTGTGTGTGGTGTGTAATGTGTTGTGTGGGTTGTGTGTGTGTGTGATGTGTGGTGTGGTTGTATGTGGTGTGTGTGTGATGTGTGGTGTGTGATGTGTTGTGTGTGATGTGGGTTGTGTGTGGTGTGTAATGTGTTGTGTGGGTTGTGTGTGATGTGTGTGTGTGTGGTGTGTAATGTGCTGTGTGGGTTGTGTGTGGTGTGTGTGTGATGTGTGTGTTTGTGTGTGTTTTTTGTGTGTGTGTTGTGTGTGTGTGTGTGGTGTGTAATGTGTGTTGTGTGTGGTGGTGGATGTGTGGTGTGGGGGGGGGGGGGGGGGGGGGGGGGGGGGGGGGGGGGGGGGGGGGGGGGGGGGGGGGGGGGGGGGGGGGGGGGTGTGGGGTTGTGTGTGGTGTGTGTGGTGTGTAATGTGGTGTGGGTGGTGGGGTTGGTGGTGGTGGTGGGTGTGTGGTGGATGTGTGGTGGGTGGTGTGTGGTGTGTGGGTGGGTGGTGGTATGTGTGTGTGTGGTGTGGGTGTGGGTGTGTGTGGGTGTGTGTGGTGTGGTGTGTGGTGTGTGTGGTGTGTGTGATGTGTGGTGTGTGGGTTGTGTGTGTGGTGTGTGTGTGGTGGGTGTGTGGGGGGGGGGGTGGTGTGTGTGTGTGTGTGGTGTATAATGCATTGTGTGTGGTGTGTGATGTGTTGTGTGGGTTGTGTGGTGTGTGTGTGGTGTGTAACGTGTTGTGTGTGTGTGTGAATGTGGTGTGTGTGGATACTGTGGGTGGTGTGTCTGTGTGTGGTATGTGTGGTATGTGTGGTGTGTAATGTGTTGTGTGTGGTGTGTGATGTGTGGGATGTGTGTGGTGTGTGATGTGCTGTGTGGGTTGTGTGTGTGTGTGTGATGTGTGGTGTGTGTGGTGTGTAATGTGTTGTGTGTGTGTGATGTGTGGGTTGTGTGTGTGTGATGTGTGTGGTAATATGCTACGTGGGTTGTGTGTGGTGTGTGTGTGATGTGTGGCGTATGTACAGTGTCTGTGTGTGAGTGGTGTGTGAGTGTGGTGTGTGATGTGTTGTGTGGGTTGTGTGTGTGTGTGATGTGTGGGTTGTGTGTGTGTGATGTGTGTGGTGTGTAATGTGCTGTGTGGGTTGTGTGTGGTGTGTATGTGATGTGTGGCGTGGGTACAGTGTCTTTGTGGTGTGTGTGTGTGTGGTATGTGATGTGTTGTGTGGGTTGTGTGTGGTGTGTGTGGTATGTAATGTGTTGTGTTTGGTGTGTGATGTGTTGTGTGGGTTGTGTGGTGTGTGTGTGTTGTGTGTGTGTGATGTGTGGGTTGCATGTGTGTGTGATGTGTGGTATGTGTGGGTTGTGTGTGGTGTGTGTGTGTATGATGTGTGGCGTGTGTACAGTGTCTGTGTGTGAATGCGGTGTGTGTGGGTACTGTGGGTGGTGTGCCTCCCACTCTGATCGCTCTGCTGGGTCTCCTCTCCTCCCCTGTGAGAGCAAGGCTCTTATCTTTTTGGTTCTTCCCTTAGTCTCCAGCACCAAGTACTGTACTTGGTGGGTAGGGACTTGCTCATTCCTTCAGAGCCTGTGTGAATGAATCTGTGTTTCTGGGTGTGCGGTTGCATACATGTGTGGACATTTTTGTCTCTGGCATCATTCAGGAGATGTGGTTTGGCTCTGGACACGACCTTTAGAATTGACATGATGCCCCAGACAACACGTGCTCCAACTTGCCACATTACAGGTCAAGGAAGCCAAGGTCCCAAGATGAGAATCCTGTGCCCCGTGGAGCAAAAATCGTCCAGAGTGTCTGTCCCAGACTCTCCAAACGCCTCCTGGGGGCCAGAGGCCCAGACTCGCGCCTCTGCCCCTTGGTCCCACAGCATCCGCCTAGAAGGGCAGTTCCCAGGGAGGCTCCTTGTAGTGGTTCTCCACCCAGCCTCCATAGAGGGTCACGTGTGGGGGCCTTTGCCCACCTCAGGTCAACCCCAAAGGCCAGTCTGCCCCGGGAACTTCTGGAAGTAAAGGTGGGACCAGTTATCAGCACTTTTTAAAGCTCCTCAAGCAGTTCCACTTTGATTTTTCAAAATGTAACGTTTACACTGTTGGCTTCAGAATCATCAGGGACACCTATGGAACCACCCACTTCTACCCCCTCTCCCCCGGACCCAGGGAAACAGAACTGCTGTGCCTTGGGTCCCAGGACAGGCGTTTTAAACTCTCTTGGGGGTTCGAATTCTCAGTACAGTCTGAAAACCGCTGCTCCAGTGAGCGTTTCAAGTGTGTGTCCCTTGGAAATCGACACACATCCCCCGAGCATCCTTGCTGTCGGCCAGGAAAGGCAGCCCCATCCCACCAGGCGTGGAGGGAAGCCCTGCTTTCTCCCTCTGCAGCTCCTGCTGATGGATGCCCATGCATGCTCTGCGCACCCTTTGCCAGATGCGCTTAATCGTTTCCAGGTGCATTTTTGAAATGCATCCTGAGTCTCATCCAGTACCTGCAGGCACCTTTGCCAGCTCTCACTGCAGGGCCATCCCCCAGGCCTTACACCAACCCGTGGACCAGGATACGAGTTCCTTGTCAGGCTTTCCTGCCACAAGCCCCACAGCTTGCTCCCCCGACCCCTGCCCCTCAGTTTCAGGGGCTGCCTCTGCTGCAACTGGCACTGGACTTCTGTGTCAGCCCAGAAGTACCCCATCCACAATGCCCATCCCGCAGAGAGTTCCCTAGTCTCCAGTGAAATGTCACATAGCAATGGCTGAAGGCAATTGGAGCCTATCGTGGGCATTGACTTCAAGAAGTGGGAAATGGTGCCTTAAGCCACTCATCAGAAAGAGAGTCCCAGCTGGGTCCTCTCTGATGTGTCCCGGGGAACCTTCACCTGCATATAGGTGGGAAAGAGAAGTACACAACCCCCATTTGATGAGGCAGGTACAGCTTCTCCAAGGCTAGAGCACACAGTCTGGAGGTGACGTGGAGTCCTCTGTCAGAACCTGGGCTGGTGGTCCTCTTATTTACAAAATCCATGCATCCTCCCCCTGTCCCTAATAAGTATATTACCCCCAAATACCCTGTGCCTGGAGACTGCGAATCTGGCATCACCTGAGACTAGACATGGTAAAATGTCTCCAGAATACACCGTTCACCCTTGACTTGCTGTTGCTTTAGATCACTGTTTTACAACAGAATAGAGGAAGTGGTGGGGGAATGCCTGAGTTTCCTTGGAGAAATAATAATTGTGATTATTGACAGAGTGCTGTTGTAAACAAGGAACTCGAACAGTCCCATTTCTTCCAGAGAGCTTTTTGATTCCAAGGTCCAGAGAAGACCCTGGACTGTGCACAAATTCTTAGCATATATTTAAATTCACATTTGTTTACCCTCCTCTCTTTTCCTCTCCTACAATGCAAGCAGGTCTCAGTTGTATGTCATGGTGTTTTTTTCCATGGTGGAAAGAACAATAGAAGTTGTGTGTTGGATTTAAATAAATATTTAATTCATGAAAATGATCTTATATGTTTTAAAACAGCCTTTAAAGCTATTTTTATTCTCTAGAAAGTGCTTATTATAGGTAAATTACACATTTTACTACCGGAGCATTAGGTTTGCCATTAGTACAAATTTAAGGCACTACAAAGACCAGTAGATAATGTTAATTTCAAATACAGAAACTAAATATATTTTGTGCCTTTTTATTACTCATTTTCTTTTAAGTTTTATTGACTGCTTTTTATCTTAACTATATGTCTTTACATGCTGCAATCATAATGCACTGTAATGGTATTAATATTTTATAGAATCGGTATTTATAGTTCTTTATTTAGAAACAATGAAGTAGGTCTGCAGATATCTGAGCCCGTCTGGAATGGTGCCCTCCAAATAATGATAAATTACTTGTGCGGTATGCCATTTGCTAATTATATCCATGATTTACTGCAGAGCAAGACTTAAATCATTCATTTCAGTCTTGCGTAACAGTGCCATAAAATTTTTAGGTTTAAAAATGGTTTCCATGTGTATAATTTAAACAAATTTTAGAGCTATTGTATACACAAAATATTGCAACCACCCATTTGTTACATACTTTGTCTTTTTAAACTTCTACTTTTAATGATCACTGTGGTTGAAATTATTATGCTTAATTTTCATAATCATAGCTTTTAAATCTACAGCCGTTTTCACATGTTAGATAAAGAAAAAGATAGCTAATTGTGTGTAGATAGTATGTCATTCCTGAATAGTCCCAAATGGTACAAAATCATTAAAAAAGCTTAAGAGTACGAATTATTCTTCTATTAAAAAACAGTTGTTCTCTAACTAATTATTAGTTTGAGCTGCTTTGTTTCCAAGAACAAATGTTGATCCTTCTAGCCTTGTTCAGCACACCAAAATGAGATTAACACTTTTTTTTTTCTCCTTATACCAAAATCTTGCAGGTGAGAAACCCTACAAATGCCCCCACTGTGATTATGCCGGTACCCAATCAGCTTCCTTAAAATACCACCTAGAACGGCACCACCGGGAGCGGCAGAATGGAGCTGGGCCACTGTCTGGGCAGCCCCCGAACCAAGACCACAGGGACGAGCTGGCCAACAAAGCCGCTTTGTTTATCAGGCCAGACATCCTGAGGGGCGCCTTTAAGGGGCTCCCCGGAATCGACTTCAGAGGTGGTCCTGCGTCTCAGCAGTGGACGTCAGGAGCGCTCTCATCCGGAGATCACACAGGACAGGCCAGTGGCATGTCTTCTGAGGCTCCTTCAGACACCCTGAAAGGCACTGACCTTCCTTCCAAAAGCACCCACTTCTCCGACATCGGGAGAGCTTATCAAAGTATCGTGAACAACGGTGTGAATTTCCAAGGGTCCTTGCAGGCATTCATGGACAGCTTTGTCCTAAGCTCCTTGAAGAAGGAGAAGGACTTGAAGGACAAAGCCCTCTCTGACCCTCCTTCCATGAAGGTCCACGGGGCGGATGGTGGCGAGGAGAAGCTGGGCGGCAGGGTGGCCCCCAGGAAGTCTGAGAAGTCTCAGTATGAGCCCCTGGACTTGTCCGTGCGGCCGGACGCTGCCTCCCTCCCGGGCTCCTCGGTGACTGTGCAAGACAGCATTGCGTGGCACGGCTGCTTGTTTTGTGCTTTCACAACGTCCTCTATGGAGCTGATGGCCCTTCACCTCCAGGCCAACCACCTGGGCAAAGCGAAACGCAAAGATAACACTATCGGGGTGACAGTCAATTGCAAAGACCAAGCCCGGGAGGCCAATAAAGCGGCCTTGCTGCCCTCGGGACAATCAAACAAAGAGATGGCGCTTTCCACCATGATGGGACCTCTAGACTCGGCTTCCGAGAAGATGGCCCAAGGACAGGTCAAAGAGACTCTGGGGGAGCAGAAGGGCGGCCCATGGCCCAGCCACGTGGACCCCTCATTCTGTAGCTTCCCATCAGACTTCTACAAGCAGTTCGGTGTTTACCCAGGCCTGCTGGGCTCGGGGGCCGCCAGCTCCTGCCCCAACAGGGAGCCCGACGGGAAGGCCTACTCCGAAGATGACGCCCCGATCCTGATCCCCGAAACCACAAATAAGAACACTACTGATGACCTCTCGGACATCGCCTCCTCGGAGGACATGGACTCCTCCAAGGGAGAAAACAACGAGGAAGAGGAAATTGACACAGAGCCGGAGGTGATGAGCAAGCCGCCTGCCCTGAGCAAGGACGGGGGCAGCGACAGCAGCGACGGCCTGCTGCCCTCAGGCGCCCCGCAGCCTGTCCAGGGACTGGCCTCCCCTCTGCCCCAGGCGTCGGAGAAGCAATGGCACAGCCCGGGCCTTCTTCCAGCCCAAGACCCCACGGCGGGCCTGCCCAAGCCGGAGCGGGGGCCCCAGGGCCTGGAGAAGCCGATGAACGTGCTGTCGGTCCTCAGGGCCTATAGCTCTGATGGCTTAGCAGCCTTTAACGGACTTGCAAGCAGCACAGCAAATTCTGGATGTATCAAGAGGCCAGACTTGTGTGGTAAGTTTTAGAGTCCTCTTCCTTTAGTTCCTTTCCCAAAAACATCAGTGCTGATCTGTGTATTTTTTAAAAATGGGGTACATTTATCCATGAGCAGATTTTGAACTACACATAAAATACCCCCAACTATGCTGTATACGCAATGTAGACAATCATGAGAGTCAAATTCATTTAGAAAGTGTCGGACCTCGTACTTTTGTGTTTCAATTTGCATTATTGTGATCTGAAATGCCTGTCTGTACTGAAGGCATGGAGAAGGGGGCGGGGTCTCACAGTATGAACCACTCCCGTTTTTTAATCCATAACTTGAGGGGGACAGGAGAAGCTTAAAAAACAAAAGGAGACCTGGTAACTTGCAAACTTTTTAGTCTTTTCAACTTAACGCATAAGATGCCTAAAGACAATTCCTTACTGCTTTGCTAAGCCAAATCTGCTTTCTGAAACTTTCCTTTATAATGACTTAGAGGATACTAAAATCATATCACACTAACCACAATGTAGAAATAAAGCGACCCGCTCTTCAAATAGGGAGATGGTTGTGGGGTGTTTGTGATTCATCTTCAGACATATCAAATGGCAGTTACTGTGACTTTGGCCTTCTATTATTGCCTTCTGTCTGTCTGTCTCTTCACCCATCTGTCCGTTGTTCTAACAAGAAGTGTACATTATGAAGTCCCTGGTTAGCAGTGTTGTGATCCTGTCTGTCTTGGATTTATGCCTGCCTGATCTTGTTAGCAAATTGGCAATTCTTTACTTCCTTAAAGAATATGTTTACTCCAAAGTAATTCCAGATCTTAAAAAGTAATGCTAGATTTGAAGCCTAGAACTACATCAAATGAATGTCGGTGTGGGCAGGGAGGATCAAAGTCATTCTCTCGGCACCCAGATATTCTTATTTGAAAGTCTTTCTCCAAATTGAAGCTCAGTGTGTTATTTCCAGCCCCAAATTTCCCCTCTAGAGACAAATGACCATGGTATCTTCCCATCTGTAGCCCATGAATGCATTTCTGTGACTTTACTTGTTCAAAAAAGGAAGGAAGGGAGGGAGGGAGGGAGCAAGGAAAGAAAGAAGGAAGAGAGGGAGGGAGTGAAGATCCTATTTAACTTCTGAATCCTGACATTCCTTTTAGCACAGAGTGGGATTCAGCAAGCTGGATTCAGTTCATAATTTAAATTGATATATTTCTTTTTCTCTCTCCTTCCCTAATTCACTAAGAACTGGATCAAGCAGTCAGAAATATTTTTTGAATTGTCAAAAATCACTAAATGGATTTCTGACAGCTCAAAAAAATATTGACAGTTCCTTACGCTGAATGATTCATAAGGCCCCATTAACCAGCACCCCCAGATCTATTTTTAGTCACATACAATTCATTACTTTTGAAGCTGTTAAAAACAATATTTAAAGGAAGGAGAAAAGGGTTTCATGTCAGTCCAATTTTTTTTTCTTTTCTTCCAGGGGAGCGATGTTTGTCTTTTTTTTTTTTTTTTTTTTTTATTGTTGTTGTTTTAAGTTTGTGATTGGAGTGCTTTCTTTTTCATTGTTGTTCGGGGATTTTTTTTAAAAAGTCTATTTTCAGTTCTTTCAAATACCTACGTAGGACCATAGTTCCTGCCAGGAATCCATGCATCAGAAAAGATCAAAACCTGGCATGTTTATAAGCTCATTATTATTGAAATGAGCTCATATTACCCCTATTAATTTTCCCATCGTCCTATCAATGCCGAGCGAAGGCTGCCTGCCTTTGAGGAAGCATGCCTGCTTGTGTCCTTTTGCACCAGGCGAGGGTGGAGGGGAAACAGTATCAGGGAGCCCTTTCCTCTGAGCTGTAGCTCTCAGGCCCTTCTCCCCCTCCCCAAATAGCAGCTCCCCACACTCCCCTGACATTTCTGGGGTACAAGCAAAAGCTTTGCTTAGTCAGCCTTTCAGCCACTGGGTGACAGCCTGGTAAGTTGCAGCCCCTGTCCTGAAAGGGGAGTGTAGACCCTCAGCCCAGCCAGGCTCCAGGGTACCTGGTTGCTTCCCAGCGGGGTATCCAGGTCCCACTACTCCACCTTGAACTCATGGTAAGATGCCAAAAGTAACTCCAGCCAAAAATGCCGATTTTTAGAGAGCACAAGTTCTGTATTTCATTTATCCTCATGTCTTCTGCATCCTCTTGCTTAGTTTGGGAGCAGGCAAGAAAGGCTCTTCCCTGGCCTCTGTGTTTGCTTGGGTGGGGGCGGATATCTTGACTCTGTCCAGTTCTCATTCCCCTCTCCCATGCTGGCCTACCATAATCAAAATCCTCTTCTTGATTTCTTACTGGCTGTTGTGACATGGGAGGGCCAGGCATATTCATCCTCCCTAAAAACTGATATCTGGGAGGGAAACTTAAACTCACTGAGCTACAGAGGGGGCATCTGGGGCCATTTTTCTTCCTGCCTAGTCTACTGTCTTTTTAGCATTGCAAAAAGCACAAATGATAGTTGAAAACCTCAAACTCCCATTGGCTTGACTTTGCCAAGGTGGATATGATATTGGCACAAGGAATCAAATATTCCTAATGTTTATTCCTTCCTCTCTGCTCCACTCAGAATAGATATGGGTTTTCAAACAGGCCCACCAGCTTGATAGCTGGTTTCCTCAAGAAGCTGGGCTTTGCACAACCAAAGGATTATTCTGATAGTTCTTATCTCAAGAGAGTTCGCATTTGATTTTGCCTGGTTAGTAAACCCAAATCCCTGCTTTGATGCCCCTACAAACAGGCTTGTCGGAGGAGCTAATGTCCATCTGTATCTATTCTCATGGGTGTAAGATTGTTGGGAGAAGCATCAGTACAGATCTTGTTCAAGTCATGTAGAGCCCTCTCCCCACCAGAGTTCAGTGGCTCTGCTGACACAGGCTGGTGAGTGGAGAAGGGGCCTTTAACCCTCAGTTTATGGATGATCCTGACGTTGTAGGCTCTGCTTCTGGATTCTTAATTCTGCATGCCTGCTCTCTAACTTTTAAGGCTCTGGCCCTACATTCCTTAGTGTCGTAGGCCTGGGGTCTTGGCCTATGTGTGCTGTCTACTCCTAGGCAATACAGAAGTGAGAGACAACCAGGAGAAAGGCCATCCCAGCCAGCTGGGTAGGGGAGGCATGCAGCATTTGCCAACATTGAGAGCTTGAGTGTGAACTTCTAAAGATCAGAGACGTGTCACAGATGATCCTAGGAAGGTGACTGAGCCATCTTGGAGTAAACTGAAGGGCATGTGTTGTTGGCTTCTAGAGTGAGTCAGGTCCCACTCTGGGCCTGATCACATTACAAGAAATCCTGCTCCAATCAAAGTCCCCGTTTCCAGGCTCCAGGCATGGCCCACCTTTCTTTAGTCTGTTGAAGAGCATAATGTACAAGGGCACTCCCATGCCATGGGAGAACTTGGATGTGCCCTTGGTTTTGTTGGAATGGATTTGACCTTGGTCTTGTAATGGGACAGGATCCATGTGATTATCTAATAAGAGGGGCCAGGGCAGACCAGGGCAGCATTCATATCCACTGAAAAGACAAGGCAGACAGCTCCTTTGTCTAGGCTGAGAAATCTGATGAACTGTTGTATCAACCAGTAGCTTGGAATCTGAGAGTGCTCCAGTGGGCCCCAGACCTCACAGAGGTGGTTCTGCACCATACCTGTGGGGCTGGCTGCATGGCCCAAGGACAGAACTTGCTTCTCTCCAGAGTTTGTGGATTTGAAGAGCAGCCACTACTTTTATTTTTGAACCCTACATAGATGACTGGTAACCATGGTGTGCTGAGCAGTTTGCTCTATGTTCTTTGGTGAGCCCAAGAGTAGGGTTGATGGTGAAGAACTAAAGTCAAATTAAGGGAAAGGAAGTGAGCAGGGTACAACCCCCCTTACTCCTGGAGTAACCAACCCTCAGGGAAGCCCAGCTGAGTGAGGAGAATCTAGCAGCTTGTCTCTGGTGGGCTTGAGGTCCTTGTACAGTGGCTCCCAGACCAAGTGACCCACTGAGCCTGGGAGGAAGCAAGTGAGAAGGCAGGGTCATTAACAGCAATTGATTCAGTATTCCCTATTAGGGGGCAACTGGCTTCCCTGACCCAAATTATGTCTGAGACCAAGAGTTCTCTCATGGCAATGAGAGAATGAGGACCCCTCCCCTTTCCTGGGGGGGGGGGGAACAGGTTTCAAAAAGCTCTGTGCCTCATGTATTCTAAAATGTCTGATGACATGATAGAAGCTCAACTGTTTTTGAAATGTGACTTCTGTCCTGCAAAAACCTTGTTGATTTCTCAGCATAGGCAGTCTGAAAATATTCACCGTTTTATCAGCTATACAGTCTAGAGCAGGGGTAGGCAACTACTTCCCTAGGTTAGAGAGTGAGCCCATTAGGCTTGCAGGCTCTGTGGTCTCTGCTGGGCAGCACAGAGCAGCCAGCAAGCAATAAGGAAGCAAATGGGCATGTCTGCATTCCAGTAAGCTTTATTTACTGACACAGCAGTGGGCTAGAATTGGCCCAGAGGTCCTAGTGTGTCCGCCCCTGCTAGAGTATAAAGAAGGTTGCATTGCTGTGGTCATCCCTAGAAAAGATATGTGAAAACCGTCCTCTGCAACCCCACTGGCCTGTGAGATGATGCGGGCAGGACTCAGGTCAGCAGCTGCAACATTCCATCTATTGCCGTTTAATGCCAGAGGTGCAGGAGATTTTCTGAGAGTGAGAGGGGACTTGTAGACCTACATGGCCTTGAGTAGCTTTTTCTGGAAGGTCACATCTCTGTCTATGTGTAAAAGACTTGCAAGAGAACACCCTCCTCCGTGACTCATGGTGGGTCTACGGCCGCCACCATCACAGCCAAAGCAGGCAGACAAGAAAGACACAGGATCTCTTTGATGGACAGAAGCGTAAGGATAAAAAGAGATGATGGAGGTAGAAGAGCTTGGATGAATGGAGCTGATATTTTCTAGAAGAGATGATGTCCACATTAGGCTATCACAAGGAGGTGATGTCACTGCCCAAACATCTTTGGGTTGCAGTCGTCCCTTTTAGCCCTGAGCAGGTACAAATCTTACTTTCCATCAAGGTTATAGAGACACATTTTATTTCCTTATGTCTGCCATGCCAAGTCACTGATGGCTGTTTCTGGGTATGTGGGTATGTTAGCCTGGCAATTTAGTGGTGACATCCCACCACTGTGGTCACACCCTTCCAGTTTCTACCCAGTTCGCTTCAGAGTAGGAAATGTCTTACCACCTCAGGCTTTGGTCAAGAAATGGCTAATGTCTGTGGTTAGTCAGGGATTTCCAAGCACGCTGTGGCTGGGGTGTGTGACACTGTACACACTGCATATGTATGCATGAAGACACCCAAGCACAGGCTCCTGATGCATAGCCCATGATAGGTGGTATGTTTTTCGGTCTCGTGGACAATTCTTAGTTTTAAGGTGTGGCCCTGAAGTCAACAGGTCCTAATGGAGAAAGAAAATTAGTTAAATGGCACAGAAAGAGAACCACCAAATCCAAATCCACCAAGTGTACAGGTGCCCAGATTCAGCCAACGCATGGGAGGGCAGTGAGCCTAGGAGGCCCAGGGAATCTCTGTCATAGGGTCTTGTCTCTAGAGCTGCCATGCTTTATTTAAAGCCAAATGAGCAATTATCCTTCTCTTCTCTTCTTCCTAAGCTGACTCTTATTATCAGCTTACGGACACTGTGGATAAAGCACAATTTTTGCACTCCCTTTCTTTGCCCAATTTTATCATTTCTAGGTTGGCTGTTGACTCCCATTGTCCAGGCTGCCCCCAGTCATAGTGCATGTCCAGGGCCTGATGTTAGACCTCAGTAGGGAGGATCAATTGGCTTGTCCTGAAGTCCAGGGGCAGATCCTTTCAATTAATGCAAATTGCCACCCCATCCTGCCTGCTCTGCCCCTGCTGACTGCCTCACAGCTGGCTGCAGAGCCTTTCCCTTTGTCTCTGGTGGGACAAAGCACAGGTGCTATCCCCTCAGGGGATATCTCCCACAGAAACCAGCGCCCTGGACAGGCTCTCCCCTGGCCCCATCCAGAGCCTCACGGGGTGCAGCCTCTTTGGGTGACAGCCCTCTCCAAACTCTTTCGGCATTCTACTCCTCCTCCCTTTCCTTCTGTTTAAATTAAATGGGAATGCCACTGACGTGATGTCGTTTGCACTGCGGGATGACAGAACTGTTGTGTGAATACCATTGTATTTGCCAAATGGTCCACTCGTCATTTCAGAACAAACAAATGGATGGTGTCTGTAAGTCGGCAAACACTGGTGACATTTAGCCTTGTTTATGTTCCTTTCCTTTTGCTGCATATTTTTGGCTCCAAAAGCTACTGTCTGAATCAACAGTGCCTCCGAAGCAGAAGTCTGGTAGCTTTCATTTTGGTTGCCGTATCCATGTTCTCTTTGGATCGCATGATACCTGTTGCCCAGGATCAAGCCTGGGCTGGGAGAAGAGACCAACCAAACTCTTTGGTTCAAAACATACATGCCTGTATACAGTAATTTTTCCTCCCTAATGATGACTTCAAATTGGGAGAGAGGAGGAGAATGCCGAGTGAAGAGAGTGTTGTCAGAATGGACATCCACATCCCTGGGGAAATGCAAGCCTCCAGGCAGGCCCAGCCACCGCCATATGCAATAGGAGCAGCGTGACCCTATGTGTATCTTGAGTGCTTTTGGGGACCCTGGGCTTAAGCTTTGGGGTCTGCCTTCTGAGGCTGCTGAATCAAAGTGGTGGTTGGCATGGACAGCCATCTAGCTACAGACATCTTAGCTGCTGAAGGAATCAGGTTCTTTCTTCTTTTTATTCAGATGTTATGTGCCAAGCCCAGGTTTCAGATAAGTAGTAATTATCTCCTATTACTTAGCTCTGATCAACAGCACCTCTGCATCTAATTGCCAACCTGCTCTAATCACATAGACTATTCTTGCTTTAGCCAGAGATGGAAGGACCAAATTTTATAAATATGGCTTTATTGTCATCATTTCATTAAACAATTAGGGAGTGTGGCCCTGCCCTTGCTTTCGAATGCCTCTAGCCCACATGGTTTCTGGATTGTTTAATGAATCTGCACATTTTCTTGCAGGTAAGTGACACCCCCTGTTCTAGTCGGTCTAGCTGGATTTGCCCTTGTCTGTTCGTGCTCCTCGGTGGCTATCTGCAGCTTGTTAATCGTGTAAAGTCAAGAGAAGACTGTATACACATATGTGTGTTGAATAAACAATTACTATTGGCATAGGTATGTGTATACACATGGCACACCAACCTACAGTATATATAGCGAAGAATCAGGGAGACTAAAAATACTGCCCCATATGTTCCACTATTAGCGAAGGATGGGGAAGGCTTAGTAACTTGAGCGAGAGAGAAAATTCCCTCAGAGTCACGAATTCTGCAAAACAAACACTGGTGGATTGGAGCCCCTTCACCTGTGGAAACCCTGTTGGGGGGGCTTCCGCTCAGCACAGCTTCTAGAAGCGGGCCCTGTGATGGTCTCGTTGGCATTACTGCTTGTGTCCGATTGTCCTGTATTTTGTAACACTTTAGAAGAATACAGAAAAGTGCAGTAATTCTCTTTCTCCATAGTATTTAAGCAGTAATATTGCTAGTTTAATATTGTGTCAGGTCGTCACGTTAACCAGGAGCAGATGACAATAAAGTACCAGTGAACAGCACCTCAACATGCACTCCTTAAAAATGGTGATTGAAGCCAAATGTGTAAACTTGTACTGGGTTATCGTGTGCTTTGGAATAGAGTATTGTTGAAGTAATTAGAAGATATATGAAGGTGTTCCTGGTAATGAAGGCATGTAAGTTATAATAATTGTAGCTTTCTGAATAAGTGTCAAACTATATCTCTAAGTGTGCTGTATGCTGAGTTACAAGTTAGGTCATTTATGAATGGAATGTAAAACAATACTAAAAATGCTTCAATAACTTATCTTGGTATTGCTAATAAAAAAAGCTGTGAAACATTAGTGCAGTTTTGAGTCATTATGTTAATTCACTCCGCAACACCCTCCACCTTGACATCCCTCTGTCTGTTGGAAGCCTCAACAGGACATTCAGGGACGCTAGAGATGCTGTCCCATGGGCTGTTTGCTGGGTCGCCTGCCAAGTTTTCCACCCATTTCTAGGTGGCCCCAAGAGTTACAGCTCCTAAACATACAAATGTCAAGGCACCTCCCCATTGGGTGGGGTGACCGTGGTGGGTTTGGGGAGAGCCATCTGTGTGCACAAGTGTCTCTCAGGTGGGTGATTAGACCCCACGACAGCTCACAGGCCCTGTGTCCCTCATCCCCTGTGTGGAGGATGACACACGCCTGGCCTTGGTGCAGCAGACTTTACCATTTTCTTTTCATCCTGTGAAGCATAGTTTTACATGGAAAGGCCCTTGGAATCGCCGGAGTGTGGAACTTCACTGCGATATTTTGGTTGTGCCCTTGTCTGTTGTAAGAGGCTTCTCCCAGCTCCGCCCCCACCCCCATCACAGCATGAGACACGAAGCAAGGATTTAACTTTTCTTTTGTAATTGCTTAGGTTTTTTTTTTTTTTGTCCATGAGCTGGACTTTAGGCACCTGCCACTTCAACAGTGTTACCAAGCTTCTCTAATTGGGCGTGTTTTGTAAACTTCTAAATTCCATGCACATGCTGCTGCCTGGCTAACTGGTCCTGGGGGTGGGGGAGGTATTATCATTGTTTGACTGAATCCCAAGCCCCAAGCATGGTCTCCCCCTCTCCAAATAAATGAAGTGTCCTGTGTGCAAGGGAGCGAAAGCCCAGAAGGGTCCACTGGAACATGTAGGTCAGCCTTGTCACCTTGACTGCTGAAGATATTCCCTTCAGTAGGTCTCATGGAAATTGTCCAAGCAACCCCGAAGATCATAGAGTACAGGATTAGGTTGTGTCTTATTGGAGATAAGAGGTGAAAGTGAGAGATTCTGAGAACAGGCTACTGTTCCATGAAGCTGAGAACATGCATTGTGGGTTCTGATGGAAAACTTGGTGGATGCCCACATGCCTAGCCAAGATATAGCGAGTGACCCCAACCACATCTACCTGGACCAGCTTTGACCAGCAGTGTGTAGGCAGAGCCTGAACGGAAAGAAAGACTCTGGGGGTGGGGGGGGATCCCATCTTTGTTTCCAGTGCCACCTGAGTCTGAGGAACTGCCCTGGGACAAGAATTCATCCCTGCCCTTTCCTGGGTCCCTGCCTCCTGATGGCTCCATGAGGCCTGCATCACCTCCTCACACACACCAAGCCTCTGTGAGCCTGTTCTCTCCACCAGGGCCTGAAGCCACGCTGGGTTTTAGAAGCCACATTTACAGCTCCCAAGGAGGGGCTCACCACTATCCACTCTGTGAAGGCAAGGGGCACCCTCTTTAACCTCTGGCCAGGATGCAGTGAGGACCAGAGGGCTCTGTTGAAGGGCCTGGGGTTGAACACATAGTCCCTGGCACTGTTCTTCATTTACAGTCATTTGCACACTGTGGGAACCCTTGCCGAGACCACCATTCCAGCAGGGAAGGGGCTGGGAGTCCAGTGCAGCGTGAGTGGCCAGGTCTTGGCAACAGAGGCAGAACCGTTGCAGGAAACAGATCATCCTGGCTCCTCGTGCTGACTGCAGGAAAGTTCCCTGGAGCCCCCATCCAGGCGTCTATTTCCCTCTTCCCTCCACGAGGGCTCGATTTCCCTAACAGGGTCTCCACATTTCCACTTCGAAAGCAGGGGGTATTTCCTGGGTTGCTCCCCTGGGGGAGCTTCTCAAGCTTAGAGGAGACCTTGGTGGATTTTCTCCTCCAATTTTTTATGAGCTGCCCCCAGCCTCCTACCCCCCTCATTTCACAACCCTCCCTCCTCTGCCCCCTTCTTCCCTACCTCCCTCTCATCCCCCTGCCTCTGGGGAAGAACTCCTTTCTCACCAGCTGAGTGTTCTCGGGAACATCCTATCTATGGCCGTGAGGGAGCTGAGTGCATCCAGGCCTCTGGATGAGCTGACTTCATTTCACAGCTCAGCGTGGGGGCCGGCGGTCCTGTTTCTGGAAGCCTGCCTCCCCCTCCCCATCCCCACGTGGCATTACAAAAAGCGCAACTTGTTTGGACTCAGATTTGGGGCAACCCCAAGCATCCCCTACGACTCTACCCTTGGCTCTAAAGCCTAGACCCTTCTAAGCAAGGACGGCCCACTGGTCTGAGGTGGAAAGAGGGGAAAGGAGTTTCAAGGAGGTAACTGTGCCATGAGATGGGACAGACTGAGGGGGAGAAGGCTTGTGCAGCTCATGGTGAAAACTAGTCTTCAAGTCCACTTCTTCAGTTACTCATGTTTCGAAGAAACTCACATGTTCTGGTGCAGGGGAAAAGAGTCAAAATTTTGGGAGACGATTTCTTCTTACCTATAGTCACTCTTTCTCAAAGAAACATCATGATGAATGAATTACAGCCCTAAGCATGCAGCTCAACATGTACAGTGTTATCTGCGCAGGAGTGGACTTTGTCTCTAGAGCAAACGGTGCATTCTCAAGGTTAAAGTTGGGAAACTCTGCGCAGCAGTTTCATAAGCAAAGGTCTCCATCTGTGCACCCAGAAATTGGCTGGCTGTATGAAGGGTTTGTCGTTCACGCTCTTTGTGGAGTTGTTCAGACACACCCATCTAATGGTAACCCACTGCTCACGAGGTTAAGTTTTCTTTTTGAACTTCTGTTGTTGTCAAATTAATATAATATACTCTCAATTATCCACAGAAAAGGAGAAAGGCAACCAAGCAGGGAAAGCAAATTTGCAATTAATTTACCAAATTATTGCTCTTTTTATATGATGGACAAGTTGCTTTTCTCTTTGGAACTCAAGTGTTTTGTATGTCCTGCGGGGAGGGCTGGGGCAGTTGCAAGGACAAGCCACCCAACTTGTCCCTGCACCTAGGGACCGGGTGGAAGCAGCTGTCTTACTGGGGTACAGAGGCCTCAGGGTTTAACTGGGGGGTTCACAGAATGTTGGGCTCTTTCTTGTCAAGGGGAGTCCATTAATCTTCTCAGTCTTTCAGGAGCCCATGGCTGATCTACTCAGGGTCTCACCAGAGCACAGCCTGACATAAGGAGTGGGGTACAGTTTGTGCAGCTGGGGGGGCAGTCCTGAGAGGCATGTTTGAGGGTGCTGACAGGGCTGCCACTGATCAGGGGCTAGGCCTTGTCCCCTGGGGATCCTCCAGGACACAATGTGACATTCACCTCAGAATGACCCCTGAGGGCTGAAGAACCTGGGGCATTTATCCACCAGCTCTGCAGCTCTCCGTAGTTGAGAGTCACTGCAGCTCACCCTGGAGAAGGCGATGGCACCCCACTCCAGTACTCTTGCCTGGAAAATCCCATGGGCGGAGGAGCCTGGTGGGCTGTAGTCCATGGAGTCGCTACTAGTCGGACACGACTGAGCGACTTCCCTTTCACTTTTCACTTTCATGCATTGGAGAAGGAAATGGCAACCCACTCCAGTGTTCTTGCCTGGATAATCCCAGGGATGGGGGAGCCTGGTGGGCTGCCGTCTATGGGGTCACACAGAGTCGGACATGACTGAAGCAACTTAGCAGCAGCAGCAGCTCACCCAACAGCAAAACAGTCACAATCAGAGAGAAACAAGAGGCCACTGGCATCCTAGGGAGCCAGAGGGGAAGGGGTCGGGCACGGACAGCGTCCAGCACAAGCCAGAACCCCTTGGTCTGAGGATTTTTACATCCCTGGCACACTGCAGAGGGTCACCAGTCTTCCAGAGCCCAGGGTGAGGGCAGATTCATACTCTAAGGTGGGAAGCGAACTGCAGATTTTAAATATTGGGACACGCACTCAGCTCAGGGCCAGGCTGTCTGGAAGCTGGTCGGAGGGCTGACCCGGGGGTCAGAGGACCTACAGTATCTGTAGATACAGTCACACTCCAAGGAGCTTAGACAAGTCCCCTCAGTATCCTCTTGGGTCTCAAATTCTATGGTATTGAGGATCCCTGTTTCCTTAATTTTTCTGGTGACTGTCTAAGACTCCATCTGTTCTAGAGTCCTCATGAGCACTCAAGTCTTGCAGGGTCCCAGATGTGGACACCAAGTTGGTCTTCCCACAAGTACATGAACGTGTGGGGTTTCAGTCTAAGAATGGGGCATATGAATACTTGCTTCTTCATCAAGACATTTTTATTAACTCGTAAGAAGAGCATTGAGGCATTTCCCTTCTAATTCTAGAATCTAGAATTTTTTTTAAAAGAGGGAGTCAATAAATGTGGATCTTTGGGTTCATAGTAGTGCAAGAAAAATCTGATTATTTAACTTTTTTTCATTTTACAGCCTATTGTATTCACAGTGGCGCTTGGGTATTTTCATGATGATTAAGGTTTCCTCAAGTGCTTTACTGACATCAACTTGATAATCCAAGGTGCCCCTCTTGGGTGTGACAGTATGTAGTCCCTCTTGGGAGCCCCCCACTCCCACCCATCACTCCAACCCAGTAACACTTAGAAGGAAAGGCGGGAGGTAGGGAGGGAAGAGGGGTCATGCTGTCCTCCATCTTGCATGCATGGGGCATGAGGAACAATTCACATCCCTTTCCATATCTGCAACCCTTCCACTCTTCCATCCTCAGCATTCCTGTGGCCACTCAAAGTCACTGTTGGCTAGCAAGCCCCCAAGTTTGGGACAGTGTGTACTAGCTCCAACTTTGAACTCCTCCATTCCTTGGCTTTTGTTTAATTTAAAAAAATTATCTTGGAGTATAGTTGATTTACCATGTTCTGTTAGTTTCAGGTGTACAGAGAAGTGATTCAGTTATACATATCCATTTATCTATTCCTTTTCAGGTTCTTCCCCCATATGGGTTATTACAGTGTACCGAGGAGAGTTCGCTGTGCTCTACAGTAGAGTTGGGGTTGATTGCTCTAGTTTTGTTATCCATCAAAGGATACGCTTGTGTACCCTTGTGCATCCTCAAGACAATGAAATGAATTTGAATGAGTAAGTTGGAGGTTGGCAGACCATCCACATTTCAGTTATTTTAGGATTTCTGATGCCATGCAGGCCCCAGGCAGGGTTGCCATGAAGACTCATATTCCCTAAGACCTTGACAAGTGGAGAGAGAATTTGGGTAAGGTAATGCAAAGCCTGGAGCTCCTCATTCTTGCCAATCTGTACTCACCACCTGAAGGCCTCTTTCTAGACAGCCTCACTGGGATTCCATCCCATCCATGGAGAAAGGTGTGCTGGGGTTCAATGATACCATTCCTGGGATGTACAGACATCACCCCTGTTGGCTCCAACTGAACTCTTTTTCTTTTTCTTATGCTGCAAAGGATTTACAATTAGGAGATTTTTAAAAAAATGTCCAGTGGTCAGCTAGCAGGAACAGTGCTTCTTATATAGCAGCTTTTGCTTTCATAGGGAAACTTTGGGCTTGAAGTGTCATCTCAAAATCACATTCAGGCAATTCAATTTAAATCACCAGGGGGATTTTCTTGAGAACTTTGGGATAAATACCTTCACAAAGTGAGTAATCCTGTCTCCTTTGCACAGGTGTGTGCCTGGACTTCTTTATTGTGGGGCGGCTCTGGGAAGCCCCAGCTCTTTTTCATGACACAGGAGATGTGTGGGTGCAGAGGCAGGCTGACCTCAGCATCCTGGGACACACGGGAGGGAGAGGGTCTTTGGATTTGGGGTGGGGCATGAGGGGTTTCCCAGTGGTGGAAAGAGGGGTCCCTGCGGGCACAGTGCTTCTGGTCGGCCTTGTTCAGGCCTGATGGTCTGAGGCAGCCGGGGAGCAGGAGGGGCCTGTAGGCCTCAGAATCTCCCGACTTTACACCAATCCAGAGTCTGGAGGGGTGGGCCTGGGATGAGAGGACAGACAGTCACCGTGAGACCAAGAGCAGGAAGGATCAGACAAGGAGAGGGGTGAAGAGCAGTGAGTGAGAGGTGCGGATGAAGAGAGAAAGGAGAGACGTGAAGGTTGGAGTGGAGAGTAAGGGGAAGGTGTGAAGAAGGGAGACTGGAGACCTGGGGAGATGAAGGGGAGGAAGGAGACAGTGAGAGAACAGAAAACCAGTATGAACAGACTAAAAGAAACATGATGGAGATGGCATCTGGAGAGGGGAGGAAAGCAGGAAATAGAGTGAGGAAGAGGAGAAGAGCCAGCAGAACAGAGAGCATGTGGCAGGGAGGAACCTTCCGGAAGCCACCTGGGGTTTAGAGGTGGTCAGAGGGCCTGCTGCCGTGGGTGGGGCGAGGGGCAGGGGCAGGGGCCTGGGGAGGCTCTGAGTGTAGCACCTGGTGGCCCAGGCCGGCTTCTCAGCGGCGCCCTCCCCCTACTCCCCACCACCAGCTTCAGGAGGAAACGCTGCAGCTTAATCAGAATTATTTACAAGATAATGGTCCATTGTTTGCACTAAGACAGATGTTGACTGTGGGAACTTTGTGTTTTATGCTCCTTTCCCTGCTCTGCCTTCCCTGGGTGCAGATGGGATCGAAGTCATGTGAGTTATTATTCCCCGAATTGGAAATTTGGAGGCGCCTTCACCCCAGCCCCTACTTGGCTGGGCTGCCAAGCTGGGCCGGCACCAGGCAGGCAGGCAGCGAGCGGGGACAGTAGCTGCTGGCGGCAGGGTCAGCCAGGGCCTGTGGCCCCCCTCCCAGCCCCTCGAGGCAGCCTGTGATTAAGAAGGTCTTGTTTCCTTGAGGGGCGGGGCGGAGCAGTAGCCTTTGCTGGTGGACAGGAAGGGCACTCTCTGATTAAGATGCACTTGCTGTTTGTTGAGTCAGGAGGTCACAATTGACATCTCAAATGAAGGTGGCCATCTGGCCTTCTTCTTGCCAAAAGGAAAGAGCAGTCCCTCTGGGGTGGGGGCTTTGTATTCCCCCTTTATTTAAACTCATGAGAAGGCTTCCTCTCATCTTCTGGGGTCACTGGGAGGGCCAGATCTGACTTGTGATTCCTTCATTCCTCCTCTAAGGGTGGGGTTGGCTGGATGAATGCCTGTCCCACCTATTCACCTGGAGAGAGCCTGTCCTGAAGGAGGAAGGATAGGGTGGCATGGGAGGATGTGCCTGTCATGTCTCACTCCCAGCCTCACCTGCAGGCAAGTGGGCCCCTCCAGTGTCACAGGCCCAACACCAGCTGGTCCTTCTTCAGCCTTTCTGGTTGCCAGTCACTTCTGCATAACCAGACTCACCTGTTTAGCAGAACCCATCTTATGCATGAGGCCACCGAGGCCACATGTCAGGTGACTTGCCCGAGGTTCTTTTTCTACTCTTTGGAAAAGCCTTCCAACTTCTCAAGCCATGAGCATCCCATTGGAGAGCCTCCCTGAGCCTCAGCTTAGTCTGTGCACACAGGTACCAGGCACCTGACTGGGAGCTCAGGGACCGAAGTGTACACAAATACACGCCAGGTGCTGCGCTGTAAGCCTGGCGAAGCGTATGTGCCAGATGATAGTGGGTTTCAGCTACATTATTCCATATGTAGTTGACTCATGACCTGGCTCCCCTGGTGGCTCAGACGGTAAAGAATCTGCCTGCAATGCAGGAGACCCAGGTTAAATCCCTGGGTCAGGAAAATCCCTTGGAGAAGGGAATGGCCACCCACTCCAGTATTCTTGTCTGGAGAGTTCCATGGACAGAGGAGCCTGGTGGGCTACGGTTCATGGGGTCACAAAGAGTCACACAGGACCGAGCGACTAAGGTGACCGATTAGGGTGCTTGGAGTGCTGATCCCCTACACAGTCAAAAGGGGTATAACTTTTCACTCCCCCAAACTTAACTACTAATAGCCCACTGCTGACTGGAAGCTTTACTGATAACATACATAGTTAACATATATTCTGTACATTATATGTATTATGTATCATATTTTTATAATAAAGTAAGCTACAGCAAAGGAAATATTTTAAAAAAATAAGAAAAAATACATTTGCAGCACATACATATATTTATTAAAAAATATCCTCATGTAAGTGGACCCGAGCAGCTCAGATCCGCATTGTTCAAAGGTCACCTGTATTGCATTTCCAGTATCAAGCTATGACAAAGAAAAACAATCAAAGTAATACAATATCATAGAGTCACATTTGAATGCTAAAACCCCCAGTAGTGGAAACGAGAAAGCCACTTTTTCAGCTGAGTGGAATCAGACCTGCCATTTGGACAGCCCAAGAAAGTCTGATGGCCGTTGCTGCTGACACTGCCCCCGCCCCCTGGATTCCTTGAGAGCTTGCCAGAAAGCAATTATAACTGGAGGTTTTGTCCCATTCTAACCCAGCATCTTGGCTCTGGTGTTCAGGGACACGGCTTTATCCTCTTGATCTCCCCAGGCCTAAGCGTCACCTACAAGATCAGGTCCTCTGAGCTACCCCTCCATCTATCGAGTTTGGTTTTAAATCATAAATTCTTAGCTATGTGCCAGGGCCAACTCCAATTTTAAATACCATATATATATATGTGAAAGTGAAAGTTACAAATGTCATTCTTTCATCTAATCTAAAAATCCCCTGAGGTAGATGTAATTTTTATTCTTCCCATTTTATATATGGGGAAATGGAGGCACAGAGAAAACACTTGCTTACCTTACCCAAGGTGACTCAGCAAGCACATGAGGGTCTGATTCATTCAGGCAGTGGAGCTATCCCGAGATGGCATTTTGTTGCCTCACCCTGTGGGCTTTCCCAAGCCTTTAATCCTTGTTTGCACGTGGATTCAGTTGCTTCAGTCATGTCCGACTCTTCGCGATGCTATGGACTATGGCTCTCCAGGCTCTCTGTCCATGGGATTCTCTAGGCAAGAATACTGGAGTGAGTTGCCATGCCCTCCTCCAGGGGATCTTCCCAACCCAGGGATCGAACCTGGGTCTCTTACATCTCCTGCATTGGCAGGCAGGTTCTTACCCCTAGTGCCACCTAGGAAGCCCTTAGACCTTGTTTGGGATATGTCAAAAACGAGCAGACCAACAAACAAATAAATAAAAATAGCATTTTCTTGCCATCCTGTAGGTCTGGGTCCTGGGAGAAAATGTGGCAATTCCAGCGGAGATTGCACCCATAGGTAGAATCCTGGGAACAGGCTGGATGGGGCGCTGGGTGTGGTCAGAGGTGCTCCATGTGACCCACCCGGCTGAGGACTTGCCTGTGACCCTGAGCAGGTCTCTTGCTGTCCCCTCAGCATCCTCACCTCGTCATGAATGAGAAAGTCCCACCAGATCATCCCCATCCCAAGATTTCTTCCATCTCGCGGTCTGCGAATTAATTATTTTTAAGGCTGTATTTATTATACTTCTCAACCTCCAGGAAAAGACTGTCTACCCGGCCCTCCCCGAAGTGAGAGGGCCTCAAGGAAACCTGACCCCTCACCTTGCAATTGTTCTCTGGGGTCCAGGTGGGGGAGAGTGGAGAGTGGGTGGCCCAGGGCACCAGTGGACCCTCCAGACGGGGGCTGCCATGGGCCCAGCCCCCAGCTGTGAGGGCAGCAGAGGTCAGACTGGGATAATATTTATCAACCCTCTGCCCACTGTGTCAGGCTCTAACCAGACCCCAGCGTCACTGGAGATCACAGATCCTGTCTTTTAAAGGTCCCACAGAGCCGCTTCACATGCGACCAATTACCTCTGTCAAGCAGGGGAAGGAGGTCCTGCCTGGTGGGTGGGATCTGAACTTGAGCTTCCAGAGGTCGACGACAGGGATCTTAGGCCTTTGAGCCTGTCACTCCCCTATAGCCAGACCTTTTCTGTTAAAACTGTTTAAATTACAAACCAGTAATAAAAGGATCATATGTGTTTCCCACCGAACAGGTTCTTTAGGGCTATTATGATAATTAAAAACATATGGTGCCTGTGCCAGTCAGAGGGAAACCGCAGATGTACAAATTAGGTATTATATAAGGGTTTTCTGCTTTTGCCCTTTTAAAAACGTCAACTGGAGAAGTTTAGAGAGATAAAATGGCAATTGTGCAGATAGTAGGTAGCATTTTGGTTTTAGAATCATTAAATATATAAACCCTTTTCTTTAGACTTAATAGGAATAAACGGCTCCTCATCTAGGAAGGAGAGGAGAAAAGTACCAAGGCCCGGAGTTTACAGGGAAGAGGCTGCTTTCCACCACACAGGGTCTTGGATACCGTAGAATTCTTTGCATTTTTTATGATGTTGATCTGCCCAGACAAAGAGGATTATATTTATTAACTATTGAGCTATATTATAATTGGATTGACAGGAGCAAAGATAAAGATTTCCTTACATTCAAACTTTTTACTTTTTAAAAGGCAAAGATGCAAGTATTGATCAGTCTAGAAACAGTCATTTGTTTTCATTTAAAATATGCAATTGATTTTGAGCAGGTGATAAATACTGCTAATTAAAAAAATAAAATTGGGAGCGTTTCTGTGGTCCCTGTCCATGACTTTTCCAATGCAGACATACAGTACAAGTCAAGTTCTACTGAGCTGTTCATATTGAGAGGATCCTGGGCTGGCTGGGGACCCAGGCAACATCCAGCCGTGCTCTGGGGCAGCGAGGAGGATGCACTGGGGCTGGGTCCTGATGCACTGGGATCTGGGCTAGATGACGAAGAATTTAGCACTTTGTCACTGTGTGTCTCTGCTGCAGAAACCCAACTGGACTGCTCTAAAGAAGGAGGTGACTGGTGAACAGGTGGGAGGAGCTTGATCCCCACTAGCTCTGCTCCTCAGAGCCTCCATTCTTCCACCTCCTGAAAATAAGTCCTTCCTGAGACAACCCAGCCAGAGCCAGGACCTGCAACCCTTCTTCCATGTTATGTGGTAGTGTCTACTTGAGAAATTTGAGTAAAAATCCAAATTTCTAATCAATACAAACAATGTGCAGAGAGGAGGTTCTACTTACTGCCCAGCTGCCTGAACATTCCGATGGCCAGAATTTTTTGAATCCTGGTGTATAATTATTGAAATTCATAATAATGAGTAAAGACCAGTTCTGCTTGACACATTTTTGTGTTGAGGCATTTATTATATGATACATTTCCTTAGAATGCAAGGAGATCAAACTGGTCAATCCTAAAGGAAATCAACCCTGAATATTCATTGCAGGGAATGATGCTGAAGCTCCAGTACTTTGGCCACCTGATGAGAAGAGCCACTCATTGGAAAAGACCCTGATGCTGGGAACGATTGAGGGCAGGAAGAGAAGGGGGCGGCAGAGGATGAGATGGTTGGACAACATGAGTGGACACTCAAAGGACAGGACTTTGAGCAAATTCTGGGAGATAGTGAAGGACGGAGGAGCCTGGTGTGCTGCAGTTCATGGGGTTGCAAACAGTTGGACATGACTTAAAGACTGAACAACACATATTTCTGAAGATCCTGATGAGGGTGCAAGGCCCTGTAACCAGAAAGTGCCCTTTTGTAGTCACCCTGGCTGAAGGCAAGTCTGGGCTCCTGAGGAAAAACGTCCTTCGAAATTCCTTCTTAGGTGCTGAGTCCTTTGTCCCACTGTTCTCCTTCACCCACACCCTCTAAACCATAAGGAAGGCTCAGTGTCCTGTGTGCTTTCGGGGAGCAGTGGTCTGAACCTGCCTCTGGGTCAGGTGGGCTCAGAGAGCTTGAGACAGAATAAATCAGAGGAGAGTTCTTGCACCTCCGATCTCCCATACAAAAACAGTCTGGGGTGCTAGGTAGGGCAGTGGTTTCCAACTAAGAGTGTTAACCTGACCAGGGACATTTGACAATGTCTGGAGATACTGAGGGCGCTGCTGGTACCTAGTGGGTAAAGGCCAGGGCAGTTAGCAGTGTCCTGCAATGCAAGGAGTTATCTGGCCCAGCATGTCAGTAGTGCAGGACTGAGGAATCCTGGTGGACAGGTGGGAGTACCCGGCCCTCAAGTGGAATTACAAGCTGGGTCCATGGCAGCAAGTTGAATGACAAGACTTACCACCCAACTCAATTGTGGCATTCTGCTCTCTCTCCGCAGACACACTCCCTTCAGCTCATGTCACCTTTGGACCCTGTGGCTTTGTGAAAACTTTGCAAGAAACCCCGAGGCGGGGTGGGAGTTGGGGTTGGGGAGGCAGAAATTTCCAGCACATTCCTCCCAACTCAAAGTGGTGTGTGGGGAGGGGGCCTCTGAGCAGACCGCGAGAGTTGGTCTTTTTTCTCTGCCCACCCCCCTCCACGCCACGAGGGAGAGCAAGCCTGCAGCTTTACTGCACATGTAGGTATTACCACTTTAACTTTCACTGAGGTAAAATAACACCTTGTCACTCAGTTCAAGTACCAATCACCAAATGAATTAATTGTAATAACTGTTGTCAACTGAACAAAGGACTTGTTGCTTTCCTAAGCAGATTTCAGCGCCACTGAGAACTCTGTACAACATTCCCATTGGGCAGGCTGGCGGAAACTAGTCAGAACATAATTGTATCTGTCTATCTCTTTACTTTGTTTTTAAGGGCTGAGGAATGGAGTTAAAAACCTGTATTTTAAACATATCAATAAATATACCCCTTTTTGTGTTCGTGACATCTCCTCAAAAACATGGAGTCTTTAATAAATTGGCCATGAAAATAGCATTTGCTGCTGATGGTCCCAAATCAGGGCCAGCTGTAGAGGCTGCCTGTAGACTCTAAGTCATGAAGGGAATTATGCCCAATTACCCTCCCATAAAACACCCTCTCATTTCTGGGAGTTATCAAAACACATCCTGTGGACAAGCGGTCAGCTGTCCCCTGCTCCTCAAAAGGAGACAAGTGGGCCTCACGCTGGGCCCGCGGCGCTCCTAACTGCCTCCGCCCGACACCAGTGGCTTGTTTGCACTCAGCCTCTTTTTTACAGTCACTCTTCCCATTTTTTTTGGCTCTGGCTTTTTCACATCTTAGCACATTTCCCACTTTAAGAAGCCCCATAGGGAATCTTCTAAGAAAAGACTTGCTCCTGGAGAGGGGAGGGTGGGAGTGGCCTGGGAGGCTGGTCGCTCAGAGTCTGTGGCCAGAAGACTGTGTCCTCAGCAGACTTGGGCTCACTTTCATGGTGGGGGTGTCCTTTGGAGCTTGGCAGTCAGTGACAGACTGAGGGTGGCATCCTCGATGTGTCTGCTTCTGGCTTTGCTGAGGTCCAAAGTTGGGGACTTCCCAAAGAAGAGTCCCAGGGAAGCTGCATCCGACTCCCAGGCTAAGCCTTCTTCAGTGCGGAGTACAAATAGTTGTACCCACTCTATTCAACAGGGATACACACTCTCCAGTCGACACCACCTTATCCGTGCTGACCCCACACTTCTTTCTTCCACGCCTCCTCCTCCTGCTGCTTCTCCAGCCTTCTGGACCCATGTGACCCCAGCATCCAGCTCCATCCCAGAGTCCAGATGCCTGAGTCTCCCCCACAGCATCTCCGATGCCGCTTAGGTAGCCTGCTTTGTTTTTAGAGCTCACTGAGGCTGAAATTGGTTCCTCTGCAATGAAATGGAAGATTCCTAGACTATCCAGAGCTAGAAGTCATCTTAGAGGTCATTTTCCAGATGTAGATTAGGGAGCGGGCTTGCCCTTGGTTGTTGAACCAGAGACAACAGTTGCTGCTGTTTCCAGGTGTCCAGGCAGGTCCCTGTCACTGGCCCTCATTCTGCCATCTGAGGTGGCAGCCTCACCCTCTTGGGGATTGGTACCTAAGCAGGGGAGGTGTTCCTGTGACTTATCCCTGCAGTGCTGGGGCAATTTTTACTACTCCCCTCCCCTACAGAGGGCCAGGCCACTTCAGAAGCAAGGATAAGAGGCAGGCTTCTTAGTTTATTGTAGCACTGGCTCAAATATGCTATGTGTTCGAAAAGGTATAGTCATCTCTGGCTAGAACAAGCTGCCACTTGCAAAAATGCCGAGAAGAGCCCTGATCTGGAAAAAAAAAATAGAAATCTCTCCTGCTTTTGAGACTGCTCTTCTCTGAAGGAACCTGGGAACACAGCCTGCATTAGGAAGGCGGGCTCCTGGCACAACCCTGGAGAGGGAACTCCTGGACTATTGGTCACATGACGGTGCCAGGCTCCTGTGCTAAGAGGAGGCTGTGGAGTTGGACAAAGAATCACAGCAGAGGAACAGAAATAGGGTGTGGGAAAGGAGGTGGAAGGGGGCAGAACTCAGGCCGTGTGGAGGAAACAGTGAGAGTTCCTGGGGTCTCCACCTAGACTCAGCTGGCTTGGTGCCAGAGAAGGAAGAAGCGGTTTTTTCTCCCAATCTTTTAGAAAAAAGAGTCTGCAACAGGAAGTGAATTTGGTCATTGGTTCATTTATTGAGCACATATCAAATTGTTCCAGAGAGCTGGGAGATGGTTACCAACAAAGCAGTTGAGGTTCCAGCCTTCATGGGACCTGCCTTCTATGGGGGACACTGACAATAAAAAAAGACAAATGAAAGTTCAGTTTATGATAAAAGATATGAAGATGATGAAGTGGCAAAGGCCTAGAGAGTAATATGGGAAGGTGGGGAGCACATATCCATAAGTTAGGGAGGACTTTCTGAGGAGGAAACACTGGAGGGAGCCATGCAGAGATTAGGGGGGTGCATGTTCTAAGAGAGGGGAGAGTGAAGATAAAGACCCTGGGGCAGAAAAGGAGCAGACATCTGGGGCTCTTAGCTCTCAGGTCCATGCACACTGTGTGTGTGACCAGCATTTCTGCAGGCTTTCTTAGACATTGAAATTTCATTGAGCTTCTCTATGGCTGTGTGTGGTCAACAGAGTTGGGCCTGGGGTTCCCTTCCCCCTTTTTGCAGGAGGTTGAACTGAAGGTCCAAGAGGAAACAATGACTTGCCCTGTCATCTTTAGGCAGGGTAGGTGCCTACACCTCCAGACTCCTCCCTGGGCTGCTTCTGCTGTCCTGAAAACCTCTGACTGCTCCCAGGACTCAAGTGCTTCCTGTAAGCCTGGCCTGCCATATTGGAGGACTTCTGGGTCTTGGGAATGCACCATGACTGACTCTTTGCACACTAACCCAGTCTTGCAAATGACACTTGAAACTAAGAGAGTTTGTCACATGACTTTGGGAACACAACACCATGAGAAATAGAGACAGCCATCCCTCCAAGTCCTCCAAGATGAGGGTCACTCATCTCCACAGGCCAAGACTGCCCCTGCCAGAACCCATTCTTTTGGGGAAAGTCTATAGTTTTCCTCTTAGGGATGCTGTGGACAGAGAGCTGGAGCTAGTCAGGACTCTTAATGGCCGCACCCAACAAGTCACCTGGAAAACATGAACCAAAGCCTTGGAAATCTGAGTCAAATTTCTTTGGAGAAAGACAGCCGACTTTCCATTAGGGATTATTTCTCAGTCTAGCCTTTGTCTGTGAAGTGTCACTGCGTACTGACCTTGGCTGTGAAGCGTTGCCCAGTGCTGACCTTGGCTGTGAAGCATGGCCCCATGCTGACCTTGGCTGTGAAGCATCGCCCCATGCTGACCTTGGCTGGCACCAGGCTCAGCTCTCCTTGATGCCTTCCAACAGTGGCTGTGATGGTAGATGCTGCTCCCCTGAGGTGCAGGGGCACCTGTTGCCAAGACTGGCTGCCCCATTCTCGTTTCAGGATCTGGTTCTCATCTGGGAAAACTGCTTTCAAATGAATAACTATTTCTAGGTAATTTTTTGCAGTGTTTCTTCTCCCAGCTGGTTGCTATATTATTTGCATCTCATGCCATTCTTGCCTCTGTGGAAGACAAGAAGTAGCCCACCTTTTGTATTAGCTGTGGCAGTATCTGCTTCCCAACATCAAAAGGTGAAATTAGGAACTATAGCAACCTTAAATACCCTATGAGCTCTCAAAGTTTAATGGTTAAGTGGACAGACTGCCTTCCCCTCCCCCAGCAATATTTGTGATGTTCTACACACATAGAGGATGATTCACAGTGGGGATAGAGGACTGGGATAAGCATGGACTATAGTTGGTGGAGGAGACTCTTTGAGAAGAGGTGCAAGGCCTCTAGGGGCTGTTCTTAAAAGAAGGGTCCAGGAGTACACTGTTTCCTTGGGGAGGTTGGCTTGTGGGTGCCCCCAGAAAGTGCATGACTAGTTTAGACAGCTCATCTTAATAGCAGGGACCTGCTCCTTTCACTGCTGTTGCCAAGGGCCAGGCATAGGCAGAGGGCTTGCATAGCAACAGGAGAGTTAAGGTTGGATAAGTGTGGATGCCAGGCCTTTCTGGATTCTAGTAGTTCCAGAGCTCTTCTTACAGGGGTGCTTATATGGATGCAGGTGACTCAGATTGAAGCCCCTCTGGTGCCATGTTGGGAAGAATGACAGGCCAGACCCTAGTGTGTTAACAGAACTGAATGTAGGCACTTTACAAGAATTGAGCGTATGTAAGCGTGTGTGTGTGTGTGTGTGTGTATACATAGGTGTGTGTAATAGCTTTTTAATCAGTGAACTTCCCCCTCCTGGTCTCTGCTGAATCCTGTTGGAGTTATTCACGAGTAGGAAACAGTCATAGCGCAGTTTGAATTTAGTCGATGCAGCCCTTCATGGAAGAGTGAGAGCTGGGAGGCCAAGGGCTGAGGTTCATCACCTGGGCTTGATATTGCATGGAAACGTCTACATCGGCACAGGTTGACACTGGCTTCCTCCACTTGGGGCAGTCCCTACCCCTCATCCCCTGAAGTCTGAGCAAGGGGTTCCTGAGTTTGCAGGATACAAAGTGAGGAGATACTATGAGGCAGTCACTAATTCTCCCATTTGATCCTTCCTTATTTCATTCACCAGTATTTATGGACCATCTTTTATAGGCCAGTTATTCCTCCAAGCATCTGGGCACAAGAATGAGCAAAGTGGCCATAGTCCCCACAAAGCCGTTTCTCTGCTCTGGCCCACCAAGCCCTTACCTCCTCTAAGAGCCCCTCTCAAAGGATGAGACTTGCTGGTGTGGCACTCACCTTCACTCCTCCAAGGACAACTCAGCCAGCGGAGGCTGCGACCCCATCTAGAGCCTTGCTCTGTCTGTGCCCTCAGATGACTCTGTGGGCCCAGGTACGTGGCGTTGACTACAGGGTGAGAAAAGAGATCACAGGACCAGTGACGCCTTCCCGTCTTTGTTCACTCAGCAAATATTTCCTGAGTCTCTGCACTAGCTCCACTTCTAGGCACTGCAGACCCAGCAGTCAAGATCTCCTGCAGGGAGGTCCTTGGGGTAGGGAGAGGCCCAACCTGTCAATGAAGTAACTCCTTGGTGGGGGCGATAAAACTCTAGAGAAAACTAAGGTAAAGAAGGGATCTGGGGAGTGCCTGGGTGGAGTTGCTACTTTATGTTGAGGGGATAGAGACGAAGCCTGAGAGGTGACATTTTAGAAAAGACCTGAAGGAGGCTGACGAATGTGTACGAGGGTCTGGGGAGCACGCTGTAGACAACGAGGCCCCAGTCCTGAGGTCACAAGCAGCTTGTATAGCTGAGGAGAGAACTGGTAGGAGAGGGTCAGGGAAGGGCAGGGGGACAGTCCAGGGCCGGCTGGGCCATCCTGAGGACTCCAGCCACGGGGGTTCTGCAGGCCCTGGGCACAGAAGGGCCCTGAGCTTAGGAGAATGCTCTGCTGTCACCATCTTAAAATTCTTAACAATGTTTGAACCAGGGCCCTCACATTTGCATTTTGTGGTGGGCTCCATAAACTATGGGGTGGTCTGACCCCAGCTTTACATATGCCAGGAGTGAGCAGCTGGCGCTGAGGAGGGGCCCATGGTGGGGGCTGGGCAGAGGAGGCCATGCAGGGAGGTGGTGAGTGGCAGCGGCTCTGCAGATGCGAGTTTTAATGGGGACGTGAACCCTGAGGACCCTCTGCCTGCTCTAAGTTCCTCAGTCTTAGATCTGATCTGGGCCCTCCCTCGGCCCACCCCCATGCCCCAGCCCCTACCTTCCCAGGGTGCCAGGTTCACTGCTGAACTTCACTTTCCTTCTCATATCCTCTTCATACATCTCCCTCTTCCTTACCTCCTGGGGGCATCGGTAGCTGTCTGGTAGACGCAAGTGGTCTTACTCTTGTCTCAGAAGAAAGTGTCTGCATGGCATTTTCATGCCTGCTCCTCTGGGTTAGATAGCCAGGCTCTGGTCTCAGGAATGGGAACCCACTGCCCCTCACCATCCACTCTCCCCTCCCTGCTTCCTCCTGTGTCCCACAGGGTACATTTCCGGGTCTGGCTGCCCTATGAGTCCTAAGGGGTTTGCTTCTGCGTGTGCATGCAGCTCAGACCTGTTTCTCAGCCTTCCTTCCAGGCGAGCAGTCAGTGAGAACAGCTGGCCCTTCCTGGAGAAGCATGGTTCTTTAGGAATGTGCACCCAGGCCTGCTCCTGCCAGCCTCAGTTTCTCTGATCACATGCTCCTCAGAGCTGCGTTTTAAATATACCTCTCACTGGTTTTATTTCCTTGGGATCTGAAGTCTATTTATTTCATATGCTTTGTGGAGCATATGTTGAAAAATAGTCTTCTGATTTAAATAAGAAGTGAAAAAAATCAAGTCTTCAACTTTTACTTATTTTTTCCCCCTTCCATTTCAATACACCATCTCTTCAACACCAAAATATCACACATACAAAGGCTTAAAAAAATCGGATGGGGGTGGAGTGGTGATTGTAGCGTAAATTTGCTTTCTGGCCGAGGCCTTGTATGCCAAGTTTTAGTCTGAATTACATATTTACAGCTGAGTTATAAACCCCTGAAAAACAGGATTTATCATGGAAATAGTGACACCACCTCACCCAGTGTGGTGTTCTTGGGGACCATGGTAATATACTGTGCAGAGAAATCAGTTCATTAGTTAGTTATAAACAAAGGACAGAGATAGTAAATTAGAGTAGGTATTTCAGCCGTTTTCTATGTATTTATGACACCAAAATATGCAGCTGCATTTTATTCCTTGAGATAGTATTTAAGTATTTTAGATTTAAAGCACATTTTTAGATATGGCCATGGTGCATTTTTAGCCATGGTCGTTCTTGTTCCTCTGTAGTTTTATTCGTGGTATTTTCTTCCTTCTCTGTTGCTCATTAGAAAAATGTTAAAAATCCATTTTCGTCTGATTAATAATAAAGCTGATCACATGTAACCTAATTTTCATTCCGTGCTGCCCCTGTCTGTGGAGTCATATACAAAGTGACCTTTGAATCGCCAGTGGACTCATAAAGTACAATAAGCACCATTGTCCTGTCAAAAATTGAAGATGTTTTACATCATTACAAAATTTAATGTTCCATCTTTTCAAATGCACTACTTTTCAAAGGCCACATTCCAATTGAAGCTCATTAAAATCAGACTCAAGTTTCCTGTGGTGGGGATGAAGAGAGTTTCGCAGGCAATGGGAGGAAAATGAATCACTCTTTTAAAACAGATATGGTTACATATTAGTTTTGAAAGGTACGGGGACGGCAGAGCCTCCGCTGCCGGCAACAGTGCGGCTTTTGTGCGGATAGATCCAATAACTGCCTCCCAGTCGCTCTGCCTTCACCCACACTGTATCCTATTTACTTAGGAATAAATCAGCTCTCTAAATAAAATTGTTGTTTTAAAGTTCCGAGGTGGAATGTGAAGGGGTTTTTGGCCCTACAATTTCAGATTTTTGAAGAATGCTCATCTGACTCAGGGACCTGAAAGTTTGGAAGCTGAGTCACTGGAGGAAGTTTCTTGCAGGGAAGGGGGGTGGGGTCAGCCAGCAAAATGCGTGATGCTTCCTGAGATGGAGATGCTTGGAGGATTTAAGACTCAGTTCATTCACTTATCAGGGATCTGGGAGTTCTGAGCCTGGCTTGCAAAGAAAATGTGTTCAGGTCTTCTCAAATTCTCCCTCGATTTTAATCCTGAGCTTCTTGCCTGTTTCTTGGCCATATCAGAGTGCTGAGGACATAGCCTGGCCTCATCTTGCTTTTTTTCTGGCAGAGTCCACTGCTCTGAAGGTGTTGCATTGTATGACATAAGGCAAGCTACCTTCTCCCATGGGGCTCTGATACGGCAGTCAAGTTGTTCAAAAGCCCTGGTTTTACAGAACATGAATGCATATCTCTCGAGCTGTCCTCTTCCAGAATCATTTCAGTTGGACAGTTATCCATGTCAAGCTCTGGGAGATAGTGATGGACAGAGAAGCCTGGTGTGCTGCAGTTCATGGTGTCACAGAGTCGGATATGACTTAGCAACTGAACAGCAACAGTGCACTAATGATATCTTGAGGCTGACATGGCTCACGTCACCAGATTATTCCTAAAACGGGTCGGGGGCTGTAGTTCCTCATTAATCAGGGTTTGGCACTTAGTCGAATGAGGGCCGCCCAGGTTCTACACAGACTCTTTTGTGCCGTAATGCCCTATTTACAAGGACAAGCATTAGCATCAACTAGAACTGAGTTCCCACTTTTGCCACTTGTAGCTGTGTGACCTCAGATAGGTTGCTCTGCTTTGCAAAACTTCAAATTTCTCATGGGGATAATACAACATGACTGTGACTGTATCATATCATGCTTGGAATGGATGCATCTGAGGCTGAGTTACTGATCACTAGGAATGTGATGGCACCCCACTCCAGTACTCTTGCCTGGAAAATCCCATGGACGGAGGAGCCTGGTAGGCTGCAGTCCATGGGGTCTCGACTGAGCGACTTCACTTTAACTTTTCACTTTCATGCATTGGAGAAGGAAATGGCAACCCATTCCAGTGTTCTTGCCTGGATAATCCCTGGGATGGGGGAGCCTGGTGGGCTGCCGTCTATGGGGTCACACAGAGTTGGACACGACTGAAGCGACTTAGCAGCAGCAGCAGGAATAAGCTACTGGCTATGAAGGTGGCAGTATTAGTTGCTGTTTTAATTATATCTAGAAAATGACTAGCTAAGATCAATCCTTGAAATGTAAGAGAGCTCAGAGAGCTAAAACAAGGAGAGGCAAAGTGTTTTTTCCCTGATCATATGACTAAAATAGTTTTTTTTGCACTATTGTTGTAGCAGTTAGCTACTGCTGTGTAACAAACCACCTCAATATTTAGCAGTTTAAAATGACAACCACACATATTTTCTATAAGCAACTAAATGATTCTGCTGATCCAGGCTAGTCTCAATTGATCTTAACCAGACTTGCTCATGCCTCTATCTATATCTGGCTAACAGGCCACCTGGAACAGGCTAGGCTAGGGTGGGTTTGGCTGGTTACTTAGTTCTGTCTCGTGTGTCTCTTCTCCCCCAGAAGGCTGGCCTGGACTGGTTCTCATGTCAGAGGCAGGGTCCAAGACAGCAAACAGAAATGCAACAGGCACTTTTGCCTGACTATGCCTGCACTGCACAGAGCCACTGTTGCCCACTGAATAAAGCATGCCACCTGGCCAAGCCCACAGTCAGCTTGGGAGGAGGCCTAAAAAGAGCATGAAGCAAGAAGGTATAAGCTTGCAGCCACTAGTGCAATCCATCAACTGCCTTCTGGCCCCAAATCCCCAGTGGACCCATCAAGTGGTGTGAACAGGATGGAATCAAATGTCTTAGAAGATAGCTTAAATCCTCCAATCTCAGGACACCACTAACAGTGAGATGTTCTATTATATTTTCTAGTGTGTTCTGAGGTCCTAGCTGAAATAGCCTGCTTTATCACCACTGGATACTTCCTTACCATGAAGGAAATCTGCCTTATTCTTTCTGCTGGTAGATTGTCTTTTTGAGAACACAGAACACATCTTGGAAAGATTTTCTGGCTTGTTGACTTCCACAGGTGCATGGCTGGAATGGGGTAGATGTGCCTGCTGAGTGTGACAGCTCTGTCCTCCCTGCCACCTCCCACACCCTCACTGGCCTCCTCCCTTTCCCTCCATCCTTTCCCAATGTCTTGCCCCTGGGAAGACCCATGCTCACCCAGTGGTTCTGGGATGGAGGACATGTTCTATCTTCCCTGGTGGCTGACATTCCCACAGGCCACTCCATCCTCTCCCTTCTGCACCCACATCTGAGCTCTGATTCTACTTATACTGTTGGGGTTTGAGTTGCAGTAAAAGGGCCAGCTCTTAGGCAAGTTGGAGTCTCTGCAGTCCCTAGAATGTTCATCTTACCACTGAAGGCAAGAAGACAATGTCTCTCAGGGAACCAAGGTCCAGAGTCTGACCCTGTAAGTGTGGGCATGCTGAAGGCAGCGGGACCAGATGCCTGAGAAGCAGTCCTGAGTGTGGCCCACCTGTGTGTGCATGAGCAGGGCTACACATGTGCACGGATGGAGTGTGGGGAAGAGCTGGAAATCAGACCCCCATCTACTTCTCCAAAGAATGGCTAGGGTGGGCCCAAGAACCCTGACAAGCTGTCCATCAGCCAAAATATGCTTGGCTGGGAAGCAGCCATCACAGAGTCCTCTGTGCTCTGGGTCCCAGGACCTGTGGGAGCCCTGAAACACTGGCACTCAGGAAATCACAGCTCATCCCCAGGCCTCAGGTGAGCCCTTGAGGCTTCCTGCACTTTCCTTCCTCCCCAGGGACTTTTCTCACCCGGGCATCTTTGGTGTTCAGGAAATTCCAGCCCTTCCAGGAGCTCTTTGCAAGCCCTCTCTGCTGTGTGACCCCACAGAGGCCATCCTCAGAGCCTTGGGCCATAGGTCTCTGCTGATCAGACAGGGCAGAGGTTGTGCCCACAGGAAGGGGGTGGCTGTGGTTGCAGGTGGGCTCAGCATTTTCCAGGACCTCTGTGAGTCCATCAGTCCTCATTTTATCTAGAAATGTTTTCATCAAAAGAATTAGCTTCTGGAATTATGAGCATTGATGGTTTGCTTTAGAACCTCCAAAATCTGAGATTCCATCCGAAGCAGATCTTATAAAAACCACTATACAGGTGAAACTCAGTTCAGTTCAGTTTAGTCGCTCAGTCATGTCCAACTCTGTGTGACCCCATGGACTGCAGCATGCCAGGCCTCCCTGTTGATCACCAACTCCCAGAATTTACTCAAACTCATGTCTATTAAGTTGGTGACGCCATCCAACCATCTCATCCCCTGTCGTTGCCTTCTCCTCCTGCTTTGAATCTTTCCCAGCATCAGTGTCTTTTCCAGTAAGTCAGTTCTTTGCATCAGGTGGCCAAAGTATTGGAGTTTCAGCTTCAGCCTCAGTCCTTCCAATGAACATCCAGGACTGACTTCCTTTAGGATGGACTGGTTGGATCTCCTTGCTTTCCAAGGGACTCTCAAGAGTCTTCTCCAACACCATAGTTCAAAAGCATTAATTCTTCAGTGCTTAGCTTTCCTTATAGTCCAACTCTCACATCCACACATGACTACTGGAAAAACTGTAGCTTTGACTAGACAGACATTTGTTGGCAAAGTAATGTCTCTGCTTTTTAATATGCTGTCTCGGTTGGTCATAACTTTTCTTCCAAGGAGCAAGCATCTTTTAATTTCATGGCTGCAGTCACCAACTGCAGTGATTTTTTGGCGCCCTGCCCCCCCCCAAAATAAAGTCTGTCACTGTTTCCACTGTTTCCCCACCTATTTCCCATGAAGTGATGGGACTAGACACCATGATCTTAGTTTTCTGAATGCCGAGTTTTAAGCTTTCTTCACTCTCCTCTTCCACTTTCATCAAGAAGCTCTTTAGTTCTTTACTTTCTGCTATAAGGGTGGTGTCATCTGCATATCTGAGATTATTGTTATTTCTCCTGGCAATCTTGATTCCAGCTTGTGCTTCATCCAGCCCAGCATTTCTCATGATGTACTCTGCATATAAGTTAAATAAGCAGGGTGACAGTATACAGCCTTGATGTACTCCTTTCCTATTTGGAACCAGTCTGTTGTTCCATATCCAGTTTTAACTGTTGCTTCCTCACCTGCATACAGATTTCTCCGGAGGCAGGTCAGGTGGTCTGGTATTCTCATCTCTTGAAGAATTTTCCGCAGTTTGTTGTGGTCCACACCATCAAAGGTATTGGCATAGTCCATAAAGCAGAAGTAGATGTTTTTCTGGAACTCTCTTGCTTTTTCAATGATCCAACAGATGTTGGCATTTTGATCTCTGGTTCCTCTGCCTTTTCTAAATCTAGCCTGAACATCTGGAAGTTCACAGTTCCCATACTGTTGAAGCCTGGCTTGGAGAATTTTGAGCATCACTCTACAGGTGAGACTAGTTCTTTAGGAAAAGAAATGGTAACCAACTGGTAAGTTCAACTGACTTTCTCTGCCTCTAAGCTTATAATCAAAAGGTACAGTTGGTCATGGTTGCAGACTTGCTTTGAAGACTAGAGGCAGCCCTTGCAGGGGACAGAGAGAGGCTGAGACCAGCTGACAGGGCTATGTGCCTCCTCTGGAGTATTTTCTGGGCCTCTTGAGACTAGAAATAGGTGGCAAAATAATGAAGTTACATCTAAAGGACAGGTACCAAAGAACCCAAAGTAAGTGGATGTCCCCAGGGTTCAAATAGACTTCTTAGAGGGGGAGAGGATGGGGAAGAGGCTGAGCACCCCAATAGGGTTTCACCAGCTTCCAGGCAGTTTCCAGCCCTGTCTACGGCAATAGACTCCTTATCAGCTCCAGAAGCTTTGGCTCAGAGCTGGAAAAACCTGAGGGCTGGGAAAACAAAGCAATCTGGAAAACTGAGGCAGTGAAGCACAATGGGCAGAGCACCCACCAAGCAAAAGGAATGGAACCTAAGCTCTTTAGAGCATCTACAAGACAGTGTGTTATGGGGGGGATTTTGCTGCTAAAACAGTTGAAAACAATTTGTTTACACCCTGGGGCTTCCAAAATTACAATGTCTGATGATCTGAGTTCTCTTACTAATTCTTTGATTGACTTTGAGTAAGTCTCAAACCCTTTTTAGGTCTCAGGTACCCCGTTTGTGCCAGGAGGGGTGGATCACCAGGGGCCCCATAACACCAGAAGTCATGGGCCCGTTGGAAGGAAAGCTTTGCCACAAAGTGGCTTTTCTAAGACCAGTGGAGGAGTGACAAAAGTGGGGTCTCCAGCAAGCCAGGGCCACACTGGTGATGTTACAGGGAGAAAGGGGCTTGGCACCATAGGTCCTTCTCTCAGCTGGTGAGCTGATGCCACCAGAGGCCCCAACAGTGGTCCTTCTGCCTGGTCACAGGGCCTGGAGCGATGCCTTGGAGATGCATGCATGCTAAGTTGCTTCAGTCATGTCTCTTTGTGACACTGTGGACTGTAGCCCACCAGGCTCCTCTGTCCATGGGATTCTCTGGGCAAGAATACTGGAGTGGGTTGCCATGCCCTCCTTCAGGAGATCTTCCCAACCCAGGGACTGAACACATGTCTCTTAGGTCACCTGCATTGGCAGGCAGGTTCCTTATCATGAGTGTCACCTGGGAAGCCCGCCTCTGAGCTAAGGAGAGGTCATTGTCAGGCCAGGGTGGTAGGCAGGTGCCACACCTTACTCTTCATCCACAAAGGGCTTCTTAAAGGAAGGGGTACGGTGTTGGGTGTGTGTGAGGTATCCTGCGTGCAGCTCAGCCCAGATACTCGAGGGCACATGTGCTTGGAGCTTGCCTAATGCAAGCAGATGTTTCTTCCCAAAATCAGGGCTCTGGCTGGGGTGGCCCTGAGCCTGGGCTCCTGCACACAGCGTCTTTGCTGCCAGTGCTTCCAGGAGGTAGAGGGCCCCTGTCCTCTGCTCCTCGTGGGACTCAGGCAGATGACGCCTCTTAGCTTCCGTGTTATTTACGCTCTTAATTCTCCCAGCACCAAGAGGAGAAGGGATCCGTGGTAAGAAAGCTGTTGGTGAAGCTGCAGTGTGTTTAGTCTGGGTGTCGTAGAAAATGTGGCTTCCCTTGTGGCCCTGCCATGTGACTTCCTTCCCTGAAGGGTAGCAGCACTCCTGATTAAGTGCAAGCATGCAAATATCTCTACATGTGGGTATTTATTTCTACAAAGCACAGTTCAGACATCATGAGGACAGCAATCAATGCATTCCTAGCTCCTAGCACAGTGCCTGGCGCAGGGTAGGCCCTCAAAGATTATTGCAGAGTAATGAATGAAGGAATGGATGGATGGATGGACAAAGCAGCAAATGGATGTATGGACAAAGCAGCAAATGAATGAATAGACAACTCTTCAGGCTCAGCAACCTTGGCTATTAATGGGGACTTCAGAAGAGTGATTGTGGCTCCTGTGGTTCAAAGGCATTAACAAGTCTTTGGGAAGATTACTGGAAATTCGGAAAGCAGCCCTTCCACTCACAGCAAGTGCCGCTGGCTCAGAGTGGGTGCTGTTGCTTGGCATCACCAGCCTTTTGCGTGTCTAGAATCAACAGTCAGCCCAAGCTAATCTCAAGGCTTCCGTTGCAAGCAGCCCAATCTCATCTCCGCCACCACACGCATCATGTACATCTTCACCTCTGCATTCTCCTGTCTCCCCTAAGACACAGCCCACTTGGAATGCTCTCCTGTCTTCACCACGTACCCAGGATCTAAGGCCTGTATCACGTCTCACATCCTCCAGCAGCCCATCCTCTCGCCCTTAGGTAACACACGTCTTCTCCCACTTAATGACCACAGAGTGGTTTCTCATTGTCTGTACCACGTAGCTGGACACTTGAAACTCAGCTTCAGCCTTTGTCACATTGCAGCACTAAACGCTACAGCTGATTTCTTCACTGATTCAAGAAACTGGCATTGAGACCCTACCCTGTGCCTGGCACTGTTCCTGAGCTATACAGTCAACAAGGCCACTCCCAGGCTCCCCCAGCCCCCCACATCCATCCCGATGCTTACACATAGTCAGTTTGCATCCTGGCTCTACCCCTTAGTAGCAACGTGTCTTTAGGCAAGTTCCAAGACAGTTTAAAGGCTGAGTTTTATCAGCCACGACAGGGAGCTGAGAGGGCGAATTCGTGGAGCTGGAGCTGGCCGGCACCAAAGCACCTTTGCAAACCAGCCCAGAAAGTCACACAGTTCCTTCCTTCCTCTCTTCCTTCCTTCGTTTCTCCTTCTGGCACTCGGTGTCGATTCCAATATTGAGTATCATTTTTAAATGGCTTTCCCAGCTAGCCAGCTTCTTGAGGATGATCCTAAAAGGGTAAATTGTTTGCAATCACTTCTTGAGGCAACTGCACCTTCTGGAAATTAATTACATTTTTAACACAGTTAGCCTGCTTTTGGCCTACCTGGAAAATATTGTGTGGATTGAGAGCACCATGAGTATTTAAAATGTAGTATTGTAGTCCAAGAAACATTTGTCAACGTTATAAAATAATCTATGATCAAAACACTAAAACTTGTCAACTCTTGGAGTCAGTTGCATTCTCACTCTACAACTGAAACTCATTTAGAAGCAAATGAAAGTCCAGAGGATGAGATTCAATTAAAATTAAAGTATGGAAAAAAAAAATGATTCACAATGATATAAATCAGCACATTGTTATTGGCCATTTTATCTTATCCTATAAGGGACTCTCTGAAAACAACCAAGAAAGATTACTGAGTGAAGGACAAATTGTGTGCAAATAACACGGCTCTGTCCACACATATCTTGGGGAAAAGATTTGAAAGGGGTTAAGGTGCCCTTTTCCTTCTAGACCCTCATCTAGCCATTTCTACCACTGCTACTTGCCTGGACTGAGGCGTAGCAGGAATCCAATTAAAAATCTTTCTCGTTTTTTTTTTTTTTTCCTTCAATTTTTGAGTATGCATGCAATTTCACTGATAGCAGGATCTCAGCAGAGAAATTAACTTCAATAATCTATGGATTACAAGACATATCAAACCTTCAAAGCAACCCGATGTTAGATCTATTCTCAGAAGGGTTTAAATGACTTTAATAGTTAACAACAAATGATAGAATGCATTTTTCCAACTAAATCAAGATCAGTTGGCATTACTCTCCCATTCTCCAAGTCTCTTAATTATGGCAAGCACATTTTCCGCCACTCGTTGAGAAGCCCTTGAGGTCCTTGCTCCCAAGTTGTACCTGGCATTTACCTCAGGGTGTTGGAGGCATGGCAGGCTCAAGGCTCTAGATAAGACAGTCTGGCCAGCCTTCCCCAACCTGTGGTCACTCACATCCTTTATTATCAATTGAGCTATTATTGATCTTCAGCCTCATAGCCTGCAGAGTTCACTCCCTGAATGAGTTACCAGGTCGTGTTTCAGATGGTGGCATCCTGGAAGGGAACCCCAGCTGCCAAGGGGGTGACTGTGGGTGTGGCGTCTGCAGGGTGGGGCTCCCTTTAGGTGAGAGATGGGAGGAGCCTAGAGCCGCTCAGGCTGCAGATCCTTTCTGACCTGCTTAGTCCCCATTCAGCTTGAAGTCTGCAACAGTGCTAACTCTGCAGCTCACAGGGTCGAGTGAAGCTGCTTCAGCACATTAAAAAAGTACTTCTGTTTTGAGTTCCCTGAGTCATACCGCAAATTTCCACTGGCTGTCTATCTTACATATGTTAGTGCACATGAGTCCATGATACTCTCTCCGTTCATCTCACCCTCTCCTCTCCCTACCATTGTCCATAAGTCTGTTCTCTATGTTTGTATCTCCACTGCTGCCCTGCAAATACAGTGGGAAAGGGTGGGAGGTGGGAGGGAGACTCCAGAGGGAGGGGATATATGTACACCCATGGCTGGTCCATGTTGATGTATGATAGGAATCAAACCAATATTGTAACACAATCATCAGTTAAAAACAAATAAAGACTCTATAAAAAAGGTACTTATGTTTGCTGACTTACTGCACTTGATTGGTCCACGCATGGCGTTGCCCACTTGTGGCACTCTGCTTCCCTCTACAAGAATCCCACTAGATCTCGTAGGCCCCAGCTGCAAAGCGCATTCAGTCTTCATCCGGTAGCAACACATGGCTTCCCAGGGAGCTCCCTCGGGCAGCAGCTGTGCCTTGAATCGCAGATGCACCTGCCAGGCTGGAGGTCATATTGAGGGCCTATCTTCACCAGCTCAGGAGGCCATCTGGGGCCGTTCTGGCGGACAGCACCCTTGCAGAAGAGGCGCAGTGGTCTGGAGCCTGATCCTGGTGTCTCTGCAGCAGTGGCAGGCCAGGCCCAACCCTGAGCCCGTGACACTGATGCGGTCCTGCCTGCATCTATGGAAGATGAGTGTCCTGGCCACAGTGGTCAGCAGTAGGACCGAGGTGGCCCTGGTGTAGTCCCAGATGCCCCATTTGGGGAGAAGATTGACACACTGGAGGTCAGGCAAAGGAGAGGAGCCACATGCAATGTGTCCCATGTGGGCATGTGCCACTCACTGAGGACTTGGTAATGGTCTCAGATGAACCACAGCCTCTACACAAATGTCATGGGAGATGAATTCCCTTTCTAGTTTTCTCTGACCTTTCTGATTCAAACCAAGAAGAAAATATGGCTTTGGTGCTGTTCTCTCTTTAATGTCTCCCCAGCATTTGCTGATTACAGTTTTTAACCCAGAGACAGAAGGTCTTAGTTGCAGAGCCCTTTGGAGCAATTGATTCTAGCTGGAATTGAGTAATGCGCTCCTGTTTTCATTGTTTCATTAGTGTGACTTCCCTAATTACATCAAGTAGTCCTGGCTTTCCATTTATGGTTCTGATAGAATGCTTCCTTTTAGAATAAATGTAAAGCATAAAAAGAGCTAGGTTTTTAAAGTAAGGAAATGCTAGTACAGGTGATAGGAGAAAATGGTGATAGTCCAGAGGCATCATGAAGGTAAGTGCAGTTTGGGCACGATGATGGGAGGTGTGGCTGTAGGAACAGGGCTTTTCAGGAAGCCACTGAGGTGCTGGCTTGGTGATGGGGGTGGGGTTGTCTTGGGATGTGCTGGAGTCCCCAGGAGACCTCAGAACGGGGCCTGGTGGGAAACTGAAGGATACCACATATAGTCCAGAATAGGAAGGGACTTCCAGTGCCCAGCAGCTTCCCACCTGGGAGCGTGCTTCACTGCTGCTGTGTGGAGGGCTGCTTGCGGTGACCGCACTGCCTGCAGGAAGAGCCCAACGCTGCCCAGGACTCTACTGAGCCCGGGGTTCTGTGCAGCGGACTTTTGTTCCTCCTGTAGAGCATGAGGGGCAGTGATGCTGACTCCTCCCATGGGAGAGGACAGGTCAACGCCTCCACTAAGCAGGTCGCTCAAGCAGGGAGACGTTTCAGAGACTTCCTTGTGAACTTGAGGGGGTCCGACCGCAACTCTTGTTTTGCGTTGACAGTCATTGCTGTTGGGGGAACTAGTTCTGATATCGAGGTATCACCTTCGAGGGACTGTCCCCAGGTCGTGGATGTCTGATTGTTGAGTGCTAGTCCTTCGTTTGCTGTGGTCTCAGGAGGGACAGGTAGGGGGTGGGTGGGGAAGTGAGACAAGGAGGGGAAGGCAATGAAAAGGGTACATCTCCAGCCGGTGACTATGGTGGCTGACTGGAGTTCCACGGTCTGAGAGCGCCTCGGAGTTTTCCCAGTGGAAGAGCCAGGAAGCAGGGGCGCCTCCCCGCTGACTCTCCCCTGCCCTTGGTTGGGGTTTCTTCTAGGGGAATGAAACCCCTGGCACTTCCAGCCAGTGCTGCATGTGGGTTATGCATGTTTCCATGTCCTGAAAAATGCCTTCTGACAGCAAATTCCGTGTCCCTCTCAGCAGCCTTTGGTGGCAGAGGTGTGCGTAGAGGGGGGTCTGGGTAGGGTGCTGTCAGCCGCTGCCACAAAGGATCTTCATTTAAGAGTGAAAAGTTGACTCTTTTAGAGCCAGCCCTGTGGATCCCTGCAGGTGACCCACTTTTGCTGACTGGACGAGCTAGGCAGCTCCCCTCCCCACCTGCCTGGGTCAGTGCTGACTTGGGCCATGCCCGTGCCCTGCGCTTTGCTCACGGGCACTTTGATCTGCCATCCTCAGTGGGTGCTGGAGTCTTGTTGTCCTCTCTTCCTGGTGACTCCTGGTTGGGGAGAGCCTGACAGTGTCCTCATAGTCAACTTATTCCTCTGAGGTCTTCTTCCCAGGACTCTCAGTCCTTGGTGTTTCGGAACGGAGAATGGGTGACATGCTGAGAAGGCGATGGCAACCCGCTCCAGTGTTCTTGCCTGGAGAATCCCAGGGACGGGGGAGCCTGGTGGGCTGCCGTCTATGGGGTTGCACAGAGTCGGACACGACCGAAGCGACTTAGCAGCAGCATGGGCGACAAGCAGATCTTTCTGTTGCTCCAATTGCCCTTCAGGATGGCTCTTTTGGCCTTGAAATCCTCGGCTCTGATTTGGTTTGGGGAAGGCTAAGACCTCCCACTTTCGCTTTTCCTTATCGTCTCCATGAAAAGCGTTCCACAGTGGATTTTAAACTTCTCCTGCCCCGTCCAGGCTGTCAGCTTGTGCCACAGTCTACAGCCCACGTGCAGAGCTGGTATAGGCACCCCTCTTTCTACCAGATGCTGCAGGCCCAGGTAGAGTGGAAACACGGCCCAGGAGACAAGCCAAGGCATCACTGTACCCGCTCCCTCCAGAGCCCCTTTATTCTCTTGGGCCGGTTTCCCCAGCGGCAGAGTGAGTGGTGTGGACTCGAGTGTCTCAGAGGACACTTCCATGTCTAGTGTTTGTTTTCTGTAGTTCTTATTAAGCCAGCACTTACTAACAAAGCCTCTTTGATGGCCAGCTGTTTGAAGGAAGGCTGGCCATTGGGAAGAAAAGACAAAAACTGTCCCAGGTAGCAACAGCTGGCAGGAGTGTGGGAAAGACCCAGGGCTTCGGGTGTGCCCTAAGCACCCCCAGCCCTGGGCAGGCCCCAGCTGTGCACAGATGGAAGAGCCCAGCCCAGCTGGTCCTGCTTCCCAGACAGTGGGATCAGCGCTGAGAGACGACTGATAATTCACGGGAGAAAGGCAAAGACAAGTGCCTCCGCCCATTTGGAGGCAGAGAGCTCAGACCAGTAGATAAGAAAAGGCCATTCCCCTTATCAAAGCAGCGCTCTGGTTTGAGATGTTGGGGTGCAGGTATCTGGGGTGTCCTTACCGCTCATGCTCCACGGAACAGCCACATCCTTCTCTTCCATACATTCCTCTCAGCCACCCTGTTTCAACTGTCATACAGACCCTCCCCTCCAAGTCACGGCTGGCTTTGAAGGGCCACTGGAGCAACTTGGAAAGGGAATAGGCTGTTCTGGGCTTTCCATCACAAAGGGTAATTTTATTAAAAATATAAGAGAAAAACATCCCTCGGAGAGGGTTACTGCCCTTCAAAATTTGTTTTCAATATTCACAAGGTGGCCTTGGAAAACTTTCCCAGCGTGGTTTGGAAAGCTTAGTACTTGCTGAGCAGGTAAGGTGCAGTGCGTTTTCCTGCACTTTGGAAATCATTTGCATATTTATAAATTTAAGTATTTATTTTCATATTAAAATTAAAGCTCTATTGTCTTGCAACTAACCTGCCTTGTTCTGCCACTGCAAAACAAAACCTTCTCTGGTGTGATAACCTTTATTTATAGATGGCAATAAGCATATTTAGCAATATTATTATTCATGACCCTTGCACTAAATATCATAATCAGAATACAGATGTGCAGGGTAATTTCCATGCACAAGTCACTATGCATCAAATTCTTGCAAAGCAAAAATAGCATCCATTTTAGGATAAATTATCCATTGGTCTTGCATCAAGGTGTCAGGGGGGAGAAAAGATTTCCAGGAGTAGAACTTGGAGAGACTGTTGAAGCCAAGGGGTGCCCAACACCTGGGAAATGCAGCGGGATTTTCCCATGCCCGCTCTGGTAACTTGTTTGATGACCTCCTTTTCTTGGGCCCATTTTCAGGATATGGAATAAAACTGAGTCAGGCAAACAGGTGTCTGGATATGAACTGTGTGGCTGAATCAAGGCCTCCCTCGACCCATTCCCCATCTCTTGGAATATCTCCTTTACTTTTGTCAGACTAAAGATGCAGATTATCGGATAAGCAACACACTCAGGCTCAGCTCACTAATTGACTGAACAAGACGCGGTCACACTTTACACACCATTCCATAATGGATTTTCATGTTTGTGAATCCTAAATGGCTGTGGAAATGAAAAGCAAATGTCTCATAATCACAAATATCTTCTGGGTTGTTTTTTTTTTTCCTAAACCTAAAGATTAAATCAACTTTACCCCTTATTTGCCAGCAAGTTCATGGTTATAGAAGGATGATAAGTGATTGGGTGATGGACACATCCGTTGTACTACTGTTTAGCAAATTCTTATAAGTGATTGCTAGATATAACACATTTCTCAGTTAGGTGTTACACGAATAATTGGTATATTAAAGAAAGTGTGAAATAAACAGGTATAAAGCTTGAAATGCGCTTATTATTTGCTGAGGTTTTTCACATTCATACCACTTCGAAGCCATCGTCAGGTTCAGCATCTTCTCCTATATGTCTGGAGCAGAACCCTTCATTAAACCTGTTGTAAAAAGATCCTTTCGTGCAAACGTTATCAAGTATTTATACCTACAGCCTGGTGGACCAGAGAGAAGAGGCTGTGTGAAAATCACGTGGCATGAAACCACTCAGAATCCCTGCATCTGTCAGTGTGAGGGCGGGAACAAGCAGAGGCCTGTCCAAATGGACCAGTAGGGCCTCCCAGCTCCATTCCCCATTCTCAGTGCTTGCTGGCCTTCTGTTTCTTGGTGGTGGTCCGGTTCCAGGCCAATCCCAGCTTTCCTGGGCTCTCCCTTGGAGTAGATGCCCCTTCCTTGAAAACTCCAGGGTGGCTGCTGCTGGTCCGTGAGCAGCCAGGAAAGTGGTCCTGAGAACAACCTGTGAGCCATGATGAAAAAGCCATCTGCCTCCCCATAGCTTAGTCACCCAATGTCCCACATGGGGGGACCTAGGACAGGTTCCCCAAACTTCTCTGTGGATGGCCCCATGAGCTCTTGTCCCCGCAGCTGCAGACAGCCCAGCCCTGGCCAGCATCCCAAAGGTAGCATCTCTCACAAACAATTTCCATTTTCTGAAATGGAGCATTTCCTAAAGAGGTAGGCAGGCAGAGCAAATATGGGTGACCCTCTGGCAAAGTGAAACCCTTCTTGTTTTGGTGAGGCCAGCCTTGGCTCTGACCCCAGCTGGCCCGCTTGGAAGCAATGGAGTTCTGCGTCCCTTGTCTTTCCCACCGTTCTTCCACCCTCACTTGAAACCCCAAAATTCTGTGAAGGGAGATTAGCCGTCAGTCAAGGGTTAGTCATTTACCCACCTTGCAGTGACCTCCCAGACAGCCTTGAGCCTGAGATCTGGGTCTGCTGGCCTGGCAAGTCTTCAGAGCATTTGGAGGGCATGAGATAGCTGGATAGAATGAGCCTTTCAAAGGATGGCCCTCGAGATTCTGAGAAGACGAAGACGAGAGAAAACTCTAGACTTAAAGATATCAACTGCCCCACGGCCTCATTTCTCAGCCTCATCCTCTCAGTCTTCCAAGCTGTGTCTATGTCAAATGCAGCATCTCCCATGGGGCTACCGTGCACGAAAACTGTCTAACACCAAAGCGCAATGGGTGATCCACAGCCCTTTCTATCAGATTCTTCGGCCAGCAAAGAATACAGAGGACTCCATATGGAGGCGAGCTCAGAGGCCTGTTTGCCCCGACCTCATCTCTCCTCACAGCTCTGTGTGCCCAGCACATAGAGTCCCTCTGACCCACTCTCCCGGAATCTGTTCACACATATCTGGCAGTCATGCTTCTTAATGCACCTATGGGTGCCCCATGGGGGCATCTGCAGAAAGGCAGGTGTCAGGCCCCCTGGCCCATCCCAGCCTGGTCTCCAAGGCTACCTTCTGGGCCATGGCCTGGGCAGACATCTGTGAGCCAAGCTGGGGGCGCTGCCCCTTCCTTCTCTTCTCAGTGTTGGCCCGGCTCTCAGGGTGGACCCTGTGGCCTGCCTGCTACCTTCCTCCTCGGCTCCCTCCATCACTGGTTGCTGCCTTTTTTGCATAACTGGTAACAAATTGCTTGACTCACTGAGTGACACTGACTGTGATGGATTCAACAGCTCCCTGGAGAGATCCCGAGATGTCCAGTGAGGCTCCCTGGACGGATGCTCAGGCAGTCCCTGGTTGAGCCCCTGCTCCCCTCCCTGTGGCAGCAAGCTGACTTGCCTGCTTCCTCCCCTCCCTATTTCTTCTTTCTCTTCTGTATCTCTCTTCTCTCGAGAGAAACTTGCATTTGATCTAGTGAAAACTAAAGCCAATACCTGAGTCAGCCTGGCCCAGAGGAGCCGCCAAGATGGACCTGGGTGTGAATTTGAGGGGTGGGACTTGCAGCACCCCTGGACCACCTCCAGTTCTCCCCTGGAAACCTTTGTCCCCTGACACCCACACCAAGGAGCCTCGTGTGTGTGCTCAGAGTTGTCCGAGGCAGGCGGGTTCCTCCAGGGCTGCGTCTCTGTGTCACATGCTTCCAGCTTGGGTCTTGGGTACAGTCAGTACAGTGGACACAGCAGAGAAACAGTTCCCCAGGCGGTGCCAGGGAAGCCCAGAGCCAGGTTGTGATTTGGTCAGCCTGGTCTGAGGAGTTGAGCTTAGTCTGAATTGCAGGCATGACCTCCACTTCCTGACTGCGGTATGACTGCTGGCTCTCCCCACATACTGAAGAGGCGCTGGGCACGGCCTCATAGTGGGCCATCCCCCAGGACCTGGAGACGGTGGCGGGAACACCATTTTTGATGGACTGTGTTTGTTCGTCCCTCCAACTGCCTTCTCCAAGGCAGTTTTTGAGGAGGAAATCTCTCTCAGTTCAGCTCAGTCCCTCAGTCATGTCTGACTCTTTGCAACCCCATGGACTGCAGCATGCCAGGGTTCCCTGTCCATTGCCAGCTCCTGGAGCTTACTCAAACTCATGTCCATTGAGTCGGTGATGCCATCCAACCATCTCATCCTCTGTCGTCCCCTTCTCCTCCTGCCTTCAATCTTTCCCAGGATCAGGGTCTTTTCCAATGAGTCAGTTCTTCGCATCAGGTGGCCAAAGTATTTGGAGTTTCAGCTTCAGCATCAGTCCTTCCAATGGTCTCCTTTAGGATGGACTGGTTGGATCTCCTTGCAGTCCAAGGAACTCTCAAGAGTCTTCTTCAACATCGCAGTTCAAAAGCATCAAATCTTCAATGTTCAGCTTTCTTTATAGTCTAACTCTCACACTGATACATGACTACTGAAAAAAACCATAACTTTGACTAGAAGGACCTTTGTTGGCAAAGTAATGTCTCTGCTTTTTAATATGCTGTCTAGGTTGGTCATAGCCTTTCTTCCAAGGAGCAAGTGTCTTTTAATTTCACAGCTTCAGTCATCATTTGCAGTGATTTTGGAGCCCCCCAAAATAAAGTCTCTCACCATTTCCACTGTTTCCCCATCTAATTGCCATGAAGTGATGGGACCGGATGCTCTGGCTCTTTCAAAATCCAACTCTGCAGGGGGGCCTTGACTTCTGCTGTTGTGCTGGGAGTGTGGGGGGCCTTCCCCAACTGGCTGCTGTCATTTCCTGGCCACATCTCATGTTACCGGGCAAGAGGAGACCTATATTCTTTGGGGTTCAATGTTTTTTTTTTCTTTTTTTTTTTTTTTCAATGTTGTTTGAGACAAACATTGAGTGGGAAGGAGGAGGGAGAGAGGACAAAGGAAGCACAGGGCCCAGCGGATGATAAGAGAGGACCCCTGAGAAGATGGGGGTTTCCAAGGGTCACACATTCAAGGAAGCCCCAGCAACCCCTCGCTTTCAGGGTACAGGGCCTCAGGGCAGGTTCGTTCTTGACCACAGGCTAACTCCCACCAGGGCTGGAGCAAAGACCATCTATGGGACAAACTATTCTTTCTTCTTCCAGTCTTAATGTGGCTGAGCTATTTTGGGCAACCATTTAAATAAAAGCCAACTTGACTAAAGAGCAAAATATATTCCACCGAATGACGGCAAAAGGGCAGAGCTTGGAAAGGGAAAGGAAAAAAAAAATAACAGAGAGAGGGAGAGGGGGGAATAAAAAGGAAAATGCAAGGCATTCATTTTTCCTTTGTACTTTTTAATAAAAGAAATTCTCTGGCTGCTTAAAGTGACACATTAAAAGATGTATGTATCGTGGCTTTTAAAAACACAATTAGATAACACCTTGTCAAAGCCTTACATTCTTTGTTGACAGCCTTGAGCGCAGGCACAATCTCGGCACAGCCATCGGGGCAGGTGTCTCCCCTGACACGCTGGCAGCCGAGTCAGCCATTTTACAGAAATGTTACTGTTTACCACTTTAATCATCAATCCACATCTAGTCACAACAATAAGTCAGAAGGAGCAGTAAATTATACTTGTTCAGCCCTGATGAGTTTGAACTGTTTTGCTGAAATTAACTGAAGTAATTATCTATTTTTCTAAAGCTGCAAAAAAGAAAAAAAAAAAAAAAAAAGAGTAATGTTCCTTGGGGGAAAGAGGCTCTTCAAGTCGTCAGTCTTGCAATATTTAAGGAAACTTTTTTTCTTTTTTTTTTTTTTCGGTCTGATGACCACATAGGTTTGATGAGGCTGTGAGATGAGGCAGATTTCATGTGCTATATTCTCTCTCTCTCTTTTAAGCTTAAAAATAAATCTCCCTCAAAAGAAGACTCTCCCTTCCTGAACTGATTTCTCCATCCACCTGATTTGGCCTTTTTGATGAGCTCATTACATTTTGGAGCCGTTTCCTCTTGTGATGCAAATCCTCAAGAGCAGAAGATTTCTGCCTTTCTGTGATCTTACGTAAAAGGGGCGGGGACGTTTGCATGGTGACTGGATCCCCTAAATTTCCTCGGCCAGCCAGTCTGGGCATTTAGTCTTGGGAGACCCCTGTCCCTGGACTAGTCACATGGGTGATGGAGTGCACCAGGGCGAGAGGCAACCCCCACATCCCCCAACCCAAGGATGGATGTCACGTCCGGCTGACTTGGTCCTGAGCTGCTGCTCTTTTGGGGGTCTCTTCCCCCTGAGCCCACCACCATGGGATGCACAGTGCTTTTGTGCACTCCTGTGGTGGGAACAGCAGACACTTTGGAAACAGACAGAGGGCATGACCTTGACTAGCTTGGGTTTCTCCTTCTGGAAAACAGAGCCAATAGCGCCAATTTGCCAGGTTTATTTCAACAGGTGCGTGGATTTCTGTGAGATGGTACGAGTGAAGGCAGCAGTGCTCGGCTTGGGCCTGGGTGATGCTCAGCAGCTCTGAATTTGCCTTGTCTTTGGTTATGCGTGGGAAAGAAGCATGGGGCAACGGCTAAGAGCGCAGGTGCTGGGGCCAGATGCCCGCACCTGACACCCGGCTCCTCTGTGATGCTGCGTGGCATCTGCTCGATGCTGCCTCGGTTTCTAAGTCAGGCATGATAGTTACCCTTGTGAGCTGACTGAAAACCTCATATGTAAAATGCACAGTAATGCTTAGTAATTAACTATTTCAATTAAAATAATAATTTACTTGTGCATATAATATGCAGAACAGGTACAGATGCATAGTAGGCAGACACCATTGATTGAGCTGGTGAAATTCCTGCTAGTTTTCCAGTTCAGCTGTAAGATGACTCACCCTTAACAAGGAAGATGTGGGTGCCCAAATATCCATCCTGGGAGAATCACTATAGGGACACCTAGGCCTATGCAAACCCCTCCATCCAGAGGCCCTTAAAGACTTTAAAAAAAACTCCTGTTAAATCCACACCAAATATATATCCTTGTCTAGATTATTCCAAAACCTAAGGGCTCCAGTTTCTTCTTAATTTTCTGGGTAATTAAGGCAAAATTAAAGCAAAGCAAACGGTTAGGTGTGGGGGAGGGAGAATGAAACATAATTATCCATTCTACCCAGCCAGACAACTCCCAGCCACAGAGAGACTGTTCACTCTACCATGTTCTGATCTGGGTAAACATGATGATTACCCAGGGGAATGTTATTTTCTTTGATTCATTGTGATAAACCTGCAAAATTCAAATCTGAAGTTCTAATTTAAAAATACTATATTTTCATATGTATACCTATGGCTGATTCACTTTGCTATATAGCAGGAATCAACACAATATTGTAAAGCAATTATCCTTCAAGTAAAAATAAACAAATTTTTAAAAATAAAAATACTATATTTTTTGTTTAAACTTAGGGATAGCAGTGGTTTGTCTTCTTCTTAGTTTACTAGTCAGTTTCCTTGGAAAGAATTTTCCGTTTCTTTTTTCTTTCCTTCCAACTTTGCTCATTCATTCTTTTATCCGCTTGGTAAACTTTTGCCGATTTACCCTGGCCTGCAGACTATAGCTTAGAAAATGGACCGATCCAGCTCTTCACACTTGGGCCATTCGCAAGCCTTCACGGGACAAGTCAGAAACTGTAGATTCTTTGCTAATCGTATGAAAAATGAGAGCTACAAGTAAGGCATTGAGTCTGGACAACAATGGCAAGCCAGACGAGGACCTGATGAGGTTCTGTAAGTTCCACAAAGCCTGTTTGTCTTCCTTTTCCCTGGCAACCTTGAGGCATTTTGCCCTATTCACGGGCTGTTTTGTGGACTAATGGGATTTTCATCTTTCAGTTTCCCTAAAAGCTGTTGGGTTCCCTCAGAAATTGAGTGACAAATCCCCACTATGGATTTGATTCTTGGCCTTGTGCGTGTCATGTTTATGATATAACAATTTTCACCAAGCGTCACTGGAGCAAGAGCGACTCTAGGGCCGTATTCTACTCCCAAAGGCTCCGAAGTTTCTGTTGATCTTAATTTTCACACACTGCAAACCCAAACATGTGTGATCTGAGGCTCTGTCTGAGGCCAGAGCTGAGGGGAAAAGGTCAGTGTCCCGTCATTCCTTGAATGCATCCAGGATGGCTTTTGGGGAGTTCGAGTGTTCCTTATCCAGGCCCTATTGTCCCACCCACATACTCAACACACACAGGTGAAACACACTGGAGGGAGGTACAGGGGCCAGCACATTGCAGGTCAGCAAGTGGAGCCCCCAGAGAGGACACAGCCTGACTGGCTGTCCCAGCAGCTGGAGACGCTGTGTGCCCTGAGTGCTGGAACCTTCTGCTCTGTGCTCTGTTCCAAGGCCCCATTGCTCCTCCATAGCTAGTAACGACTCAGAAGGCACTGACTTCCCTGAAAAGGCAGGCACCAGACACTCTGGCTTGAAGTTTTCCTGCCACGCTGAATGTGGACCTATCAAGAAGAGCTCTTTCGTAAAGTGAAACGTTGCTTTATTTGTTGTTTTTGTTTTTCATTGAGCAACTGCTTTCTAATTTTTTATTTACGGCACTTTCTTGAAGTTGGGTGCACCTGGTATTTAGACCCTGTTTTCTGGGGAAATCTTTGGCTAAAGCCTGGGGGGAACAGTCGAGCCAGGAGAGGGGTCATCCGCAGATTTTCCATGTACTTTGGGTGCAGACACTGGCACCCAAAATATAAACTTTGGGGGCAGGAAGATACCAGAGAGCTCATTTAGCATTTGACATAGAGGGAAACTGAGGCCTGGGGAGACAAGGTGGTCTACCTCCGATTGTATTCTCTACTCATTCCAGCAGGATTTTCTGAGTTTCTATTGGGTACCAGGCATCATTTCTAGTTGCTGGGAATCAGGCAGTGAACACACAAATCCATGGAGATTGCATTGGAGTTGCACTCTGGACAGTCACATGCCCGGGGTGTGTGGACAGAAGATGGATAGTAATATAATAGAAGCCTCTTCCTCAGACTGTGGGACACAACTCCCGAGTGAAGGACCAGGTCAAGGTAGCGGAACCACCCAAGGAGAACTCAAGCCCAGTTTCAGGGACTGACGGAACCCTGCCCCCCGCCCAGTTGGGCATCACTGTAATGAGAAGTAAACCACACATGCCATCAGGCCCTCTGTCGGACCCATGGCTCTTGAAAGGAGTTCAGAAAACTTCTTGGCATCCACTCCTGGGAAACAGAGAGTGGCGCGGCATGCTGTTGTCTGAGTGAGAGTGGACAGCCAGGGATGTCGGTACCGGCGACCCAGGAGGCTGTGGCCAAGCTGCGTTGGTGGGAAAGGGTCTGGGGCAGGGGGTTCTGCTGGAGGAACTTGTTCTCCAAGTTCTGCAGTTTGGCTGTGGGGTGCTGAGAGGAGGTAGTGATGCGGTAGAGTGGAGAGAGGACGGTAAGAAATTCCACTCCAAAGCTTGCTGGCCAGGGGTGAGAATTTCCTTGGTCCAAAGAAGGAAATCGGAGGGTGTTGAAATAGCGTGTCTCTTTGGTCACTGGGAAGTGGAGTCCAGTCATCCTCAACTCACCTTGGAGCAGTTGATTAAAGCTTCGTGCATGCAAAGTGCTTGGAAAACTTCACTCCACCCACACTTTTATCTGTAGCGGTTACAGGATTGATGGAGGGTGGGGCCGACATGCTCACTTCTGTGATGAGGAGGGGTAAGAAGCCCAGTGGATATTACTAACATATGCTCAGGGGCTAAGTGTTTATATTCATTCCCTCTTTCCTTCAAAGACACTGAGTATCTGCTCTATGCCAGGCCCTGTTTAAGTCAGTGGAGAGAAAATGGGGAGCAAGCAGATGTCCCTACACTCAAGCAGCCCCATTCTTGGGTGCTATGTGGCATGCTGATACAGGACAAATACACATCTTCATATTTAGAGCTACAGTTAGAGCCCTCGGCAACCAAATTCCCGTAGGTGCCAAAAGTCATGACTGGGTGGATGTTAACTGTTCTCCCCATGAAAATTAGCTTGTGCAAAGAGGTTCAGTCACTGATGGTGAAATCCTGGGATTCCCATGGTGCCAGCAGGCCTGTGTACATACTTCATCTTGCTTGAATTTGGGGACTTGGTCCAAAAGAGCCAGGCTGCTGACTCTGAACAGTCCCTGGGCTCCAGGAGCAGATTGGTGGAGGAGCCCAGGTAGGGATGCCCCAGTCAATATACAGTTCTGAGCAACATGGGCCGGCATTCTCTGTGTGGAGCGTGGCTGCTGTGATCCTAGTCTGGGGAGCAAGCAGCTGCCTGGGTGCTCTTGTGAGATTTTAATCCTGCCTTTGAAAAGCTGCTTAAAAATAATACTGCTCAATAAATCTTCACAGTGGATGGGACAAGCCAAGAAACCGTCCCCTGCCCCGAACAAGCGAGGAGCGGATGGGAGCAGCAGCAGTCAGATGTAGTATTAGGTAGCATCGGTGGGGTGGCCTGCTACTGTGCCAAGGCTGGTCGTCTTGCTCTTCACTCTCCTGACACGCCAGCACTGCAGTCTCACACACTCGGGCATCAGCGTGATCACACAGGCATTTGTGGCGTGGGCGCGTTTGATGTCTGCCAAGTGCTCTAGACCAGCAGCTACAGGAGGACACGCCTGTGCCCCTTTTGTCATCCCTGAACCCACAGGGCCTGACGCCGTGCCTGAGACAGAGGAGAGGCGCTCAGCAGACATGTGCTGAGAGCAATGGATGGATGGATGGATGGACAGACAGCAGAATTTTGTGGCTACAGGAATTGTCAGACCTTCTGGTGCTCAACCTGTCCTCTTCAACTCCACAGGCTCTGGAGAGGTAGCACAGATGGCCTACACTTATCAAGTCATTTTAAATGAACAAATAAAAGCCATGTGCTTACCTTTAAAAATACTGTGTATCCTGTTTCTTGAGCAGGTAAAGAGTATCTAGATATTGATTTTCTTGCTATCATAATCTTTGACCACTTTGGATATTATTTTGTACCTGTTAAATATATAATCTAAAAATTAACTGGGAAAAGAAAAGGAGATGTCACTAATCTGATTCACTGACGGCAGGAGTCGAGTGTGGTGTATTATTTGGAGAGAGTGATTTCATAAGACAGTATTATACCTAGTAAAATCTTTCTTAAAAAAAAGGTACATGGGACTAAAGCATCAATTTCACTTCTAGAACTGAAAACGAAATAATTAAATATGTGCCCAGAGTAAGCCACAAGGATGCTCAGCACACTACTGGGTACCAAAGAGAAGAAAGGAAACAGCCTAGAAGTCCAGAGATAGGGGTGTCTTGAATAATTTGTAAAGCACTAAAATGATAAAATACATTTCTGTGGATAAATAAGAAAGGCAGCCAATAATATGTTATTAAGTTTCTTAAAAAGTTACAGAAAATACACATAATAAAGTTCACTTTTATAAAGATATGTACATTTATATATGCATGAGAACATTTTGAAGTGAATATTACAAGTCTACCTTATATACTTAAGTATTATTTTATATTTTTATAATCCATATATATTAAATTTATAAGAAGTGAAAGTTGCTCCGGCATGCCTGACTCTTTGTGACCCCATGGATAATCCATGGAATTCTCCAGGCCAGAATACTGGAGTGGGTAGGCTGGCTTTCCCTTCTCCAGGGGATCTTTCCAACCCAGCGATCGAACTCAGGTCTCCTGCATTGAAGAGTATTTCTTAATTTGGAAAATATAAAATAAACTAAAAGTGTAGCTCTAAAAAGAAAGTTGTTGAACTTGTCCGAAATGTTTTTGCTAAGAATTCTATCAGCTCCACTGGTTTCTTCTTCCTTATCACAGGCACCCATGGGTCACACAACTGCCTTTGATGAGTAAGCATGGGAAAATGAACTAGCTATTATGTAATAGGTTAACTTTTTCTTGGTAGATAAAATCTGTCAACAAATTGAGTTTGTGGGGCTTCAGGAATGAATCAAAGGCAATTTCGTTGATTTAAAAGTAGCAAACTGCTAAGGTGATTAAACCAACACTCAATTTTCATATGAAGAAACTGAGGTTCAGAGAGGGTGAGTGACTGGCCTGAAGCTGCTCAGCAAACCTCAAAAAGCCACAGAAGCTCTGGGGCAGAGCTAGGAATCCCGGCCACCAGCCCTACATGTGAGAATGGCTTTGCCCAGCAGGGTTTCTGGACCATGGATACCAGCAAGGCGTGTGATGTCCCTGCAGAGACAGCAGGCTCCCAAGGTAGGAGTCTTGCGTTCAGAACAACTCACTCTGCTGGAGCACTTTATACTCATCATCGTATTTAGTCTTCATGATTGCACTGTTGGTTAAAGACTGATGATCCCCATTTTACAGATGAGGAAAGTCATTGTTCACCAGGTGGCAGTTGCACGCCCCAGCTGCTGATGCTGCAGGGAGTGGGTAACAGATGACCGGAGGATGCTTTTGGACATCAGAGTACGATGGGTGGGACAAACTGCTTCCGTCACCAGATAGATTCCTCTCCTACTTCTATGGGTGGAACCTCCCCACCTCCAACCCACCCACTCCATTCTCTTTATTTTTCTCCCCATAAGAGGACCAGAATAAAACTGTTTCATACAGACCCTGGTTGCTTCAAGTTTCAGTGGAGTCAAACTGATACTCAGTGGGAAAAAGAGGTGGGCTGTTTGAAAAGCCATAAGTTGGGGAAGAGGAACCTAGTCTCTGAGTAGCAAGGCTTCTTTGGGATCCTGAACTGAGATCATGTACAGGTTGCCAGCAAACTGAAAGAGTCTATGTCACTAGGAAAATGTGCCTACAAGGATGCACACACCTCTCAGGGTCTTTGGAAGGCACACTCTTCTTTTCAAGCACTAAATGCCTTTTGCTGTGGCCCCTGGTCTTCCTGGCTATATGATGTGGGCCCTTGGCTGCCAGGGGCTGCCTGGCTGGAGCAGAGGGTTTGCCCTGAAGGCACGGGTGGCACTGAGCCCCCACTGTCAAGAGGTCAAATCTTCCTGCCTCTCCCCATGCCTAGTCTAGGGTGGGGGACAACTTACCTGGAAGAATTCTGGTCAAGGCTATCTGAAGGCAGATCCCTGATGGAATGAAGACACCATGAGGACACAGGGAGGACTGGACCTGAGGGTGAATGGCTTTGAAACCTGTGCACAAGGGGGAGGGTGGAAGCAGCCTGGGCTCTGTAGGCCAACAGTGTGGACTCCTGTTCAGCTGGAACCCTCTCCAGTCTGTGATCTTGAGAAAATCAGCCTCTCCACACCTCATTTTCCTCCGCTATAAAAAGAGGGTTGCATGATTACCTTATGGAAGAAGTGGCGGGGTAGCAGCAGGGTCCCTGTAAAGTGCTGGCTGCTGTACCAGTTAAGTCAGCGTGCATCACACACTGGGGGTGGGTGTCGGTGAAGGGTCCACAAACAGGTGAGGCAGCATGCTAGAAAGCCCTTGGCTGGAACAGAAAAGGGAAAGGAAGATCAATGTCAGAGTGGGTGCCTAGGCTGGCTCAGAGGTGCCCCAGGGTGACGCAGGCATACCAGCCCCAGGCCAAGTCATCACCCCACTGTCCGCATATGCTTAACCTCCCTACCAGGTTTCTCCTTCAGCTGCAAACTGAGTAACTTATATCGAATGATCTCTTTGCTTCCCTGAAGCGCCATGATGAATGGAATGATTTCTTCAAATTTATTTACTGAAGATTCCTCACTTGCAAACGCTGCAAAATGCCATTAGATATTTTTCCATACTTTTTTTTTTGTGACTGGGTAACCTGCTCTCAAGTGATTTTTAATATGCATGTGTAATTTGCTTTCTTTTAGAAAGTGCAAAATGAAGACTTTTAATTGATATTTTGTGATGAAGATATTTTATGATTATTTTTATTGTGAATTTTAATTAAGCTCTCCTTTGTTCATCAAGTTTTTCTTTCACATCCCCTCTCTACTTAAATAATTACATTTACAAGTGAAAGTAGCATATGCTATCATAAAAAATTTTCCTAAGCATATGTATATAATATGGTAGATATACATATGTTTTATATTATTGTATTACTGTATCCTTTTATTCTTTTTTATAACTATAATGATACAATAACAATAAAATTGATATTTTCTATAATTTGCTTTTTTTTCACTTAAAAAGAATAAGATAGGTGTAGAAGTACTGACTTTAGTCTCAATTTGTATTGTCGCCTGTTGCATAGTATTCTATTATATTAGTGCAATAATTTATTTAACCAGTCCTGTGCTGATGCCCATTCATACAGGGTATTAGGTTGTTGTGTGTTTCAAACAATATCACCCCAAGTATCTTTTGTGTACTTGCACAGTTGTACTCATACAATAAGTTCATAAAAGAGAAATTAAATTGATTTTTCTAAATGGATTTGTTAGGAATAATATTTACAAAATCTTAAATGGTATGACTTATATGAAAATGGACTTTTTCATCAAGTGCTAGACCAGAAGAACCTTGAAATCTGACAAAGGTAATTATGGGCAGACAAAATGGATTTCTAGGAAGTGGTTACCTGGGCCATGTTTTGCTGGTAAACATTTCCTGGGGAAATGAGAAGGTGAATGCTAAGGCTTGGGCATCTGCAGATGTCAGAGACCAGGAGGGTTGCATGGGGCGATCTGACATGTATGAGAATGAGAGTTTGCTGGAGAGAAATCAACTCTGGACCTTCAAAAGAGTCAGTCAGGGCTGGTCCTGCTGGAGCATTTACAAGACATCAACTGTCTACCCAGCTGTAGGCTAAGTAGATTTACAGTAAGTCATACTGAGTAGTCAGAGAAGGCAATGGCACCCCCCTCCAGTGCTCTTGCCTGGAGGATCCCATGGACTGCGGAGCCTGGTGGGCTGCCATCTATGGGGTCGCACGGGGTCGCACAGGGTCGCACACGACTGAAGCGACTTAGCTGCAGCAGCAGCAGCATTCTGAGTAGTGGTCCAGCATGCAGTCCATAGTCAAGCCAGGCGTGGTTTCTGGCACTAAGGAACTTGGTCCTAGCAGCTTGGGAACCCAGAAACTGGATCACCATAGTTCTCTTTGTAGCTTTTTGAGGGGCCTAAACTGCTGGTTTGGCTGAGCTTCTGTTGTGGAAAGGCTCCTGTGATGCTCTCTAAGGAAGATGCAGGTCCTTCATTCCCCTGACATCATGGCCAGTTTCCTTGATGCCTAAGTGATACTGACCAGGATTCTTGGCCTTCCCTAACCAATAGAAATTGATAAGAGGCCAGACAAAAATTCAGGTAAGGCTTTACTGGGGCCCCTGCTGTACAGAAGAAAGCAAAAACTAGCAACAGGTTCCCTTGCTCACTCCCTGTTTGAAATAACAAGGCGGGTGGGTATGAACTGGTTTTATACGGGCTGAAGGTAAGAATGTGTCCAGAGGTCGGGCCAGAGGGGTGGTTTAGGTGTTTGCCCACCTCTTTGGTGGTGGTGTGTGTAGGAGGCATGCTTCGTACCCTGTTTTTGCTCCCCGCTATTCAAAAGTGGCAGCTGAGCTTCCGGTCTTTTTGTATCTTATTGACCATAATTTGCCCCGACTGCACATGCATAGTTTATTTGTATTTTGTTGCTCCAGGGGACATTCATCCAGGTGCAAGCACCGCAGCAGAAGGCCCCAGCTCCCAGTCCCGGTCTGCCTCATAAGGAATGTGCATCTCAGTCAGAATGTGGCCTTGGAGCTGTGAATAGACTAACACTGTCGTGTGGCCACTGGGAGAGGTGTTGACTCTCATCTCAGAGCCGGTAGACAGCCTTAGAAGTAGAAAGGGTCAGCTGATAAAAATGCTCTGTCCACTTCTGGCTTCCTCTGTTTTTGCTCACTGCCTCCGGGTGGCTGCTTGCTGGGTTTGGTGGACATGGCAACCAAGAAAGTGATGCTTCTGGACCACAGGAGTGTAATTGCATTTTTTACTTTTATCTTCCATTGCTCCCCTCTTCATACACTATAAACCGCTGCTCCATCCTAGCTCTAAGAAAAGAATTAAGGCAACTTAAAAAATTAAAACAAAATCTTTGCCCTCCAAGCAATGGGCTACCAATAAGGAACTGAGACTTCTATCAGTCACTGTAAAAATGGAAATATGATTAACTGTATGAGTCAACAAGACCCAACAAAATTTATCTTGTCTTCTTCCTATGTGATTTTTAGTTACTTATGAGCTGGTTTATGAGGAGCTTCAAATGTATTTTTGTTATCTAAGTTCTACTACTGTTTCTTACGAACTGTGTGACTAGGTCTTAACATTTTTGAATCTCAGTTTTCACAGCTGTCAAAGAGTGTGACAATTCCTGCCAAACCTCTCTGACAGAGTTATTGTGAGCACACATTGAAAGACAGTCAGAGAAAGTATTTTCTTAATTATAAAACTTTGGAAAATGATTGACAGGTTCATGGTCATGGCCTGAGATGAGGCTTGTATTTTTAGGTTGGCCAACAGCTATGCTAACAGCAGAACTGCTTTTGCTTCACAGCCAAGTAATTCAAAGGCCTTAAGGTGTCCATTCATTCATTCATTCACCTGTTTTCATTCATTCATCCACCTATTCATGCCGTAGATATTTACTGAATACTTACTATGGCTAGGCATTGTGGATAGAAAGATGACAGGACACTCTCGCAGCCCCTCAGAGGCTTATTTCTAGCGGGGAGATGAACAAATCTAGTGGATATGATAACACATTTTCTCCTTTTTTAAATAAAATGAAAAAATTGTGTTTCTGACTTACGCAGATCTAAAAAAAAATGTACCTAAATTATTTGGAGGGACAGGCAACCATATTTATTCCCACCTGGCAGGGCAGTTTCAAAGGACTGGCAAGACTGGTCCTCCTTCACTCCTGGGGCTAGGCTGGTCCCCTTCCTCAAGGAACCCCCCAGTGGCCTGCTGGGCCACCCATCATTGTGCGGCTCTCCCCATCAGGGGCTGGGGAAGCGGAGGGGTCTATGGATGACTGCTTGGCCACCACACGCGGTCACCTCTCAGTTGATCTGGAGGATGAAGTATTTCAGTGCAGTTTCTCTCTGAATGGGGTGCAGACTGGAAGCTTAGTTGTTGAAACAGAAGGGAACAGAGCTTCATGAAGCTTTTAAGACAAACTCAGGTTTTGGACCTATATCCCATAGGACACCTTTTCTCCAGTGGCCACGTGTTTAGTCTGCCTCTTTGAGGGCCGGAGGCTTCTTTGGCAACCAGTGGAAGTTCGGTCATTGTTGCGGTAGATGAAGAGGCTAGAGAGGACTCACCTGCGCAAGGCCACACCCAGAGGAAGCGGCCTCCAGCTCCGAGAAGCAATAGCAATGCCCGAATTAATGTATTTGAAATTAATCGAAAATTAGGCTCTACCAAATGTAGCATCATTTCTTGAAAAGTCCCTCTTATTTGTTCTCACTGTATCTGCCAACCCGGAAGACTTGGCAATAATTTACCCATCTACTGTATCTTTATTGGGGGCCTACTGTATGCAGTCCGTGCTCTGCCTCTCTGCATTTTAAGGAACAGGGCCACTCACGCAAAATAGATCAGTCATTGCTAGGACAGGGCTAGGTGAGAGGGAGGCCAGGGGACCCCTGGAGTCAGTGGGAGCCGCTCCAAGCTCCGTTGGGTGGAAAAAGCTACCTGGCCACTTGACATTGCAGGAAATCTGATTTCCAAGGTGATGGGAAGCGGCATTAGCTCCTGGAGGCTCCTCTGCTCCCCTCCCCTTACACTCACGCTACTGTAGCAACGTGTACAACCACAGCAGAAATCCGAAGTGTGGGGAGCATGGACTCAGAGGACCTCAAGACCACTCAGTTTATAAACAGGGATCACAGAGAAGCTGCCCTTGGGCCCCTCTTACCCTTCTTATTATAGTTCATTAGAACCTCTGCTCTGTTCAGTTGACAAAGACAGATAAAAAGGGTCCATTCTAAAATGCAGTCATATAAACCATACACTTACCACATAATCCTTAATTACTTCCATACTTTTATGTATAAAGAGCTTTGACTGCATTTCTGGATACTTAGTAAACTGAATAAATCAGAAATTATTCCTCTGTCTAAATTTGGACAATCTGTGGGGGAGGGGGCCAGTTAGCATTAAGGTTGGTGACATGGTGCATATTATTTCTGAATAAATTTTCTTGGAGTCATTGATCCACCGAGTGTCAAATAAAATGTGATACCCACAAAATTCATGTATGACCCTGACATTTTTCCAGTACTTAAAGTAATTGCCCTTCTGTTTAATAACAGTGTTTATAAAATTACTTTCTGATTGGCTAGGTCCATGGCACACTCGTGTCAATAATCTGCTGCAAATATATGCCCATGGCCTTTGGCCTTGGTTTTCAAAATAATTTTCATCTCTTAAGCGTGAACTGGTGGCAGCCCTGGGAGCTAGGAGTCAAGGCTCCAATATACCAACCTTCTTTTGCTCTTTGGTGCTGGGCATTTTGGAACGTTCATTTCAGATTCCTGGCTTTGCACTCTGGATGGAGGATGGGTCTTGTGTTCTTGGCAATAGCTGGAGCCTCTGAAAGGGATTTGAGATCACAGAATGAGCCTCTCATCTTAAGGATTCACTGCTTTCAGGAGCATTCCTTTAACCTTGCGCTGGTTTTTATTCCTCAGATTTTACAGCTACAGAATGGGAAATTGTGAATAGGTGAGTTACTTTCCAAGACTGCTCAAGTGGGAAGGAGATGGTTTCAAAATCTGCCCTATTCTTCAAACCTAACATGATATGGAGACCCATGGTTATGAGTGTTTAGATTTAAGGCTCAAACAGACGCTTGAGGTTACACATCCAACATTTCTATTCTGAAGGGATTTAGCTGATTTCTGGCCTCTTTGCACCCCACTGAGATCTCTGAGTATGGCATTCTCATCTGAGGCCCCACAAGTTCCAGAATCTTCTATTGTGATTTCACGACTTGTTGACCTGTCAGCTATCTTGTATCTTTCATTGTCCCAGTGGGACTTCTAGGAAGAATATTTTTAAATTATTTAAAAATCTTTTTATTTTGAAATAATTTCAGACTTACAAAATTAGTTTTAAAAACGGTACAGGTTTTCTAAAGGCTAACGTCTTACGCTTCCTTAGATTGATTATCAAAACCAGGAAATTAACCTCCATACAATATTATTAGCTAATCTACAGAGCTTATTCAAACCTCCCCGACATCCCACAGATATCCTTTTTCTGGGCCAGCATCCAACCCAAGATCCCACATTGCCTAAAGTTGCCATGTGTCTTCTCCAATCTGGGACAGTTCTTCAGTTGTGCTTAATTTTTTGTGACCTGAACGCTTCTAAAGAGTACTGACCAGCTATTTTGTAAAACATTCCTCAATTTGGGTTTGTCTACTATTTTGTCGTTTTAGACAAGAATGCCAGGGGAATGATGCTGTATACCATCAGTCCATCATGGCAGAAGGGCCCCACATATCTGGTGATGCTAACTTCTGATCACAGGGTTAAGATGGTGTCTTCTTAGCTTTGGGTTATTATTTTTTTTCCTTTGTAATGAAAAAGCATCTTGTGGGGATCCTTTGAGACAAAGCAAATATCCTTTTTATCCCCATGTTTTTGTCCACTAATTTTTATATGCATTAGTGAATCTTGCCTATAATAATTATTGCTATGATGTTGTAATTATGACTTTTTAAAATTTCCCTCCCTTCTCCTACAACTTTATAAGGAAAAGCTGTTCCTTCTCTCCCATTGAATTGCTTTTTGTCGTATACTCAACGATACTTATTTTATTCTGTGTGTTATAAATCCATTAGTATCATCATTTTTTGGTTCAAATTGTCAGAGCTTTGGCCACGGGGAGCACCTTCAAATTGTCTGCTTTGTCCTCTTGATGTGCCTCTATCATTTTTTGAGCACGCAAGAAGGACTTTTTGTTTGTTTTAGTACATGCACATAAAACTCAGACTATACAAAAGAGTAAATCTGTACAATGAGAAGTGAATTTTCTTCTTACCCCAAACTCTGAGCACAACCCCATTGATTAACCGCCATAAATAACATATATGTTTCAACACATTGTCTACATAAATAAATATGAGTATATGTACACTAATTTTTAAACACAACTTGAAACATACCTTGCTTTGCTCCTTAATCAATGGAGCGTGCATATCTTTCCACATCTCCCATAGTTTTGTTAATGATTTCATAGAGTTCCTATTTCCTTTGTGGATATTCACCATAATTTACACAAACAGTCCCCGGCTGATGAATAATTATATACATGCATGTGTATATATGTCTAATATCTAATATTGTTGTTTAGTTGCTAAGTCATTTCCAACTCTTTGCAATGCCCTGGACTGTAGCTCAACAGGCTCCTCTGTCCTTGGGATTCTCCAGGCGAGAATACTGGAATGGGTTGCCATTTCCTTCTCCAGGGGATCTTCCCCACTCAGGGACTGAACCCAAGTCTTCTGCATTGGAGGCAGATTCTTTACCACTGAGCCACCAGGGAAGCCCAATATCTAATATACATCTACCTAAAATCTCTATCTATCTAAATTTTTGTTTTATAACTGGTCACCTTAGATGAGAGAGAGAGAGAGAAGGAATGAGAGATTCCTTTAAGACAAATTCTAGGAAATATAACTGCTCAAGTCAAAGATGGAAGCTTTGCCCATCTGATAGGTTTCCCATTGTTTTTATTTGCATGTCTTTAATTATGAGTGACATTGAACATCTTTCCATATGTTTATAAGTCATTTATATTTCTTTCTCTGTGAATTGTTTTCTCATATCATTTTCTTATTTTTTTCTATTGAATGATTGATATATTTCTCACTGATTTGCAAGAGCTCATTATATATTAAGGAAATTAGCCCTTTTCTGTCATTTGTGTTATAAATATTTTTCCCAGTTTGTCATATGCGTTTTGATTTTGTTTATGATTTTTTTTATCTTACTGAGGTAGGTTTTAGATTTTTTATACTTATTTAGCTCTCATATTATGGCTTCTGTGACTCACTCCTAGATTTTATATTAGTCTCTTATGTTATCTTTTATGATCATTTTTTGCCTTTAGATTTTTAATCATCTTGATTTTATTTTGGAAGAGAATTAAGGTTCCACTGTTACTCTTTATCCTACCTCTAACCCAGTGGCTAGCCAGTTAACTAAATAACATTTATTGAAATAAATCTCTTTTTTTCCCCACTGATTAAAAAGTCACCTTTAGTATTTACTAAATTCTCAAATGCATTTACACTCATTTCTGTACACTTTACCCAACTGACCTGCCTGCTATTTCTGCACCTGTTCCAAATTGTATTAATGGCTATATGTATAATTTAATGTAGTATCTGGTAAGTCTTTCTCTCTTTCAGAATTTCAGTATATATTTTCATGTTTGCTTTATGATTTTTAGTCTTAAAATACTCAGGAGAATATTTTTGGAGGTGGAGGGATGAGGAAATACAATAAGCTTATAAATGTATAAGGAGAATTGCTATTGTTACGGCTTAGCGTCTTATACCCAAGAGCAAACTGGGGCTTTCCATTTATGTTGCTCAGTCATTGGAAACTATTGTTTGTTTTTATTTATTTGTATAGGCTCTAAAATTTATATTTAGGTTTATTTCTAGGTATTCTCTCTCTCCTCTCACTTCTCTCTTCCTCACATTGCATTGCACTGTAAATCAAACCTTTTCTTCAATTATGTTTCACTAATTGGTTATTGTTTGGATTAATAGAAAATACTGATTTTTGAATATTTATTTTACAACCAGCCACACTGCTGAATTGTCCTATTGTTTCTAATATTTTTTTAGTAGTTTCTCTTCAGTATTCTTAATGTAGGAATCATATTACCTACAACTGATAATAATCTTCCCTTTTAAAACAAATTTAGAATCTCATATTTCTTTTTCCTTCTCCACTACAATGACTAATATGTTTGAGAAAAATGTTCATTAATGATGTGCAGTGGAGAGCCTGTTTGTATTGCAGTGTGCGTGATTTGAGCATTCCTGCATTGAGCATCTTGTTATATGTATGTTTCAAAAACACACATGTATTACTATTTGTTAATTATTTCTTTTAAGCAGGGATTTGTATTTAAATTTATAAATGCCTCTTATAGATTTGTGAAGACGATAAAATATTTTTTCTCTCTTTGAAAATTTGTTAACATAGTGTGTCATATTAATTGATTCCCTAATAGTAAAATACCTTTTAATTTATGGAATCAACCCTATTTGACAGAGGCCTGTTACCCTTTTTAACGCGCTACTGCAGAAGTCTACTTTTAAAAACATTTAGGATTTGTTGCATTGCTGTTGATAAGTATGACTGATTTATGCTTTTCTTGCTCTTTAGGTCTTTGTCAGGATTTGATGACAATGTTATGACACTTCTGGAAAGGAATTAGGAGATTTTCCTTCTCTTTTTAAGCCCTTAAACAGTTAACTAGCATTGATATCCTTTTGTTTTTGAGGGCCTGATAGAATTAACCTGTGAGAACATCTGGGCCTTGTGCATTTTTGAGATAGCTCTCTGACAATTCTCTCAGTGTTTTTCCTCATGGTAATTTACCTCTTTCTCTTCTGTTGTTAACTCTGGTAATTTCTACTTTCAAAAAAAATATTCATTCTATCTACTTAAAATTATTTGCACAAGATGAAATAATGTATTATTTTCTCTATACTTTAGTATTTCTTTTTACCTGTGGTTATATCCATATTGTTATTTCTAATTTTGTGAATCTCTGCTTTCCTTCTTTTGTCTTTATTAAGACAACTCAGAGTTCTTCAGCCTCAGCATCATTGACAATTTAGTGGGTAATTCTTGGCCATTAGACTGTCCTGGGCACTATCACATGCCCAGCAGCATTCCTAGCTTCTACCCATGAGGTGCCCAAGCAGGTCCCTAGCTGTGACAACCAAAAAATATGTCTGGACATTGCAAAATGTCACCTAGGGGAAAAAATTCTTCCTAGCTGAGCACCACTGAGATAGCTAGAGATCTATCTATTTTATTGTGTTTCCCCTGCAAAGATATATATATTCATTAGATGTTTTCCACTAATGTCTTCTGTCACTCTAGTAATTCTTTTCACTTTAGTAAGATATATTCAGTTCCTCTTTTCCTTCATTGTGAATTGAATGCTTGGCTCACTTATGTCCCTGCTTTCTTACTGAATAACCTATGTTTTAAAGGTTATGACTTTTCCCCATTATAGCTTTAACTCCCTTGATATGCGATGATTTTTCTTAAACCAGAGATTCTGCAATTTTCTTTTTAATTTTTATTCTATCTCAAGTAACGTTCATCTTTAAAGGGCTTTCAATGTGCGTTTATGTTGTTTTGCTGTGTTTTCTATTTCAGGTATTAATATATAGATTCATATAGATACTGCACAGACACTGTGCTCTATCTCAGATTTTGGGGTTGCATCAGTTTTCTTTGTGGTCCATTGTTCTGTTCATGTTTTACAGGCATTTGGAAAGAGTGTAAATTTTCTATTTTAAGAGGGTGGAGTTTGACAGATGTCTATTAGACGTACCGTATCAGTTCTACTGCTTTTATCTTTTATACCCTTTCTAATTTTTATCTGCCTGACTGTGGTGGACTGAGCATGAGGAAAAGTTTTCTATTACTATCTTGTTTTGGTAACTTTGGCTTTTTTAAAAAAATTCTTTGTTGTTGTCCTGTCTTTTGGGTTTTGCTTTCTCAATATTCTGCAGCACAGTGGCCTAACTAGATCTGTGTGTGTCTTCCTCAATTGGTCATTAGGAAGTGCTCCACTGGTCTGGTTAAATACTTTTACTTTAAACATATGGGATTCTCAGGTGGCTCAGTGGTAAAGAATCTGCCTGCCAAGCAGGAGACACAGGAGACGTGGGTGGGAAAGATCAGGAAGATCCCCTGGAGAAGATAATGGCAACCCACTCCAGTATCCTGGCCTGGGAAATCCCACGGACAGAAGAGGTGGCGGGCTACAATCCATGGGGTCTCAGAGTGGAACATGACTTAATGACTAAACCCCCACCCCTTTAAACTTAAATTTACCTGGTAAAATTATCAAAACCCTAATTTCTTTTATAGTATGTGTTCATAGTCTGTCTTTACCGGTCATCATAATTTTAATCTCTCTGAGTCACTTTGCCTGAGATGAGTCAAATATGCAGCATAGTATTTTGTTTTCCTTTTCTGTAAGTTTGTTTTCTCTTAATAGGTAAGATTAGCCCATTTATACTTATTGATGTAAAATATATATTTGGTTCTAGTACTATGATTGTACTTTAACTTTCCTTCTGACTTAATATTTTGTTTCCCGTCTTCTGCTATACTATCTGAGCTTTCTTTGTGTGTGATTGTATATCTTTTTTCACCAATGGTACGGAAAAGTAGTATACTAAGTATTGTAATGGTTACCTTTATATAACTTTATATATTAATTGTATTCTCAAACCTTTTGTTGATTTATTATTTTTGTTTTATTTGCTTGTTTACTTGTTATTATTTTAATATGGAATCTATAGGTTTTTTTTTTTTTACTTTATTCTTGAAATCTAAAGTGCATCAGGATTTCCTGACTTGAGTACTATTTCAGCCAAAGATTCCATTCCCTTCTTTAAGGCCTGAAATATATATCTCTGTGTTGTCAGCATTGCTGATTTAATTAATTCTGCTTCTAATGAGACTTTTATTTCTAAAGAATGGCTTTATTTTATTTTATTCTTTATTTTGGAAAAGCGATTTTATTTTCTTCCATCCCTTTCTAAGCCCTTCTCCTGTTTGATCGTCTACATTTTGATTCTTTGTATCTCTTCTTTACACTCTGTTTCAAAGACCTTCTATTTTCATTATTATGCATGCAAGTTGAGCGTTATTGCATGTCAAGTTCCAATACGTTCTTATCCATTCCCGGAGAAACTTCTGTTTTGATATATGTTCTTTTTTCTTTCTTTCTTTTTCTTTTCCTTTTTTTTTTTTTTTTTTTGGTTGTTATGCTTTATGATGCCTTTTTTTCTGGTGTCAGCATTAGCTGAGGCATCTGATGAGGTGACTGACTGGAGGAAATGGACTAGGGGAAATTGGGTTGGAGAGAGGCTGAGGCCTTGAGTGCAGAATAAGACTTGGCTGCATCTTGTCAGGTGGGAGTCAAAGACAGGAGCTCAGTGGAGCAGTGAAGAAATGGGAGGACCTCAGTGCACTTCACATTCTGGCTCAGGTAATGCCTCCCACACTGAACTTCAGCTACTATTTCTTTTCAACCTCTTTTATAATACTCGGTATTTTCTTTCACTAGAGCAGTTTGTACGCTTGCTTCAACCCCAGATTAGATTCAGCTTGTGGAGGCAGGGACTCCACTTCCCCCATGGTACCAACTGGAAGACCCAGGTCCCTGAAGCAGCTCAATGCATATTCTTCCTTAGGACCAGTGTGCATGGCCTGTAGTCGGCGCTGTTGTCCCTCGGAGAAATCAGATAAGCATGGGAGAAGGTGGTCAGGGAAGACTTCCCGCAGGAAATTTGGTGGGGGTCACAAAGGCAGAAAGAGCAAAGCCCAGAGCTCACAAACTCAAATGCATATTCAAAGCTGGATTCCATTCCACACACTTCCAGTATTCTTTTTCTGTTCGATTTTTTTTCATTTTAGCATGTTTTACTTTATCGCGTGCATATGAATCCTTTATTTCTCATGTCTATGTACTTTTTAATTTCCTGCCCTTCCCTGTAGTGACGCAAGCTCCCTGGGGAAGAAATTTTTGTTTGCTTTGCTAGCTGATATTTCTGATACTTAGAGCAGTGCCTGGCACATAGTAGGTGGAATTCTTGCCTGGAAAATTCCATGGACAGAGGAGCCTCGCGGGCCACAGCCCATGCGGTCACAAAGGGTCGGAGCAGTCTTGCTTGCTAGCTGATAGCTCTGATATCTAGAGCAGTGTCTGACACATAGTAGGGGTTCAATAAATGCCCAGAGGTGCCAGGCAAGTGGCATAAATGACTGACCTGGGCTTGACATTTGCACATATACCTCTAGGGACAGTCTTCAGTTTCACAAAGAAGAGTCCTTTGTTGTATCTTACTTAAAGCCTGCTGCTTCACCTATAAATTTTCTTCTTTTTTTAATCCTTTTTTTTTTAAAGGAACAGTACAAGTAAACAGAAATGTTTCTTTACTATAGTAAAGAGAACACTCCAAATGTAGGGATAAATGCTGGCTGACACTCAGTCTCAATGACAAGTCACAATAGGGAGTGGTGGGCATTGTGGAAAACCTGAGGTCCTGTTTAAAGGGGCAGCCTCCACTCTACTCCCAGTCATCAGGATCTTGTGGAACTTTATTACTGCCAAGTATTAACCCCTCGAAACAGAATACTATGTGAGTCCAAACCAGAGAAAGTACGCTGGGTACCGGAAGGGCCAGTGGAGCTGCTTGGCTACAACTCCTGTCCATCCAGCGGATGGAAGCCTTGCAGTTGGCAGGTGAACCTCGGCTTTTCCTCCACCATCCACACTCCCCACTCTGAGACTGCCTCTTCCCTGTGCCACTGTGCAGAGTCTAAATGTCACCCACACGTAGAGCTGCGGTGGCTCCAGAGCCATCGTGGTGAGCTGTCTGAAGGGGTGTCAACTCATTGGACAGGGTATAATTTCAGTCAATGTGTTCTTGTCTTATTTTAGTTCAACATCATTTCCCAGTTGCAAACCTTTTGAATGACACGCAAAATGCAAAACAACATAAAAGGTCCTCCCTGAGGCAGATCTGTGTCCATGAAGAACTTTAATTATTCTTTTTGAATCCTCATCATAATGTGCTACCCCAATTCTGGCAAAAAAAAAAAAAAGTAAAAAGTCTGATGGGAAAGATTTGTGTCACCTGTAGTAGGATTTTACTTTTTATAATAGTCTTTATATTTTTAGAAACAGTGAACAAAAGGAAGGACCTTTCTAATCAAGAGTATTCTTTAGATACAGAGCATCAGACAATATTTGTGATAAATAGAAAAAAACTGCTCTTATAGTTTTCGGCGGTGACATTTAGAATATCCCATTTGTCTTTCAAAAGTATTTTTAGTTACGGTTTGAAGAGCAGCATCTAACATACTTGTTGGGTAGAGGAGGGGTGGAGGGTCAGTTTAGCAGGTTTTAAGATACTAGATTAAAAAGCAAAACGTTTGCCGAGAGTGAAGCAGTTAGATTTGGATAGATTATTTCCTGTATAGATCATTACAGAAGATTCGGAGACCTTTTGGGGGGAATTGACTAGTCCTCTCATCCCAGAGTTTTAGGAAGGGGCTGCTGGAGATGAGGTTCAGCTTCTCCTTTTTATGAGTGGGCTGAGTTCCTTGTTCCTCAGGAGGGGCTTCCAGAGGCCAAAATCAAGTATCCTTTTCCATCTCCAGTCTCATCAAACAGTCCATATGAGATGAAATCTGAGCCCGAGAGAGCTCCATTTTCTTTGAAAGCTATCCAGGGCAGCCTCGAAGCGCCAGACCTAAAAACAATATCTTTACAACCGTCAGCCGTAATTCAGCGTGATAATGTAACTATGTTTTTGTTTTAAACCTGACAGCATGTAAAGTTATGACAGACATAAAGCTGGGGTGGAGAGCGGCCGGGAGAAGGAGTTGAGGCGCCAAGCCTGCGCAGACAGTTGGGGGCTCGGGTCGGGACCCTCAGAGCGTCATCGAACACCACCTGTGCTCCCAGTCTTCCTCTGGGGGGGCTTCTCCTCAGTTGATTTGTGTTTTAAACTAAAGCATTTTGTTTGAAACAGTCCCCTAGATGGTTTGCGGTGCCCTTCAATTCATATCCACACTCCTCAAACAGAAGATTTTAAAAAGTTGCTGGCTTCTGCATTTAAATGGAAACCTTTAGTAACCAAAACTAGCTCACCATGAACTTCCCAGCTTGAAACGTCCATTTCTCCTGCTGATGCAAGTGAGAGAGTTAGTTCTTTCCATTGGCTTTCAACTGACCCTTTGGAAGACGGGAAGAATAGATTCCCTGTTATTTATTTGGGGTGTTTTTGGCAATTTGCTGTATATAAAAGCTGTAAGTACAGCAGCAGCTGTACTTTCCCTAAGAAGGGGCTAATAATGCAGATTTAAATGGTGTTTAGCAGGAGCAAAATCTCAGAGACATCAGCAAAGTTCACCTTAATTCCGATTCTATGAACCAACAGTGTTTAGGAGAGTTCAATTTTCCCTTCGATTGCTTGGGCAGCCTTATTCACAAAGCTCCATCATTTCCCCCTTGGGGCCATGCTTGGCTTGGGGCCAAGAGCAGGCAGGACCTCCTGCCCACTGGTGAACCAGAAGCACCCGCTCTGTGTCAGTTGTTAGAAAACTGAAGATCTGGTGCTTTGCTGGAGAAATATAATAGACAGCTTCACTTTCACACTTCTTAAAAATCTTTTTAAAAATAGTCCTTCTAGCAGGAGGCTTTTTTGGGATGCCGTGCTTTACACCTCTGTATTTTCAGACTGTTTGGGGAGAATTTTTATATTTGTTGTTTCACTGGCCACACCACCAGGGTTGGAGGCCTGGCTGTCGACATCGCCGGGCAGGCGAGGAGCATGCCTGTTTCCCGGAATGCCTGGGGCTGAGGGGTTAGCAAACCAGGGTGACAGTTTTACAACTCTTTTCTGAGCAGTTCTTCAGGGGCCTTCAGCTCATCTGATGGCGCTGATGGGCTGGCATTGGCCTTCTGTGATTTCAAGGCCCCAGATGCCTCAGCCTTCCCACATGCCTCAGGGTGAACACCGAGGAGGCTCCTCCCTGTTTGCTCAGCTCTGCCTTCCCAAGCTGGATCATGATCATCTAGGTAAGCTCCCACATTGATCTCCATTCCCATTGTGAATCCTGGTCGTGCCCTGTGGAATCTAGGGCCTTCCTCTGAATCTTGGGGTCCTCCCCACACCTTGCCATGGAATATGAATCAAAGCCCCAGTGATCCTATAGTGTAGGGAGGGTACTTAGCATAAAGAGAGGTGGCTTCCTAGGGGCCAGCATTCTTTTTTTTTTTTAATTGAAGTATAGTTGATTTACAATGTTGTGCTAATTTCTGCTGTACAGCCAAGTGATTTACTTATACAAATATACATTATTTTTCATTCCCTCTTCCATTATGGTTTATCACAGGACAGTGAATATAGCTCCCAGGGCTCTACAGTAGGACCTTGTTTATCCATCCTACACATTGTAGTTTGCATCCCAGAAGGCAATGGCAACCCACTCCAGTACTCTTGCCTGGAAAATCCCATGGATGGAGGAACCTAGTGGGCTGCAGTCCATGGGGTCTCGAAGAGTCGGACATGACTGAGTGACTTCACTTTCACTTTTCACTTTCATGCATTAGAGAAGGAAATGGCAACCCACTCCAGTGTTCTTGCCTGGAGAACCCCAGGGACAGGGGAGCCTGGTGGGCTGCCGTCTATGGGGTTGTACAGAGTCGGACACGACTGAAGCGACTTAGCAGCAGCATTCTTACTATCACATGTTCTTATCATTCTAGACTTTCAGATATGATCAGTCATACAATGGGCCATCTTTTGAGGGAAACCATAAAGAAGTCCAGTGTCTATTGTAAATTGCATTATTACTTCAGGCGCGTTCAATTTTGAATGTCTGTGAGTCTTAACACAGAGGAAGCACAGCATTATGGGTTTGTTAAGGAACAGAGCTGATGGCCCAGCCATCTGGAAAGCAGCCCAGCCCAACGAACCCCCGCATGAGTGCTTGGGATGAGACCAAAGCTCATGTTGGGCCCAAGGTGAGCATCGGTGACTGGGTACAGGCGAGCTCTGCCCATCATGGGATAAGGAACAGTTGTGACCCTCAGAGTATAACCCTCTGGGTGACACTCTGACCTAGCCTCAGAGTCAGAAACATTATTCACTTGACCAACAGATGCACAAGAACCATTTGATCTAAAAAACACTCATGTGTGTGGATTTTCTGTGCAATAACAGCTTTCCAAATTGGAATTAAGAGGAAAGTTAGTCAATCTGGGCTAGCCCTATTATACATCACAGCCAGGAGAAATTACCATTATAAATAATTAGAAGATTATTAGTACAAACAGTATTATTATCTTATATACCATATATTAATATTATAACAATTATAATTACAACTATTAGAAGCAACCATTTAGGAAGTGCGTTCTTTGTGCAAGGAATTGTGTTCGAAGTTTGATGTTATTTGAATTACCTCAATCATCATAAGAACTGGTCAGTTGGCATGAGTGAGGAGACAGTCTCAGGCAGGTTTAAACATCTGTTCTAGGTCATATATCTGAGAAGTGGGGGGAACAAGATTCAAAATCGCCTTCTCCCCAGTGTAGCACATTTAGGGAGCCTCCCAAGTCAACTTAAACTGTAGACAGAAGAGTGATAAAGTACTCTGGACCGGACTTCTTCCCATGTTCTGATTGTTTCTGCGCCCTGGCAGCGCTACAATCCCGTGTGCTGGAGACTGGCATGACCTTCGGAGAGTGGGAGCTGGGAGGGAACGGGCTGAGGAGGGTCTCCTGACCTATTAAACTGCCATGTCTTAGGACATTCTTGATTTTTTTTTTTTTTTGAAAGAATGGCAGCTGTGCTAGGAAATTGAAAGGGTGGAAGTGGCTAAAATATTTTTAAATGCTTTTTTCCGCATATAGGCAAGAGGTTATATTGCAAGTTCAATGCTAATTACAGTTATTTACCAAGGGGGGGGGGGGGAATCCATGTGAAAGGGAAGGAAGTTTGGTTCCAGAAAATGCCTGCTCGTTTGTGCCGCCCAGAGCGGCCGGTGTCCGCAGAGGGAGCCAGGCAGGAGACATCTCTGGCTGGCGCACAGGGGGGCTAAATAACTCACAGGTGTCAGACACACAAAAGAATTACGGCTGGCTGACCTATGCGGGGATAAATCCTGCGTCTCTGCTTATGGCCAAGAGATGTGTCTTTAAGTGTCATAAAAATTTAGCATTTTTTCCTCCTAATACTCTTCTATAATTTTGCCAGATTTATTAAAATAAGATTTTCTGGGGGGTTACTATTTTTTTTTTTCTTTTCACTGGTAGAATGTGCTCTTTAGTATCATTTTACATAATTTAATACAATTTGTTCCATCCATTGATTTTCATGGGGATACAAGCTGTTCGTTTGTGAGAAAGCTGGCATGGGCGTGAGTGTTGGCAAGGAGGCCCGTCGAGAAGTCGAGCCTGATTTCAAAGTTCTGGGGGGCCGAGGGGCTTCAGCCATTTTGAGGCAGGTTCCGTGGAGGTGGGGCTCCCAGGCCTCTCGCGTCCCCCTCGGAGATGCAGGGCGGAGGCCGTGGGCTGCCCTGTGGGCTTGGTGGGGGGACGGGCCCCGGCACGGCGCCGGGGGTGGGGGTGCTCCCCAAACGTGCAGCCTGACGGAGAAACACAGGTGTTTCTTAATTACTTGTGCAGAAGGGAAGGGAACGCCGGCGGATGTGCGCGGCCGCCGCGTGCCAGCCCCGCAGCCCAGCCCGCGCTGCCTCCGGGTCCCCCACCGGCTCTGCAGCCGGAAGCTTCACCTTCGCGGCCTCCCTTCTCCGTAACATTCTTCTGTGAAATCCGACCGTGGATATTTAAAGAATCAGCCAAACTCTTGAAATATGGGAAGGGAGGCAACATAATCAGGCTGGTGCTAATTCGTGGAAGTGTTGGGCCCCCGAGGGTTGGAGGATCAGCTATTGCTTTCATCCTCATGGGGGCCCTCGCTGCGCCCCCATGAGACATGTCCTGGGTGCCCTCGGTCTCTCCCCCACCCAACTCCCTGTAAGCTCTTCTGACCAATCTGTGCTTCTAGGGATAGATTCCAGGTGAGTGAGGGACATGTAGGAAGGTTCTAGGCTGGAGGACAAGAGAACTGGATCCCAGTCCACCTCCATTTTGCTGTGTGATCTTGGACAGGTTACTTCACCTCTCTGGGCTGTAGCATCGCCTTCTTCCTTAAAGGCTGCCTTTCAAGCCCTATGTACCACATGGAGGGTGTCTGCAACTCTTTGAGCTGTCAGGTTCTGTGAAGCTCTGAGCTGTCCAAGACCTGAGTTGACAACTGGGCTTCTGCTTTGCTCTTCTCCCAGCAATCCTGCCTGAGACAGGTGGGAGGCATGGGAGGAGAGCGGACGGTGTGGGAGTCTTATTGCATAGACATGACCCGCTCCCTGGCCAGGAGGTTGAGATATGCGGCAGGAAGCGCAAATTCCTGTCTTCACTGCTGGTTTTCTGAGTGGCCATCATTACCTCTACCCCAAAACCAGTGTCCCCCTGCGAGCCTTGGCTTCCTGCACGGAGGGCCTGGCGACTGTGGCTGTCATGTCACGCAGACTGACAGGTTCACAGCCCCCCTCGGGTGGAAGGCTCTCTGCACGAGGGTGCCCCAGACAGTGATGAATCATCTCCTTCCTGCACCCCTGGGGAAGGCTAAGTAGGCCAAATGAAATGATCTGAGCTGGCCGCTGGCCAGGGCAGCAGGGCTAATCCTTGCTTTTGTGGGAGAGCCTGGGGCCCGGGGGGTCTGCCACCAGTCACAGCCGCCTGTTACGGCGCTGGCCCAGCAGCCCTGCCATCACCCCAGGGGCCTCCGAGGCCTCCTGCTCACCCCAGTGCTGTCCCCTCCCCCATTCCTGCACTCCTGAACCCTCAGAGACCACAACTGCATCCACCTGCCCCGAGGACGGGACGTGGAGAACAGGACAGCACACAGCTCTCATCCATCCAGGAGTCACTTTGAGCACCTATCTGTGGGAGGGGTCGTTATCAGAGAAAGAGAGGAGCCTGGGTCCCCTGCAGCTGCTGAGCATGGTATTTAGCGCCTGGCATTGGGAGGCTTCCCTGATGGCTCAGGCGGTAAAGAATCCGCCTGCAATGCACAAGACCCCAGTTTGATCCCTGGGTTGGGAAAACCCCCTGGAGAAAGGATAGGCTACCCACTCCAGTATTCTTGGGCTTCCCTGATGGCTCAGACAGTAAAGAATCCGCCTGCAATGCACAAGACCCCAGTTTGATCCCTGGGTTGGGAAAATCCCCTGGAGAAAGGATAGGCTACCCACTCCAGTATTCTTGGGCTTCCCTGATGGCTCAGACAGTAAAGAATCTGCCTGCAATGCACAAGACCCCAGTTTGATCCCTGGTGGGAAATCCCTGGAGAAAGGATAGGCTACCCGACTGGGTGATGGCTCGACAGTAAGTCTGCCTGATGTCCCTGGGTTGGGAAGGTTCCCTGGAGGATGGCTTGGCAACCCACTCCAGTATTCTGGCCTGGAGAACCCCCGTGGACAGAGGAGCCTGGTGGGCTACAGTCCATGGGGTTGCAAGGAGTCAGACAGGACTGAATGACTGTGCACAGCAGAACACAGGGAGGTACCAGGTGAGTGTGAGCAGTTCTCACGAGTGCTTGCTTGGTCCCAGGCACTGTGCTGAGCATTTGACAGGGCTTACCTTCCCAGTAGTTATAAGAGTCCTAAGAAGTGGGCATCCCTTATTATCTCCATTTTATAAGTGAAGGGCTGAAGCTCAGAGAGATCAAGTAACTTGCCTAAGATTACAGAGCTGGCGAACAAGGCAGCCCTCCTAGGTTTTGGCCCTGCTTATGCCCTGGATCTGCTGGGAGTTCCTCTCTGTGCATCTGGCACTCTTGTGCCATTCATCAACCAGCTCAGAGCTGGGTGTGCAGATGCCAAGGTCAAGGGGAATGAGAGGTCCCCGTGTGCAGGAGCTCACAGTGACCGGAGCACAGAGGCCCTGCTCAGCCTGGACCCAACAGATCTGAGCAATCCGGCCCTAGTCCAGAACCGGAGAGAACACCAGTTAATGTGCAGGCATCAAGGAACTGTGCCAAGGAGGAGAGCAGAGCCTGGCTGAAAGAGCAGATTTGGGAAATGCACTTTGGGATGGAGGGTCATTGTCCTTACAAGTTCATCTCTTGAGGCAGAGTGTGAGAGGCCCACAGTGGGCCTGCCTGAGAACACCTGGGGCTACAGCTGTCACCCAAGCTGGGCTGAGCAGGTGGGAGAGATTGAAACATGGCCTCTTTCATTCATTCACTTGTTCATTCAACAAATACCGCTTCCTGACTAGTGCCAGCACTGGGCCGGGAAGAGGACATTCCGAGGAGACCTGGGTAGACAAGGGCCCTACTCTAATGAAACTTATATTCCAATGAGGGGAGATGGACCATAAGCCTGTAAATAAACATGTAAACAAAGTCATTTCAAATACTGTTGCATGTATGAGGAAAACAAACAAGGGGATGGAGTTAATAAAGATCTGAGTCCTTCATTCATTCATGTATTCACGCATTTATTCATAGAACAAGATTTATTGAGCACCTAGTATATCTCAGGCACTTTCTAGATGCGGATACATCAGTAAATAAAACAGCTAAGACCCATGATCCCAAAGATGTGTCCTGTGTGTGTATGCATGTAGCTGTGTGTGAGTGTGTGCGTGTCTACCTTGGCACCGCTGGGTGCCTGGGCCCACAGGGACATGGGTTTCGTGGAAGAGAAAGGAGACCTCGGGCAGGAACAAGAGCGGGGCTCAGCCTCCCTTTCAGGCCAGGCCTACAGACCTTGCCAGCAGCTTCGGCTGAGAGGAAGCTTTGAAAAACCCTCAGCTCTCCAGAAAGCTCTCCTTGGCACAGGCTTCCTCCCTCCTGCCTGCTCCTCCTATCTGAGGGCTGCTCCCACCTTCCAGCACCTCCTAGGTCATTGTCAGGACTCGCCACTGGACCAAGGTCAGCGCAACCCTTTCCAGGACAGGAGGTTAGGCTGGCCTAGGCACCACAGGGAGGCTCCTTTTTATTGCTCACCCAGCCACTTGCTGAAAAATTAATCTGCAAATGAATCACATTTACTGAGACCTTCTGGATCAGATAACAGATGCATCCTGGCTCGTTCCAGAAGACCATCCAGAGAAGAAATCCTAAAAGCTAAAAGCTTCCATGGACAAAAGAACTCCCGCTGGCCTGGCCGAGCATCACTCCCCATTTGAGCTCCTCACTCGAGGTGTGCTGCTGGATATTTGGAAGCCTCTCCTGGAAGCACAGGCTCAGGCTCCCGCCCTGCAAGTGCTCCTGGAGCGGAGGCTGGGCTGGGCAGCCGGGCACTCCCGGCCGGCTCTCTGGATTGGTTCTCCTGGAGCCCCTCGGAAGCAACCAGGAGCCGGCTCTCCCCTCCCTGGCCATCTGCTTGAAGCATCTGGTGATCAGGTGCAAGCCCCACACCGGAGCATTCAAGCTGAAATGTGCAGTCACCTTGCCACCCACACTGGCTTTTGTTACGCCGCCAGGCTGCCCCTCTTTGTGTTGGGGAGAATGGTTTTGGGCTGGAAATCTGACTGTCGGCGCTGGGAGTTTATCTCGGCTGTGCTGAGATCCTGCAGCCTGTGGTCCAGCCTCCATACCTGACTTTCCCCACCTGCCAGGGTCTGTGGACATGACTCCAGTGAAAGGCTGGAGCTTTTGACAGCAGAGAAAAGACTGTTCTTTGATGTTCACTTTTACCCAGCTGGGTAAAGCCAGTTGCAAATATCTGGATCCTGATGTAAAGAAGAAGGGGCTTCCCAGGTGGCCCCATCCCCTAGAGGTGAAGAACTCTCCTGCCAATGCAGGAGATGCAAGAGACGTGGGTTCAATCCCTGGGTTGGGAAGATCCCCTGGAGAAGAAAATGGCAACCCACTCTGGTATTCTTGCCTGGAGAATTCCGTGGACAGAGGAGCCTAAAGACCCGTCGGCTTCCTCTGTGTCCACGTTTATTTAATAAAGAAAGAGTGAGTTGCTCCCAATGCCACTGCTAGTCTTGAGTGAACTGTGGCTGTTTTGAGGGTGATTCACTGTGGCCACAGATGAGAAGTGCTAGGGAGAAGGTCCCAGATCTGCTGTCTAAATTGCTTCCTTCCGCATTGCCAACCCGGGTATCCTGAGAGCCGCATGGGTGTCCACATTGTTGGAAACAAGGCGTAGCACTCAGGGAATAATGGGGCGCGATTCTCTTCAAGAGGGAACCTTGCCTTTTCTGAGCACCGAGGACTCAGCTGATAGCTGGAGACTCTCTGTGAGAAGAGGAGCTTTCCTTGGCTCTTTGGGCTTGTAAAACATGGCCCCAACTGCCACCTCCCCAAACAACCAGGGGGTCCTGTCCTCAGGGGTTCTGGAGCCCATGGGCTCAGCATTTACAGGCTTCCCTCTTGGAGAGGGTCGGAGGTGAAAGGTCTTGGGAAACCTCGCAGAGAAGAGAATGAGCCTCTGTTTGAAATATTTAAACAGTGAGTAGTAGGTTTTTGGAAACTGTTTCCTTTTATCTGGTTGTTAATTGCTTAGTGTGATCGAAAAGATGACAGCGATGTTCTAATACTTGTTGGGGATGCATTTTTCTATTCCTCTTTCTAGATTAGCCATGGGCATTACTCTGGAATGTTCTTACAGGAAGACATGATTCTTTGAAAATAAGAAGCCCTGCCCAGGCCCCCGTCTATGGGTGTTCACTCCTTCCAATGTGCTTTGCCACTGGTAATTGTAACAATCAGTTGCTGCCGGGCCCACTTGCTGAAATTAGTGTGAGACTTTGCTCTCGAAAGGCACCGAGGAAAAAATAAAGAAGTCAAAAGTCTCAGTCGGGCTCCATCCGCTGGTCTCAGTCCCAAGGTATCTTCTTCAGAAGATAGGGAAGTTGAGTGCATGGGGTGGAGGGCAGGATGGTGGTAGGGAGGGGAGGGAGGTGGAGACAGAGAGAGAGCTGAAAATGAAAGGCTAGCTCCCCCATGTCACAAGCACTGTGATTCCTGGACAGCCCCCAACTATCACCTGCACTGTTCTGCCAGCCATCCCTTTGCTTCCAAACACTTTCCAACAAGATGATCAAAGGGAAAAATAATTGATTCTAAGGGTGAATTTTTGGAAACTCTTAAAATTTCACAATTAATTCACTTCCTTAGTGGGGAAACACAGCAAGAAGATCTTCCATTTTAGATACTGAGCTGAAAACTGACATTGTTCAAAGGTAAAGAAGAAGCTGATGTTAGTTTCAGGCATAATCTAGCTTTTAAATGTTTCCATATGATGGCTTCAGTATGTCAATAGTAGATTTTAAACACACCCCAAGGATCTTTTATTTTAGAGATGTAATCTTTTTTGCCCCTTTTAACCAGCACATGCGTGTAACATGTGGTGGTATTTCCCTCAAAAAGTACCACCATCCTTGCTCATGTGCCCGTGCCGACACTTCCCTGCTCCTAACCGCGCCCCCGCCCCGGCCCTCCGGCATTGCCCCTTCCCAGGAGTGGAGACTGCAGGAAGGTCAATTCTATTTTATCCCTGTGCCAGCTTGGCACTCCACCCATACTGGCATCAGAGTCTCAAACATCTTTTTCTCCCACATCTTGGTTGAGCATAGCAATGAGGTCCCATTGGCTTAAGGCGCGGTGCTGGCTTTCTCTGGTGGTTGTGCCGTAAGTTAGCAGGATAAGTTTGACAGTAATTTAATTTTCATTGACAAATGCTGTCATAATATTGAGAAAAACGTGATATATTGTATCAACAGTAGTGGTCGACGCTCAGCCAGTCATATGGACTGGGCGAGTACCATATGCTTCTCCCAAACTCGCCTAGGAAAGCTCTGGCTAAGAACTTGACAAGCTTAAGATACCAGTTGGGAAAAGCGATTACCCTTGAGAGGTTCTCACTGTTTCCAGCTTCCTCCTTTCCTGGGGGAAAGGAAGGACCATTTCCTGGGGTAGCCACTTACTCACCATCATGGGCTTCAGCCAGCCTATACCATACCCCGGGTCAGGGTGGCCCCTCTTGGACACCAGGAAGGCATTAGCCAAGGAGTGTCTCCCAGGCACCAGGGCCAGCGGCAGACAAGCGGATCCCCTGCTGACAACCGGAAGAGCCCAGGGCCCACGATGATGAAACACCATTGATTTCCTGCTGGTTTGTGTTTGTCCCAGCTGCGGTTCCCTCCACTAATGCTGGTGGATGTGCGTCTGCGCGTGTGAATGAGGCCAGGACCCCAGTCTGGCCTGCACTGCAAACTCAAACAAGCTGACCGCAAAGGGGACAGGATTCCCATTTGGGGAGTGTAGCTCACCATCTCTGTATATCCAAAGCCCCTTCTGGTCCAGTCTCAGAAGCAAGTAGATTAAGTGGGGTGTTTCTGTACCTGGTGCACATGTGTCTGACTGAATTCTTGGCTGAAATTTTAGTTAGATGATTCAAGCAAAAGTATGATTAAGTCAGTCTTTATTTGCTCTGTTTTCTTAGCACTGAGTTTATTTTCATTTGGTTACTGTTCACACACAAAAAAGCAATTGATGAACAATGTTAAAAATGGTCTGGAAAAGAACACAGTGTGTCTGTGTGTGCCTGTGTGTGTGTCTGTGTGTGTGTGTGTTTGCGCACGCATTCAGGGACACAGCATCCCTGTGCACATTCGGCTGGTGTCCTTGTCTGGCTTGCCAAACACGCGGGGACCTTCCATTCTCTGAAGGATTCCCATCCCAAACAAGGCTAAGTAAAGAAACAGGCATATGGCGTGTATTGGAGGTGGTTCAGCATTGGCACAGGGCATCTGCTGTGGTGAACAGGTATCTGGAAAAGGCGACAGTCCCATCCGCTCTTTCCGGAGCTTATCATTTATCTGGCCTTTGTTGTTGCTGCTTTTTGTTTATTATTTTCTTAACAAAGGGAGGGAGAGTGTGCAGATCAGGGCCCTGGGCACTGGCACAACTGCTGTCCAAGATGGCTCCCTGCTTGGGCCGGAAACTGCCCTCTCCTTGCACACGGATGGGGTCTCGGCTGCCAGGGGCTCCGGCTGGGAGCAAGGAACACCCCGAGTGTTGGGGGCAGTGTCTGAGTGCAGACGGTCCTCTGAGGCTATGAGAGCTCCTGGGTGTGGCCGAGGGTGTCCTTGGTCTCCAAAGAGAGAGTCGACTTGAAAAAGCAGGCAGATTGGAGGAGCAGCTGCCCTCCTTGTGGATGGCATCCGTTGGTGGCTGCGTGGAGAGGCGCTCCGGACTGCCTCCCATTACCATTTCATTACGCGACAGCAGATCCATACACAGATCCATACGCTGCCTCTTGGATGGGGTTCCCGAACACAGCAGGACGCTGCAGCAAGAGCTTACCTCCTCTCTGCCTGCTGGAAACCCAGCTCCCTGCCATGTGGTGCTTACTGAGCTGGCAGCTTCAGGCTCACTCTGGGCAACCCAGATGATGGGTGCAGCCCTCCTGTGGGCCACACGTGAGCTGCAAGGTGCCAGTGGCTGATGCACTTTCTGGAGGGGTTCCTGAGAGAAGACGAAGAGCCCAGCTAAAGTGCATTCTCTCAGTCCGGCACCTCGAGCCTTTGGACTGTTGCTCAGTGGGGTAGCTCAGAATGATGGCCAGCCTCATAGGACTTGTGGGTCTGGTCACCATCATTTTAGTGATGAAGGAAATGAGATCATCTGGGTCACTGACACTCAGAGAAGTTGAGAGTCCGGGCCCTATCTGCTGAGTCCATGATGGGCTGCCATCTTTCACTGGTGGCGGCAGGACCAGATGGCTTCCCAGGAACTACTATGCCTCAGAACTGGCTCCCTCCTCCTTGGGTCTTCATCTCCTTACGGATAAAAACTAACAATCGGGATGCATTCCTTGTTAAAGGGTGATGATTCTGCACGTTCTTCCAACAAGGAGCTTCCTTTCTTTACTGACCAGCAGATTTCTTGATCATCTCTGTATTTAAAGAGAAAAGTCTGCTAGGTGGAAGCAATGAATGACATTATTCTTTCTCCTTATTTAAACCCATGTTGTGGAGTTAGCTTCCCCCCACTTACCCAGGATGAAATCTAGGAGAAGTCAGGGCTGGCTGTATGGCCACAGCAGGTATTTCCCTCTAGGCTGGATGTTTTTTGGAGTTCTCTACAGACTGCCTCGCATCTTCACGGTGCCCCCGCCTACACTTTTAGAATGTTCTCTCTGCTGGGTGCCAGCCTCTCAGACACTGCGTTCCATAGTGAACATCCAGTCTCTTCCTATGGAGTTGTTTTGTCCTTCCAGTGGCCTCTGGGGCAGTCTTTTGCTGTGGATTTATGCAGGGGCTCCCTTCCAAAGTGAGCCACATCCGGACCTTGATAAACACTTTTCATTTGTTCCCAAATCCTCTGGAAGTAGAACCACCCCCCAGATGGCTCCTCCCCTTGGCCTGCCATCCCTGCAGCCACCAGCCTTATGACTTTGCTAAGCTGGGTCCTACAGTGACCTCGTGTCCCACTGATGCCAAAGAACATGGGACAGGCTCATTCTGAGTCTCCATTCACTAAGCCTGAAGGGGGAAGCAGCCACTGTCCCGCCTTCCACGAGGAGGGCTGATGTCCGCGGCACACCAGCAACTCATCCCGAAGAGCTATTCTCCTGTACAGATCCCTGCCTTTTCTAAGTCAGTCCTTCTAGAGCCTCAAGTTGGGGGCTAGTTTGGGAGTCTGGACATTTCCTTGCCAGCTGACATCTCACTTTGGATAAAGCAAGTGTTAATCCCTTTCGTTTTATGGGTAGTCTTTTGGAGCATCCATTTAAAGAGCAGAAGAAACACAGATTTTAACATCGTGCTCACTTGATTATCAAGAAGCTCTTCTTAGAATCCAAAGTAAAATCTCTTTTTTTTTCTAGAATTTGAGGCCCTTTTCTCCTTCCAGGTGGTTGGTGAGAGCAGATTAGTGTCCACTCTAGTGACCCTTGTTGTACCTAAAATTGATGAAGCTTGTAGTCTCTCACACTGCTCTTCTGAGGAGGGCTGTGTCTTTCTTTGTGGTGAGGGTTAGACAGAGCAGCAAGGTATTTCCAGAAGTCCTGTGCAAGGCCACTGCCGTGTGGACAGAATGGCCGGCCTCCTCCCTCTGTCCTTCTCTCTTCTGCTGGATGTTAGGACATCACAGCACAGCGTAAACATCCGGTGGCCTCCTCGTGGACCACCCAGAAGTGGACCAGCCAGGCCCTGAAGGCTCTTCCCGGAATGTTCCAGTCAGAAAACCCTGTGGGGCTGCAGAGCTATCCTGTTGACGTGGCTCCTGAACTCTGGGGAATACCAAGGCCAAACTTGATGGAGGGCCTGACCCTCCTGTCCAGTGCGGCTAGTTCTATCTAAGGCCTGTACCCTGACCCAGACCTCTGCTCTGTTTAGCATGCCTCCTGTGCCTGTCAAGATGGCCTTTAAGGTTCTGACATCAAATACCACTCAGCCCTCTGACTCTCTGGGAAGGAGATCTTGCAGACGCCTCAGGAATTGGAAGGTAGCCATAAGGCGGACTATCACAAGTGCAAAACTTAAATGTCTTTAGGGTTAAGAGCAGGGCACATGTGTACTTTGCAAATGAAATCTTCTTCCAGTTAATGAATTCTTTACTCAGGTATATCAAAACTACCTAACTAGCTTTTAATTTCAGAGCCCTGGGTTTGATCCCTGGGTTGGGAAGATCTCCTGAAGGAGGACATGGCAACCCACACCAGTGTTCTTGCCTGGAAAACCCCCCAAGGACAGAGGAGCCTGGCGGGCTGCAGTGCATGGGGTTGCAAAGAGTCAGACATGACCGAGCGGCTAGGCACAGCACAGCGCAGTGTACTTTTAATTCTAAAATTTCCAGTTGATTTCTTTTATAGCTTCTAATTTTCTGCCAAAATTCATCACTTGTCATCTATTTTCTTAAATGTATTAGTTACTATTGTTTCAAAGTCTGTCAAGTCTCTCTTTAACTCAATAGCTGTATCTTGTGTGGGTCTGTTTCTATTACCTATTGTCTTACTTTTCCATTTTTATTTGCATTCATTTGGTCTTATTTCATGGTGTGCCTGGTAATTTTTTATTGAATATCAAACGTCGTGTTTAAAATTTTTAGGTCATTTTAGCCTCTAGATCGGCACTGTCATATAGGAAGAGAATGTGAGCCGTACATGTAATATTAAATTTTATAGTAATTACATTAAAGAAGTACAAAGAAGCTGGTGGATTTGTTTTAATAATATATTTTATTTAATATTAGATGTCCAAAATGTTCAAGTTACACTTGAAAATGTAACTGATCTAAAAATATTTATATTTTCTGATTTTTTACTAAGTCCTGGAAATGCAGCGAGTATTTTATCCTCACAGTACATCTCAGTTCTGACAAAGTTACAACCCAAGTGCTCAAAAGCCACCTGTGGCTTCTGACCACCGTACTGGAAAGCACAGCTGTAGACGATGCTGCCGCCTTCTAGGCCAGATTTACATTTCCGGGAGGCCTTTAGTCAAGGGGAAGATCAAACTGGGTGTGTTTATTTTCTATCTGCCCTTACTCCTAAGCATGTCCCTGCTGGGGTCATAACTGCAAGCACTGGGTATTTACCAGGTAACTTCTAACTTTACAGGCCCTAGATTCTAACGTTTGTCTCTTTGGTCCCTTGGAAACCTGTGCTTAGCTTCTCAGTGTCTTAGCTGCCACTTGTAAATTCACGGATACCTGTAGGGGAAAAGCAATGCCAGAAACAGGCCCTGCTCTCCTACCCCCGTCTTTCTAGGATCTGGGCCCCTCAAGTCCTGGATTCTTTGATAACCTTCTTATGCCTAAAAATAATTTATACACACACACAATTTTTTGATGCAGTTTTTCAATTTATTCTCATTAGAACTGTTCATTTGATACAAGTCTTTTGCCATAGCCAGAAGTAGAAATAAAATAACATCTTAATTAACTGAAAACATATACATATATATATATTTCTGTTCGGCCATCAGCACTGTTCCAGCCTTTAAAAAAAGACTTACGTCTCCGCCCCTGATTCAGCACAACCAAATCCCTGGGGAATAAGATTATTTTTCCCAATTCTAAGGATTGGCAAATTGAGGCATAATAAGTTTATTCCTAGGAAGAATCAGGGCCAAGATCCAAACCCCTTCTGTCTTTGTTCTCAGCCCAAGAGATTCCCACCTGCTCCACGCTACCCACCTGGTAGGGAGGTTCGCTGAATCTCCATCTCTGTGCAGGCCCTCCATGTGGAAACACAGAGAAATAGCAGGATTGGTGGTTATTCTGGGCAAAAGCACAAGAGGCATGCTCAGAGACCCTCATTTCATGTGTAGCATTTGTAGAGATGCTGCTTTATTCCAGACCCTGTGCTTGGTCATGTGGGAGAGACAGGATAATGTCATTCACAGCCCCGCCATTGAGGGCATGTTGTTTACCTGTGTGGGTGGGGCACCATGACCCTATCAAAAGCACAGAGGCAGAGCTCTGGAAACCTTACAGCCCTGTGAGGCTGCACAGGTTCCCATGTACGTACGGCTCCCGTCCCAGCTTCAGTCTGGGTTAGTCACCTCTGCACTGGCAGCTGGGACCTGCCTGCACATAGGGCTTGATGATATTTCAAGTATGTGCTTAGTCGCTCAGTCGTGTCTGACTCTTTGCGACCCCATGGACTGTAGCCCACCTGGCTCCTCTGTCCATGAGGAGTCTCCAGGCAAGAACACTGGAGTGGGTTGCCATGCCCTTCTCCAGGGGAATCTTCCCAACCCAGGGATTGAACCCAGGTCTTCCGCGTGGCAAGCGGATTCTTTACCAGGAAATCCCGTTTCAAGTATGAAAGTGAAAATCACTCAGTCGTGTCTGACTGTGACCCATGGACTGTAGCCTACCAGGCTCCTCTGTCCATGGGATTTTCCAGGCAAGAGAACAGGAATGGGTTACCATTTCCTTTGCCAGCGGATCTTCCCAACCCAGGGATTGATCCCACACTGCAGGCAGAAGCTTTACCGTCTGAGCCACCAGGGAAGCCCCATTTCAAGTATAAAATACTCAAACGATTTTACAATGTGAGTGAACTAAGATCTTTGACATTAATAGAAATTTTAGTTTTTAACAATAAATATCCAGGTTAATTTGAAGCTTATTTTTAATTCACTGCTTTTAACCTAATATGCTTTCTTTTTTTTATAAGAGAAATCAACTTGTGTTTTCTAAAAATAAGAGCAACTTTTACCATTTTCTTGTCTGATTATTGAAAAATAAGAATGTTTTCCAGCCATTTCTCCCTACATGAAGACTGCCACAATATGAGTTGATTTCCTTTCAGGTTTCTTCCTATGCCTGTCTTCTACATAACTATAAACATACCATACATATGACTTTGCATGTAATATATACGTGTAATATGAACATTTCCACATATTATTAAAACTCTTTATATGTACAAATTAATGGTTGTAATGAAATATCCTATTTGGGATTTTACATTTCTCCTATTGTTGAATATTTAAATTGTTTCCTATTTTTTTAATATTATAGATATAATGCAAGGGATGTCTTTGGACGAGATGGTAGCCCCTCTTAATCCCCCTGTACTCTCACATTTTAGATGATTTTTCTAGAGCAGATTACTAGAAATGGAGCTAATCCATCAAATAAGAGAATATTTTTGTGCTCTTTAACTTATTTTAAGCATTGAATATACTCTGCAAATGGGCAATCACTTTACCCCAAATATCAAATACAGCGTGAGGCAGGAGGACTTGGGCAGCTCCTCGTGGCGAAGACCCAGTGCCTGGCTGAAGGGGGTGAGTCCCTAGAGAGCCCCAAGCTGTGAGCGGAAAGGGACTCCAATCCCCAAGGGCTAAGGGTAACGTTAGTAAACCAAAGGATGGCCAGTGTGAGGGGGAGGGAGATACGCAAGCAGGAAAACCTTTTGAGAAGAAAGTAAAATCAAGTCTGCTGGAATACCTCACTCTTCTTACGGCTATAGCGATGGGGCTGTTGCGGACGCGGTGTGGATATTGAATTTTGGCGACTGAATCCCATTTTAGACGCACTATGAGCTGAATCTCATTTTAGATTGACTCATATAAGGAACCCTGTGGTGACTTTATAAATCAGAAAGTTTGTTTGCAATTCAAATCAGTCCTTTCCTAAGTAATCTTCAGCTCCTTAATTTTACAAATTGTATATTGTAAATTTTTTATTTTTGTATATTGGTTTTTGCAAAGTACGCTTGGAGGACACCAGGGGTCCATTTCAGCCATGGGGCTTGTGGGTCTCTGTGGGTCTCTGTTGGATCAATCCCTGAGGTTGACAGCGTGTCCTTGACCTCCAGCGGTCAGCTGAGTCCCGATGGTAATGGAATCAGTCCCAGGACCAGCAAATTGAGGAGGAAGTGCCCACAGGTTTGGAGGAGACTGATAGGTGTGAGGTGGAGGGGTGTTCAGGGAGGCTAAGGAAAGCTCACATCTGGGGGTCCCAAACCCCCATAGGGGAGGAAAGCTAGATGACCCTGCTGTGGGACTGAAGTTTCCGAAGGAAGCCTTGGCTACCGCAGGTGCCTGCAGGGGTTTCAACTCTGACAGCAAATTAGAGCCCACTTGGAAAGAGAACTTGTGCTGCAGAATGTTCTGGTCTGGTTTAAGCCAATGACGTAGCGGGCTTTGTCTGAGGGTGAGGCCGACGAGCTGGCAGACACCTTCTTTGACTCCTCCCATGGGGGATCATATGTTCGTAGACTGGATCTCTTTGCCAGGCACACTGGAACGGAAGAGGCGGGGCTGCAGGGCGCACCGCCACCTCCCCGAGGGACATAACTGAGGCCTTTGATTTACAATAGCCTCAGCTTTGGGGTTTTCTTTTACCCTTTCCTGCCAGCACCAAGAAGCCATGGAGTTGGGTCTTAGAAATTCAGCAAAGCACAAAAGTCACATCTTAAATCATGATCATGTTTAAAGTACTTCGAATGACTGATCTGATTTTGTAAATAAAGCCAGCTTCGCATAAATTAATGGAAATTTGCACTGGGTAGCATGGGGACTTACTTTCCCAAGTTCTTGGGGACCCTGTGGCAGGGGCCACTTGTTCTCCTGCTGGACTCGTGAGTCTAACCTTTCCAGTGAGGTGGTGTCCTTATCAGGCTTGAGTGCTGAAAACTGCTAAATGTCACTGAACTTTGCAAGTTGCTGTGTTTGCTGAGGCACTGTTCAAACCTCGAAATCTAACTGGAGGTAGAAGTGGGAGAGACACCCCAAGACCTAAACTCAACTTTGGGAAAATTTGTAAAGAGCCCCATGAGCCACATCCCCGCTGAAGCTTGTTGAAAATTCACACATGTATCAGTAATTATTTAACAATCAAGGTGTCCTAAACTTTTCTACAGTGTAATTTACATTGATTTCTTCATTTTACATGTAGTAATTAATTTTGTCTTACTGACAGATGATTCTCAATGACTGATTTCAAGAGATGTTCCTGACAGGTACTTTTTAACCCTTTGTTGTCTTTGGAAAGCCTTATTGTACTCTGAGGGGGTGTTCTGGGCAGCACAGGGATTTCCAGAGCGTTTGGGCAACAGCTATGTGGAAGCGGGAGGTGGGAGGCAGTTTACATGTAGCTCTTAGGTCTGTTCAGAGTCACTTTGGGGTGGAGCTTGGGGATCATATAGGAAGGGCTTCTATCTCCCCCTGTTAACTCTTTGCTCCCTTTAAGAGCTGGCACCTATGGATACTGTCCTAGACCATGCTTGAATAGGCTCCAGGGTATAAGAAGGATTCTCTAGCTTTAGAAGACAAAGTGGAAGTCCCTAAATTTACTTTGAATGAAAAATTGGGAGATTTAAAGATAATTATAAGGCAACCATTTTTTTGTTTGTTTCTGTACATATCTTTTCCCTTATAACACATGAGAGTTACAAAAAGTCCTTGTAGGGTGGAGAGAGCTGCAGAGATGACCATTACATGTGGTGAAACCACAGGTCCTAAGCCGGTCCTGTGTTTCAGTTTTATCTGGACAATGAGTGCTTGTTCATGTCCGTTATCTCTGGGACATGTTGGCAGAGGGACCCTGATGTCAAAACAGCACAGGTTACAATTCTGCTGTGTTTCTTGAAAAAAAAAAAAAATCCTTCTGACTTATAGACTCTGAGTATTAATTCATAACTCTTGGATTTAAAACACGGGCATATCCAGGTTAGAATTTAAAAAATGGGGATGGAAGTCACAGGGAACATTTCTTTTTAGAATCTGAATTGTGATCGAATGTGTTGCCCCCTTTGCATTGCAGATGATGACCATTGGGCAATATTCTTGCTATTGTTAATGAGGAGGATGTGTATCCTTCACTTTGCAACTTTCCATCTTAAGTGACCTTTTAAATTTGGATCCTATCCAAGTCACATTTTCATATTAATGAATGATGGAAGAGGTAAATGAGGTTCAAAGTGTTCTAACACTCACAGGTTAGAACCTATGTCTATAGCTATATGTAGTCATAACTTCGTATGTGGAGAGGGGGTTTCAGCACCGATCCTGTAGGCGAGCCTTGCATGTCAGTGGCTGCGTCCCACTTAGATGGCGGTGACCGCCCTGTAGCATGGAGCTTCCCCTGGTGGCTCAGAGGTTAAAGCATCTGCCTGGAATGAGGGAGACCCGGGTTTGATCCCTGGGTTGGGAAAACCCCCTGGAGAAGGAAATGGCAACCCACTCCAGTACTCTTGCCTGGAGAATCTCACGGAGGGAGGAGCCTGGTAGGCTACCATCCGTGGGGTCGCAAAGAGTCAGACACGACTGAGCGACTTCACTTCAAGAATGAAGAAGCATTTGTCTGGCAAATACTAAGACATTTTTGGAGCATTCCCCAGGCCTTTGCCCAGCCTGGTTCTTCTCTGGGCCAGACTCTGGTCAGAGTTCCAGGAGACCAGGTCCCAGATCCGGGTCACCATCGTCTTTAGGCTGTTGCTGCTACTGCGTCTGTAGCTCTGCCTCTGAGGGCAAGCTTGGGCCCCTTGGGGGATTTTTGTCGTTATCATTCTTGAGTACCGTGTCCCTCGATATTTCATCAGAGAAGGTGCCAAGATCTGGCTCGGCTTGCGGTGACAAAGGTCTTTGTGTGCCTCCTGGTCTTCTGCTTTGCCTTTCGTTCCCCAGGCATCTATTATTACTGTAATGTGACTAAAGCGGCCTTTTATCCCCAAAGTGCCTCCCCATATTTCCCAGTAGAAAATAGTTAAGTTCTTCTTTTCACACCTGCCATTTCCACCTACTTGTGCAGAACAGTCTCAGGATATGTGTGAGCATGTGCACGCATGTTCTCAACTGTGTATGTACCTGTAGTGTGTTTGTGAAGGTGTGTGTAGGTATGTGCTGTGTGAATGTGGGCATCTTTGCAAGGCACGGGGTATGTTAGAGTGTCCCCATGAGGATTCCCCTGGAGAAGGAAATGTCAACCCGCTTTATTCTTGCCTGGGAAAGCTCATGGACAGAGGAGCCTGTTAGGCTATAGTCCATCGGTTCGCAAAGAGTCGGACTCGACTTAGCAACTAGACAACAACGTGTAATGTGTGAGTGCGGGTGTGGATGCGTGCGCTCTGGTGAGTGGAGGTGTGTGCATGCCCACATGTGAGGGTATGGGAGTGGGCATCAGAGGGCGCTAGTGCTGAGCCGTCCAGGTCATTGGGCTTTGTCTCCTTAGTCATATCATAGCCTCCTTCTTTATTCGTGTTCATCATTTGCAGGGCGATTAGTGGCTATGCCTGCCCCCTTGGTCACAAATAGTCCCATGGTATTTAGGAATAGTCAAGTCTTCACCAAACGTTAGCAAATCCTTCCCAACGCTATTGTCCTTGGAACATGAACTGGCACCTGCCCCCCAACACCACACCTGCAGGAGAAATTCATTACATTTTGACACATTTCCTAAGCAAGCCTGCTGATGCACTATGTTAAAAAAAGTAATTAAAAAAAATTCAGATCTCGGGAAATCCCAGCAGTCAGTCTCCTCCCTTTCTCCTAATCTCTTCATGGTAATGCTCACAAGTACCCTCGGTCCAGACAATTCTTCATCCATTCTCCACCCCCCACCACACTCATACCCAAACTCCCCACCGCTGGAGATTAGCCTTTTGTGAGGCAGTGCATCAAAAGCTTTCTTAAAGTCCCAGTAAATTATACCCCTGGTTTCCCTCTTCAATTCCTTTTTGTTACTTTTTCAAAATATTCTATTAGTTTTGTTACGTATGATCTCCCTTTTGTGAATCCATGCTGAATATCTTTAATTAAATCATAACTTTCCCTATTTTGTCCCTGATTAGTGTTTCCAATATCTTCCCCACCGCTCAAGTCAAGCTTACTGGTGTTTAATTTCCTAGATCTCCCTCAGAGCCGTTATTAAATATAGGTGTTGCATAAGGGCTCTCGTCCACTGCTGCTTCTCCCGTTTCCCAGGGTATTTTTAAAAGGTATTTGCTAATCGTTCCCCCGTCTCCTCACCTCCACTTGCACAAATTCTAAGATGGTTCCCATCTGGTCCCGGAGTTATCAGTCTTCAGACACTCTAATTTCTTTCTCACCTGTTCTGCTAGGATGCCTATTTCCTTCGGAAATGTTTTCCTCTCCTTGGGAAATGCTTGTCTGTTACTGGCATCTGCTCTCTCCTTCCCTTTACGGACATGGAGGCAAGCCTTCTATTTTTTTAAATTTTCCTTAGCAGTTGTCACCCCTCATTTCAATATACTATGCTCTGCGTCTCCTTACATCTTTAAAAAAGCATTGCAGACTCAGGTCCAGCACTACCTTGCTAAGCCCCCCAATTTAGAAGTCAATATTTCCCTTCCCTAGGGGTGATAGCATCACTGACTTTTAATTTGGGGCAGGAAGTGCTGACCCTTTGGTAGTTAAACTGTTCTTGATGCCCTCAGCTCTTCTAGGGGAAGGGTGATATCTTGAGGCCCCTCCCAGCCCTGACAACCGGTACAAAAGGAATCTGGCTCCCATAGCAGCTTTCAGGGGGTTGTAAAGTTTCCCAAGGGTCATTTTGCAAACCTCTCCTCCGGAGTCAGCTTCAGCCTGGGTGTTTTCCTTTCCCTCATCCCAAGCTGTGCTGCTGGTTCCCCTGCGCCCGATGGACGTGCTTCTGTCTCTCGTGGCTCCTCCAGTCTCAGGCTGTATTGTGGACTCACCTCATGAATCTGCTTCCTTCTAGACCTCCATTCCCAGGACACAGACTAAAGGGCTGCCCGTGGAGGGTGCACACCCAGTGACTTTCAGACGCTGGCAACAGCAGGTGCCGCTGTGAAGGGGTGGCCGCAGGGAGGGGTTTCACATCCCTGCCCTGAGGACCGGGGAAGCCTCTTTAGATGCACTATCCTCTCCTAGCTTGACCTCGTTTCCTTTTCCAGCACATACAACCCAGATCTGCACGCTGAAACATCGCTCTCAGGTTGTAAATTCTACACCAAATCAAAAGGCCAAATCCTTCTGTAAACCCGAGGGCCGCTCGACCTACATAATACCAAAGAGCCTGGCGCTGATGGCTATCATGGGGCCCGCTGGGCAGGGGGAGGAGAGGTGTGAGGTCCATGCCCTCTAGGGCAGGCTACCAGCTCGAGTCAAGTTGCAGAAACAACATCAGTCAAAAATTTCAACAAAGTAGGTGTGTGACATCAATAGTCCTTTGACATTTCTTATGTCAAAAGGCACACAGCCCGTGTCCCGTATCCTTCATCATGCAAATGATGGTAATTTGCACACACAGAGGGATTTGAAATTTTAAAAGCTTAATAAAGGCTGTGTATACACACACACTCGAGCCAGTTTTTAAAAACTGCATTTAATTGAGTCAAGTAGCATGTTACTTTGGGGAAAAATGAAGATCGTTTATACTGTTTTTTTTTTTTTTTTAGTTCAAAAGTCTTTTTAAAAAACTGATTGCGTGGTGCAGACTAGTTGAGGATCCTGCTCAAATGCAGCAATGAAAAGTAGGTGGGCAGGCCCCCCCAGAGCTTTGGGATTTCTTTTTCACCCCTACAAGTATGTCTCCATCGAAATGGGCCACTGTCCCTTTGCCTTGGGGTTGTGGGATGGGATGGCCTGTGCCTGTAATTCTATCATTCATCAAGACCCTGAGACCGGGGACCCAGAACCTTGGTCCACCCGCCTCAGTGAGCCCCCCGATGGGGTGCGCCATCTTGTGTCTGCTTCTGAGTGCCTTTCCCAGAGCAATTTATAGATGGACTTTGTAAGTGAAAACAAGAGACACAGGTGCTTCATAATAATTACTTGCACATTTACAGAATCGGACATTCTGTCATTTAATAGACCTAAAACTAAAAAGCTTTTGTCTGTGAAAGGTGACCAATAGGAAAAGGGTTTGGATTATATGATATCCCATAACTTAATCATATGGCTCTTAAGAGGGGGACATACACAGCTGTGTCTCACTAATATGCATGCGATATGTGTAAACTGATACGCTTTAATCCTAAACTTGTTTTTAGCAGGAAGAAAAAAGCATTGAGATGAGGAACATTAAGATTCAATATTAACCATTTTTTCCCCTTTGGGCAAAATTATTCATCACTTGATATTTATCAAAACAGCATTTTTTTTTTTTTTTTGCAACAGTGAGATGGATCCTCCTGAAAAATTTCCAAACATCCTCAAAGTTATGTGACAAAGTGAAAAGGGGAAGAGAATAGACAACAGCCTCCTTCTGGCCACAGAAAGACAATGGACTTGAAGGACAGACATTTGCTCTTTTCAGGCTCAGGAGTCATCCTAGCCCCCTAGACCTAGGGCTGGGGCAAATGTTGGAGTCATTTAGAAGGGCTGTCCTGTTGTACGCCTCCCCTATTATAAATATTTGATTTGTCCATGTGCTCTGATGTTTGAATTGTTCGTTTGTGCTGGTTTAATCTAAATTATTTAAGTGTACTTTCTTTAATAATCTTAACCAAAATTTAAAAAAAAAAGGAAAGAAAAAAGAAACTAAGACAAAGGAATTGTGGATTAGAGACTTTATTTTCAGGGCAAAATGATACGGATAAGTGAACATCAACTGACCAGAAATTATTTGCTTCTGTCTGTTAGACACGTAATGGAGTCATTTAACTAGTCAAATTAGGAGCTGCAGAAATGCACCATGCTTCATTACTGAGTTCGAATGGGCACCATTTTACATTTACGTCAAAAATTATCTCATAGCAAATTAATGTTTTCATTGTGCTGAAAAGCTGAAGCTATGCAGTGTTAGCACCACCTAGAGGCCATTGCAAAAATACTTCAAAGGGATCTACACCCAAGGATAAGATGATCAATAGATTAGTTTTAGGGAATAGAGTCCTGACCCCCTTTTCAAGTAAGAACGTAGTCATTGACTCCAATTAGCTGGGTTTGGCTTATGATGTGAAGTTCTGAGAGTTCTATGAAGATTTCCCTAAACTTGGCTTAATATGCAATTTTCCACCCTCTCTCCGTGCTGCTCTTTAAGTCTTGAAAATATGTTTATTTGTTTTTTCTCACTTTGCTTGATTTTTTCCACCTTCGGACTTGTATAATATCAAAAATCTCAGATTTTAGCTGAAATAGCATAATTTTAGCTGAAATAGCATGGTAAATAAACAAGGAGAGTTTTTTTCCTCCCATGTTGTAAGTTGGCGTCATTATAATCTTTCTTTTGTTAGTAAAAAACTTGTTATCTATGGAAAGAGGCAAAAAACACGACATTGTTTCAATTTAAAAAATACTGAAACTAGTGAATTCTCCGTTCACATAGGTTATAAAAGGTTGGTAGATTTCTCAAGAATGTTGGTTTCTGTTCAACTCAGAGAGAAACCATTTAGGATAAAATAGCAAACCTCTCCCTGATAAAAAATATTTCTTAAAATGATGCGTGGGCATCCAGTGACTCTGGGAAGCCAGAGCATACTGTCAGAGCAGAAGCAAAGGAAAAGATCAAAGCATATAAATAGCATCGAGAACTTGAGAATATTTCAAGACAACACTGATGTCTGAAATATATGTGAATGACTGCATCATGATCGAGGCAGACATATTTCAAAGTACAGCCAGAATCTGACCTCCAGCTCGGAGCTTTAAATTCTCCAGAAGACATCTGTTTTCTGAGAAAGCCTTACCTACCGCTGCTCCATATAGAGGGAGGAGCCCTGGGCTAGGTGGGGAGCTAACAGGTGGGTGGCCCTCGTGGGTTTCGGGTCAAGGCCACCGAGAGGGGGTTGCAGGACACCCTTTCTCTGAGAGTGTAGCAGGTAGGATTGCTCTGGCTCTAGGTGAGAGACGCACCCGAGTTTCTTTGTGCGCTTCCCTAGGGGGCGCCCCACTTGCAGCGTCTCTCAGGGATGAGGTGGTGATGCACCTCTTAGGTGTACCTCCTTTCAGAGAGTTGGCTTCACCCCTATGGTCCCCGTATTCTCCCAGCTGCTATTCTCCTGCTACTTAACTTTTTCAGCAAGCAGAAGCTGGAGAAAAACAAAGTGGCAGGTGTGATTTCTAAACAAAACAGAAAACTCTGATTTAAAAACAAAAAAAAAAAGAGAGAGAGGATAAATATAAGTAAATAGAATAGCACCCATTTTATTCTTAACTGTGATTCACAAGTGACCATTTTTAATTAAAATGCTGCCTGCCAACCTCTTTGCAGACCAAAAAAGAAAATTCCCTCGGAATGTTATCAACTCTCCAGTTTCTGCAAAGATGCTGTATTTTCAGATTTCAAAGAGAGGATCTCCTTTTGAAAGTAAATAATTGTTGGCGATCATATGAGCCTGCTAAGTACAGTATTTTAAACCCATGCTGTGTTGAAAAGTTCAAGAATTTTGCAGTGACCTTAGGGCCACAGATAGGATAATGAAAGATGGAAAGATGAGGGCAGGGTCTGAAAGCGAGTTCTCTTTTGTTCTAACGGAAGCTTTTTGTGTGTGTGGCTTAAGCTAGTGGTTCAATAGAATTTCTTTGAAACAGACACAAAAAATGTTAAGAGCTGGTTACAAGTACTCTCGTCTGCTCTTCCCCTTAAAATGCAGGGAGAATTTTACCTCTTCTCATGAATCTTGTCTGCTGAAATGTCTCAGTCTTCATGTTATGTTTACCAAGGCCAGGCCGGAGGATCCGATAATTTATAACCATTCCTATTGGGTTTTATGTAATAACTTTGGAACTCATATAAAGTAATGATCCACAAACTCTTTTAATGTTCATTATAAAATATGAAATATTTCTCAGAACCATTGCAATTATGTGACCAGACATAACTGTTTCACACATGAGTAAATACAGGGAGGTTTAACATAACTTTATTATCTTCCTGTCTTTTCTTCTCATTGATGTGATAATACTGTTTTAATATTTTTCTAAAGAAAAGTTAAGTAATTTTAGAATCTCTACTGAGGCCCGCTTTATTGGCTTTTGTAATAGAACTCTCAAATCTAATTGTATTTATGCTCAGACTGACACCAGTAAATGTCGTGAATGGAAGGGAAATGCCCCCAAAGCTGTGTATTCTCTAATTATCGATAGATGTGTCTCTGCTGACAAGGCCTGGGGATTTGGGGAGAGTCGGAGAAGCAAAACCGCGATGGAGGCGCAGCCATCAGAGGCCCTGCAGATGCTGAGAAGGGCTTTTCTAAGGGGCAGATGAGCCCCATTGTTCTGTACTCACCACGAAACTTTCCTCCTTCCCTGTGTTGTGTCTGCCTCACCGGGGCCCAGAGCCAGGAGCATGAAACTTCTCATACGATGGAAGGCTGATTTCCAAAGAGAATTATTCCTGGGATCCTGTCCTGGAGATGTGAGCCGAGTGGCATCGGTCTGGCTGCTTTATCTTTATCTGGAGTGTGACCTTGGAGGTCAGTTGTCCATGGTGTGAAGTGTCCTGCAGTGGTGGAAGGCAGTGGGGACTGCTCTGTACCCACTGTTCTTACTCCCTGTCTGGGCAGCCTCTCCTCTGCCACCCATGTCCTTATGACTACAGTGACTGTTTCTAGTCTGAAAAGTGAAAAGCGAAAGTGATGTCTGACGTGTCTGATGCTTTGCAACCCATGGACTGTAGCCGGTCAGGCTCCTCTGTCCATGGGATTCTCCAGGCAAGAATACTGGAGTGGTTAGCCATTCCTTTCTCCAGGGGATCTTCCTAGTCTGCTGCTGCTGCTGCTGCTGCTGCTGCTGCTGCTAAGTCGCTTCAGTCGTGTCCGACTCTGTGCGACCCCATAGATGGCAGCCCACCAGGCTCCCCCGTCCCTGGGATTCTCCAGGCAAGAACACTGGAGTGGGTTGCCATTTCCTTCTCCAATGCGTGAAAGTGAAAAGTGAAAGTGAAGTCGCTCAGTCGTGTCCTACCCTCAGCGACCCCACGGACTGCAGCCTTCCAGGCTCCTCCATCCATGGGATTTTCCAGGCAAGAGTACTGGAGTGGGGTGCCATTGCCTTCTCCGTCTTCCTAGTCTGGTACCTGGAAAAGATTGAAGAGGGCAAGTTGTATGCTTGGGTTTCTGCATCTTCTGGAAAAGGAGAGGCTTTCATAGCGTCGACCCGTTTCTCTTATTTAGTCTTAGACAAATGCTTCTTGAAGTCTAGTGTGCAAACCAGTAGCTGTGTATCTCTGACTATGCAGATTCTGATTCAGCGGGTCTAGGAAAGGTCCAAGAAAAGGCCTTTCTCTTCTGCTCCTGGCTGAAGCCCCTGCTTCAGGGCCGCCAGAGAGTCTAGAGGGCAAGGTGAGGCCCTCAGACCGGCTCACAAAGGATAATGGGAACCAAAGTGTAGCCTGGGGGTTGGATTCCACTCACAGATGTGTTTTGTTTGGTTTGTGTGATATTTACACATTTGTCTTTGTTTAATTGCAAACATTCTAAAACTGTGAGGTTTTTACTTACAAACCCAGGTTTCCTGGTTCTCCGGAGAAAGTGGACTATCCAGGACAGGTGATGGAACTGGATAGGGGGCTCGCTTTAGGTACACGTGGCTCTCGCTTTCCCCAGGGATCTTCCTGCCCTCGGTGCTCCACCCTCCGTGCTCATCTGGGGCTGCCCTGCTCGGTGCACAGCATTTGACAGTCTGGCCCATCCAGGGGGTCTTTCATTGGAGTTTTCAGGACGAGAACCCATGGCCACCTCAGAACCCAGACTCCTCCCAAGTGCTTTAACTCTGCCTCTGGCAATTGCTCCTCCTGTTTTAGGAGCTGTTCAAGAGCTCCATTCTCCCAAGCAAGCTGCTGGAGAGCAGGAAACTCTCCACTAATTAAACATCTCGAGAAGCCCCCTCCCTGAGGCCAACACCTGACAGCAGGTGTGAGCCGAGGGTGGCTGCCCAGGCTGCGAAGTTTCCAGAGGTGCAGGACTTTCCTGGGGGGTGGTCGGCTGCTGTCCAGTTCACAGGTAGGCAAGTTGGGGGCTTGTCACAGAGTCAGGAATGTTTCTTCGTGCTTCGAAAAAAACTGTGGCCCCTGTCACCACCCGCATCCCATTCTCACTCATCCTCAGCCACCCCTGGAAGCCAGTGGGCCATGTTGGAGTTTGAGGTGGCCACAAACAGGCAAAGCCAACATGTGTGGTTGCTAAAGCAAACAACATGGAACAGTTGCAGGCAGAGGTTTCTCATGACCACCCCTGGTTGGGTGACGACTTTAAGAGGAAATCAAGAGGCTCTTCTGCTTCCCCGGGCAGCGGCCACCTTGGCCTCCCGTTCCTCTAGCGGGGGACAGCGGCTGCTCGAACTGGTCACCGCGCTGCTGCTGTGCTGACTCCACTTGGCTTTCCCTGCGTGGGGACCGGCAGCCCAGCCTCTGCGTGAAAGGTTGGACCTGGCCCTGGCAGATTTGAGAGCCAGCCTCGGGGCAGGCCCTGCTGAGCTCGGAGCAGAAGCCTCTAAGGCAGTTCAGCTGTGCCCACCCTCCAGTCCTGAGCAAAGACTGCTCCGAGCACAGATATTTTTATCCCTGAGCAGAATTCAGGGGTAAAATCTCTTTATTTATTTATTTTTTTAAAACTGTTGCATACTGGTTAGAGACGAGTCTTCCTGCTGCCAAATTCCTCAAGCTGCCTTCCACAGCGTGAACTGGTGAAGGAGTCCTCCGCTCCTGCAGCTGAGCCCCATACATCCAGGGAGTCAGAGGCTCACAGAGGACACTCAGGTCTTCTGTCTCCACTCAGTTGCTGGTTAGGTAAATCTCGCTTGAATTAAAATTTCCACTTCTTCCTTTTTCAAGATCAATCGTTTTACAAGATGAATCGAAAACAATCGTTTCACAGGTGACGCATAGTTTCTGGACTGTTCAGTGACAGAGTGCACAGAGATAACCACGCTCCAGCTTTCTTAATCATCGTCTCAGAGGGTTCTGCTCAATGCTGTTTGTGAATAGGACGAGGAAATCTATCACATGGTGCACTCAAGGAAAACGGCACCCAGGTATAACCGCATGCAAAAGAAATGCCATACCCGCTGCAGGGCACACTGCTAGGCACGGGGAGCTGGCAGCCAGGGAGTGGTGGCAGTCTGGAGAAACTAGGATGAAATCAACCCTCATCCCCAGAGTTTGCAGTCTACTCGGAGAAATGAAACAATAATATGCATATAAGTTAAATGGATATCTGAGACAGTGACTGATAAAGTCATAATACATGGTGGGGAGGAAATAAGGTTGGGAGGAGCAGGAGGGCATTGAGCTGAGCTTGAAAGATGGGGAGGCTTTGATGCAAAACAGTGTTTTAAAGCTTCATGCAAAGAAGGCAACTAGCAAGGATGTCCTCTTGCCTTTAGTGGCCTTTTCTCTTTCACCTTCACTCACATCTGACAGTATTTGAAAGGGCTCAGAAATGAAGTTCTCTTAGCTTCAACAAGTCACGATGTTCTAGAGACCTACCCTGGGATCCCTCTCCTGCCTGTCCTTGGTATGACTCTAAGGAACAATTGCCTGGCCTTCTGAATTGGGAACTACTTAAAATAAAATGACTGTGTTTTATATGATGAATTCAATTCTTTTCTAATGAATTTTATCAGACTGCTTTTCTGAGCACATTGCAATATGGCAGTGCCGGACTATTTTCTAGCATAAGAAAATAAATTAATTTAGGATTTTTTAATCACATTAAAACAATATTAAAACTCTGGCGTGTCTTTTACTAGCCCTTCGCTGGAGCACGCTGTGCTGCCGTCGACAGCCCAGCCGGGAGAGGCGCTGCGGTCTGTCCCCTAACGTTGCTCGTAGCATCCGTGGCTGTGGGTCTTCTGTATGCGCACGGGGACAGCAAGCTAGCGGCTCTGTGGCTTGCTCTCCAGAGTCAGGAGGTGTCATGCCATCTCGGCAGGGACACAACCACACATGTGCTCTCTGGTCTATGACACTCACGGCCTTCCCTTCTGTCTCCAGACAGCTATGCCTGTCGTCTTGTTACAAGGCTCCACAGAAAGCCGGGCTCACCCCTAACACGGCAGAGGTGATGCAAGGCTACCAAGCCAGGCTCATTAGATGCCCTGCACTTGGGGGCCTTGGTCTCATTTCCTAACTCAAGGGAGCCCGCCTGCCTTAGATGGCCTCTACTTGAACCATGGAAATTGCAGGGGAGACTTGATGGTGGTAGGCTCATGGCCTGATCAGAAAGTGAGAAGCTACTTTGAAGGCTTTCCTTTCACTTAGCTTGTCTGCTTTACAAAGCCCCCCTTTCCTGGAGTTAATTCACAGTTAGTCTGTGGCTGGCCCTGGTGCAGTATAGGGAGTCAGAAAGTGAAAGTGTTAGTTGCTCACTTGAGTCTGATTCTTTGAGACCTGCATGGACTGTAGCATGCCAGGCTCCTCTATCCATGGGATTCTCCAGGCAAGAATACTGGAGTGTATTGCCATGAACTCCAGGGGATCTTCCTGACTCAGGGATCAAACCCGGGTCTCTTACATGGCAAGTGAATTCTTTACCATCTGAGCCACCACCACGGAAGCCCGTAGGGGATCAGAAGGGGTAAATATTTCATCTGAGATACCATACTGATGGTGCCAATGCTAGCGTGAAAGAGGCAGAAAGAAGATATTCAAAACACGTTCATAAGTTCTCCCGGTGGCGTGTCTTGGCCATTCTTGGCAGACGAGACACTCAAATCCAGGAATGTCCTAGAAAGTAGAAAGCATATAAATAACAGAGTAGTCAAGAGCTAGGGACTGGTGCCTGATAGTTTCCAACTAGGACGTGATGCCCAGGAAGCAACTGAACCCCACTGAGCTTCAGTCTTCTTCTCTGTAGGATGAGGATGGGCATAGAACCTCCCTCAAAGGTTCATCACTCTGTGGAACATCAGTATCCAGAGGCAACAAGATTCCAGGAATATGAGACGGTGGCAAAGTCCAAGAGGACCCTCTGCTAAAGCCACTGCCCTCCTGGTTTCTGGGCCTTCTTCTCCTTCACTGGCTCCCCCTTCTTGCTGCTTTTTCTGACTCCTCTTCCTCATTTGCCCTCCTCAGGCTCTTCACGGTTCAATCCTGACCTCTTCCTGGGAAATCCTATCCTCCCTCATAGATTCCACCACACGCCTGTTGGTGGTTCTCAGGCCCCAAACCTTCAGCCCACTTCTCTTCTCCAGAACAGCTACTCTAATATGCTATGGGACTCCTCCGTGGGGAGATCTCACAACGTCAAACTTAGGCATTAACCTTGATTTCTCCCTTTCCTCTCATCCAGCCCACCAAAAAGCCCTGTCAATCCTATCTAAAAAATGAACCTAGAATCTCTCTTTCCTCCATCTTCACCCTTCACTGTGGGTGATCATCGTCCCTTACCTGAGCTATGCTTAACTGATCTACTAGACCTTCCTCCAAGCCAACTTGTGCCCTAGAGTGAGCTTCTAGGACATAAATTAGTTTTTAACACCTTTCAAAAGCTTTCCATCCCCTTTGTACTGAAACTCAAGGCCCCTTAGCTGCAAAGCCCAAATGCTCGTGTCCCTACACAACCTCCAGCTTCGTCTCTCAGGCTCTGCTCCAGCTGCGTCGGTCTTCTCTCTGAGCACTAAACCCTTCTGGCTGTTTGATACCACAGGGTCTTTGGGTACTCAGCTCTCATTACCTAGAATGAATGACAACCTCCCCCTTGGCCATGCACACGTACACACAGCTTTTCATGGCCAGCTCCTCATTCATTAGGCCTTACTTGAAACATCATGCTCTCAGAGAGGCAGTTACTGACCGTCCACTCAATAATGGCTCATCGATCAATTATTCCCTCCCTCAGCCCCTTGCTCGCTCGTTGTTGTTATTTAGTTGCCAGGTCTTGTCCGACTCTTGTGATCTTGGACTGTAGGCTGCCAGGCTCCTCTGTCCATGGGATTTCCCAGGCAAGAAACTGGAGTGGGTTGCCATTTCCTTCTCCAGGGGATCTTCCCGACCCAGGGATCAAACTCACGTCTCCTGCATTGGCAGGTAGATTTTTTACCACTGAGCCACCAGGGATGCCTGCTCACTTCTTAGCAATTATTTTAAACGTGTGTGCTTAGTTTTTTCATCAGTTTTGGGTCCAATTCTCCCTCCAAACTGAGAATCGAAGCTGTCAGAGACCTTGTCTATTCTGCTTATGCTTCCGTACTTCTGAATACCACAGTGTCCAACCCACAGAAGAGGTTTAATAGTATTTCTTGAATGAGGGAACGAAAAATATGCACAGATACATAAAATAAAAAGTACTTAAGTAAGCATCAGTTTTCACTCATGTTTAGAATCTGTTTCTTGGGTCCAGAGAGTCATTTCTTAGGTGTGCTCATTAGGGATGTCGAAGACTGGGTTCAGCAGAATCTAACTTTACCAATTGCATGGGGGGTTTTCAGAGATTCCTTACAGTAAATAAGATCCTCTGAGCCCCTGTGAAACGCTGGAAGTGATGCATGCAAGTGTGGCCTCCAGGGTGAACAGCTGGACCCGTCCTTCTGAAGAGAAGACTTAGTCTCTATCCCTGACCTCCCACCCCTATTTGGCCCAGTGGGGTGTGTGTGTGTGCATATGTGTGTGTGTGCATGTGTGTGTGTGTGTATGTGTGTGTGTCTGTGAGTATAGATGGTGATCCTCTTTGACAGATTGTTGGCAGTTTTAAAATCTCCATCTTTACCTCCCGTGAAAAGCCATAGATGACAAATATAAGGGATTTGTTAACGAATGTTAGTGGTACATGTGGTCACTCCACTTCTCAGTGAAGACGGGACCACTGGTTCCTTTGGAAGAGAAACTAGGAGGTGGAAGACCTGCATGAGGCTGACAATTCAAGAGCCAGTGTGCAGAACGCAGCTATAATCCCATCACCCAGACTTCCCTTGCAAAAATGACTGCATTTTGGAGCTGGCATCTTTCTGAGAGGCCTTGCTGGATGAGTTTATCTGTAATTTGTCACAAAGAAGCTGTTTCTAATGTTGGGAAATGCTTCGATGTTGGCAACCCTGGATCACAAGGATTTTTCTCCACCCTGCCATCTCCTTGTGTAGTAGTAAAAAAAAAAATATATATATATATCCTTTCACTACGGGGACTCTGATGTTAAACTATATAAATGAAAGAAATTGACTTTGAGCCCAAAAATAAATATATAACACAGAAATAGCTGATAAACTAATAAATATCTATCACCGTTATATTTCAAGATTTCCCAAAGATATCTGAAGAGCACTTAATTGTTACTGAGTAATCAATTATTCAATTAACCTTCTTCTCATTGAATATATTTTTGATACAACTTTTTGAAGCTTCAGCTTTAAAAGGTTCCTATCGATTGAAAGTTTCAAGGCCATATGGCCTGAATATTGGATTTGTGCTGTCATGATTGACAGTGGAGGCTGGTAATCACATGCAAATATTTCAGATGGTGTGAGTTTCAATGATGAGGCTACAATGGTGATGCTCATTTTATAGGTAAATATATTTATGCACCTGTGAATGTATATACATATGTACTTACATACACAAAATCTCTGCCTTCTGCATGCACTTCCCCAGCCCCATGCGTACACACACAGCGATGCTTCGTTTGGTACAAACATTGGCCAAATACAAGCCCCACTCCAGACGTGAGCCCAGCGTTCCGAAGAGTAACTGCATCATCTCGGAGGCCACCCGGTGATTCAGTGATTCGAGTTTTGGAAGTCTTCTATTTAAACAAGATAAGAGACTGGCAATGCTCTCAAATGCAAAAATTAAATTGCATGAGGCTTAAACTTGCAGGTTGAAAAAAAAGTCATTTCCATCCAAAGGGGATCTTTTCTGTTCTGTTTTGTCCCATTTTATTTTTCTAGAATCTTCTTGGGTAACCTTAGGTTTGTCAGAGCCTGCATGGACTTCTTTCCTCAATTTAATCTTTCTCCCAATGATAGTTTAATGTGTGAGTGTGTGGAATTCAAATAGTATATGCAAAGAAATCTCTGCATTGTATCATGTGGGCAAAGGCTGACGCTACTGTAGCAGGTTCTGAACTCATCCCTTAAGATAAGTAGTTTCAAGCTTTCTGGAGGCCAAGGAAGAAATGTACGTGTTAAATAGATATAAAATATGCAACCCCTTTCACCCAGAAATTCCACTTCTAGGCATTCACCCAAAGAAAATTACCTGATGTGTGGGGAAAGACTTTTCTATAGACGTAATCATCATCACATCCCTTAAAACAGGGGAAACTTAGAAAACAACCCACATGCCCAAGAAGAGGGATAAAGTTAAACAAATTAGGTGCCTCCACAAGGAAGAAACACCATGTAGCCATAAAATTATATTGCAGAGGAATAATTAATGACATGGAGAAATATTGACAATACCTATAACATTTAGTGAAAAGCTGTATTTGAAGCATAAATTTTGTAAAAATATATATTTCTACGTAGAAAGAAACATAAAAAGAGTGGATGATTTTACATTTAAAATGCCCAGGGGTCATTTCTAGGTATTGAGATGGTGGGAGATTGTTATTCATTCTGTCTTTAAGCTTTTATTTTCCACATCTTCTATATATCTTACTAACGAACCCCTGAAGATCTTGAAATTAGCATAGTTTAATAGCTCAGAGCTTACATTATCTGATGCACCCAACTTTCTTGAAAATGCGATTGTGGAGACTCTCCTGACCCATCTCCAGCCCGTGTTTCAGTGGTCTTGCCTCCCAGCCCCCACTTCACAACATCTCCTCGGAAGACACAGTGCTGAGCTGTGGGTGCTAAGACGGGCCCCCCAGAACACAGTCATAATCAAGATATTAGCAAAGAGTTTCTGTCCTGAAAAATACCATAAACAGGCTCGGTTTGACCTCCTTAATGCAGGAGCACTTTAGTAATCTGCGCCTAATGATTTTTTACATTAAGCCCCAGCTTGTGTTGGGCCCTTGTGAGGCGCAGTAATTTAAGAACAGTCATTTTGCACATTCCGATCCCATTATGTTACATTGTTACTGAATAAAGACTGGTATTATGTTGCTCCCATAAAGGGCAGAAGTGGCCTGAATTTTATCTGCTGAACGAATCAATCTGGATTATGTCAGCTGAAAAGAATTGCGACTGCAGACTCTCCCGCAGATGGGGGGGGACAGGGTTCTTTTTTTTTTTTTTTTAATGTATCTGTTAGTTCTGAATACATGATCTAAGATAATACCTTGTGGTGACTGAAAAGTAGTTTTTCTCTCTTATTTTTCAGTGAGGAGTGTACCAATTATCATTTCAACATCATGTATTAGGAGATCAATTGGGGACTGAAAGCCATTTCCCCATGTTAATACTCTGCTGTGTTTAAGCCGCCCTGACGGCCTGTCGGGGCTGTGGGAAAAAGATTGAGCAAATAATGAGGAAAGAGCTTAGAAAAAAGGCAGAGGGTGGGGCTTGGCAAGGGATGTGAACTATTCATCAACAACTCAACAAGGATGATGGAAATAATAAGTTCCCCTTAAAGAAAAAGGGGAAAGTTTTTTTTTTTTTTAAAGAAATAGTTTCCCCTAGGTGGGGGGTGGGGGGAAGAAAAACACATTTAACCCTAACTTTATCCTGCTTCTCCATGAACTGATTTTAAACTTCCTGAAATCAGCCAATGCTTCCCTTTGAAATGGATAGTGCACGTTTAAACAGGGTGCATTCTTTAGCAATCAGTTTAAGAAAACAGTGTCTAATTTCCTGTCCATTTGTGCAAATTTCTTAGCATGTGGTAGTGTCATTTAATATCGACATACAGTAATGCTCTGCTTTAACGCAGGCAAATCCTTTGCGTGAAATAATTTGTGTGATCTTTGAACTGACCATGAATAAAATCAAGTCCTTACTCTGCACCCTTATTTATACGGTAGAGAAAACCTTTGAAACCCGAAGCCCTTTGGGATATCGTTTATGTATCCAGTAAGTTGCTTAAAATAATATAACTCTGTTGCATTTTATAAGTTTCCCCACACTCCTCTGGTCGCCATTATGCAACCCCTTCCAAATATTTACCTTAGAAATGAATAGGCTTTTCTAATATTATTGTGCTCAGAGTTGCTAAATTTCCATTCAGCAGACCTAATTCCGCCATCTGCAAAGTTCTAGATTTTATAATACTTATAAGCTGTTTCTAATCTATTTTTACTGCCTTGTTCTGTCCTGAAATGTCAAAGAGTGCAGAATAGGTCTTGGAATTAACATGACAGTTAAGAAACTTGGCAAGGTTTTACAGCAGATTGTGACATTAACAAAATACAAAGGAGAATGGTGAAATTAACATTAATGTATGCTTGCAGACACTATAAAAATCTATATGTCCATGATCAGGGAATTAAAAAATAGGCATGTTTTTAGGATGATGCTATTAAAGGCAGATCTTTACTATGAAAAGAAATTTCCATATGAAAAGCAACTTACTAAAAGTAATGCCGTAATCCCCTCTCTGGAATGAACAACAGGTTTATGGTCCTAGGTCAAGTAGGCATATGGCTGTCTCCGGTTGCCAATTTTTTTTTTTTCCCTAGGCTTCTTTAATCTGTGATAAAACTGCTTTGAAAGCACTAATAGCATTTTTTCACAGCTGTGAAGGAGATCATATGATAGATGTACCTAGAAGGGAGATCGTTTGTTTAGATTCTCAGATTGAAAAAATAAATCACTTAGGGCCCACTTTTAATTTCATCATGGGAAGGTTTCAAACAGTGCTTTCTAGAGGAATTCATATTGTCTCTCTCTCTCTGCCTCTCTCTCTCTCTTTCTGCAGCTGCCAGAATCTGCCTGTCCGGGTTGTTCCTCGGTGATTGTAGTTGTATACACTATAATGGTTTTGACCTTGGGCTGCTGTTTTAGGAACACTGTGTTTCGGGAACGTGGCGTCTTGGTGTTTGAATCATGCTAGGATGATTCTGAGGACTGGGTGAATGTGCTGCCTGTGATCACATCACTGGACCTAGACCCCAGCTCTTTCTTCTGTGTGATCTCGGGCCAGCTACTCAAGTTCTCTGAACCTCAGATTCCTCATCCAAAAAACAGCGAAACAAAAACATTGACTTGTCCAGCGGTAGTTGTCTTAGAACAGCATACATATATATGAAAGTCCCTGCCACAGAGTACCTGTGATTTATGCAATTGTTGATGTTTGGAATCTAAGAGTAGGAAAACTCAAGTGAGGGTGGGGGTGGGGGAAGAAAATCTGGGCCTTTGAACACACTCTGGTTCCTGTGAAGTCGGTGCAGCTGGCATCAAAGAGCATGTTCTGCTATAAAAATCTCTGATCCTGGGTGTCCTCTGGACACCTCCCAGCCGGCAGTGCTGAACCCTGGGCTGCCGGCCCGGTTCTTGGGTCCAGCAGCTCTTCCGTTCCCTACTCCAGGCCTCCACGTATCCACCTGTAAATAGGGCACAGGGCTCCCAGGTGGTGCTTGTGGTAAAGAACCTGCCTGCCACTGCAGGAGACATAAGAGAGGTGGGTTTGATCCCTGGGGCCAGAAGATCCCCTGGAGGAGGGCATGGCAACCCACCCCAGCATTCTTGCCTGGAGAATCCCATGGACAGAGGAGCCTTGTGGGCTGCAGCCCATAGGGTCGCAGAGAGTCAGATAAGACTGGAGCAACTTTGCACACACACAAACAGGGCACCAGCAGGCCTCCTGCAGGGGCTGGGAGAGCAAAGCCAGTTATTCAACAGAAAGCCCTTAGGATCCAATAAGAAAATCACTTTTTTTTTTTTTAAGAAGGAGAGAGTTTAAAGAACATTAAGTAATGCAGTGTTTTCTGAGCTGTCTTGGGGGGGACGACTTGGCTCTGCTGCTCGGTGCTGCTCGGTGCCGGCCGTGGAGCAGGTCCCAGGAGGTAACTCAGCCCAGCCTTGAGACGCTTGTTCCTGTGCGGCGCAGCCATTGCTGCCCTGCCCTCCCTGCCTGCCTGAGCTTGGGGTTTTCCAGGGCGGTGGGGGGCGCTCCTGGAGGAGATCCTGGCTGTCTGTCTGAAGGCCCAGGACAGGGAAACTCTGGATCTCACCTAGACTGTCATGTCAGCCCCAAGGAGCCAAGCCCGGTGTCCCTCCAGCTGGACAAGGCAGTCCTGCAAATAAAGTGAGGGACAGGCAGCCATGAGGAGCCTTTATGGGGCCCCGGCCTCTTGGGGGGTGCCTCCTGGGCAGTGGGCAGGTTCAGAGAGGTCAGAGGGCTGAGGGAAAAGGAGCGGTCATCGGCTAGAGGCAGGCGTGCATGCAAACACGTGTACACGTGTGCACACTGCCTCCTCATGCTTCTCTCCAGGAGACACTGTCCTCGGCCCGCCCTGCCCTTCCCAGCAGCGGGTGGGAGCCTGCCTCCCTCTCTCCTCATGGACACAGGCACTGATGCCCTAGGTGCTTCTTGTCCTTGATGCCTTGGGTTGCTTGGGCCCCCATTCTGGTTGCCTTCCCGGATCAGGTCCTGGCCAGGCTGGGCAGCCTCCTCTTCCCCACAGTCTACCCGACCCTTTGCTGGAGATGCTGTCCGGCGCTGGCTGCACTTCCCCCTACCACCAGCAGATGGCGCTCTCGGCTCAGCAATGAGACTCACACGTGCGTTTAGGATAAAATCCAACCTGTTTGTCTCCCTTTGGGCACCAGGCAATCTGAGCTCTAGGGTGGATGTTCTTGGAGCAGCCCTGTGTCCTGCATGGAAGCCCAGGCCTAGGGGGAGGGCTGTGTCAGCTGTCTGGTCTAGTTCCCTGCTTCAGAGCTGGGGCTCAGGGATGTGTTTTAATTGCTTCATTTGCTTAAAAATGAATTTACCCACATTAAAAATTCAAGGTATATAACAGAGCATAACAGGCAATCTCTGGAAATGTCAGAAGACGCAGTGACAGGGGACCCATGGCCGCTGAGCCACAAGGGGTCAGCACTGAGTGCCCTCTGTCCCCGGGGGCAGTCTAGGCGCTCTTGGATAGGCCTACTTCTGACATGACTGCGGCCTGTCCTGTGAGTCGGGGACCTCAGGGCAAACTATGCTTGTTAGGGTCTTGCGAGATCATAAAAACAACAGCTGTTCATTGGGCACCTGCTGTGCATCGGGCCCTCTCCTTACAGCAGTTCATTTACTCCTTGGGCGTGATTGTGCCCATCTCATGGGAAGGGAAACTGAGGTCTAGAGGCACTGTGGCATGCCTCAGTTAGTAGAACAGGGACCTGTGCCTGGGGAACGCCAGGCCTTCAGGAGTGGGAGGGACTCTTGAGCTCCCCTGAGTTCAGCCCCCTTCCCAAGGGCTCTCCACCCCTGTCTCCTGGCCCCCATGTGCATTATTAGTACAAGAGGCCTTGTCCCTGCTGAAGCTGCCTGCTGGGGGTGTGGTAGGGATAGGAGACCTCCAGGTGACAAAGTGCCCCTGCAGCCCTGAATCAAGATTCACTGAAGGAAAGGATAAAGACTGTGTACAAAAAAATGTCAGAAGACTAGCTTTCAGTTAGTTGTGCTTTTAATAGCAAGAAATAAGGTAATTCCAATTTTTAGGTGCCCAGACTAAATGAATGCCTACCTGCTCTGGAAGCCTGGAGCATGTCGGGTTGTCTCAGATGAATGGTGGTAGGCGAGTGCCTAACAGCCTGTTTACAACAGTGGTTGTGGTAGCAGATTATAATAGTGAACAGTGGAGCACGCCCAGTGTGTCTTGAGGGCTACAGTGTGCTAGGAAACTATACTCTGAGCCTCACATATTTTAGATCATTTTATCCTCAAACCCTGTGAAGTATGAATTATTAGTCTCATTTCACAAATTAGGAAATACGGGCTCAGAGAGGTTAAGTAACTTGTCTAAGGTCACTCAGCTGGTGATCAGTAGAGTCAGATTTGAAATCAAGTCTGCAGGGCACCATCATTTCAAGGCATTTTATTTCAATGGGCATGTAATTTGCCTCTGAAATGACTGCAGTGCTCTTTAGAAGTGCTAACTGCCCTGAGCTGTCTGGATGCCTCTTGGATGTTAAGTGCAATATTAGACAAAAATTTAATTCTTTCGTTCATGTTAACGGTCTTGGCCGCATTTTGTCCCTCTCCAGGAAACAATTTTTGCGCAATTAGAACATTTCCCCTAGAGATGCTCTTCCAAATTTGGCTGAGTGCCCCCAGAGTGGCAGTTCCTGACCTCGACTTAAAGATCTAAGTAGCTTTTCTTTGGGGTTGGGGGTTGAGGTTTTCTCTCCTTTTGCTTGCAGAATGGTTCCAGCATTCCTGGGCCAATGATGGGACCCTTCTAGACATTTTTCCCCAGCCCCTAGCCAGGCTACAGATACTTCATGCTGTGTGTGGGTACAGGGACAGCTCCTGAGTATAGTGGTTCCATCCAGGACTCTGGGGTCCAGGTTAGGGGTCACTGCAGCCCCAGAAAGCTCTAGTAATGGCAACATTTAAGCCCCAGTTCTTTGCTTTAGAGTTGACCTAGGTCTGTGCTGGGGTTTGGAGGCCAGCTTCAGGGTCTGCCCTGCCTCAAGTGCTGATACTGCTCAGAGGCTATGTGTCCCTTCTGTACAGGGACTCACAGTGCTGGCCCCTCTCAATTCCTGACCAGGTGAGCAACAGCAGAGAAGGTCCCAGTTCCTGGCCTGGGGGAAAGCCTTTAGCTGCCATCACCCCTGGAGCTGTCAACACGCCCACCAATCCCCCTCCTCAGCTCAGCTTACTCTCCCGAGGGCCTCCTGGGTGCAAAATGCCCCCAGGGCCTTGCTGGTGCAAAATGCAAGACATCTGAGGAGCTTCCATTTCTTTTGGAAAAGGACCGTTCCTTGAATGTCCAGAAGAAGGAGCCAGGCCCCTGAGGAGAAGGACTGATCACATATCAGCTCAGGGAGTGTGAGTTCTGTGTGGGTAACAGGAACAGGTGGCTTTGGGGGGCCCTTAAGTACCGGAGCATTGGTCCCAGGGCAGTCCATGGAGTTATCAATGGGGCGGGGCAGAGGCTTCTCAGAGCCCGGCTGGATCATTCCTCGATGCAGCAGGAGCAGAGCTCCGACTGTCTTTGGAGGTGATGCCCTGGCTGGCAGGAGCGAGCGTGCAGTTTCAGAGAGGATCTACAAGCAATTTTGGGAAATACCTCTTGTCAAGTCAGGTCCCCATTTCTATTCCTCACTCACTTCCCCAAACTGGACATCTGGCAGGCTGAGCTGTGCAGATGTGTTCCAAGGACCCTTAGAGATAGCTGAGAGCTTGGAGTCCCCTGCTTAAGGGAGGAGCCACCCACATCCCCACTCTTTCTGGAAGGCTGCTTGTCCACCTTTGCCATCCCCGAGGACTCAGCCTCAGTGTCCAACCGGACTGAAGGAAGAAGGGAGAGGCTCCTGGGGAATCTGGGGCTGCAGGCAGGTGGGACGTTCCAGTCGGCTCCCTTTCCCAGTTCAAGGACCCGGTGGCAGGAATCCGAGATGGCCACAAGAGGGCGCCCGAGGCCTGCAGAAGCCATCCTGCTCAGTCGCTTCAGGCGTGTCCGACTCTGTGCGACCCCATGCACTGCAGCCTGTCCGGCTCCTCTGTCCGTGGGATTCTCCAGGCAAGAATACTGGAGTGGGTTGCCATTTCCTTCTCCAGGGGATATTCCCGACCCAGAGATACATCTCCTGCATTGGCAGGCAGGTTCTTTACCTGGGAAACTGGGTTCCATTTGTAGAAAACCTGGAAGATTGCTCTATTTGTGAGGGATAGGTGCGTTCAATGAATAAAGGTTCCGATTGACCATCCCCGGGGTGTTGGGAAAAGATATGGGGCTAAAATTGCTCTTACTCTTGGAAAAAATTAAAAGAGAAAAGACATCATGGTAGCCAGTTTGTTCAATTCTGTACTCATGGAGATGAGCTGCATTTATGGAGCATCTGCTGTATACAAAGTTTGAGGGTACGCTGTGGGCGAGACAGAGCCCCTTCCTTCCACAGGACACAGGGGAAAGAGCTGGGCCCAGTCCCCACTCCACGTCCAGACCCACGACTACCCAATCCAGCATCTCCCACTCCGTCACCTTCCCCAGAGAGGAGAGAGCTCAGATTCAAAGGGCCTTAGCATGGGACTTGACTGGCCTGAGTGCCTTGATGTGGGAGTCTGGGCCCACTCTCCATCCTTGAGATTCCCAACAAGGATAAAGGGCTTTTCAAGACAGGTGGGGTCGAAGGGAGACTGGAGCACGCTCCCAGGCTGGGTTCGAATCAGGCCCTCAGTAGCTCTGTGCCCTGGGGGAGCCAGGCACTCCTCTGGGTGGCAGAGCTCTGCCTGCAAAGCAGGCAGGCTCTCAGTTACTGCTCTAGCTTCGGACAGACTGGCAGCTCCAGTGAGATCTATGCAGAGAAGCCTCTTTAGCTTGATGCTGGTGCAGAGCAAGGATTTGCAACGGAGGCTATTATTATTATTGACATCGTTGTTGTTGTATCCTAGGCCCTGCTGGGCGAGTCCTGGGAGATTCCAGGATCTTTCACGATGATGAGAGCTCTGTTTTCTTTATTGGGGAGCATCTTCAATGCTCCGTCTGTGGAGTCAGGTCCCAGGAGACCCTTCTGGAGTGGCCCCTGGTTCATCACTGTCAGGTCTGAAATCAGGAGCTGTCCTGGGCCCGGTCCCATCCATCTGTGCAAGAGTATACGTCCTGTCGGTTCTCCCCAGTTCACGGCCACCTCCTGCTCCTCCATCCTCTGCTCTTCCCCCCCATCAGATCCTGCCCCACCCCAGGGTCCCCCTCGCATCTCCTGAGACATCTTCCCTCACACTCATCCCCTGTTCAATCATTCATCCATCTCTCATTCACTCAGCACATGTGCAGGTCAGGTCCACAGCAGGCCCTGGGGCAAGGAGGATGCATGGATCTTCGTTCCCATCCACAAAGAGACCGTGGGTGCGGGCGGGCATGTGAGTGTGTGGCGGGTGCCCCTGGGCTCCGCCCCCTGACCTGTATTCAGGCTGGAGACTGGGGAAGGGGGTCAAGGGAGATTCCTGAAGGGAGTGCCAGTCTGAGTTCTGGAGGGCTGGGTGAGGTGACAGAGACAGAGGTGACCCGGCTGAGAATATAGCCTGCAGCGATGGGCCCAGCCTGGGGCTGATGGGGGTCCTGGGGCTGATGTGGGGGGGGCAGTTTGGAGGTGGAGGCAGGGGCAGGGGTCTGCAGAGAGACAGGGACCAGGTCATGGAGATCTTGTCAACCCGAAGGAGATGTTGGTGGCCTCGTCTGAGTGGTTCTGGGCTGCAGAGGGCTAGGGCAGGGATAAATGGGGGAGGGGGAGAATGGGGCAGGGTGGAGGTCCCAAGCTTGGTGAGGACCTGGCCCAGACTGGGGGGAGAGGGCAGGGAGGGTCTAACTCACGAGCACCTGCCCTGCCTCATGAAGCACTAGCATAAACAGATGCAGTGGTGAGCAGCGGAGAGCCTCCTTCCAGGCCTCATGCAGCATGCAGAACGGCAGGAGGTCCCGTGGGTGCCAGGCTGGGGCACAGGGCTGCCCTCCAGGCACCAGACGACTGTCCACACTAAGTCTAGACGTTTCCATGTCAGCCGGACTCTGAGGACTGGAGTCTGTGGAACCCTGGGACCCCAATCCACCCAGCCCAGACCAAACCACTTACTAGAGGTCCTAACTTGGGGCAAGAATGTTTTATTCCAAACAAGATTGATTACACGGCTAGAGAAACTGAACTAGACAGAAGCAAGCAACTTCCCTCTCTTGTGGAACTCAGAACTTCTGATGAGTGCTCACCAGCAGACGCTGTCTCCTCTGGTGATGTCCGTGTGTCTGCAGAGTGTCCCGGGGTGTTCTAGGGCTGTTGCTGCCAAGGCCCATCCCTGATAGTCCTGAGTTTACCACCAAATGTAATATTTTATACATTAATACACATATTTGCAGTGGTACAATTAGTGAACACATCAGCGAGGTGCTAGAAGAGTTCTGAGGGCTGGCCTGGCCATCAGATTTGCTTTGGGGCATTACTTCCACAGAAAAGTGTGTTTTGAAGTTTGTTCAGAAAACAGGATCAAAGCTGAGAGAGGCACCCCCCTCCCCACTCCACGTTTCCTCCTCACTCGTAACGATGTGAGTTCCTAGCTTGAGGATCTGTTAGAAAGAGCACTGGGATGTGATGATGAGAAGTCCTGGTTTGAAAACAAACAAAAACAAGCAAACAAAACCAGTCCCCACTTATCGCTCCTGTGACCTTTGTCCTTTGCTTGGATTCTTGCAGAATCAGATGCTGAGACCAGGATTTCCCTAGAGTTAGTCTTTGGGGGAGAAGATCCTGGTAAGGATGAGGCAGGGCTGGGGACATGAGGCAGGAAGGAGGGGCCGAGATGGAACTCATTTTGGAGCAGGTTAGTGCTGTGGGGGAGGGGCCTCAGGCCTGCTGGGGACCCACTGAGGCCCACGGGAGCTGGGCGTTTATAAACCAACCCCTTGGTTGAGTGAACCTTGTGCTTCAAACCACTGTGGTCTTCGGGCTGGAGAACAGCCTCAGAGACCCTGCAGCCTTTGGCACATGTGGGAACAGGCCTGAGACCCATGGGAGCCTCGCCTCGGGAGCCTCAGTTGCCTGGTCTGCAAGGTCAGCGGTTCGGTCCTCCCAGGACCTTCTGGGGAGGTGCGCGTGGCACAGTGAAAGAGATGCGCTGAGCCCGGGGCCCGCGCCTGCGAGGTGCTGCCGACATCACGCTTCTTTCGCTGCTTTTCTGTGTGGTCTTTTTCTTTCCTGACTCAAATACTCATCTTCCAGTTTATTTTCAGATCTTCCTTCTCCTCTGCCGGGGAAGACTTTTGATGCCCCACGCTTGGGTCCTGAGCACAACCAAGGTGTCCTCTTTGCATCTCAGAAGCTCACTCCTGCAGCCTGCTCTCTCCTGCAGCCTGCTCTCCCCGCCTGGGTTTGCACATGGGCCACTGCAGCAGCACCCTTGCACTGGTTGTCCGGCAGGTCCAGACACAAGGGGTGTCAACCTTTCCTCCTCCTTGCCTCTCTGGCCGAGGCAGTTGTGCCCACCGCCTCCTACCTCTGGGCTTACCACTGCCCCCCACCCCCAGCACCTCTGGCCTGATAGACACACCTCCCGATTTCAGGTTCCCCGTGTTTATGGCTAAAATATTACTGGTGACCGACACGCAGCCCCTTTCTCCTGCATTGTCATTTTATGTTAATTGAATGCTCGTGTTAATCTAATAGAGTTTAGATTTATGTTGGGTTCCTTGTAGAGCGTCATATTTTAATCAATACACATCCCAACACTTAGATGGACAGATGAGAAAACCTGCTTCGTCTCTGCACTTGGGTTCCATCAGCTGTCAATAATTCCTAATTTGAATCCTTCAGACAGTCAGATTTATGGGTTTGAGTATATTGCATTCATCACAGAAATTAACTTTAGGGGGAAATGATGTGAAAGGTCGCATGGCATCTCGCAGAGGCAGATATTGTGTTTCAGAGATGAAGCGCTTGAAATATTTATCTGAGCAAAGTGGGCTGGCAGGGTGGTGGTGAGAGGGTTTCAGGGCCTGGAGGTAGAGCTCTGTCAAGAGATGCTGCTCCTTAGGGAGAACTGGCATCACGCAATTCCAGGAAGAGCCGAGGTCTAGGGTGGTGCTGGTGTCAGTGTCCATGGGCCACTTGGGGATGGAGAGGGAGTGGGCAAATGTTAGGCAAAAGGGGATGCCGCTAGCATATACAGTTCAGTTCAGTTCAGTTCAGTTCAGCCGCTCAGTCGTGTCTGATTCTTTGCAACCCCATGGATTGTAGCATGCCAGGCCTCCCTGTCCATCACCAACTCCCGGAGCTTGCTCAAACTCATGTCCATCGAGTCAGTGATGCCATCCAACCATCTCATCCTCTGTCGTCCCTTTCTCCTCCTGCCTTCAATCTCTCCCAGCATTAGGGTCTTTTCACATGAGTCAGTTCTTTGCATCCAGGTGGCCAAAGTACTGGAGTTTCAGCTTCAGCATCAGTCCTTTCAATGAATATTCAGGACTGATTTCTTTTAGGATTGACTGGTTTGATCTCCTTGCAGTCCAAGAGATTCTCAAGAATCTTCTCCAACACCACAGTTGAAAAGCATCAATTCTTCGGCGCTCAGCTTTCTTTATAGTCGGACTCTCACATCCATACATGACTACTGGGAAAACCAAAGCTTTGACTAGACGGATCTTTGTTGGCAAAGTAATGTCTCTGCTTTTTAATACGCTGTCTAGGTTGGTCATTGGAGAAGGAAATGGTAGCCCACTCCAGTATTCTTGCCTGGAGAATCTCATGGACAGAGGAGCCTGGGGGGCTACCGTCCACGGGGTCGCAAAGAGTTGGACACGACTGAGTGACTTCACTTCAGGTTGGTCATAGCTTTTCTTCCAAGGAGCAAGCGTCTTTTAATTTCATGGCTGCAGTCACCATCTGCAGTGATTTGAAGCCCAAAAGAAAGTCTTGCACTGTTTCCATTGTCTCCCCATCTATTTTCCATGAAGTGATGGGACCAGATGCCATGATCTTCATTTTTTGAATGTTAAGTTTTAAGCCAACTTTTTCACTCTCCTCTTTCACTTTCATCAAGAGGCTCTTTAGTTCTTCTTTGCTTTCTGCCATAAGGGTGGTGTCATCTGAGTATCTGAGATTACTGATATTTCTCCCAGCAATCTCACTTCCAGCTTGTGCTTCATCCACCCTGGCATTTTGCACGATATACTCTGCATATAAGTTAAATAAGCAGGGTGACAACGTACAACTTTGATGCACCCTTTTCCCTATTTGGAGCCAGTCTGTTGTTCGATGTCTGGTTCTAACTGTTGCTTCTTGACCTGCGTACAGGTTTCTCAGGAGGCAGGTAAGGTGGTCTGGTAGTCCCATCTCCAACATAAACACAGTACTGTATATAAACCAGATAATCAACCAGGACTAGTATGTATAGCACAGGGAACTCTACTCAGTACTCTCTAATAACCTCTATGGGAAAAGCACCTGAAAAAATATATATACATGGATATGTAACTGAATCACTTTGCTAGACATCTGAAATTAACACAACTTTGTAAATCAGCTATACTCCAGTATAAAATAAGGATTAAATTTTTAAAAGTGGTTACCATTCCTGTCAAGTGGAGGACTCTTCTCTGGAATTCTGCTTCCCCCTCTCATGGAGGTTTCTCTGGCATCAGATCCTGCGTGAAGGATTTGCGTGGTGTGGGCTGCTGACCTGTAGGGAAGAGAACAGATCCCGGGGGCTGCTGGAGCTTTGGGGAAACTCCTTCAAGTCACCCCAGGGAGGGGGCCTTCCAGGTTGCAGCCCTCCATGGGTTGAGAGCAGCTTCTGGGGACATGAACTCTTGAACACTTCCTGCTCATCCTGCCCGCTGGCCAGGCAGCCTCTGCAGCCAGGAAGAGAGGTTATCAAAGCCTCAGGTGCTGCCTCTGTGCTTGTGGGAGACAGACATGAGTGTTCAGAGCCCAGGGCCTAGGAGACAGGGTGCTCAGACCAGCCGTGCTCAGGGTGCAGGAGAAGATGGCAGGTGGCCGCTGGGCACTGGGAGGGGTCCCCTGCCTACCTTCCTGCCTTGCCAAACCCCTACCCCGAGAAACTATAGCAGCTGAAGGTGCCTGGAAGGCTGTGCTTTCAGGGCTCCCTAAGTGACGCAGATGGCAGTCCAAAGCTTCCTGGGACCTCATTTTCCTCTTACAGCTTTACTTCCCGAAGCATCTGTATGACATCACCTATTAGTCTTGGAGTCCTTTGGTCCTGCATCTGGGGAGAGATGCCCAGATGCCCCGAGACGCTGGGTGCCCCCACAGGTGACCCCAGACCCCTGTGCAGAGATTTATTCTGGGATAGGGGCTGCTCATCTCTGTTTCTGTGTGTGAAAGTGAAAGTCGCTCAGTCGTGTCTGACGCTTTGTGACCCCATGCACTATACAGTTCATGGAATTCTCCAGGCCACAATACTGGGGTGGGTAGCCCTTCTCTTCTCCAGGGGATCTTCCCAACCCAGGGATCGAACCCAGGTCTCCCGCACTGTAGGCAGATTCTTTACTAGCTGAGCCACAAGGGAAGCCCACGAATATGAAGTGGGTAGCTTATCCCTTCTCCAGTGGATCTTCCCAACCCAGGAATCAAACCGGGGTCTCCTGCACTGCAGGTGGATTCTTTACCAGCTGAGCTCTCAGGGAAGCCTGATTTCTGTGTGCAGATAAGCAAAAGGACTTGGCCTGGAGTTTGCTGTCTCAAGTGAGCGTAAGACCCCCACTGAAGGACCCAAAGCAGGTTTCTGTAGCCAGTGAGAGGAAAGCTTGAAGAGGGCCCCAGGGAGACCAGACAGAGCTGGGCAGGTTCTCGGCTGCATTCTCTGCTAGACTTCTATTTGTTTTCACTTGATTTGCAGGGAGAAAGGCAGGGAGAGCCCTCTGAGTTCTGCGTGTCCTGGCACCCGCAGGAAGGACAGGGCATTGGTTGGCCTCCCCAGTCTAGCTGCTCTGCACCCAGAGAATGTATTTTCAGGGCTGGAGAGAGGACGGTCCTCTGGGAGCTTCTCTCTGCATGACACGGGTGTTCAGTAGTGAGCTCTCACACAGTAACGCACTGGCTTTTAAACTCTGAACATTGTAACTGAGAAATTCATAGCACTTGGTGTCTTTGGAGGCATTCTTTTGTGAGCTCTCCAAAAATGGTGTCCTTGGCTCTTCTGTGCCTTAATATGAACTTGAACCCTCGTGTATTAAGTCTTCTGTGTTCTGATTAGACTCCATGGCAATTTGTGGATCGGTAAATGATGTGGCTTCCACCTGTCCTTGCCATGTGCCGGGAAGCACGCCCACCAGGAGAGGGGGGTTCTTTACATCGACAGCATTATTTGGGAACATATCTGTATTTGCAAAAATCCATTATAACCCCATTGTTGTGGGAGATGCAGTTAATAATGAAGGTAGCAAAAAATATGATTTTAAATCAGTTTAATAAAATTATTCAAGTAGATTTTAAATCATTTTTACAGTTGATTTAACATTTGTGACTGGTTTATAGATTATGATATAGGATGGTGTTTGCATCTTTGCAATTTTATTCCAATTTAGAAACAGTACAAATATTAATTTTTGCTTCAATAATGGAGCCTTTGAGAATTAAACTTGTCTTTTCTCAACACACATTTTATGAAAATGATTTTAATATGATTTTTTAATATATTTTTGAGGAACCTCTTGCAGGAAGCCCTTTAACAAGGACTGAAATGGAAGTCTCTTCTTGGAAGTTTCTCTTGCGACAAAGCGGGACAGTTTTCAGGGAGCAAGTTTCTTTGTGGGAGACCTGATGCTTTCTCTACAATTGAAGAAAGTTTGGAAGCTTCTAGAAAAAGTTTCTTAGGCATTAGGATCCCAATTACAGTAAACACTGATTGGTAACCCTGGGGTTACCTTGGTTACTGTGGGGCCACCGTGGTAGGCTGGGTCTGTGGAGAAGTCAGACACCCGGCTGGTACGGGGGAGACTGGGGCTTCTGTGGGCCCAGCTTTTGTTCTCATGGTTAGTGGGGACTGGCCACTTCTCAGCTTCGTGGTCTCAGCAGCTAGGTGACCTGTGTGCAGGTGTTAAGGGCTTCCTGTCAGCCTGTGATGAACCTATGGAGCACACTGGCTGTGGATGCAAGGATGGGACCCCAGTCCCTCACCTTCCCAGAGGGGCCCTCTGGTCCTCCGGGCGTCTCACACTGGCTGCAGTGGTCTTGGCACCCCCGTCTTAGCCCAATCTACTGTGGGGAGGGCATCCACTCTCTCCAGCATGGGGCATGGCTCCCAGCCTGGAGTCTCAGTGGGAACAGCTTCTCTGGGGGCAGGGACAGCTGGGCGCACACTGACGTCCTATAGGGCCTGTCTGGGCCTGACCCGTGGGAGCTGCACATTTTGTGAACTGTGTGTGACGGCAGGGACTGAGGCAACCCACTTTTCCCGTCAAATGTGAATTTTTGTCTTCCTTTTTAAAAGTCCCCTGAGGACTTCGGCATGCAGCCTGGATCTAAGTCAGGGCCGCACATGTGGACCATCCTCTCAGGTCCGCGGGGACTTGGTGACTCCTGAGTTGGAGCAAGGGCCCTTGGAGAAGGCCTGGCGTTCTCGTCTCCTCTGGGCGCAGGGCTCACTGGAGTACAGCAGCCTCCAGCATCACCCTGAATCACAGCGTTTTTCTCCCCTGGGAGCAGAGGAGGCAGAGTTTAGAGACCTCTCCCTGAAGCAGTGAACATCAAAACAGTGAGCATTCAATGGGAGTTTCTATCTAAGAAACAAAATGTGTCAAGAGGGCCTAAAGTGAGAAACCAGCAGTATGTGGAGCATCTGGAAAGAATCAACCACGACCATCTAGAGCGTCTAGAAAGCATCTAGAAAGAATTAACGACGGCGGAGAGAAGCCAGGGGAAGCTGTCTTCAGGTGCCTCACGAGGGTAACAGCTTTCTTCTGCAAAAAGGTGGGCCAGGTTCTCGTGATGAGTGCGAGGTGCTCAGGATGTGGGGGCAGACTCGGCTCCAGGGGCTCAGGGACCCTGGCAGGGGTCAGAGAGGCTCGTGACCCGCAAGGTTTCCCTCCCAAGGCCTCCGTCTTAGCACTGATCAGAGACCAGAGCTGAAAGGAGAGCCGTCCAGCCCTTGACTCTGGACTTGGGGACAACTGTGCACAAGGCTGGGTCTCCCCACCCCGAGCTGGCCCTTCATACATCACATCACGGGACTTCCCAGGGGGCTCAGTGGTGAAGAATCCACTGCCAGGGCAGGAGCAGCAGCAGACACGGGTTTGACCCCTGGGTCGGGAGGGTGCCCTGGAGGAGGAAATGGCAACCCACTCCGGTATTCTTGCCTGAAAAACTCCATGGACAGAGGAGCCTGGCGGGCTGCAGTCCATGGGGTGGCAGAAAGTCGAAGTGACCTAGTAACTGTGCACCCACGCACATCACATCACACCACCTCTCAGGAAGGAGCCGCCAGGCCCAGCTGAGTGTTCAGTGCAGCTCACAGCACGGGTGACTGTGGAACCTGAGATAAGAAACCCAGTGCATTTCAACTGCAGGTCCAGAGCAGAGCTCAGACCCCAGCCTCTGCCGTGGCTGCTGGGCCCTTAGGCAGGGGGTGGGCAGTGGGAGACTTCAGTGTGTCCCCCACCTGACTGAGCTGAATCATCCCAGGGCTTAGGATACGTCCTGAATCCCACCACCTCCCCAGGGCAATAGCTGATGCGGAGAGCCTGGGATTCTTATCATATCAGGGCTCTGCCTCCCCTCCCCCTGCCAGGTGATGCTTCTGCTCAGAGTTGTAAACAAGGGCAAAGGGAATGAGCTCTCATTGCCAAAGCCTGCAGGGTGTAACAGGGCCTGGGGCGGGGCCTGCTGTTTTGGAATTTCTCCCCCGGTTCCTGGGGCTCCTTGGTCTCCCCTCAACCCCGCCTACATCCGAGAGTATTTTTGCTTTCTGCTCTCCAGCAATCCATCAGTTAAATCTTCGTTCACAATGGAGGAGGGGCATGTTGTGCTCACAGCAGCTCCCTGTGGCCCCCTTCAGCGCTGAGCTCCCGGTGGGTGGGAGCAGTTCCCTTCCCTGGCAACAGGTGGTCCCCTAGAAGAAGAGGGGAGGGGGAGTTGAGCCCTAAATCCCTCTCCAAGCGCTTATCCAGGCACCAGCCTGATGTTTTATTTTTGAAAGTTAATCCATCTGCGAGGTGGATTACCAATAGCGGCTTCCCCTTTACTGTGGCTCCATGATAATCTCGGAAGAAACAGAGGGCAGAGTCAGTGCCCGTGGCTGACTTATCGAGGAGACGCCTGGGGCAAAGGAAGGAGGCTGGTGGGGGGTGCCCTTGACTGCGGCAGAAACAAGGCCTGTGGGTGGACACCAGGGGCCCCTCAGCGTGTAGGGCCAGGAGCAAAGTCCACAGGAGGCCTTAGGGGCTCAGGGCTACATTGCTCCCTTGGAAGCTGCCTCTTTGGAGGATGCCTCGTGCACAGAAGGGGCAGTTGGGGTGTTCTGGCCGGGCCCTGGGTGTGAGCCAGTGGGGAGGGGATGTGCAGGCGTGGCTGAGTGTCACGGCCAGGGCTCAGAGGCCCTGCCCGCAGCTTCAGTAGGAAGGTTACAGGCAGGTGTGTGTTGGCTCCTGACAGTCTACACACCCCGACAGTCTGGCCCCCATAGAGCCTCTGAAAGCCTGGAATTGGTAGTTAACATTTAAAACTCAAGGGATTTCACATAAAAATCTGCATTTCTGGCTCCTCTGGAAAATTTAGAGGTATTGCAACCCTCAGTGTGTTTTGCTGCAAGGCGGTGCGCAGCCGAAGCTGGGCAGCTACTGCCCTTTCAGGGCTGGGGTCCCTACCCAGCCCCTCTTCCCCCAGCCTACATCAGGAGCTTGGTGCACAGGTGATGGGGTTCCTTGTCACTTGGGCTCAGTGTACCCAAGGTCCCTGTCTCTGCTGTGCATTCTGGTCAAGGCTCAAGCCCTGCAGGAGGCAGGGAGGGGCAGGGGTACAGGACAGGGCTGGGGTGGGTGGCATCACTGAAGAGGAGTCAGGCTGAGCAGAGAAAACTCTGGCAGGTCTGGAGAGGGGGACCCTCTTGGCTCCTGGCTGTCACAACAGGAACAAGGAAGGGAGAGGCAGGAACTGATGGGCAGCCTGCCCTCCACTGACCTGTCCAGCCTCCAATCGTCATTTACAGCTGCTACAGAACACCTGCCAGGTGTGCCCTTCACCCACCCCAAGAACATCCCGTCTTCCCACCCTTGCACCCAGATGTCTTCCCAAGCCCTGCAATAGCCCGGCCTGCTTGGCTGCACTCCAGGGGGAACTCCGCTTGGTCTGAGATCCTCTGTATATACAGAAAATCTGCTTTCGAGATTGAGACCCATGGAATGGATCACTGTTCAGTTGGCACCTGGCAAAGTAAGTAGCCTCTGGAGGGGTCTTGATTTACCAGGCTTCAGGCAGAGCTGAGGATGAAAGTGGCAACTGGGACACAGCCGGAGTGCTCACGGCGGAGGGAGAGGAGCACAGTGGGCTGTGCAACACCACAGAGGGCTTCCTGGTAGAGAGGGTATCTGAGCTAGCGAGGCTGGGGGTCCCCAGCAGAAAATGCAGTGACAGGGAGGACTCTTGGAACAAAGTGGAACGAATCCTTCCTCAGTGTTTCCGACCTGCTTTTGCTGAATGATGGAGCTGGAATGATGCTGGGATGTTGGCCTGGAAGCACCTCAGGGCCCAGGGCCCTTCCTCCAGCTCTTAGGGTAGCACCCCACTGGCCCAGGAGGTAGCCGTTGTTGAGAGTTTTATCTTTCTTGCCCGTTGTCCTAATGTGGATTCTGGGAAGCTAGACTGCAGGCTGGTTTATGAGGCAGGAGACTGGTGCAAACCAGCCTCATTTGATGGGTCCTAATTACTTAGGAGCAGAGTGGCTTGAGCCCTCCTGTCCGTTTTCACGCTCTGGTCTCTGGGTACCCCCCGCCCCCATAGCATCTCCACTGTGTGAGAGAGAACAGCACCTCCGGAGGCCGCGATGGTGTCAGCCCAGCCAACGTGGGATACAACAGACGCTAATTGTGTCCCCAAGGAGGTTTCCTGAAGTTGGGGTCACTCCACTGTGTCTTTCCTAAGTGATTTGTGCATAATCCACAGCGAGAACTGGAAGGGGAAATGCTGGACAGTCTCAACACAGTGGGCGGGCGGGCAGGCGGGGAAGGGGACACAGGGAGGGGCTTGAGGGCCCCAGTGCAGAAAAGCCACCTCTCCAAATCCCTGAGCCACTGGTGTCACCTTGATCCTGGACCCCCGACTCCTGAGCCCAAGGCTGGGATTTGCACAAGCCTGTCCCCAGTTGCCCTCAGCATAAACCCACTGTGTGCCAAGGCCATTAGGGCTGGTGTGTGTTTCCTCGAGGTAGGAGTGATCTACTCAGAGGAATCACGAGATGTACAATCGCAATTGGTTTCTCTCCCAAAATATACATTCGTGCTGGTTATGCACACACGCAAAGCACCGTATAATTCACACGGGCAAGCGAAGCAGCCCCATCTAGATTCTTGGGAAACGACCAGCTCTCAGATGAGCTGGCAGAGGCACACGATTCAGACATGACACCCATTTCTTTGGAATGATGCCTTCCCCATCCCCACCCCCACCCCCAGGGGCAAACGCGCCAGTTGGGCATAACGTTAAGTAACATTGGCAGGGGGCACCTAGGGTCCCTCCCGGCACTGCTTCTGGGGTCTGTGAAGATGGTGTCTTTCTTCCCTGCTCTCCCTCTCTGCCTCCCGTGGCCCCGGGGAAGAGTGGCGCTGGGGTCGGGGCGGTGGCACTTCTTCTGGCCACCTTCGGGCAGCGCCTCCAGCCGCTGCAATGCCCTCTCCCCAGGAGTTGAAAGAATCACCTGTCTCTTTTTGGCACCAGCACCCTCCTGAATGCCATGAGAAACCCGTGACCTTCACTCTGGTCTCCATGACGACAAGATGGTATATGTTTAATTAGTTCAGGCTTATTTTAGGACCGATTTTCTTTTATTTTAGGGCAATGCAAGCTATGATAACTGTAAGCATGTTTACGACGCGCGCGAGGCTTAGCTGAAATGTGCCAACAATTCTAGTCAAACAGATGGTGACCCCTGATTCAACTTGCCCTCTCATTCAATTATTCAGCTGTATTTAATTTTCCTCCGGGTGACTCACATGCCATGCCTCCATGTGTCCTCTAGGTGGCGGAAAAGACCATCTTTATGGATGCAATAAATTGTTGACAGCCAGGTCTCGGGGAATTTTCCCAGCCGGGCCTTGGCTGCAGGAGAGGATAATGAATTTCAACATTGGAACAATAGTTTCTGCCTAATATCAAATGATGTGAAAGGGTGGAAAAGAATTGGGTCAAATTGTATGTGATTTGGCCACAAGCTCTAAGTACTCTCCATTCTAATAAGAATTTTGAAAGACCTTCCAGGCTTAATATCCTCCCAAATAATTTGTTTGGAGTTCAAGGAGTATTAGAGTGTTAGAGCTGTTTTTATAATTGTGGAAATGTTCTGTTTTCATTTTGAAAACCTCTGCTATTTAATTTTTAGTGGCTGCCAGCCCACCTAGTCTGGGACTCGGGGTGAGGGGGAAGCTGAGCAGCGTCTCTGCTCTTTTCCTCAGTATTCTCTGATCTCCTTTCGTGTTCTCGGGGCTTAGCATTTGGAGCTGAAAACTGGATGTCCCTGTAAAAAGACGAATGGAATTGCTCACTAAATATCTTTGCAAAGATATGAACTTTCTAAGGAAGGAACCAAAGAAGCATGTGGTCACAACCCATACTCATTAAAGACTGGAATTTTTAGAACTTTTGGAAAATGAAACAATCTACTTAATTACCACCTGCTCCAAGCTGGTCCCCTAGCTCCCCAAACTCCTGCAATAGGAGGAGCTGTACCTCGGATGTGTTGCACTAACGCTTCCTGTTAATGGACATAGCTGGGTTAACTCAAACATGGAATTCAGGCCTTTATTCATATCTCATTCAACTTAAGAATTTATACCTTTAACACTGCTTTCTGGTTTTTTTTTTTTTTTTTGATTCATTAAGACAAGCTCATAGCATGTTACATGTTTATTTCCCCCCAGGGAATATCTCACTTTAAAAATCCTCTTGGAACATTGTATATCTTCCCTGTCCTGCATTTGATCAAACCACAAATAAAAGCACCATGTGTCCAACCAAAACCAAGCAGGGTCCACATGTGTGTGGAAGTATCAATGCAGAGACTGCTTCCAAAGACAATAAATTTAATTTCCATGGAGTAACGGGAGATATGTTCATTCTACCTGAAAATGCTCAGTTCTCGTTTCTGCTTAAGGGCAAAATCCTGGTGATGGAGAGGTTAAAACCACACGCACGGACTGTATTCCTGGAACTTCATTTTAAAGGCTTGGCTTTGGCTTGCTTTCATGCATTATTTTATCCAGCCAGGGCTTGGTTCAGTCGTTTCGCATTAAAGGGTCTGCATGTAAACCAGGAAATCTTTAGTTCAGGCAAGGGAGAGGGCTGTTACGCATCACAGGATGACTTCATAGGGGCTGATGGCTTGTGGGGGAGAGCCATGCGCATCCGAGAGCTGACCCCACTGCCCAGCAAGGTGGCCTCACCCAGCCTTGGAGGGCAGGCACGGTTGCTCCCTGTTTGTGGCTGGGATACTCACACTTAGCCTGGTGAGGCCATTTATGGTTTCGGTGAAGCTTCCAGGGGGTTAAGTGGGTATGGGGGCGGCGGTGGTGGGTATCTCACTCACAGCTACTCAGGCCACATAAACTGACCTTATTTAAACACCTTTGCCCTCTCAAGGCTACCAGATTGGGCTGGTCACCTGTCTCGTCTTCCCAGAACCCTCTTACCATTGGCACCACTAGATAACTTTGGGGGGGGGGCTTTCCCAGACTCTCACAAAGAACTGGGTAGAGCACCAAGAGGGTACAAGTGCCATCCCCCATGATAACCCGAGGTCCCGCGGCATCTGTTTCCCAGGCTTCCCAGGCTTCCCCGCCTCCCCAGGGGATGCAAGGATAGCCAGACCGGAGACCGGAGACCGAGGCTTTGGAATGAGCCTCGGGCCTCTTAGAAGCGCCGTCACCTGTCCTCCTGGTTGCTCTGTCAGAGCTGCTGGAGATGCCAGTTGGGCAGAGACGCCCAGACATCTGGGGGTTCTTACGACTGGGGAGTGTTTTTATTTGTGTGTGACTTGTGTGTATGCACAGGCTCGTATACACAAGAATCCCCGCTGATGGGAAATCAAACTCTAGGATCCCCGTCCGGTTTGGCTCCTTGCACACGGCACTGACAGCAGAGTGGAGGCCACATTGAGGGAGCAAGGAAAGGGAGGGCTGCCTGGAGAGGGGGAAGGCAGGGGACATGTGCGGTAGCCAAGTGAAGTTTAAAAAAATAAATCGGGAAAACAAGTCACGGCTTCTCTGGGCCTCTGGCTTCAGTCTGGGATTTGTCCATATTACATAATTGGTCCTGATGGTATCAGATGTTAAAATATGGTTCCCCCGCAAGTGCCACCTAGGGGGTGGGGACTGGGCCCCTCCAGGGCCGCCCTGACCTCCATCCCCTGCAGGCGCCCTGCCACCCGCCACCTGCCCCCACGGTCCTGTCCTGCCGTCTTGCTGAGTTCCCAAGTTACTCTGCCGCCTGGAACATCATTTGTTTTTCTTTGTTCGGAAGACATGCTACATGAGCATTTGCGTGAGGCCATCTGTATCTTTACAAGCAAATAATGGGCAGGTAGAGGCGGGTGGGTCAGGATCCTGACCCCAGGCCGGGCTCCTGCCTCATGGGGTGAAGGCCAGAGGAGGAAGTTCCTCCCTGGTGGGGCTCAGAGACCCGTCCGCGGGCCAGTGCAGGAGCCCACCGACCTCCCCTCCCCTCCTCTCGAGTCTCTGTCTCTGCCTCGCTGCTCCTGCTGCCTGGCTTCCCCCTCCCAGTCCCGGGGAGGGTCACTGAGAGGGGGAGGTCTCTCTAGCCAACTCTTCTGCAGCAGCAAGCAGCCCCCAACTCCCAGGGACTGCCTCCCTGTTTTTGGAAAAGGCCAACTCTTTTTTTTTTTTTAATTTTTCCTGAAGGTGGCAGTGAAAGAAAAAAAATGACTCGCTTTGAAGATTTAGGAATTTTATTACAAAACAGATGGAGCCAGCGTCCCCTTCATCCCCTTGCGCCCAGGGGCACCAACAATGGAAAGCCACAAAGTGGTGCTCACCTGGGCCGGGCCACCCCTCTCCCCTCTGACTCCCTCGCCGGGGATAATAGCGGATCGTAATGCCTGCCGGGAGGGAGCGCAGCTCGCGGCCTGTCAGGTACCTGCGCGTCTTCATGTCATCCGTCAGCATTCAGCCCCTCTGTCATCTCTCCTCAGCCTTCAGCGTCGCGCTCTCTCATCGTGTTCATTATCTCGGCTCAGGCCGGCCCTCCCCCGCTCCCCCCATCCAGTAAATGCATCTTTGTGCAACTCTCAGTCTCCGATTATGAATCGATGATCATGCGGTATAAGAGAGATAGATGGCTTTTAGTTCCATCTTGTCTCCCCTAATTGTAAAATATTAGTTACATTACACTGTGTCTTTTGATTAATGGAACTTATTTGGAGTAGCCTATCCGAACCCTCCCCCTTCTAAAGTCCTCCACTGACTTTTGAGAATTGAGTGATTTCACTTAAAGCAGACAAATAGGCCCTTCAGCGGGGAGATAGTGAGACTGCTACTGTGGGCAAGACAGGCTCCCTGCGTGCAGGGAACAGCCAGTGCCGGGGGAGGCTCCCAGGCCAGCCAGGCAAACACTGGGCTGCTAATACATGCCCGCGGGGAACTGCCTTCCCTTCCTTATTTCACCCCCTTTTTGGCAAACCTAGCCCATCTTGCTGACTTGCAAAACAGGATGTGAAACAAAATTGAATTAAAATTAAATAAATTGCAGATTGCCACATTCCCACACTCAGCCTGCGAGAAGCCAGTCACATCTGAACTTTGATGAATTCGAGCTCTCACTGGCCGGCTCCCTTGTCCCTGAGAAGGGCAGGGCAGCCAGGGGCATGTTGCAGCCCACAGCTGAATCTGTCCTTTAATGCAGCGTTCACCTTATTTGGCACTATTTACTTAAATATGTCTGTTGATAAAATCCTTGTCATACCAAAGGGAAGTCGGTGGCTAAATCCCTTCTTATAATCACTGTCTATCTTTCAGTGTAAATTCAAGGACACGTTCACTTTCAACCTATCAGCTCAATTAAAAAGGTCTATTTACTGTCGCTGTGTGTAATGTCTGTATCTCGGGGAAACAGGAAGACTGACTTCATAAACAAACTATCAGAAAAGGGTGCCGTAGATTAGGAATTCTAGGATACATCTTGATAGAGGCACTTTCAGGACACAGGCTATGTAGAATGCATGCGAATATTTATCTGTATTTTTGTAGGATAGTCTTAGTGCTTTATTCTGACCTTTGGATTTTTATTTTTACTTTTATTTGCATGATTCTTGTAGACACTGACTATTATGTATTTTCTGGGGACATGCTATTTCATTTAATGTACTAGAGGCAGAAGATTGATTTTATTATGTGTATAGGAAGCTGGTAATGTTTTACTTTATTTATTTATTTATTTTCGGGAGCATAACAATGTGTTTATGGCTGCCAGGAACAGTGAAGGGAGCAAAACAACGAAGCTGGAGCATAAAACCCACCCTGAGGAGTAGGTGCCCACAGACATGTAGGTCACAGACGGGCAGGCTGAGCCCACACCGCTTCAGCACCCCCTCGCCCCCCATGCCTGTCTGTGCGGGGACCTTGCGTGTGTCCAGAGAACCAAGGTCCGCGTCGGCTGTGGGTTCTCTCCCAGCTACCCGGAGTGCTGCTTCCTGTCACCAGAGCCTAGACTTCAGGTTTTATTTATTTCATTTTTCTGTGTGTTTTGAGTCCTTGCTATGGGGAAAGTGTATGCTTGAGGACTCTTTGTTCTGAGTATCAAGGGACCTTTTTAAATGTCAGCTGAGTTCGGGCTGTTGTGTCTCATAAGCCTCCTCGGGGCTTAAGATGTACTTTCTCCAAGTTTTCATTAGCGGCATCACTCAGTTACGCACATCCATCATATTTTGAGAGTATTTTATAGAATATTCTTACTACGGCGTGTGAATGCATATTGACAATTGTTGGCACTTTTATATATTCCACGATACACTTTTATCTGTTATGGATCCATAATACCAAATGTGTAGTAAAAAGCTATATCAAAAGGCAGTTATCCCACGTGCATAAAACGCTCTGACTTAGTCTCTTTAATTTTCTTACTGCAGCTTCTGAAACCCCCACTTCATCCTGATGGACTGCAGTATTTCATTTAAGAGAAGTGTGTGGCTGAGAGGGCGTGGAGTGACGGTGTTTCTAGGGCCAGCGGTGGCTCTAGCCCCAGGGAAGCCCCCGTGCTGGGGCTAAGAGCAGGTCATGAGGCACTGCACAGCCCTGGCTGCCCCACCTCCAGCCACCTTCTGCTGGAGACATATCACCCCAGGGGACATGGGCTGGAGAGAAGGCAGACAGAAACTTCAGGGACCTGGGCTCTGCCAAGGATCGGCAGCGGACATTTATGGTCGTAGCAGTTGGCAATGTCTGTGCTAAACTCTGGGTGGGTGTCACCAGGTGGATCTTGCCACCCTCAGGTGAGCCCCTCTAACAGATGAAGAAATGGAGGCTTGCAGCTGTGGGGAGCTCATCGCTCAAAGGCCGGGCAGCTAAGTTCTGGGGTCGGGCTGCTTGCATCCCATGTCTGGCTCTGCTGGTTCCTCTACCCTTCTGCATGTGTTTGCAGTAAGTCTGGGCTTTAACTGACTGCTTGATACCATCCCGTCATTTTGAGGATTCAGCGAGATGATGCCCCTTGTACCATCTCCGACACATCGTTAGTGCTGAGACACTGAGAGCCTGTGTGTGTGGGGGGGCATTTGGAAGCTCAGTTCTTTGGGTAGGCTTACAGATTGGCCGTGGTTATTGTGACAAGGTGGTCATCAGACAGGAAATAGAAATTTGGAGATTTCCTCTAAAAGGAAGACAGCCAGGGCCTCGGGACGGTGCATGGATGGGCTGTGCTTGGAGTGACCAGCAGGAGCTGTTGGGGTGGCCTGTAGCCCTGACTTCCCCATGCAAAACGTGGGTGGTGGTGTGGAGTTTCTCAGCCAATCACAAAGAGTGATGCATGTGCAAAGGAGAGAATGACGGCAGTGACGGTGGAAAGGAAAACGGGCACACGTGCCTGTTAGTTGGGGCTGCAAGGCACAGAATGAGGATTTCCTGCTCAAGACCAGAAAGTGGAAATTCCACTGTGGCTTGTTGTTTGGCATCATGTATTTTAAAAAATAAAATAAACATCTGGTTGTTTGAATGCAAGTGAGATTCCCCTGCTTCCTTCCTTGCACACCACCCTCCCCACCCCCATCTTAATTTCAGCCAAGCTGTGTGTGTAAACACTGTCTTAATTGATTTCAGGTTAGGGGAGTCTGAGAAACATGCTACAATTCAGAGCCCTGTGGTGCTGGACATCTTGAGGCGTCTCCAGAAAGCCAACAATAGGTACTTACTTGCTGGCCACCTACTGTGTGCAGGGTTTTGTCAGAGATAGCCTGGAGACAGATACCAACAAGGCTGGGCCACTGTCCTCCGGGAGCCTCCGAGCAGGGAAGAAAGTCTGCACGCGGACCAAGTCCTATCATTGAGGGGGAGATCAGGGCCCCTGGAGCGAGCAGGGGACTCCAGAGAAGAAGTTCAGGGGAAGGGACTAGAAGAACCTGGATAATTAAACTTTAGATGAATTTGGTAACAAAGCCACATTTATTTCCCATTCAGCTCTAATCTTAACAACACATCTATTTTGAGACTCAGGAAAGGCTCCAATTTGTAAAGTAAATGTTTGGTTGTTTACTAATGATCATATAAACTATTCCATTGGATCATTGACACTAAATGGCTTCCTCTCCAGTCTCATCCTTAAGCCAGGATCTCTGATGGTTTAGAGAAGAGGGGTCTGGAGTTGGACCACTTGGTTTCAAACACTAGGTGCCCATTTCCTGCCTCACCTGGGCACACCGCTGACTGCTTTCACATCTTGGTTGCTGCACCTGTGAAGCGAGAGGACCTACTCATGGGGCTGTGTGGGGACTATTAAATGTGATGACAAAGCCCGTGCGTGGATGCCATCCGTGATCCCAGGCTTAAAACAAGGGCAAAGAGTATCTGGTTAAAGTGCACCTGCTAGAAACAAAAACTGCCTTTTTTTAAAAAAGTGATGCTTGGTCCTTCTTTCCCTTCCAGTTTAGTCAATCACTTTAGAAGGAATTCTGTAGTGAATAAAGATACTGGCTAATTCTTATGAGGATTTTATGGCCTGCTCAGAACAGTCTGAGTGAGGAAGGGTGGAAGAACATGCCTCTCAGGTGGGGAGGGAGATCCATTTGCGTGTAGTCTAAATCCCTCCAGAACAAAATCTAGAGTATCTTCTCACAGTGAACCAACCAGCTGACCAGTTTGCAGAACAGGCCAAGAGGATCAGGATCCCTCTGTGTTAAGAGTGGGATCTGCTCTGGAGTCCACCTCTTCCTCCCTGGTGGCCCCGCCCCCTGCAGACGCGTCTGAAAGAGACAGACTCTGCATCTGTTCCAATTGTCCCAGAAGGTCTGTGGCTGGGATGAGCCGGCCCCTGTCCGTGTCCCAGGCCGCATGTAAAAGGGATATCTTGACAATAAAAATCTTCTTGTCACTGAGACATTCCTCAACTGTTAGCAATCAATTTGGAGGTAGGGGGGTGTGGGGTGGAAATACCAAAGGACATCAAAGAGGGTCTCACTCCCAGACTCTGCTCTGTTTCAAGGCTCCCGTAATTTGGGGAAGGTTGTATGCTAAATAATTTGTGAGCCTCCAAACACGCAGGTTATTGTTTGTGGACAGATGGTGTATCGCGTTTTATCGCTTTTCCTTCTGTGGGTCCTCATATGTGGGACTGATGTGCATTCTGAAGTCTTTGTCTCCTTGCTAAAATCTCTAATCTAAAACAGGCAATCAAGCACAGAGGCAGGGCTTCAGAAGGCATAATCAGAGTTTTAAAAGCAAAGGGGAGGGGGGAACACCAGAAATCCAAGTGCAGTTAGGAGGCAGATGTGTTTGCAGAGAATGCAAGAGGTTATTAGGGCATTAGAAGTGGACGGATGAAAGGGACTCCACTGCGCACAGAGAGAAGGCAGAGAGAGAGCCAGGCTGAGGCGACAGGCACCGGGGGCGCGCCCAGCGGGGCTGAGCCCCCACCTACCCCGGGAGCTGGAGCTGGGGCAACGGGGGTCTTTGTCTCCGCAGGCGGTCGTGTTGGGGCCTGGGAGGCCCCCTCTTGGAGCTGCGGCTGCCCTTAAGAGTTAAATCATGTTGATCTACAGGAAGGAAATGAAATAGACGAACCCGCTCCTCTTTTCTTCCTACGGATTTTTCTTTTTTATTCTGAAGATAGAATTACTGTTTGTAAGCATCTGAAAGTCATTAGAGGCCCTGCAGTCTGTCAGGTGCCGACGCAAGAAACTGCTGAAACCGAACGGGAGCCTGCACCGAGGGCTGGGAATTTGTCATGTGCTGATGAGCAGTTATAATAATATATGAGCAAATCACAAGCATTCTGCAAATTAATCAAATTTTTTTCCCCTTCTCCCTTGTCTCTGGGAGAGTGGCTTTGCAGGCAGACGTAGGTGAAGCAGTTTTACTCACAGATGGTCGCTCTGGCATCAGATGGAATTTATATAACAGTAATTCTGATTTCCTGCCAAAGTAGCAGTGCGCACACCAGGGAGATTGTAGAAGGCGAGTCATGTGGTTTTGCTGAGGTTGTTGTGGGAAGTTGAAGGGGGGAAATCTCAAATTTTCCTCTTTGCCTTTACTGTTTTTGCCTGAAGGGCCAGAAACGGAACGCCATTCTGCCATGGGCGAAATCCGTCACATCTTTTCTTGTGACTTGTGCTGAAAGAGTGCTTCGCAGCTGTTGGGACTGCTGGCGGTGACAGAGCCCCACGACTCCTGATCCTGGCCCCGTTCCTTACAAGACGGAGAGGGGAGCCGGTTCAGGAGGTGGTCGCACCGCAGGCTGGAAGGAGGCAGGGCTGGCGCCTGGCGCGCCGAGCTCACTTACCCTCCGCTCCCCGTGGCATTGCTAAACCTACAAGGGCTTTTCTTTTCAAGTGTTTTATTAAATGAAGAGTCTAACAACCCTCACTTTAATTACACACGGGCTCCGGGTATAATTCCTCTGGATTTATTCAAGTAGTTGAAAACGATGGTGCTGGTGATTAAACTGATCGTCTTAGTTTAGCAGCTCAAAAAACCCGGGAGCGCGTTGGTGTGTGAGTGTGCGTGCACGTGGGTCCTGGCCCTGGGTCCCGGGAGGGCCTCCCTTCAAGCGGACTCCCTCTTCTCCCCCTCAACTCCCCTCTCTCGAGGAAACCCTGTCCCCCCCGGGGTGGAGGGGACACGATTGACACTTTGGGGGCCACACTTCCGAGCGGCTCTCACGCAAGGTGCTGTCCCTGCGGAGGGAAAATGATACCAAGATGGCGTGTCGACTGCATTATGCAACGAAGTCCTGCTGCTGTGGGGCTTCTTCCCAACGTAAAGCCCTGCCCATTTGTTTTGGTTAACGTGACTACAGAGAAATAAGTGGATTAGACGGAAACTTTAGCATGCTTCATTGCAGCTGGGTGCCGACATCTGTCATTCCTCAGCCGTATTCTGGATCATGCCAGCCAGAGAAAGCAAAGTCTGACACCTTTGATTTGAGAGAGAGCCTTTTATAGGGGGAAGAAAAGAGTACCGTTTCCTTTGTGACTTCACAGGAAAAGCCACCTCTCTCCCGTGCTTTATTTATTTAATTTTATTTTTTGGCAGGTGACAGCATTAGTGGCACTTGGAGGGCGTTGAACGTTGAAAAGTTTATGTTTCCATCTCCCCTTTTTAGTTTGTTAAATTTTCCATTGTTCGCGGTACCGATTTGTTGAATTGGGCATGATAAAATGTAGCTATTTAAAATATATTCAGTGTGCCCATCTATATGGATGTACACTGTGGGCATGGATAGTGGGTGTCTGATTCTTTTATGAAAAGAGGAATGTGCGATGCTGTCTCTCACATAAACTCGCATTAATAGGATACAACAGCCCTGAAATCTGATGGAATATGACTGGTCCTGCTACACTGTTTTGGTGAGATCTGCAACCCACATGAGCCTGCCTGGCCCCTCCCCCAAACCATATGAGTCCTCCTCACCCCCTAAAATGTACTGTGTTTACAAAAGATGAGCATGGGGAGAGTGGGTGGTGAATTGGCCACAGATAACCCTGTAAACGTACAGCGTTCTGTGTTGGGTGACTTTGTGGGTTTGCCCCCCACCCCACCCCCCGCCCCATGCTCCGTGTCTTTTCCAGGGTGGCACTGTGCATACCACATCCTTGGCACAAGCCCAGTTACAACATTGCCCCCTCCCCCCAATATTTAAACTGTCTAATAAAACAGAACCTACAATTAAGGGTTGATGTGTTCATCTTAAGGGACACAATGGAAAACAGGAAATGATTAAACCAGCAGAGACCACCCACTTGTTTAGTTCACTGGGTGTGTACAAGAATGCAATTTATCTGCCACGAGAAAAACCACAGGAAGACTTCACCCAATGACCTGCCCCACCCAAAGGAGGTGAAGCACCGGGTGTTAGACTCAGGCAGTTCTCAGGGGTTGAGAACTGGGGTCCCGGTGCCAGGCAGGTGGCTGCCTCTGGGAAGATCTTGCCAGACCTCTTCAAGATAAACTGGAAATCTGTATTTTTACATGAAATCTCTTTGTTCTGAAACATTGGTAATACCTTAAATCTTTTAAAAACTAGCATTGGGGACAAAACAATAAAACTGTGGGACTTCCCTGGCCATCCAGTGGTTAAGATTTCATGCTTGCAGTGCAGGGGTGTGGGCTTGATCCCTGGTTGGGGAACTAAGATCCCACATGACATGAGGCAAAAAAAAAAAAAAAAAATTCACTGGAGAAACCAAGGACATAGAAAGCTAAGAATAAAGACAAGCTTAAGAAAAATGTGTGTGCCTCCAGCTTGTGACTTCTGAGGAGGGCGAAAGCATGTATATCCAGAGTAGCCGTGGACTCCGTGGAGCTGGCCCATGGTCACCTGGGCTCTGGGGCTCCGGTGAGGTAGGGGGTACTGTCCCAGCACCACACAGGAAGTGGCATGATTGAGGATGCTAGGGAGGGCCGTGGGGCAAGAAGACTTGTTCATGGCACTGTGATTGGGAGACGGAGACCCAAGGTGACCCAAGGTGCACCTGGAAATGATTGAGCTCTTGTGAGTCCTTCACAGATGTTGGGAGGAATGCAGTGGCTGGGACTGGGAACCCTGGGGGCCTCCAGAGCCCAGAGCACTTGGATTTTCCTGGTGCGGAAGTCAGGGCAAGGCAGAGGGCATGGTCCAGGTGTGCAGGGAAGGTTCTGCAGGGCCACCTCTTGGGAGGTCCTCTGAAGAAGGATGCCAAGCTGGATGGAAGGAAGCAAGGTGGGAATGTGTCCTTGCAAGACCAGAAGCTGGGACCAGCCTCTTTAAGGTCAGGGCTGCCCACTCCAGGGTGTCCCTCAGGCCTTCATGAAGGCAAGAACATGGAGCAGGGCAGAGGGGCACCCAAGGCAGGCCCGAGCCCTTCCTAAGAAGCCACCCAAAGGGAACAACTCCCAGCTTCTGGTATCCATTTTGAGATGTGCATGGCAGGCATCTCCAGCCCCCTAAGGGAAGGGAGAGACCCACCACGCCCAAGTCACAGGAAGCCATTAGTGAGCAGTCCCGACAGAACTCAGTTAAAATGCCTACTTGTGTGGGCCTTTGCTAAGTGCCTGTGGGGCTCTGACAGCTGGGTCCTGAGAAAGGCTTCAAGGAGCTGAGGCTTTGGTGGGATCTAATTGGAAAGAGATTTGGGGGTTGGCAAATTCCTGGTGGCAATGGCAATAAATATTAGGTAAAACAGGGTTGCAGGTTGGAAAGTCAGGCTGAGGAGGCAAGATGCTGTGGTCATCAGAGGAAGTCATCAAAGGCTGGAGAGCAGAGGTGGATGCAAGCACAGAGGGGATCTGGGGACTGGTGTGATGTGCAGAGCAGGCCCACTGCCTTTTGGTCCTGAGTCTTTCTCCTTGCTGTTTCTGGGGTGGTCTGTTGACCCAGTGAGTCCGATGGTGCCAGAGGTGGTTCACATGGAGCAGGGCTGGCTGTGACAGCTTCTGTTAAATGCCTAGCATCTGCCTTATTGCCACAGGAACTTCAGAGAACTGCATTTAGCCCAGTATTCCTAAGGAGGGGAAGATGTGGATATCAACAGAAGACGCTGCATTGGCACCTTCTAGTTTTGTCATCGCTTGAGTACCACCTTAATAATTTTACTTGCTATTTATTAAAAGCGTATCCAACTTTGATTCACTCATTTTTTTCCTAATGCTGTTAACCTGAAAGTGGTCAGTTCCGTTCCATCTAAAATCACCCCTGTTAGTGTGGTTTCCAAGTATCCCCTTGCTGGAAATGTTGGGAGAGAGAAGAGTTTCAGAGGGCAAGGTTTGCTATGTGACAATGGAGAAGCTGCCAGCCTGTCTGTTCTCCAGCTCCCACCTTGCGTTCTCTCTCTTTGGCCTCTCCTAGCATTTCTTTCAGGATTAAGTGCGCTCACCCAGAGACAAACACTGGGTATTGTTAGAGCATTATTATATTACACATCTAAAAATCTCCAAAAAAGGAAAGTAAGTTCATCGACCCTTTGAAGGTTATTTAATGATAAACATAAATGCTTTCATAAAATCTGGGGAATGATTTAAGATCTCGGATCAATAGTTGCCTGTGAGTGCTGGCGGCCAGGCCTGCGCTGCAATCTGGCTCTCCTGACCACCCAGGCAGGCTGGTGGCTCGCTGAGCGCAGAGACAGCCCGGGGCAAACAAATAAACAGAATTTAAGGCAAAATCTGCATGGCGTGGGCCAGAGCATGGGAATGAAGTTGCTAAGGAAGAAGCCACTGTGAGGTCAGCAGGAGGGAAGGGCAGGGTCTCCTGAGGTTGAGTTATGAGCTCCTGGGTTGCAGGGGGCGGGGGGGGGGGCGGGGAGTGGGGGTGCAGAAGAGGGGACAGGGTTGAGCTGGAAGGGTCTGGAGGACTTTGACATTCCTGCCAGATGCTCTCTTCTGCAGATACCTCCTGGAATCCAGTCTCATCTTCTCAGCTTTCACACTAACTGAACTTGAACCTGAAGCTGCAGAGAGGAAGCGAGACAGTGGGTTGAGCCCTGTCTAAGAGGGAGCTGCAGTTTAAGAGGGAGCTGGTGCAAAGCTGAGTTTTCTGCCTCTCTGGCTTCGTGAGTCCAGACACACATGGAGCCTCTCAGAGCCTCAGCGTCCTTTACTGGCAAGTGGAGTCCTAACACCTGACTCCAGCACTGGCATTGGAATGACAGTTCCAATTCAAGACTCTCACATAACAGGCACTTAATAGAAGGAGTATTTTAATATGCAAAACCATAGCGAACAAACGCTGATGTAAGTCTTCCTATGTGCACACATTGTGCTAAGCATTTTACTAGTCTTTTCTCCTCAAATCCCCACAACCCGATGAGTGAACTATTATTAGGAGTACACCCATTTTACATGGGTGAAAAAGCTAAGACTTGGGAAGTTTGAATAGCTAGCCCAAGAGCACGTAACCTGTAGAGACAGGTAAGGTTCGAATCCAGGTGTCTGGCTCAAGAACCCAGGTTCTTCATACTGGACCAGAATACCATGAACACTGTATCCTGGTAGGGCTGCTCCTCCTTCTAACATCTAACATTTGTAGGGTACATCGATTACAATTAATGACTTAGTATTGATACACTATTACTAAGTAAAGCCCACATTTCACTCTTACCCAGTGTTCTTTCTCTATTCCAGGACCACATTTCATTTAGGGGTCAGCTCTCCTAAGGGCCCTCCTAGCTGTGACAGTTTCTCCATATTTCTTGGTTTTTGATGACATGGCTATATTTGAGACATACTATATAGAATGTTCCTCAATTGAGATTTCTCACGGGTGGACTTGGATTGCGGGTTTGAGGGAGGAAAGCCACAGAAATGAAGTACCTTCTCATCCCATCAAATCAGAGTACGTGCTCTCCGCCTGACCTTGGTCACCTGGCTGAGCTCATGATTGTCAGATGTCTGTCTATACAGTTCCCCTTAAGTGCTTTCCACACTGCAGTTCTGTGCAGGAGGTCACCATGCAGCCAGCACAAAGCAGTGGGAGTTTCAGCCACCTCCTTCAGGGGGAGCGCCGTTAGAGTAAGTGGTTTGGAATGTGTGAGGCCTCTGTAGTTCTCCAAGTAGGTATCGATACATATATAGAGCTTCCCTGGTGGCTCAGTGGTAAAGAATCCGCCTGCCAATGCAGGAGACCTGGGTTCAATTCCTGGGTCAGGAAGATCCCCTGGAGAAGGAAATGGCTACCCATTCCAGTATTCTTGCCTGGGGAATCCCATGGACAGAGGAGCCTGGCGGGCTACAGTCCATGAAAAGTAAAAGTGAAAGTTGCTCAGCTGCATATGACTCTTTGTGACCCCATGCACTGTAGCCCCCCAGGCTCCTCTGTCCATGGAATTCTCCAAGCATGAATACTGGAGTGGGTAGCCGTTCCCTCCTGCAGGGGATCTCCCTGACCCAGGAACTGAACCGGGGTCTCCTGCATTGCAGGCAGATTCTTTAATGTCTGAGCCACCAGGGAAGCCCTGGGGTCACAGAAATGTCAGACATGATTTAGCAACTAAACAGTACCACCACCAGCATTTATCTTTTGTTTTATTTAGCTGGTTTGGGTCTTCATTGCTGCACGAGGGCTTTCTCTAGCTCTGGCAAGTGGGGGCATACTCTCTAGTTGCGATGCATGGGCTTCTCATTGCACTAGCTTGTCTTGTTTTGGAACCCAAGTTCTAGAATGCACAGACTCCAGTAGTTGCAGCTTGTGGTCTCCAGAGGATGGCGCTCAGTAGTCATGGGCTTAGTTACCCGTCGACGCATGGAAGCTTTTCCGACCAGGGTTCTAACCTGTGTCCCCTGCATTGGCAGGTGTATTCTGAACCGCTGGACCAGCGGGGAAGTCCTCTATGTAGGTACGGATTCAATCATTTGTTTATGTCAGTGTGACTTGTGGGTGCTTATTTTATACTTCACCATTTACTTCGTTGCTGAAGCTGTTCCAGCTCTGGCCACTGGGGGCTCTCTCACTGGACTGCGTGCTGCTCTGATACCCCCACCAGCTTATGGCTTTGGAACAATTCCTTACTCTACGGCATGAAGTGCTTCAGGATCGCCTTGTGTATGTCCTGCTCCAGCCCTGGAATTAGCCATTTCCCCAAGAAGCCCTGGCTCCCTTTCTTGAGAATAGTGTTAGAAGTCAAGTTCTGGGCTAACTGTCCTTGTTACCACTGGGATGTCATGGGTTCTGGGCCCTCTCCACTGAGAAAAAAGAAATATTTGTGTGTAGACTAACCCCTGCATGTACCCACGTCTCTACTATACATATTAAGCTACACACAAGTTCACATTGATGTCTCCAATCTATTACCACATGGATCAAAATTCACTTTTAAAATTGTAAAATATTTTTCGATAGTGTTTTAAATTAAAACCCAAATCACAGGAAATTTAAAACCTAAAATTATTTATCCTAAGGATATTTCAAAGTGTTTTAGCATCTTTGATTAGACGGATGAATATTTTTTTGAAAACTGAAAACATAAATTATGTACCTGATTAGAACCATTCTTGCCTATTTAGAATTAGGGAAATAAAAAAAAATATATATGGAGTGTGTGTTACTGAGAAATGGCTCTTTCTATCAGCTCAGGCATGTTCTTGTATATTTTTACCCATTTCTTTGCCCCAGCAGAGCGTGTTGAAACTTGAAGGATGGCCGGGGTCCTGGGCAGGGACTCCCCAAGCTGGCAGCTTCAGGGTCAGACAGAGCAGCAGACAGTCAGAGGGAGCAGCAAGTGAGGGCCAAGTGGAGACAAGCACCACCTTGGAGGCCTGACCGACAGGCCAGCCCAGTGGACCACCAGCCTGGATTTCTCCCAGGTCCTCTGGGCACAGTCCTCCTCCGGGAGGCTGTTCTCCACTCATAAAATCTGCCCCATGTGTAGAGCCATTTTCTTTCCTACTAGCATGCAGTTTGCAAAGGTTTTTGTGTGTGTACTAAGTCACTTCAGTCGTGTCCGACTCTTTGCACCCTATAGATTGAAGCCCAGCAGGTTCCTCTGCCCATGGGATTCTCCATGCAAGAATACTAGAGTTGGTTGCCATGCGCCGCCCCCCCGCCCGCCCCGCCTCCAAGGGGATTTTCTCAACGCATGAATCAAACCCGTGTCTCTTACATCTCCTGCATTGGCAGGCAGGCTCTTTACTGATAGTACAAGTGTCCTTAGTTTCAAGGAATCCAAAGGGCTCTGGGTGGGGTGCAATAGGGGCAGGGCGGTTATTAAGGAGTCTTGTTGGTACTTCCTAAACCTCATTGCCCTGTGCATGTGAGCTGCCTCTGAGGGCTACTTCTCTCCAGGTCATTACCAGGAACTTTCTAGAAGACAGCACCATAGAGCATGACTGGGAGACCTTTTGGTGGTAGTTTAGAAATACTCCATGATCCTGTGCGCCAGAGAGGATGTTGCAGAAAATGAGCGTGTCACAGGTGGGTCAACCGTGGGCTGTGGCAGGGCCCGATGCTGCTGGTCCCCAAGATTCTTCCTTGGTCAGCCTGGGTTTTCTCATGCTTTCTGGCTTTCTTAAGGGTCTACACTCACCCAAGGTATATGTGGGTGTGGTCAGGGCTGATCTAGAAGCCACGGCCACAATGTTCCTCTTTATTTACCCACTGTCTTTCTCCAGTTATTTCAACGAACAATGAAAGGCACCTATGAGATTGATCCGAAAAGCTTGCCTGGTGTGAGGGATGGCTCGGCAGTGTGAGGACACGGGGGGATCACCCCATCACTGTTTACCTGTCCCAGGGAGCCCCCTCCCCACCACTTGTATACATGACCATCTTCTAGATGCCTTTGCTTGTGTTGACCGTGGAGCATGAACCGTGATTCTGGGGACTGCTCCTCTCCACCCTAGGACGCCCTTGTTCCAACATCCAGAGTTGTGCCTCTGTCACCACGTGTAGGCCTGGCTCTGGAAAACAGCATATGTGTCTTTCCTCAAGAATGTTCCTTCTCTCCTGTGAGTTCCCCTGACCTTTGAGCCATCTTTCAACTGGGAACTGGAGCCTTGCTCAAAGCTGGGATGTCCTTCCTTCATGAATGATTGGCCTTCCTCCTCCCACTTGGGTCTCTAGTGGGTTGCAACTCTTAAAGTCAGCCTTTAGGCATGTGAGCAACCGTTCAGCATGTACTGGGTAGGCCTGTGTCAGGCATGCGGAATAGATGCCCTTCTCACCTTCTCAGCACTAAAAGTTCTACGTCATTCCAACAGCAATCTTCTCAGGCTAATGCTTGCAGCAGGTGTTCAGTGTGGGCTCCTGGAAGTGGTCTGGGGTCCAGGAGCTGTGTGATGGGAGCTTTGACAGAGAGCTTACAACCCTGTGGCTTGGTGCCGGCCATGTGCCCAATGCCAGCCTTTGATGGCAGAGGCCACGGTCGTTCTTGTGTCCATAAAGAGTGTGGCACGTGACACGTGTGCAATATCACACATTACAGTACACACTCGTCCACAGAGGAATGCACTCTCTCCTGGAGCACCCTTGGGTCCTGATCAAAGACACCCCTTTGTAGAGAATTTCCACAGGTGGTGTGTAGGGAGTGACAGGAGGGAGTAGAGACGTGATCGTCTGTTTTGAGAAAACCTGAAGGTGGAATTCCTGATCAGGACCCAGCTAGCTGTGCCAACCTGACTTTGGACAATTATTTAATCTTGGTTTTCTTATCCGTAAAATGGGGAGATGTTTCTCTACCATATATCCTCACTGATAGTCAAGAGGACCATTGAGGCAATTCCTGTAAACGTGCTCTGATGAATGGGTGTCGGATGTTTTCTCATCACTAAGCACCAGAGGCTGGTCACTTACCTCATCCCAACTCCCCTGTCTGCCGTCACGCACCTGAGCAGAAGCCACCAGCATGGAAAGTCTGGAAGCCTCATGGATGCAGCCCCGGCTCTTCCCTGAACCCAGCTGCCCACAAGTGCAGAGCTGTAATGAATGGATGGTCCCCCAAGGGCAGGCATTTTCCTTTCCTCCTCAGGTACAGGGAGAGAGCAGATATTTCCATCGTAGCAAGTAAGAAAAATATCTCGTTTCCCCAGTTTTGTTATAAACAATGTACGGCTTGCTTTCTCCTTACTCCTCTTGACCCTCCACACTGTATACATATTTATATATTATTCATAGTGGATTAAAAATGAATGTGCTCTTTACCACGGCTCTACAGTGCTGTGACAATACAAATTAACGTATGATGTACTTACTTTTCGCATGGCTGTGATGGGAAATGTTGATGGGCTCAAAGTGAGAGACAGAGAGAGAGATGGGAAGTGGGGTGATGTTGGGGGCTCACATCTGGCCACAGCATCAGGGTCCGAGGTCCTGCCTTCAGACGGGGATGGGGGCTCTTTGGGGCAGCAGCCTTGCTGCAGAGCTGGACAGGCCTTCCCCCCTGCAGTGAGGTGCAAGCTCCACAGGGGGTCCTGTGGGCCCCACCCCTGCCCAGCTCCCACCAAGCTCCACCTTCACCACACTGGAAGCACCAGCTTGCAGGCCCCTGCACCCACACAACCTTTCTGCTTTTGTACTGAGGTCAGGCGAGTCTCTCTGCCTGGGATAGCATGCTGCTCCTCTCCTTTTCTCTTGGCTGCCTCCCTCTTTCCTTCATCCATCCATCCATCCATCCATCCATTCACCTGTCCTTTTGCTTGAAAAATACCTGATGGAAATCTGTAACATTCCAAAGTCTCTACTAGGTAGTAAGAAATATCAATAATTAGAAAGCAAACAAACAAACAAAAAAACAGAGCAAAAGCAAAATTCCACAGTTCCTGAGTCCTGGAGCTGACTGTCTTATGGGGCAGACAACATAACTGTTTGTTGATCTACTCTTGTTGGACACTCTACTGTGGAAGAGGAGAGTTTGCTGTGATGAACCTCAGTGGGTCTGGGGTCATCAGGGGAAGCCTCAGGCAGCTGCACTAAGAATGGGATTATCGTACTTCCATGAAGCAGGGGAGGGAGCATTCCGATGCAGGAAATGAGACAGGATTGGGCAGAGGTCCTATGGCAGGAAAGAGAATAAAGCATGTAAAGCATCTGGAGAACAGAGACGGTCCTGTGGTCAGAGGCAGCAGCTCGGGGGCTTTGAGGGCAAAGAGGCTGGAAGTGCATGCAGGGGCTCATATTCCTCCCGGCTGAGCTCTCGGAGCCCCCAACCCCCTTGACCATCTCCCCCACTGCATGGCCTCAAACTGCCAGCCCCGCACCAGAACAGGATCCTCCAGACACGATATCCTTCCCACATGGACCTGTGACCACAGCCCAGCCCACATCTGCTGAACTTCACCAAGGGAAATACTACCAACAACGACTTCCTTGCTAACCACGACTTCCTTGCTAACCACGACTTCCTTCGGACTCTGAAGGTCTTGCAGATCCCCAAACCCCCAGTCAAAAGCAGGAGCCCCAAAGAGAGGCTATTTCAGGCTTTATCCCCGACTATCTGGGATAAGATCACCTAGGACAGGCAGGCTAGTACAAAACTGGCACAGGGAAGTCTTGTTGAATGAGTGCTTTTGATGAAGAACAGAGCATAGCCTCTCTTGACCAGTTTTACTTAGATAAGGAACGGAATGATAACAAAGAAATCAGCAATTACAGCAAAGACAGACAGCTGACATTTGCAGAGCTCTTTGTCATTTACAAACTTGACACACTGTCTCCTCTGATCTTCACAACAGGATTAGGGTGTCAGTATTCATATTATTCCCCCATTTCCAAGATGTAGAAACTGGAGCCTTGAGAGATCAAATGCTCGCTCAAGGTCAGACAGAGGGGAAACCTAGTCTTGGGTGTTAGTGGCCTCTCAGCCTCACGAAGGGGTGATGCTATGCTTTGAATGCAAGGTCCTGGTCAGACTCACACTGGCCACTGTGGGGCAGGAGGACACCTGAAATCAAAAATGCAAAACAGAGAGCTCTCTGTGGTCAGGCCTCTGCAGGAAGGGTCTCCTGTGTTCAGAGGGGCCAAAGGCCGCCCTAAAGCAGAGTGCTTCCTTGTGGGGCTGAACTTGAGAAAGGCCAGTGTGTTCATATTCTCCTCAAATGGGGAGCTGGCTGGGGTGGGTGCCCTTACTCTTTTAAATTCAATCCAAGAAAGGCTGTTAGACTCAACTCTGTCTTAAAGCCTTTGCTGCTTCTTAGAGATTGATGGACAGTAGTAGCATCTTCCGGAGAAGGCAATGGCACTCCACTCCAGTACTCTTGCCTGGAAAATCCCATGGACGGAGGAGCCTGGTAGGCTGTAGTCCATGGGATCCCTAAGAGTCAGACACAACTGAGTGGCTTCACTTTCACTTTCCACTTTCATGCATTGAAGAAGGAAATGGCAACCCACTCCAGTGTTCTTGCCTGGAGAATCCCAGGGAGGGGGGAGCCTGATGGGCTACTGTGTATGGGGTCGCACAGAGTCGGACACGACTGAAGCGACTTAGCAGCAGCAGCAGCAGCAGTAGCATCTTCATCTCTACCTATAGGCCCAGGTGAATGGCTACCTCCATCTCCGGTGGTGCAGGCAGCATGGCTGGTCTTTCTTCTCATTAAAATGTGCCAGATGGAAGTTTGCAGTGTGTCACCCTGAGGGCTTCTCCCCAGGGGATGTGTTGACCTACCTCCGTCTGGAGATCTGATTTCCTTGGAGCCCCACATCCACCTTAGCAGGAAAGTAAGAAAGCTCCCTCGGATTTCCACGGCCCTCTCGCTGCCTCTGCCTTCAGGTGGGTCCTTTGTTCTGTCACACGTATTGGAAAAGCACAGTGGAAATTTCAGTGGAGCTCTCAGCTGTGGGGTTTGTTCTGAAAGTGTAGGGTATGTTCTCTGACCCAAAGGTAACAGATCACTGATACCAGGGGCTGTGCCAATACCAGGGGCTTTGCATGGACAAATGGTATAGAGAAATTGGAAACTTTTCATCCAGATTTAGCTAGACTGGGAAATGAATCAAGTTTCCAAAAGTGCTTTGCATACCAACAGCTTTCTCTTTGGGAGTAAATGTTCCCATCACCAAAGGATCAACCTTTCACTTACATCCTATTCTCGGGGGAACACAATGCTTTCTTCCGGCTGCATCGCGGCTCCTCACAATCACCTTCCCTCAGGATGGACGGCTCATTTCTTCAAAGCTTTTCTTCCACCTCAGTCTCATGGGAATCTTTCAACAAACCATTTAGAAGGGGGTGTGTGTGTGTGTGTGAGAATCCTAAAAATTCATATAATTCTTATAGGAATTTTAGAAAATTAGGAGATCTGAGTACTTTATACACATTTGAAGTTTGTTTTAAAGTCGAACCATCCAAGTTCACTCTATTTTAAGTTATTCATCTGAGCTATGGGGTTGATATTTTTGACATAACAGTCATAAAGCTCAAATATAAGGATAAACATACAGACATGTATGTGAAAACCTGTGGGACAGAGGCTTTTGGGATCTTCAGGTACTACTATTACCTACAGTGCTTCCATTTACAAAGTACAATGTAAGATCAAGGTTTATCGTGGTTCCAGTATTGTACAGACTTCCTTCTACAAATGTACGCATGCATAACATTATACCTTTATATATAACTTTTCAGCTCACCTAAGTTAAAATAAAAACTACTTCAGTGCTAATGGTTTGACCACTAAAGTATCCAAATATGCCAGAATTATTGTATATCTTTGACTCTCCCAAGATATAGATATTCAGGTATAACCATAGGATAAAAATCATAATTAAGATTCAAAATCAGTTGGTGACAAAATTTTACTAAGTGCTTTTATGCCCAGTTGGCCAATTCAAAAAAGCTTTTATTGTGAATAAAGGTGATATCTCAGGTTCTCCGTTTGGTTTGCCAAGATGCATGTGGTTCCCACAGTGACACAATTTGCAGAGAGGGTGGCTTCCAAAGTTTGGAGCATAGATTCATACAGAAACAATAATAATAGGAAGTATAATAGGCAACTTTGACAGATGGGAAGAAACAGTGGAAGAATGTAGGAACCTAATGAATCACGGTGATCTAAAGTAGATTTATTAAACAATACCATGGTTTGGTCATTTGCTTCACGGTTCTGCAAGCCTCTTTGGATTACAGTGCCAAGAGTTTTGATTTTATTTATTTATTTTTAATTATTATTTCGAGTTTTTAGCTCCAAAGTCTTGTCATGATGATTTTCCCCATCTGTAACTTATTGCCATAAAATAAGTGAATTGATGAGTTAGCCCCAGCTGTATCTGAGCCATGTGAGAAGCTTTGGACAAAACTTTAGAAATGTTTCTTAGGCTTCCTGAGGGAAGTCTCAACTCTTCTCTCTGGTTCTCTGAATGAACTTGAGTTGGTTCCTATGCCTCTGGCTGCAGACTTGGGCTGTCCTTCCTTCTTACTCCCACTCAAGAGCTGCCCTATCAGAGAACCTCAAACCACCTCACTGAGCCCTGGGCATAACTTCATGTCCATAGGGATGACGACTTCATGAGTTGGATGGTTGAGCCTCGGGATCTGTTGGAAACTCACTGACACCCAGCTTAGTGCTGATGAAGATTCATGATTATGGTGGAGAGAACGGGCATGGCTTTTCCTATCTCACTGCCATTGATCAACACCAGGATTCTTCCCTTCAGTCTATGCTTTAACTCCAACATGATGAAAAGTAGGGCCATATACTCTATTCATAAATATCCTAAGTCCACTAGAAACAGAGTCTCAGTTTTCTCCTTCTGCACCAACCCAGATTTTTCCCTGTCATCTGTATGAGGGGGTGACCAAACCCTAAGGATGGGGTTGGATAGCAGGAAGGCAGGAGGCAAACGGTACTCACAAAGGCTTCTCTTACTTGATAATTGTGGTCCAGGCCCCTCCTTCTGACAGTCTGTGCTCTTCTTGCTGTGGTAGGCCGTGGAGAAGGGCCAAGAGCAAGTGTGTTCCACTCTATGGACTTACGCAAGTAGGAAAGTTGATCAAATTCAGTCTTGTGTTAGGTACAACAATAGAAACAAGAGAAGAGAAAACTCTGTCTGAAAATTTGTAATTCATTGAAAAAAGGGCAAGGGGAAACAGTAAAATAATAATGCAATCGCTGCAAACAGTTCATACCCGTTTGTTCTGTGCCAAGCAAAGGGCTTGGCACCAGTGATTTTAAGATGGCTATGCTTCCTGCCTCAGGAGCTCACAGTCTATCATGGCGGCTAATGCACACACACACCGCAGTCACACGAAACAGAGCCTTGAAAGGAGAATGGGGTTTGGGTCTGCAGAGAACAGAAGTGATGTCTCAGGGAGAAGGTGGCACAGTCAGAGCATGGGGACCCTGCAGAATGAAGCCCGTCTGCAGAGACCATCTAATCGTTTGGTTTGGAGTGGGCAAACAGGCGAAGCTCCTGGAGACAGGAGAGGTGTTGGGACTGAGCTGTAAAGGCGAGGGGGTAGGTGGTCATTAAAGATTTGGACAGGGAACTCAGAGCTGAGCTTCTGTTTTAGGTACTCACTCTGGTAGACCTGGGGAGGATGGGCAGGAAATGGGGAAACTGGAAGCAGAATGCTCTCCTGCAGGCTGCCATGTTCATAGTCTAGCACGAGCTGGTGTACACCGGACCAGGCTCAGAAGGGGATTATGGGAAGTAGAAAGATTCAACAGGTAGAATGGATTTGACCTGGGGGCCAACTGGCTAGGAGGGAAGATGGAGAGAGCTAGTTCCTGAAGCCCACTAAGAAAGGAGCAAGAATCTAGTGCTGTGTGCAATTTGGTGAGGAAATGAGTTTCAGTTCCAAACATTTGGTTGCTCTCCAATTTCTCAAGAACAAGACTGCTTTGCTAAGTAGATACACAGGACTTCTGCTATTATGCTCTAGAAAAAGTGATGAATATGCTGTTCAGATGTTTTCTGGGGTAAACAATTGGGCCCATTTATTTGCTTGTTTATTTTCCTGAGCAAATGAAACCCAGCACTGGGTCTTGACCTCTTTGGGTGCTGGGTGGGACAGCACTCACGGGCTTCCAGGAATGGCATATCCACAGCTTCCCAGCATTGGGCAGAACGCATTGTCCCATTAGAACTTCCCAAACTAGATGCTTTACTGGTTCCTAAAGACAGCAGAGATGTGTGCATGTCTGTGGTGCATCAGAACAGAGAAATGAAGCCCGAAGGAGCAGGTGGATTTTCACAAGAATCCATCTTCTGTTCTTATTTACAGCCTTCCTGGAGTCCGGGCGTCACCATTCAAAATTGAACTTCTTTAAAACTAGGCTGGCCTTAATTATCTGAGTGTCCCAGTTCTTGTCTGATACTGTCTGCTGCCTCCTCTTGAAACAGAGCTCCCCAAATTCCTCCAGCTTGGCACTTCCACTCCACCGAAGAGCGAGGCTTGGGGAACACCCCTCTCTCACCCGACCCAAAACACACTTCCTGGTCATGCTTGTCTTGCTTATCAGTAGAGTTGGTGGGGACATGAGGAAGTGAACTGGCTTGGAGATGAATCAGCATCCCAGATGGAGGGATTTATGGGTTTTCTTGGTATGGAGCTAGGGTCACAAAGTCTAGTCCAGGGCTCAAATCCACCTCCTGTCTGTTCTCATACAGCCTGTGGAGCTAAGAATGGTTTTTACATTTTTAAATGGTTGGGAAAAAAAGCCCAACAAGAATAATATTTCATCACATATGAAAATTATATAAAATTCAAATTTCAGTGTCCATAAATAAAGTTTTGAATTTCATCAACAAAAAGTTGGAAATTTATTTCCTCTCTTGTTATATAAGTATCTACGTCATATCTTTGATCTTGGCCTGCAAAGTCTAAAATCCTTGCTATCTTACTGTTTATAAAAGAATTTCCAGGTGTTGGAACTTTCTTTTCTCTCACCTAGAAAGGCTGAATTAAAAACCCTGGCTAGGATGGAAAGATCTTTTAAATCCTTGTCCAAGTTATTATTATTATTATTTGGTAACTTATTGTTTGAGGCTTTCCTGGAGGCTCAGCAGTAAAGAAGCCACCTGCCAATGCAGGAGACATGGGTTCAATCCCTGGGTTGGGAAGATCCCCTGGTGAAGGAAATGGCAACCTGCTCCAATATTCTTCCTGGAGAATCCCATGGAGAGAGGAACCTGGTGGGCTACAGTCCACAGGGTTACAAGAGTCAGACATGACTTAGCAACTAAACTGCAGCTTATTATTTATCCAAGTAAGTTATTACTTATCCAAATAGATATATTGGCTGCATCTTTATTCTTTGCCATTTGACCTTTGCAAGGCAATAACACTGCTGATATTGTACTGGTAATAATGATCATGGTCCTTTGAGCTCTGGGAGCCGGGGAGGGTTACGCAGCCGAACTGACCGGCCACTCTTTCTGCCCGTAGGTCACAGGCCTTTCCAGTGCCGCTACTGTCCCTACAGTGCCTCTCAGAAGGGAAATCTGAAGACCCACGTCCTCTGTGTCCATCGCATGCCTTTTGACAACAGCCAATACCCTGACCGCAGGTTCAAGCGCTCCAGAGTCGACTCGGAGGCTTCTGGGAATTTCGAAGACCCCGCAGCTGTCAAGGCGGGGAGCTCAGCAGAGTTAACGGAGGAAGGCAGCAAGGCCCAGGAGGAGCGCAACTGAGCCAACCAATTTGGAGATTGCAATATTATTTTACACAGTTTTCAGATTATGCATCTGGTAAAAGAGTTTGCTAACTGCATTCCAAGGGGAAAAAATCATGTACAACCCCCCACTAGTGTATAGAACGTTTAAAAATTTTAAAAAGATATCTATATATATATTAAAAAAAAAATCCCCAGCCCTTGAAAATGGCTGCTAAACTGTTACCCGGCAACAAGTACTTCCAAACAATGCAGGTGGGAGAAAAGGGATTTCAGAAATGCTTGGTGTCCTCCGAGCTCAGGAAAGCTCGGGGGCCCTTCCAATGCTAGAGTCGCCTATGTCCAAAAATCAAGCTCTTAACTGCAAAACGATGCCATCTAAATGATTTAGTGTTGCCTTGAAGATGGAGGGGCTGTGTTTTCATTGTTGAAAACACCTCTATAATCTGACACCAGCTGCTGTCATCTGCCTCGCACCCTAATGGGATGTGTTGGGAGGCAGTCGCGGTGCCAGTCAGACTGGAGCGGTCACTGCAGAGAAAATCAATTCACGTGGTGTCGTAACTGCACTCTTAGAGAAATCTTAGCCGGCCCGCAGCCAGCGCCAGGGCAGACCAGCACTGCAGAGGCTTGCCATCTTCAATGTGCATTTTTAAAAAAATCCACAGCCAAATGAATCAATGGTCAGGAAGTGTCTGCAGACAAATGTCCATTGCAGGTTTGATGAGTAATTCCTTTTTTTAGATCAAATTGCAGTATAGAGGGAAATGCTTTTTCTCGGTTGTCTTTTTTTTTTTTTCTTTAATTTTTGGAGGAATTTACAAGAAGGTTGCTAATAAAAAAAAATAGGGATACGTGATATCAAATGCTTAAAACTAGCCTACCCTACTCACAGAAGGTGCTGGTGAAGAATGGAAACTTACGTAATAGTAGAAAGATTGCTTTATTATGATTTTTAAAATGTTACTTGAATGAAGGCTGCTCTAGTCCTTATCAGATTTTTTTCATCTGTTAGTTTTTCTAAGTGTCATAGACATGAAGCAAGATTTTCTTCTCCAGCAAGCTCTTATGAAATAGCTTGTATTAAAATATGAATCTAAACATCCTGCTCTCTATCACTAATGAAGAAAACTGTTTAAGTTAAAATGTCTGTTTTTGTAAAACAAATGTGTTCTATATTTTTGTAGATTTTAGATTTTCTACTGATTGGATACTCCAAATTTATCAAGTTCTACACCACCCAGAGGGAGATTTGGAGGGCCAATAATGAAACACTTGACTCATTTTTTTAACAGACAATTTATGAAGACTAGTTAAGGGTTTATTCTTGAATCTGCTAGTGTGGCGTCAGAGTTCAGCCTCTTAACATATTTCCTTTGAGTGACACGAAATTGGTGCTGTTGCTTGTGACGGTGGAGAAGTACTGAAGTATTAACTTCTTCTAAGACAAAATTATTCAGACTTTAAAAAAAAAGATCGATATTTCCTTGCAGGCTGGGAGCACAGAATAAAACCCCAGGGCCTTAAAAACTTCAGCTCTGCCTACAGCAGTTTACAAAAATACTAAACTGCAATCAATGTAAATAAAATGCTTCGCTATCCTGAGACCAGAAGGAATCTCAGGCTAATAAGGAATCCAGTTTGCATATGCTGTCGAGAGGGTGACATCCACCCGGGGTTTCAGTGTAAACGCAATCGCTGTACAATGTGGACCCATCTGGCATAGAGCAAGCTGCTTTCTTGTTTTTCTAGAATAGTTCTCACTGCCTTACTTAAATCGAGTTGATAAACTTAATGCAACTGTTTCTATGATCCTAGAGAAAGGACTGAAATGTTATTGAAAACTTTCCGACTGTAGTAAGCTTTAGGATTTTAACTGCACTACTGTGTTTGGTGACTGTGCCAGTCGCTTGCTTTCTGTGTGTTTGCCCCCTGCCTTTGGTATCTTAGCAAAGAAAAATATAAAAAAAAAAAAGAAGAAAAAAAAAAGTAAAAAGAGGAGAAAAGAGGAAAAAAAGTGGAAAAAAAAACCCAACAAACAACGAGAGCCACATCCCATTTCTAGCACTTTGGGCGCTCTTTCAGTATCCTTTTGTGTCTTCTGAGCATCGTCAGATGCGACAGGCAATAATTCTGTTTGTGACACTGGGAACATCCTCTCTTCTTTGTGGCGTGTGTGTTGATTCCATTTTGTCCAGTGCTACTGTCCTTATTTCCCCCCGACACAGGCCTTCTCTCCAGAACATTTGTAACTTGTAATACGAACAAGTGACGGCCGCAGTGATGCAGTGTCAGTTTCTGAATGTCATCAGGCTCTCATATCTAAACATGTCAAGTTTTTTCCCTGTAACTTCTGTAGTCTGTGATGCTGGTCATAATACTGTCTACATTCCTACACAAAGAAAAAAAAAAAATCTATCTTGGAGGAAATCTGAGATCAATAGAGTAGAGGATTTTGTTGCTATGCTTGTAACAAGTAGAAAACTTTGTATTTAAAGTTTATTCTTGGTCATTATTTATTATTATAATACATCAGTTGACAGAACTTTATTCTGGTATAGAAAGTATTAAAAGTTGTTTTTTCAGCAATGACTGTTTTCTTTCTGCTGTTAGAATAAAATGTCTTTGAAGCAGTCCAGTTTTATCCAGTGTTTTACGCAATAAAACCTCTACCTCTGGAAAAAAAAAAATACCCATTTCTTCCTATTCGCGTATGTTTACTAGGAGGAGCAGGACATATTTTTGTAGCTTAGTCAGACTCTGGTAATGCTTGGTCAAACTACACTTCTAACAAAAAGCCCTGCAGTATTCTGTGTGGATGGTTCCCATAGCCTAGTTCTTTTTCAAATTTCAAGCTGAAAGTGTATCACTGGGTGTACAAACAGCATGTGTATGTGCGTGTGTGTGCGTGCACACCCAAGTGCACGTGTTTCTTTGAAAGCTTGCAGACATGGGTTACAGTGAGGTAATACCCATGCAAACACCAATGCTCCTCATATTATAGTAATTACACCAGACACTTAAAGCATTGGGATCTATTATTCTCCTTTACTGGTAGCAAGTTAAAAAAAAAAAAATCATTAAAAACAAGGAAGTCTTTTACCTCCGATCAGAGGACAAGCTGAATTCTCTCTCCAGAAGCAAAGGGAAAGAACAAAGAATAATAAAATCTATGGTTTCAGGGCTACATAAAAAGCAGAATTCTGACACTGATCTTCTCAGGTTTGGTGTGCGGCCCACACTTGATGTGCAGGCTTGCTTTTTGACTTGTTTTTCATTGTTAGTGGTGGCATGGTTTCAAAACCAAGCTCCCATGGTAAACGCTGCAGCTCTGGAATAGGTCAGCCCCACCGAAATGTTGGAGGCAAAGGCATCCAGCCATGCTCTAAGAATCTATAATCACCGGGTTTCTTTCAGGAGGCCAAGCTGTTGGTGTTCCTGGACAGGGACAGATGACAATCCTAAGGGCCCACTGTCACACAGCAAAGGTGAGTCATGAGGGGTTAGTGAGAGATCAGGAAAAGGACCCATCAGGGAAGGAAGGTTGATGGAGGGGGCATGACTCCGTATACGTGACGAATCCAATCCCAAATGCTTCCAGGAGCCAGGCAGGACACCTCAGTGGCAAGAGGACTGTAGGAATTTGCAGCAGGGGCTCACGGGCAATGAGAAACGCCAGCCCAGTGCCTCATCACCAAGAGGAATGTGGCATCAGGGCTTCTGAGTTTGCAAGTGACACTGGACCCCTGGATTTTGAGTGGTCTCTTAATTTTACATATTGGCTCAAAATGTGTATTTAAAAACTGTGTGATAAATAGATGGTCAAAATGTGGCTTATACACACATTTGCGATTTCTTTTTTCTTTTTCATCATGGTTTAGCACAGGAAATTGAATATAGTTCCCGTGATATACAGTAAGACCTTGCTGCTTATCCAGTCTACGTATATATAACAGTTTACATCTGCTAACCCCAAATATCCAACCATCCTTCCCCTACCCACCTCCCTCTTGGCAACCACAGCCTGTTCTCTACATTTGAGAGTCTGCTTTTGTTTCCTAGACAGGTTCATTTGTCTCATATTTTAGATTCCACATGTAAGTGATATCTTCTGATGACCTTTGTCTCTTTCTGACTTACTTCACTTAGTATAATTATCTCTGGGTCCATCCATTTTGCTCCAAATGGCATTATTTCATTCTTTTTTATGACTAATATTCCATTTATATATATACGCACACACGCATACACACCACGTCTTTATCCACTCATCTGATGGACATTTAGCTTGTTTCTGTGTCTCGGCTATTATAAATAGTGCTGCTATGAACATTGGAACACACGTATCTTTTCCAATTATTGTCTTGTCAAGAATGGCATATTATTCTGCTAGGAAAAGGGATGGAGATCTGACACAGGCTACAGCATAGGTGAGACATGAAGACATTGTGCTCAAGTGGAAGAAAGCCCATCACAAAAGAAGCCAGTCACATACTGTATGCATTTATAGGAAACGCAATAGGCAAATCCACGGAGACCACACATAGGTTAATGGTGGCTCGATTTGGGGAGAGGGGAGAATGGGGAGTGACTGTTGGCTAAAGAGTAGGATGTTTCTTTTTGCAGAGATAAAATGTTTCTAAAATTAGATAGTGATGGTAGTTCCCCAACTCTGAATATACTAAAAACCACTGAGTTGTACACTTTAAGATGATGAATTTTATGGTAGGTGAATTATACCTCAATAAAGCTATTATAAAATAAAAAATAAAACTGGAAGGAGGCCTTTTTAAGAAGCATCAGTATATATTTCCATCAAAATATTTTGAGCTCTTAAAGAGTCATAGACAATTGGCAGATTGGTACATTGTAAAAAAAAATACAAAACTGGGGTGTCCTGACTTAAATTTGAATCCTAGCTATACTACTTACTGGATACTTGATCTTGAACAATTTAGCCATTCTGAGTTCATTGGCTGTATATGAAAATTATGAAATTAAATTTCAATAAAGTAGGGGAAATTATATGTAAATTTATAAAGGATTCTACAAATGTTAGATTGTTGCTGTTGTGGTGTGATAAGCCATGTCTATATTTGAGATTAATTTCACCACAAAGCATTATACACTAACACCTCTGTGTTTTGATAGGGTTCCCCGGTGGTTAGGTGGTCATGATTCCTCCACATTCACCTCCTTCAGACAAAATGATCCTGGACAAATGTCTTAAACGTTTCGTCTTCCAGCTTTTTCATTTGAAAAATCAGTATTTTCACCACTGTCTTGCCATTCTCAGGGTCTTGAGGGTCAGATAGGGAAAGAATGGGATGCAGGAGCAGAAGAGTTGGTCCTGGGGTTAAATGTCATTCCACTCACTTGTTTGATGAGAGTTTACAGAAGACCTAGTGTGTGCCAGGCCACAGGCTGCAGATACAGGGGTGAGTCAGAGACCATGCCCACAGATCCCTGTCTAAGGAGAAAACAGACTTCAATTTGATAATCATCACACAAGTAAGTATAACATATCTGGAAGAGGAGATTCAGAGATAACACATCCCAGAAGATTTCCCTAAAGGGTGACAATGAACTGAGATGTGAAGGAACGGGTGCCTGGTGGAGAAGTAGCCCAAGGGCTGTGTGGGCTGGATGGGGCTCTCCGGAGGGCTTGTCTCCACCTCTCCAACCTGTGGGATCCGGGCAGGTCATTCCAGCTACCCAGATCTGCTTCTTTATCTGTGAAGACTCTTTCTGAGCTTATATGAGCTAGCAGTACATAACTGTATTAAAAGCTACGCAGAGAGCAAGCTAGGTACCACCAGGTTCCAAGGACTGTTACTGAAACTGACACCAGCTAGAAACTCACTTGAACACTGAAATGTGGTACATTCTGCAGAGGCATGGCTTTCTGACTTGTCAGAGGTCAGCAATATAGGAGTCGATGTAACAAGATCCAAATGCCTTCTTCAACAAGTTTACAGGATCTCAGACAACCACCAGTCATCAGTCACACCCAGGGGCCTCGGTCTTTTGGAAAGGAGTGGGTGGGTGTCTCCTGGGCCCAATTCAAGGTCTTTCCATGGCACCAGTCCGTCCTTTTGTGGATGGGCTTGGCTACAGTGGCAGCAGCACCATTTGCTGGGGGAGTCTACATAGGATGACAAACGCCCTGATTTCCCTCAAATAAAGGGATTCCCAGGTTGCAGAACTTCCAGTACTAAAAGCAGGACAGTCCTGGGCAAACCTGAATGGTTGGTCAACTGGGTCCAAGGCTACTCTCTGCAAAGGCACACATCCCAGCTGAGCCAAGCTATTGCTGCCCTTTACCCAGGAGGCTCCATCGGGAGAGCCAAGGGGCTCAGAGCATGGACTTTGCTAACTCGAGACTTGGGTTCAGTTTTCCTTGCCGCAGTACCTTTCCTATAAGGATGAAAGGTGACAAAGATCACACAGCACTCCACACAGTGCTTGGCACATGGTCCTTGTTTATATTCTCTCTGTTGAGTGACTGAATGAATAGATCTCTGTTCCCACTTCGACTAGGTGGGGAATGCCTCAAATGTGAATTTCTCTTCCTAGCAGCCGGAAACTGCTAAGCTGCTGATACTCAGTGTTAAGATACTATTTTGTGCTGAAACTTTTATAAAGATGATAACCCTGCTGTCTCTTGTAGTTTGGGATTTGCACACTTCCCCCTCTCTGTTGAACATCTGTATTGTAACAGTATATTATGAAAACCTCACCTGGTGTATTGTAAGCACAATCCCAAGGAAATTAGTGTTAAATATTGTGATCTTCTTTTCAAGATAGAAAGGCTGGGCCCGTTACACAGAACTAGAGGTATGCTTCCATGGGGAAGGAAAAAAATGCATAGTGTAATGCAATATTAAAAATGTCGCCCAGCTGAGCATTCCATGTAGGGGCTTGTGTAGAGTTTTAATCTCTTCACCTGTTGGTGTTAAGAGAAAAGAGAGATAGAGGGAGGGCAGGAGGGAAGCAGGGAGGGAGAGGAAGGGCTTATGTGAACAGGGAAATCACAAGCAAAGAGGAGGGGGAAAATTTAAATGATCCCAGACCGAACTGTTTTGCTGTTAATACAGAAATACAGTGCAAGACACATTTAATGGGCTCTATTTTTTATTATACTATGCTGAATAATTAAGTTTGAGGCTAAGTGTCACATGGATTTATCTTTTAATTAAAAAAGCATGGTTCACGCATATTTGAGTGGTAGTCCAAATAAATGCAATATAGAAATTTATGTTTGTTTATCTAGGTGTTAATTACCTAGAGATTGTTCTGGATTACTTCTTTTTATAAAGTGTCATAGGCTTGTGTCAGAACGAATAAAGCTTGCCCATGGAACCTTATCAATTTGCTAACGATAGTGCTGGTTTGACCTGAGGTGGGGGGGCAGAGGAAAACTTTGGGGACTGTTATGTACACACACGCCCCCATTCAAAACCACACCAAATAAAACAGTCGTTTTAGAAAATATTTCTAAGACATAAAGGCACAAATATATCTTCCTTGTTTTACAGCCTCTTGTCCACAGCTATTTATAAAACATGTGATTATTTATGCGTTGGGTTATGAGAAGTTCGGCTAGGAGAGGCCGTGAAGGCGGCTCCATCAATCCAGTTACCTGAACCCCGGAGAGGTGGAGGGAGGGTTTCTCAGTAGAAATGGGGCCGGACAGGAAGTTGGCTGCTGTGATTTGTCTGAAATATGTCAGCCTCACTGCCTCTCCCAGAAAGGGCAGACAGGGAGAAAGAGGGATAGCAAAGTGGAGGGTAGAGGTCACGTTTTTTTAGAAACAAGGATGCACATTGGGAAAGCAAAAAGCAGAAGCCCCCACAAACTGCTCCTCATACCTGGGGTCAGTGCCTGACTGTATCTTTGTTTACAAAATGATTTTTGGTGGCAGGTCCGCTGGAATGGCTTGGTCAAAAGGTTCAACTTCAAAGAAACACGCGTTGCAAGGGCAGGAAGAATTCCAAACCGGTCTGGGGATGTCTAAGTAGGGCGCGCTCCTTTGTTCTGCAGGTTTGTCTGCCTCGGTTTTCTGAGTCGCCCGGCCTCTTCCCACTGCGCATCACGCCTCCATTTCTGACTATCAGATCTCCAGAAAATCAACAAAAGTAACTGCGGGTCCCGTCCCCTGGCTTGGTGGATCGCTCTCCCCGGATGCAGGGAGAACAGGAGGAGAGACTGAGAACTGGGACGGGCACTCAATTGTGATTCTCTCCCGTCCAAGCTAGCAGGGGAGCGTCAAGAACCCCCAAACAGCAAACCAGCCCAACATGTAAGCTCTCCGCTGCGAAGGGTTTCATTTTCAGGTTTTCCTCCCGCCTGGAGACCTGGCGGACGGATGGGGCGGGTCACTTGGCAGCGCGCCTGAAGAGGGGCGTCCGGGGCGGGGGCGGCCGGCAACAAGCGGGCGCGGCGCCAAACGGTGGCGCCCGGGCCCCCCGAGGCTCCGCGGGGCGGGGACGGGTTTTTTTGGCTCACACTCCGGAACCGGCCTCTGACCCAGCCCCTTGCCCTAAGGTATCAAAGGAGCCTGAGCCTAAGGAGAAGCGCCCCGCCCCGGCCGCCCCAGGCTTGGTCTCCAGGGCTCCTCTTTTGGCGAGGAGGCGACAAACGCTCCAAGGGGACTCGCTGTGGCCTCTGGCCCCAAGGAGGGCGCGCGAGTCCTCAGGCGTCAGCTGGTCATCCCATAACCGTGGACAGAAATTCATGCCGCGTATTTTAAAAATTATTGACACTTGAACTCTGATTTCCTCCCAAATTGCTGCTCATTTCCTCCCCAGAATCGTTGTTACCAGAATTTGGGGCCCAGGAGCACTGCAGGGTGGAGCGGGGGTGTTGCTCGGAGGAGCGGGTCACCCATTTGTGCCAGATGCTGGGGACCCAGCAGAGGACAGGCAAGGAGGATCCTGCCCTGGCTTTCCACTCCACCCTCTCAGTGATTTGTGGGAAAGTGGAGGATGGGAATCCTTTTAGATCTCTGGTCAGAGAAGGTCATTAGCATTGAGCTTTCTTTGAGTGAGGACTTGCTGGCTTCCAGCTTGCCCACCAGAGCCTTATTCAAAAAGAGGGCCCTGAATTGGGAGAATCCAGCAGTGAGGTGTTTGAGGGCCCAGATTTCAGAGGCTGTAAAAGAAGGGGCATGAAGGGCTTTGGGGTGGAGGGCATTAGTTTGGAATGACATGGAGGATCCGTGTGCCCAAGAATACCAACTTCCTTTTTAAAAATTAAAAAAATATTGAGGTGAAATTCACATACATAAAATTAACTGTTTTAAAGTGCATGGTTTAGTAGTATTTAGTAAGTACACTCACAATGTTTCGCTCTATGAGTTCCAAAACATATTTATTACCCGAAAGAAAACCGCACACCCGCTAATCAATAACTTTCTATGCTCCCTTCCCCATCCTCCAGCAATACGCAGTCTCCATGGGTTTACCAATTCTGGATATTTCATATAAATGGAATCATGCAATATGTGAACTTTTGTGTTTGACATATTTCACTTAGGGCTTCCTGGTGGCTCAGACGGTAAAGAATCTGGCAGCAATGCAGGAGAATCAAGTTTAATCCCAGGGTCAGGAAGATACCCTGCAGGAAGTCATGGCAACCTATGCCAGTATTCTTGCCTGGAGAATTCCATGGACAGAGGAGCCTGGTGAGCTACAATCCATGGAGTCGCAGAGTATGAGTGGCTAATACTTATTTCACTTAGCATATTTTCAAAGTTCATCCACGTGGTAGTATGTAACAGTATGTTATTCCTTTCAATGACTGAATAAACTTGTATGTTTATACCACATTTTGTTTCTCTGTTCACCCACTGATGGACATTTGGGTTATTTTCACCTCTTGGCTATATCACATGCTACTGCTATGAACTTCCACGTATAAGTATTTGGGTATCTGGTTTCCATTATTTGGGGCATATACTTAGGAGTGGTATTGCTGGATCATTGAGAAAGTCTATGTTTACATTTTGAGGAATCACCAAACTCTATCACCTTTTAAATTCAACAAATCAGATCATTCTCAGCTACACTGCTTAGAATGGCTTCCTCTTACATTACATTTCATATTCCTTACCATGGCCTTTGAGGCCCTACATTATCTTGCCTTATCAATCTCTCTAACTTCATCCTCCATCTCTCCCTCAGTTACCTTCCTTCTCTAGTCAACGTGGTTTTTTGCGCTTCAGGCCTGCCAAACCTGTTCCTGCCCCAGGCTCTTTGCACTTGTTTTCTCTTGCCCTTTCCAAGCTGGACACCTTCCCTTTCTTAGGCTGTAACTCAGATGTCACTCAGGGAAGCTTTCTGTCACCACACCCATATGTTCCCAGCCTCTGTGCCACACCACAGTTGATCATCTTATTTCTGTCTTCTTGTGGCAGTAATGAAGTACTCCCTGGAAATACCTTGTTTACCTCTTGGTTTACACAATGATAGTCTGCTTTTCTTAGTGGAATGTAAATTTCATGAGATGAGGGACCCATCAGAGCCCTGGTACAAGTAGCCCCTAGTACAGAGTAAGACCTCAAATAAATGGTTATTGAATAAATAAGAATTCCCAGCCTGATTACCTTTGATAATAATCCCTGGAGTGTTGTTGGAAATTTTGTTAACTTTAAAAAAGTTCTTTCAGCAATCTCCAGAAATGAGGCCCCAAACTAAGAAGAATATTGACTAAACTCAATGACAGACCAGTGGTATCCTTGAGAACTTGAGTATGGTCCTTCTTACTTGTAGTGTGGGTATGTGTCTGTGGGTGGGCAGAGGAGTGGGCAGCCCATTGCATTGATAAAACTAGTCTGATACCCCCAGGCACTGGGTTCATATGAGACCAGCTGCCCAAGCTCTTTAGAAGGATGCATAGCTGCCAAGTGGGTAGCTGCAATCAGAAACTTGGTTCCAAGTCTGTGTCTGCTAAACTGGGCCCATGTCTTTGTACCTCTGAGCCACAGCTTCCTTATCTGTTAAAGAGGCTGCTAACATGTGCCGTAATGTGTACTGATATGAGAGTTGGACCATAAAGAAGGCTGAGCACTGAAGAATTCATGCTTTCAAACTGTGGTACTGGAGAAGGCTCTTGAGAGTCCCTTGGACTGCAAAAAGATCAAATCAGTCAATTATAAAAGAAATCAACCCTGAATATTAATTGGAAGGACTGATGCTGATGCTGAAACTCCAATACTTTGGCCACCTGATGTCACAAGCTGACTCGCTAGAAAAGATCCTGATGCTAGGAAAGAGTGAAGGCAAAAGGAGAAGGGGCATCAGAGAATGAGGTGGTTAGATAGCATCACTGACTCAACTGACATGAATTCGAACAAACTCTGGGAGATAGTGAAGGACAGGGGAGCCTGGTGTGCTATAGTCTATGAGGGTGCAAAGAGTCGGGACAGAACTTAATGACTGAACAACAACAAAACATGTGCTGTGCAGACTTACTGGGAGCCACACATGAGAACATGGGGAAGTGCTGTGCAAACAGAAATGCTGCACTCATCAGTTGTTACCATAGCTGCTGATATGAAAAATACGTGTGCCCTGCCCATGCCAAGGTGTGGGCAGGGAGGACAGAGCCCGGCAACCTGGTCAGCAGCTGCTGCGGCCATCCAAGCTCCCTCTCCCACCCTGCTGACCCCGGCCACACTCATGTCTGTGACCCTGGGGTCAGCGCCTCCTCTTAATGCCTTTCCATTTCTCAGTTTGCTGACTGGGGTGATTTTCGGTGAGGTCCACATAAATACTTCAAAAATAATTCACGATGAAGAGGAATGCTTCTGGAATGGATGATGGCACGACGAATTAAACGCTTTATAGGGCTGAGCGTAAATTATTTTAATGCATGTAATAGATCCGCCCAGGGAGACTTGAGCCCTCCAGGTCATGCCTCTGTGCCCCCAGGGCGCAGAGGGTGGTGGGAGCAGGTGGCTGGGAGCCTGCTCTGCTGGGGCGTGAATCATCTCCCTCTCCAAAGACTTATTTTGCCAGCACTTAGGTCCCCTCAACCTGAGGAAAGGATGGGGAGGCCTCACGTCTGGCCGGGTGGAGCCCGGAGCCAGTGAGCGGGCAGTTGTTAGCAATGACAACAGCCTGACCTGCACCTCGCCTTCCACTCATTGTCTGCTCCTCCTGAAGAGGGTGAGGTATGGTGGCGTGCAATATGAAACCAGAGAGTTCAAATATTTTGTCTCCCGTGACAGTTTTGAGTTGCAGGACGAACGTTTCAGTTCAGGCCATCACCAGCAACATTTTACATTTAGACTCACTGCACGTCAGTAGAGAGAGGAAGACCTCTTGGAGGTGATTGTGTCCAACACACCCATTCAAGAAACAAGAAAGCTGAGAGCTCAGAGAGATGCAGAATTTTGTGCCCCAGACATAGAAAATAAACACACCGTTGTATTCAAGGGCTGCCTAAGCAATATTTATAGGGCGATATCTAGAGATTGTTGTTGTGGTTTTGTAATTACTGGAGTAGGTTTGTAATCCCAGAGGAAAGGATTCATTGATTCCAAAATGTGTTACCATGTCCCTTTATGGCCAGGCAAAGCATGGTAGCAGTCCTTTATGTGGACCAGTTGTCTCACATCTGGGGAGAAGCTTGTATTCACTCAATGTTCAATGATCATGTCACATATGAGTTCTCAGACATTTGTTGGGCATTGACCATTCTACTAGGAGCCAGACAGGCTCACCTGCTCTCAAGAAACTCACAACTGAATTTGAAGGAGGAAACAGACAGAACAGGCTCCATCTTGAAAGCAAGACTTCATCTTGGGCCGGACTGTGGACATTTGAGCTATATGCCCAGTATCTATGGAAACGACATATCAACTGGAAAACCAGACCCCTCACCCACCCCAATTGAAGAGCCCTAGGGCTCGTACCTAGACTCTCCGTCACCTAAAAGAATACCCTAATTATCTGTGTAACCAAATAGAATCATAAATTCTATTATGCTTATTGGGGTATGACCACAGGCCTATTGATAATTGTCCACTGTTACTACCTAGGCTTAAAGCATATGAATCACGGGTTAACTTTGATTGTATCTTTCTTTTCCTTTGTTCAGACTAGTTTCAGAGACTTTGGGGAGAGGGGTTTGCGCATGTACACTTAGGGCATATAAGGTTTTCACAAAAACTGGTCAGGGTCCTTGGCTAAGTGGAGACTCTGCCTGGGGCCTGCCGGTGTAATAACTGCACTCCACTATCTGCATTGTCCTTTTGAGTGAGTTTGTTTCCCGGAACGCATGGCTACAACCTTACAAAGAAAGCAGATCAGGAAAGCTGCTATAACATATGCCTTGCACTTGTCTGAGTCCTGGGACAAGTCTCCTTCCACAGATAGCTTCTTGATGACCTGTTCATCTGTGTCTGAAACTCCACCCTCAGTGATTCAGTCATGCATATCAAAGTTGATGTGACTGAAAATAAGAACAGTGGGAACAGAGAATTAGAGAAAGCAACCACTTCCAGGGGGAGCATTAGGAAGTGAGGTGATGGGCCTAGAATGAGGAATAAGATTTGAATATGAGGGACTGAGAGAGAGTCGGGGAGGAGGTTCTAGGAGGAAGGGTCAAGATGCCCCAAAGCAGAGATCCAAAGGTTCTGGTGGGTTCTGCAACTTCAAACAGGCCAGGAAGATCACAGCCAAGAAGAGGAAGGGTTGAAGGATGAGGTGTCTCTAAGCAGGTATGCATAAGACGGGTCCATTGTGTTTTCCTAATAGTCCTCATTGTCATGTAGATCAGGAGGGGAATGACAGAATCTGCTGCTGAAGTTAGGCTGGCTGGTAAGGAAATAAATCATGCTGTACCCCAGGAGGACTTACAAATGAAGATGAGAATTGTAGCCCACAGGAGGAGTCTTCTGAGGCAGTTGATGATTACTGTCCACAATGGCAAAAACTGAGTATCTCAGGACTTCCATGGGGATCCAATGGTTAAGCCTCTACCTTCCAATGCACGGGCATGGGCTTGATCCCTGGTCAGGAAACTAAGATCCCACAAGCCTCGTGGTGTGGAATAACAACTGGTTGTGAGAAAACTTGAATACCTCTAGGTGAAAAAATCAGCAACAACAACTGATCATACCGTGCGCCACAAACAAAGATGAACTCAACATGAGTCCTAGACCTGAATGCGAAACTTAAAAAGGATTTAAAAATCTTAAAAATACTGACTATCTCACCTCTGCCATTCAGCCTTTCCTCTCTGTGTCTACACACACACACACAGTCTCTCAGTCACATCTGACTCTTTGCGACCCCATGGACTGTAGCTCGGCAGGCTCTTCTGTCCATGGAATTCTCCAGGCAAGAATACTGGAGTGGGTTGCCATTCCCTTCTCCAGGGGATCTTCCCAACCCAGGGATCGAACCTGGGTCTCCTGCATTATAGGCAGATTCTTAACTGTCTAAGCCACTAGGGAAGCCCTTCCCTATCCAATTCTGGGATAATTATCTCTCTCTGTGCTCCTGAAGCACATAGTTCTACACAAGAGTTCAGAACTTACTGCGGTTTGTCATAGCAAGTTCCGTTTGCTTCCACCTAGACTGGACTCAGTCATAGCCCAGACAGTGGCCTGGGCTGGTTCATTTCAGGGTCAGTGGTGACCCGTGATGGAAGCTTCATGTATGCTTCCTGGTTCCACCTATGTAAATGACCCAAGTTTAAAATCCAGGCTTCCTGCATGTTGGTTCAACATAACCACACCTTCTCCCATTTTAGGTTTCTGGAAAGAAACTACTCAAACAATCAAAATTGCAGTTGGTTTTAAATGGCAAGCTGTTACCAAGGCTGTCGCCCCAGAATCCTACTCCTACATCTCTTCGACTGGAAACCAATAACTCTCATCTACATTTAGGGAGGAAGCTGCAAAGAGAAAACACAAGAACTGGTTAGAAATAAGTAAGCCCACAATGGCAGAAGATTTGACTTCCAATAGACCTTGAGCCTCATTATATGCTCATTGTAATATATTAGCATATGCTAAAGGGTACACCCATGGGTGCCACGACGGTTGACGATTGCTAGAAAAGCCTATCACAAGGCCTGGAAAGGAGGGCTGCGTCAGTCCTTGATGCATCAGTCCTTGATGCATCCTGCATCAAACCACACCCCTATTCTTGGATTACTCATGAATATTCCTCCCACTCTTTCTGATTCCCTCACTTTAATTCCATTCTCCTATATATCTGGTGTCTCCACCTGAATTAGGTTGAGAAGTTGATATGTGTACTCGGTTTCCCTTCATTTTTTCGCCACTGAATAAAGCTCGTGTGTGTGCCTGTGCGTGTGCACGTGTGCTCAATCATGTCTGATGCTTTGCAACCCCAGGGACTCTTTGCAAGCCAGCCAGGCTCCAATTCTCTATCCATGGAATTTTCCATCCAAGAATACTAGAGTGGTTTGCCATTTCCTTCTCCAACAGATCTCCCCGACTCAGGGATCGGACCTGCATCTCCTACACTGGCAGGCAGGTTCTTTACCAGCTGAGCTACCAGGGAAACCTTGAATAAAGCTTATGCTGTTCCATTCTCAGCACTGGTTTCATTTTTGGCTGTACCAGTCAGATGGGGAAAAGAACCTGCCGGGTGGAGGCGAGGTCCATTCCCAGGCTAGGACCCTGGAAGTAGTCTGCTCTATCAATCAGAGCCAGAATGGTATACCCCTCAAAGCCTTAACACAGTGCCTGGCATCGGTGTGCATCCAGTCGAGGTCTACAAAATAAGCGCTTTGGAGCCATAGGTCATGTTAATTCCCGGCCCAGGTCCCCTTGGCTCATGCTCTGCAGCTGCAGTGCAGGGGGCAATCCCAGCCTCTGACCGCTTCCTGCATAAAGAGTCATAGGAGTGTGCCCAGCTGCAGGTAGGCCTGAAAGCGCTAGGGATTTAATGCCTCCAAGAAACAACCCTCAGTCAATGGGAGAGGGGAAGCAGGGAATGAAAACCAGCAACTGGGTTCTCCACAGTCCTCTGAGGGCCCTCTGTGGGACCAGGTCCCAGCGGCCTGCAGCAGCAGCCTGCCCATCACTGGCCCATCACTGCACTGGTACTGGCTTTCCCCCTTCCTCATGTTAAGCTTCCACTCCTCAAGTGTGTTGGAATTCTCTTAAAGAACTACTCATACCCATCTTCTTGTCTCACCAAGAATCTGCTTTTTAAGGGAACTCAAACCAAGGCAGGAGCTACATAAATAAATGTATAAATGTTGAAAGAAGAAAGGACTATAAATGAACAAATGAGTGAGTAAAATGATGGAGAGATGGAGGAATCTGAGAGCAAACCGTGCCCATTCCACCTCCTTCCCTGGGCTGGTCTGAGACGGAGAGGATGGAGGGAAGGCCTTGTAGGTCCTCCTGAAGTACAGGCTCTGGTGGACTGTCTCCGCGGACTTGTCACTGCACTGCCACGAGGTGCCAGGAGGCCTCTGCGTCCAGCAGGGGCACCCGAGTGGGAGACTGGCTAGGACCACGGCTGCTAGGACATTCTTCTCTGTGGCGGGGCTCCGAACCCTTCCACCTGGGGTCCAGGGGAACTCCAGCCACGATGCTGGAGGCGGTCACCTTGGAGAAGGAAAGCTGTGCTCGGTGCCACAGAAGCCCTCGGTGATCTGTGTTGGCAGCCGAGTCTTATAAAAATAACATAAAGGCCCGGATCACTGGGTAAGGGGTGCGGGGAGATGGAGGAGGGGGGAGTGGGTTGAGGATCCTGCCGCACCTCTCCCAGATGGCGCCTGCCCACCCCCACCCATCCTGACACGAGGGGGACAGGAACGCATCACGTACCTGAAGGCGGAAACAGAAGGCTCCACCGAAGATTGGACTCAGAAAGCCAGACGCTGCGCAACAACCAGGCTTCTCCGGGTACCGGCTGTGAGCGCTGCTAAGAATAGAGCCAGGCGGACCGAAACTCTGCGCAAGAGCCTCGGGAACGCTGGAAGCTCTTACGGCGGAGCTCCACTCTGTCTTCACGGGCTGGGCTGTGCGGTGGCCTCAGAGTGCCTCTGTCCCCCAACCTTCCTGCAGCAGAACAGTCCTTCTCTAGAGCGAAAGGTCCAGCATTTGGAGCAGGGAAATGACCTTCCAGCCGGCGGCGGCGGGCTGGTCACTTTGTAGCCACTGCGATTCCAGTTGCTGTGTATGCACTGAGCGTCTATTGTGTGCATCATCTGTGCAGTGGCGCTGGGGGGGGAGTCACTTGGGAGAGAGAGGACACCCCCGCCCTTGGAGAGTTTGGAGTCTCCTTGGAGAGCCAAACCCCCTGATCGGGGCAGGGCAGGGAAGAGAAGTTGCCAAGGAGGCGGAGGAGGGAACCCAGCGGAGGTCACCTGGAAGGGAGTGAGGAGGGCCGCTGCCAGACTCAGGCCGGTGGCCGGAGGAGTCTGACAGGGAGACGCTGCACCTCGGGCCCTGGTTTGGGAGCGTGGGGAGCATCCTCAGGCTCAGAGCAGCCAGACTGTCCGGAGAAAGCTGGGATGGTGCCAGAATGCTCAGGGGCGGCTCGCTGGGGCGGAGGAACGAGCCGCAGGGCAGGGGTGGGTCCTGCAGAAGGAGAGGAAGGCTGATGATGTAGGAAGCAGGTGGGCTCCTTGGAGAAACTTGGGAGGTCAAGGATGGGGTCAGGGAGCATGAGGTAGGGCTGGCCGGCTGCTTCTTTGGGGTTAATCTGCCTCACTAATGCTGTCAATCAAGAAGCATCCACAGATACACAGCCTGCGGCCCCTCCAACACTTAGCAGACAGATGCTCCTCTTTCCCTTCTCAGGAAATCCAAAACCTGCTCATTACCTGGAGAAACTGAACTCTCCTCAGAGTTGCCCCTCAAGTCAAATCCTGTGGTTTGAGCAGGACAGGAGCTAAGGGAGTGAGTTTGTCGAGGATGGTGATGGACACCAGAGTTTGGTCATGGATGAGCTAGACTCACTGGTCCTCTTAGGAAGGAAGCCTTAGCTGCAGTGAGCACTGCGGGGGCCACTGTGTGCACCCCCTCGCCACGGCCCAGGGATGCTGTTCTCTGTGATCATGTGTGGTTGCTGGACAGAGCACCTGCTGGCCGTGGGTCTCCATAGGGCAGGGACAGGCTGAGGAGCCGCTGTGCCTGGTTCTCAGGGTTAGGCATGAGAGTAAGTAAGGACACTGACATTAGTCCAATCTCCAAATTGTCCTCTAAGAGCTTTCTCTGTAATAGACACTTACCCAGGGCTCCTCCTGCCTGGAAGCTCAGACTCTTGGAGGAGACAGAGAAATAAGTGAACATTTTAAAGGAATCCCATCTCAAAGGCTAGCATGAACTGCAGTGATTTTACTGTGATTTCCCCTGACATAAGGCCTCAGGTTTTGCCCACCACCCTTCAACTTCAGGGCCCAAAGGGGTTGAGGGTGGCAGGGACCCTCGCTTCACTCATACCCCTCAGCAGCTTCTGGTTGGTGGGATTTAGAAGTTGTCATTCCCATCAGAGTGAACAGGTTGATGTCAGCCTAGCAGACACTGTGACTGCCTCCTGGGCCAGGTCCACCTGCTCCCCTCTTCTCTGAATTCTGTCTTGCAGCTTCTGACCAGTGTTGGGCTCCTCACCTTGATATCATTTAGAAATTCAATTTTACATGTTGTTGGCATTGACTGTGGACTGTTGCATTTTATTAATTTGAAAACAATTTATTTTTAATGATTCCTGTAGCTTCTGCTTCCTCCCCCAACTGTGCCCTCAGGGAACGGCCTTTTGCCCTCTTCTTACTATCGAGAGTAGAACTGAGAACTGCCCTCTGTGGGCAGTGTGGGCTGCAGAGCATCACAATTACACATATGGCACTTTCCTTGGGCTAAAGTGGTATTCATGCCTTTGGGGAGTAATCACTGGGCAGTATATAGTCCTTTCAATGACACCCAAACAATCCCTGGCACCCTGCACAGAACTGATCAGTTCTATTGGCCTGAATTATTAAAGGCCCATTGCCAAGGTGGAAACAAAATCCGCTCCTTAGAATGTCTTTTCCCTCCTTTTTGTAAAGGAGGGCTTTTCACCTGTGGGTGGTCATGGCAGGTGCTCCCATCCCTGCTGTAGAGATGGCTCTTTGTCACCCAAGGCATCACAACTCAGCCCTCATTACCTGTGTCCCCAGGCCCACATGCTTAATTTCTTTGCATGCTCATAAATTAGTGTCCTCAAAGCCAGCTGCCCCAAGAAGCTCTTTCTTGTCTATGCCGCCCCCAGGCAGTAGCCCTTAAAGATTTAGTGTGCACCCTTCCTTTCTCTTGGAAGCCCTCCTTGTCTCCTGTGGGCTTCATGGTTTCTGCGTCTCTGAGCTCTTCAGTTGCTTCTGATTCGAACAGTATGGCCTGCTCCGCACATGATGACAGTTGGCTTGGCTTTAACCAGCCTCTCTGCACTGAAAGCAGAGAAAGCGATGGCACCCCATTCCAGTACTCTTGCCTAGAAAATCCTATGGACGGAGGAGCCTGGTGGGCTGTAGTCCATGCGGTCACTGAGGGTCGGACATGACTGAACGACTTCACTTTCACTTTTCACTTTCATGCATTGGAGAAGGAAATGGCATCCCACTCCAGTGTTCTTGCCTGGAGAATCCCAGGGACGGAGGAGCCTGGTGGGCTGCCGTCTATGGGGTTGCACAGAGTCAGACACGACTGAAGTGACTTAGCAGCAGCAGCAGCAGCTGCACTGAAAGAGCTCCAGGGACCCAGCTCTTGACTCACTCTTCCTGTACATCCTTGGGGTACCCGGCATGGGAAGAGGGATCAATAAGTGCTTGCTGAGGAGTTGACCAATTGATCGAGATGGCTGACCGGTCTCACAGTCTGTGTAGTCTGGTGAATTGGGTGCTCTTTTGGAATTTCCAAGATCAAAAAAGGGCAGGAGAAGGATGAAGCTGCAGGCAACATGGAAGCAGATCTTCCTACAGATCTCTCACCCTGCAGCTGTGGGGTCCCACATTTACGATCCCAAAGCTACAGACCTAGGGACAAGGAGCAGTAAATCCTGCCTGTCAACCACCAATCATTACCCTTTTTAGAAAACCTCCTTGCTCAGTAATAGGATAATCATCTAACTGATGACTGCTTTCTATACAAGGGGCCTTAGCATCTCAAATAGCCTTGTGTGTGTCTGAGCAAATAACATGAAATATTCTTATTTTTGCACGTTGGCTAACCAGGCTGACTGCTTTAGGACTGCTCATGGCTCCTTCTGGAAGACACTGTCATTAAAGAGAGTATGCAATTTAAAACAGAAATAACAACAACGGCACAATCTGTTAACTTGCTTACCCTTAGTAGACAACGGTCTGTGATAAATCTATATGGGTTGACTACCTGCCTTTTCCTTTCCTATTGTTGGTTTCCTTTCTCCTTCCCTTCCCGGGTGGGAGTTCGTGTTGTCTCACTCTGTGTGTTATCTGTGTGGAAGGCTGGAAACTCTGATTGTTTCCTTGGACTGACCCAGATTTACATCCCAACTCTGCCTCATAACTGGTCTGTGACCTTGGCCAGGTGGCTGGCCCTCACCCCTGCAGGTCTGTTGTGAGGAGCCCGACACCACGTGTCCGCCCTTCTCATGGAGGATGCAGTGATGCACGCGCATGTGCGGCGAGCAGTGATAATGGATGGACTCGGCCTTTCGGTTCACTGCAGTATCCCCCAAAGTAGATCATTATTCTGTATGGAATAAATAGTGTTATCGGGCTGATATGCTTAAGGCTAATGAGCCCATGTCTAGCATCTGAGGAGCCAGATAACAAGACATGTTTTTCTCCATTGGCTTCTATTGATGTATTAATTAATGAAATCTAAGATTCCCCTTTGAGCTGGAGGAGTGTGTAAATCACTCCTGAGCTGTATACGTGGTGCATCTTCCCTCCTGCTCCCAGATGCTGCAGAGGGCTGGGAAGGGAAGTGGGGTCTGCTCTCTGGCCTGGCCCAGGTAGGAGCAGGAGCAGGTCCAGCCAGGAGGCAAGCCCCTCCTCCGCTGTTAGCCAGGGAGGACCAGCCGAGCAAGGGGGGCATTTTGGTTACAGGCTGGCCTCCTAGCTCAGCTTGTACTTTCCTCCCATTTCCCCTGGGAGTTCTGTCTTCAAAGGAGCCCCAGGACTCAATGGGCTGTTTTTGTAGTGACTGAAAAACTGCCCAGGAACAAGGCTGTGTGAGATCTGGGCAAGACTGTCCCAAGAGTGTTGGTTTGTTTTGGGTGACCATCTACTACCATGAGTGGCACTATGGAGAAAGTCACAGCATTGGTACAGACATGCCTGGGTTCTAGGCCTGCCCCCAGCACTGAATAGCTGCATAAATTATGTGTATGTGCTAAGTGGCTTCAGTCTTGTGAGACTCATTGCAACCCTATGGACCGTAGCCCACCAGGCTCCCCTGTCCATGGGATTCTCCAGGCAAGAATACTGAATGGAGTGGGTTGCCATGCCCTTCTCCTTAGTCAAGTTGTTAAAAATCTGTGTGCCTCCATTTCCTTGTTTATGAAACAGACCTTGCTAATTCTGATGCTAATACATATCCCGAAGGGTGGATGGTGAAGATTACATGACCTAGGGTGTATGACGAAGTTCCTGGAATAGGGTGTGCGTAAAATAAATAATTATGGGCCACAGGGACTATTGTTCTTTGTAACAATGATAATGTATCTTATTAAATATAGAATGAGAAATAAAATTGGTGTAAAGTTATTTCTTAGAAAAAGGAAATTGCATTATTTTTCATACCTTCTAGTAACTCAGCTTCTCTAATAATCTGTCAAGAAGATATCTTAAGGAACCTGCTTCAGTATTTAAATTCAGTGTTTGATTAGCACTTTATTTCCCATACAAAAGGAGAAAGGCATTTGAAAAAAGTTTTTGTCAAAGTGGCTTGCACTTCTTTCAACAACTTTGCTGGAAACATTCACTCGTATCTTGGCCACCCAAAGTAGCCATACTCCTTTGCCTTCGTGGTAACCAGATGCCTCTATCTCCGTAGCTGAGAGATACCACCCTATATTCCATAGATAACCACGTACCCACACACACTCTGTAAGTAACCAGGCACCCCAAGCCCTATTGATAACCATGTATTTCCACACCCATAGGGAATCATGCATCCCTTTGCCCCATAGGGAATCATGTCCTCATGCACACCAAGTACCCTTGCATCCCAGGCAAGACCTACACTCAAGTGATGGTATCTTTGCAGTCTGCTCTCTCACACATGAGAAGTCCCAAGACTGCAGGTGTCACCTCCCAGCCTGCGGGAGCAAGGCAGCCTCAGAAGCTCTGTCTTCTAGCCACTGCTGCTCCTCCCTAGGGTTTGGTGTGGCAGAGCCTCTAGGGAGCACGAGGCGGCGGCACGCATTTCTCTGGTCTGTTATCACAGAGCGATGGGCTGTGACCCAACCATGGGAAGCATGTCCCGCAGGCCGTGGGCCTCCACCACAAACCCCTGTGTCTCTTTCCTGATTCGCCCACTAACAGTGGACAGAGGGCACTCCCTACACGGTCCTTCACTTCTGGCACCTGCTGCCAAAACAGTGAGGATCAGGGCCTCTCAGCACCCACCACCACAGCCCCCAAGCCTTCTTTTCGTTTCTCATTTCACATCTATATACCTAATGTTTTGCAACTCAGACTGTATTTAGAATCAATAACCACTTAGAATTAAAATTCGAGCTGAACTATAAACCATAAAAGCCTCTGATTATTTCATTAGTAATTTGCTAATTGGCATTAGATATTTAATTACACATTCCAAATATTTGATGAATTATTTCAGCTCCACATAGAAAACCAGTGATGGGGACTACATTCTTCAGGAAACCTAAACCCAGAGCGATAATTCCGAGGAAGCATTAGCATCTATGTGTGTCTTAAACCTGAGCAAGTGGTTTTGCTCTTTCTTTGAAGGCACCTACCCAGGCTGTCGTGAAGTCTAGCCTGGGATCCAGGGCTGTCTGTACCTCTCTCAGGCTCTCTCCATCAAGGCACTTTCTTTTCACCCTTTCCTTGCAGGGACATTATATTTTCTGCTTTGATCTGCTTCCCACAACATAAGGTGGTCCCCCACCCACCCTCCCGCAGCCCCTTCCAAATCCTCCTGATGGGCTGTTGTTTGACATGGATAAGGAGGAGTCAGGTATTCCCCCCTCCCCCCAACCCTGCCTCTCTCCTCCCATCCACCTAGCAGCAGGTCCTGTCTGCATTGGACACCAGGTGGCCCCCACAACCTTCTTAGAATGAATTTGCATTGGATATCACTCTGTCTCAGCTCCCTCCCTGAAGGTGTGGGAGTGCTGTTTCTCTAGAAGAAAAAAAAAAAGATAATTTCAGTACATGAAAAAATGCACAAATGTTCATTTCTGTTTCTTCTGGGATTCTTCTGACGATAAGTAGGCACTGAATCCATGCAGCCCCAAAAGTGTGTCCTGCTCCTCAAGTCTTGCCTAGGACCTGCCTAGGACCGCAGGACCCCAGGACCCCAGTCTATTGGTCCCCAGCCTGATGTACCCAAGTCTCCTTGGGACGATTCACAAGTGATGTAGAAAGATGTGTACTTAAAGCTGAGTGTTTGTTCTCTGCCTGCCCCACCCTCTGCAGACATCAGCTTGTCTCTGGCGTGTGGCTAGTCTGAGAGCTATACCGGACCTAAAAGACACAACAGCACAGACGTTCCCTCACTGCACTTGCCCTGTGCCAGACCAAGGGGAGAGTAAGATATATTTGGCACATTAAATGCTCAGTTATTCTCATAACAGATTGCGGCAGGAAGCCATATGTGTAATTTCCAATGACCATTGCAGAGAAGGATGCCTAGGGAGGATGAACAGATAACATGGAAGAGAAAACTACATCCCACTCACGAACCTGCAATCCAGACCAGAAGGAAGACATTGGTTCTTAAAGGGCCAGCCATGCCCCCAGTGCAATGTCTGTGGAGGACATGCCCCGTGGTATAACCACACTTCCTCTGGCTATATTTCTCAGATGTGGAGAAATATATCCTCAGAAATTAAATCAAGGACCCCAGCAGCCCTTACGTGACAGATGTAAATGCCCATTCCCTCACAGGCAGACTTATTCCAAATTAAGCGCAGTCATTTGGAATACCTGTACAGGGAGGCTCATGAAGCTTGAAGACTGTGGACCCTCCATGTCTGTTGACAAACACTCCTGGAAGGAAGTAGAAGGAACAAAGAGAACCCCGAGTGTCCTGAGCACTGGCCCCAGCTCTTCTCCTAACTGGACCTTGAGAGTATTGCTTAACTCCTCAGGTGGCTCAGCCAGAGAATAGGCACAGTGTGCTCCCCCCATATAGATGGGAATCTACTGGCCGTGAGGTCTTGGTCACAAGCACCGAAGCCCAGGAAGGGTGAGGGGGTGGTGGAAGCAGGAGATGTTGGCTCACTGAGCCATTAGCTCTCCCACTCCTTGTCTGGCTGCTGAACTTTAAAATTTATTTGCATTTTAACCAGCCTCTGTTAATAGATATACCAGTTTTTAAGAAAAGTTTCTTCAGATCCCTTTGGAAATTGAAGGTGAAGGTGAAGTTGCTCAGTCGTGTCCGACTCTTTGCGACCCCATGGACTGTAACCTACTAGGCTTCTCCGTCCATGGGATTCTCCAGGCAAGAATGCTAGAGTGGATTGCCATTTCCTTCTCCAGGGGATCTTCCCGACCCAGGGATCGAACCTGGGTCTCCCGCATTGGAGGCAGACGGTTTAACCTCTGAGCCACCAGGGAAGCCCCTTTGGAAATTGGGTGGGTCTAAAATAAAAACCAATAGAGGAATTTTTCAATAGAAATCTAGCTCTAATGATCAACACAGAGGAGACTTTTTACTCCTCTCTGGACCTGGAGCCACTCTGGAACAGTGATGCTTCCAGAGTGTGAAGTTTGTGCAGTCTCCAAACCCCAGGATGAGTGTTCTGGAGGAGAAGGTGCAAGTCGGCATACAGCAGCCTTAGGGCTGAGTCTAACCTCCAAACCCCAACCCCAGCTCTGATCTGGCCTCCGTCCACACCACAGCCCCAGGGCTCCCCAAGAGCATCCTCATCCTGACCCTGCCCACCTCTCTTTCTGCTCAGCATTAGCATTTCCACCACTTCCCTAATCCTTGGAAGAATCAGGTCTCCATGGGCTCAGTCAAGATCAATGTTTAACAGCTGAATAAAAGAGAAAATGCCATGGTTCAACTGGAAACAAAGAAGGGGCTATTGGGAGATCCTTATCACCTGGGTTAATCTCAAAGTCAAGATGTGACAGGTCTGATTAACTGATTAAGCTGATTCACTTAGCCTGGCTTGCTTTCTTCCCCAGCTTCTGCCTTCAACCCTCCAAGATCTTTAGGGCCAAGAGCAGGGGCCATCTCCTATGGGATGCCTTTCCCCATCTCCAGCCAGAATGCACCCTAGGGTCTCTGGCACTTCCTTCTTGGACACTACCCTTTGAGTAATGCCAGCTTTGTATATGTTCCTTCCTTCCAGGTGACACAACGCCTGAGCTGGATTCCTCTGTGTTTCCCCCACAGCTTAAGGCCTGGCACAGGTTAGGTACTCAGTAACTGTTTTGGTTTTGAGTGAGTGGGAGGCTGAAATCAATTGCACACACCGTGTTTGGGAGCTGGGGTGAGAGGAGCCCCTTGCATATTAAGGTGCCACTGATGGCATGGTGAGGTTGGCCCTACACAAGATCAATGTCAAAACTTTTGCCTCTGGTCCCAGACATTGTCTGGAAGAAAGTAATCAGAAGAGAGGGTGGGGAAAAGGCATTTCTGGAAAGAGCAAGGCAAAAAGTCACTGTCCCTTGGAGGGTGACAGGAACCATGGTCTAGGGGCTGGCCTTCCAATCAGACATGAAGGACAGAAGGATGGTGGCTGGTGAGACTGGGAGGTGCTGGGGCAGCTACCCCAGGCCAAATACCATCCCAAAAGACTCTTTACAGGGAGTGTTCCAACTTCGTATCCTTACCTTTAAGGTCTTTGAACTTTTGAAGTGCTTTTTCTCCCTGAAGATTGGCCCCTGAGATCAGGGGCATGGGTGGTGGAAGAGACCTCAGGATGGCAGGTTCTAGGGGATGGGAGAGCATGTAACAGGAGGTGAGTTTCCAGAGGGAGTGTCTTCTGGATTTCAATAAAAATGCCTGGTTCCATATCACTATTGGGTAGTGAGACAAATAAGGGGTTACCTGCTCCATGCTCAGTTTCTGAGCACGTGCAAGGCCACGGTATCTAGGGATTTTAACAGACAAGAGTGTATTGTTTTCCCCAGGTTGGGCTAACGCACACACACAGAGGCAGACTTATTCCAAATTCAGTGCAGTCATCTAGGAATATCTGTTCAGGGAGGCACATGAAGCTTGAAGACTATGGGCCCTCCATGTCTGTTGACACACACTCTTGGAAGGAAGTAGAAGGAACAAAAAGAATCCCGAGTGTCCTGAGTAGACCCTACACACAAACCCTAGGGTTGTGAAGATGATGAAAAGTTATGATGCGACCTGCTCTCTTTAAACATCTTCTCCGTGTCCCCTTCCCGCACACATGTGCAGCTGAATACTGTGTGTCAGACACTGTGCTAGGGGTCAGCAAAAAGGCAGCATGTCTCTGCCCTCATGGAACTTGCAGCCTAGTGGAAGAGACCTACACCAGTCAAATAATCTCATTATCAATAAATGGGGATGTTTGCTAGGAAGGACAGAAAAGATGCTGAGTTGAGAAGAGATCATGGGCTATAATCTGATCCAGGTTTAGGGGAGAGAGAAGTTAGAATAAGCCTGACCAACGTATTTCGATATAATAGAGGAAAATCACGTAAAAGTGACTGAGTCCACTTCTGCCTTCTAAGGATATGTGGCTATAAGAGGTACGTGCGTGCGTGCTAAGTCGCTTCAGTCGTGTCCAACTCTTTGCGACACTACGGGCTGCAGCCTGCCAGGCTCCTTTGTCCATGGCATTCTCCAGGCAAGAATACTAGAGTGGGTTGTCATGCCCTCCTCTAGGAGATCTTCCCGACCCAGGGATTGAACCCACACCTCCCATAGCCCTTGCATTGCAGGCGTATTCTTTACTGATGAGCCACCAGGGAAGCCCCCTTACAAGGGGTAGGATAGCAGAATTCAGATCAACAAAGAAATAACTGTCCCTCTTTTCTGAGGGCTAAAACTTGGAGAAGTTGCCAGTGGTGCAGCTACTGAACTTAAGATCAGGTCTGTGTGTATGCACGTGGTAGACAGTGGGGCCTGGCACTGGGTCTGGGGTCAGAGGGAGAGGGGCTAACTTGCTTCATGTAATAAAGTGCATTTCCTGCTCCAGTAGGTCTTCTGGGCCCAGGGATTGAACCTGTGTCTCCTACATTGCAGGCAGATTCTTTACCTGCTGAGCCATTAGGGAAGCCCTGATAAAGTGCTAGGGTTTATAATGAAATCATTTATCTGAATTGCTGGAGTGTTGATGAACTAGGGAGAGAAAGGGCTCCTGGTAATAAGGGAACAGGAAATCCAAGTTTGTGGAAAGGATGAGAGTCTTTGACAGAAGAGAGAAATCGATTATTTATTTTTAAATTCTCTGCTGTGAGGAAGTTCAGAGCTCCCCTCTGGACCCTACTCCCCTCAACCCTATTACTCCTGAATCATTGGTAAAGCTCTACCCAAGCTTCCTCCAGGAAGTGATACTGTATATGGGAGGTGAAAGGGAGCTTAAAGAGAAATGAGAGAGCTTGGCTGACAAGTAGAAGTTGGGTAGAAGCTCCAAGAGTTCAGAAGCTCCTGAATTTGGCTGGAGCCGGAAGTTGGAGTCCTTGGTCATGGGACTCCTGGGAAGGTTTCTGGACTCGCCGCAGGTCACGAGGTTGGTACTGGGGCTGCTGTTGACCTACATTCTGGACTGCATTAAAGTTGAGAACTGGGGATAGAGAGCCTTTTTATTTGTCTGTACGGGACTAACACTACTACTGTAAATGTTCTAAAATCTGAACACTAATCAGATTTTCAAGGGGAGAAACATCAGAATTCCAGGACTGTTTTAAACAAAACCTTTCATTAAATCTGAGTATGTTCAGCAACTGGTGCTAATGGCTAAAAACGATGGACAAGTGGATGTCCTGCTGAAACGGTTTCCTGAAGGGCCGGGACCATTTGTGACTAGCATGAAGAGTGCTGGCATCCCCCTGGTGGGGCTGAGACACTTGAAAGCTGCTTGTCTTAAAAGGCTCTAAAAATGGTGCCCCACAGTGTCTGTACACATGGCTCATGCTCGGCAAATCCTTTGTGCAGACAGAGCAAGGTACACTCTGTTCCTTATCTGAATTTCCGCTTGTTCCGAACTAATTAGGAGCATCTTAATAAAGCAACTGTATCAGGAGTCCGGTGACCCCCTCCCCCTTCCCCACCCGCAATCAACTTTGGTAGATCCAGTGTGGATCAGGGCTGGGGATGCACTTCAGCTTAGCATCTGCAGGCTGGCTGTGGTTTCTATTGTCCCCCATGGAGTCTGGAGATAGAGCCCCCCTTTGCAAAACACTGCCCTTGAAAACTGGAAGAATTACTCAGTAGGAGCAATGTACACAGGGCTTTTCGGAAGTGGCGATGTTGGTGTTATAGGCCAGATAATCTCTCTGTCCTCTGGGCTGCCTGGGGCACTCGGTCTGCAGACTCAGCCTCTACCATCATCGGTGCCAGGAGCACCCCCCTCCCCCTTCCAGAGTGGCAGCCAGAAATATCTCCAGATGTTGCCAGGTCTCCCCTGGGGAGCAAGTTTGCCCCATGGTTGAGAATCATTGATCCAGCAGAGGCAATTCACGAGAATCTGCCCTCAAAGGGCTTAAAATCAGCAATGACAGGTGAACCGGACGCGTGGGCAGGAGGACACGAGGCGGAGGACCCTGGGGGAGAAAAGCGCCTGCCCACGATCTTTAATAACTCTCCCTCAAGATTCCGATTCCAGCCAGTCCTTTCTGCTTTCCTCTTTCCTAAGGACTATATTTCTGAGGTCCCAGGTGACACATTTGACTCATTAAGGCTTCTTAATTCCCACATGAATTATTGCTGGAAGGGTCTGAAGGCCCAGTATCTCGCCTTATTACACCTGTAGTTATGAGCAGTAACTATGGCCTTTATTACAACATTCAGCACCAGCCATTAAATTCGAGGCATGAAAATGATTATTTCACCCCCAAATCCACTTACCACTGGCACACTTCCACACATGTTCTCATACCAAACCCAGCCTCAGGAGCTTGCCTGTCAGAGGTCCTCCCAAATGCCGGGATGGTCTACTGTGTCCCCTGGTTTACTGAGGCTCCTGTCAATCATTCTTCATGACTGTTCACAGAATCAATTTTTAGATTTCCTTAGGTGTAGGCATTAGCTAATATTTCAATAAATAAAGCAAAAGCTAGCACTGTCACTCCCTCCCGTTTCACCAAAGGATCTTTCTTTTCCCTATAGAAACGCGGTAGGGCTAAAGCCTTCCTTGTTTAGCTTGGGGCTAAACACACCCTACACGAAGCAGAAAAATCATCTAATTTTTTCAATGAAAGCCTGTGCCAGTCAAAGACATTCTTAGCTACTCACACTTAAGAGGCATCAAAAACGTACAAATATTGGAATCCTCAGCCTCGACAGGCAAGTTACCATGTACACAATTATGAAAGGGAACCAGATTAAGAGAGAGTGTGCAGAGTGCCTTTGAAATATCGATGAAAACGTGGATGCGGCTTCATTTTAATGTTTTTGATTTCCCCGATAACGAGGAAATTGTCCTCGTTTTCACTGGTAGACGTTCTTAAAGGTTTTAAAATCTGAATATTAATGCTGCTCCCTTATGCAGCGTATAAATGACTTTTGACAATTCTGGTGGCTCTCGTTCTGAGTCCACGGCTGAAAATGGAAAAAGCAGTGGCCGACGAGAACCCGGGGAAGGTCGGGGATGCTGCGAGGAAGGAAAGAAAGAGAGGAGCAGCATCCTGGCAACAAAATCTTCCTCTCCCACGAAAGAGTTAACAGAAAGAAATAAAATCAGATATGTGTAGCCTCCAGACGTCCATTAAAGTGCAGAATGCTGTTTTCTATCACAGATTATATGCCAGATGTTCAAACTATCTCTAATCATTGCAGATGTAATGGAGTAGAATGTTGCAGTTTGTGAGTTTACTGGCATTAATCCTATATACTGCACAAGGGAAAAGATTTTAAATATATAATTATATCTCATTAATACTCAGGTTTTATTTCCTTTCAATGGAACAGGACTTATTAAAGCAACCATTTACCGCATGTTTTCTTTCAGTATTTGGCCCTGGCATCATCCTGTGTGCATTCGACGTGTAAATATGTACTAACCTGGGTGCACACAAACACCCATGGAAGGTTGTGAGTCCGCTGGTACCCAAATTCACTTTTATATGCATGAGATGTTTTTATATTGTAAATTGATAAGAGGGACTTAACTGCATGCATTCTGAGTTGCTACTTGGGTTTTCTTCATGCCGGAAATATTTGTATTTCTTAATTTGAAAGGAAATTGCCTGTGCTCCAGCTTTTTATGGCTTGTTGGGAGAAGGTGCACCCTGGGCTCCAGAGAGGCGCTTCGTGGGTGTGGCTGAGAGCAGAGATGCTGCTTGGAGCCCACGTTCTCCCAGGCCCTCACAGGATGCACTAAAGGACCACGAAAGTTGTTTTTTCATTTTTGTTTCTCCCCAGAGAATCACCAGGATTAGGACATATCTCCAGAGTGATCTGGGCTGAAGAATAAGGAAATTCCCTTCTGAGCACCCCCAGCTTCCCCCCTCTCAAATGAAATGACACCTTTTTCAGCAACCCACTAAATTGGCTTCAGACGTGGAGTGCTAGCACTAAGCCCCTCCGGGCTGACAGCCAGCCTCCTCCTTGCTGGGCACACTCACAGTGGTGTCTCTCTCTACCTGCCTCCCGCTGCAGCAGCGGCTGTCCTCTCTCGCCTTCTCCCTGTGAGTTCAGCATCCTCTCCGCTCCAAGAGGTGGATTTCCTCAGCCAGGACCAAGCTGACCCCAGGGGGGTTGGATGCACATACCCTGAGCTGGGAAATGCTGGGAGCTTGATTCTTCATAAGCAGAGAGCCTGAGTATTCAGGAACCCCACTTTTCCTCTGGACTAACTCTTAATTCACATCAGTGATTTATTGGATTATTCTAGTAGTGGATTTCCAGACTGGCAGGGCCATATCCACCTTGGTCTCTGAATCCCTCATGCCAAAAACGGTGCCTGATACATAATGGGCTTTTCCTACCTCTTTCTTAAATGAGAGAGTAAAAGAATAAATTAATGGAGAGTGATGGCCTTTTGGGAAAAGCTGGGTGGGGCTGACAATTTAATACGACGTCCTTAGCTATGACTTTTGGCGTGGAAAAGAGTTTGATGGATTCTGCAGTAATGAGATTGACGAGACAGATGGTCGCTGCCAGGAATTCAGCAAAGGCCAGGGTGACAGAGAGGTGACAGCTCTGTCAGATCCGGGTGCCAGGAGCCGTGGGAGCTCAGTCGTGCTTTTAGTGCCTCAGGAATTGGAGGATGGTTGGGTGCAGGACCTTCGAGGTGCAAGCCTGAGGTCGAGTGGCTGGAGATGGCTGGGTGCACCTGGAGGGCCCGGAAAGTCCCAGAGGGGTGTTGCGGGACAAAGCAGATGTAGCTGCAATAAACGGGGAAGGGGGTTGGGAGGAGGAGAGGGGAGGGGTCCACGGGTGTCTTTTAAATGATCCAGCTCATCAGACTCTTCGGACTTCTGGCTTTGTCATTTTGTTTTTTAAATATTTATTTCTGGATCCTGCCAACTGGATGGACAGCCTCAACTCTCTCTCTCTCTCTTACTTCTCTCTCTCTCCTTCTCCGTTCCTGTAGGACACTAAGACCAATGGAGGGAAAAAACAAAACAAAACTGGGTATTTGCCTCTGGAGAGAGAGCTCGAATGGGCACACCCAGAGCATTATATGGAGACAGTGTTATATGGAGAGAAATGTCCAGGTTAGAATCATGTTAGAGATGGAGTTGGTGGGGGTGGGATGGAGCAGCTCATCTGCCTCTCTTCTGTTTTAAAGGCCTGCAGATGTCAGAGCTCCAAGGCCAGGAGTGGGGCCAGGGCTGGGGAGGAGCTGCAACCAGAGTGGGAGCTCCAGGGGAGGTCAGGCAAGCTGAGCAAGGCAGGCGCATCCCATGGCTTCCCCCGGCCCCCCGGCCCCCCGGCCCCCAGGGCTAGCAGTCAGTCCTGAGGACTTGAGCTGGAGGAGAACAGCTGTCAGGTCCAGAGGGCGGGGGTCACGCTGGGGTGAGGAGAATGACAAGTGGGGGAGCTTCCTCTGGGAACAAGACCGGGGTGATAAAGGAGACCATCAAAAGGTGGAATGGAAGAGAGTCATGTCAAAACAGACAGCCAAGGAACTCTACTGGTCAGGGACCGAAAAGAAAGTTTCTACAGGAAACTGAAGAATCTGGCAGTCTCGGAGAGAAGGCTCATGCCTTTCAAAGGAGGACGGCTGCTGCTGCTGCTGCTGCTGCTGCTAAGTCACTTCAGTCGTGTCCGACTCTGTGCGACCCCATAGACGGCAGCCCACCAGGCTCCCCCGTCCCTGGGATTCTCCAGGCAAGAACACTGGAGTGGGTTGCCATTTCCTTTTCCAATGCATGAAAGTGAAAAGTCAAAGTGAAGTCACTCAGTCGTGTCCGACCCTCAGTGACCCCATGGACTGCAGCCCACCAGGCTCCTCCGTCCATGGGATTTTCCAGGCAAGAGTACTGGAGTGGGTGGCAATTGCCTTCTTCGAAGGAGGACGGCAACCCTGTACACTTATTTTTCCATCGCTTTATTTAACATTGGTTTTTAGAACCTTTTCCATTCAAAGTCTGTCTCTAATACAAGGCTATTCACTCCAGATGGAGGGAGCTATCTCTCACTGAATACCTGTGAAATGCAGAAAGAAAGCCAATACATGGATGAATTGATAGGTTATTGATCAAGATAGGTATATGCCAAGACTCACACAGGAGAATGCAGATAAAACTCTGAAGTTTTAAAGTTCTAAACTTTAGAGTTTAAACCCTGAAGTTTCAGCTGTGGAGTTTAAAGTTTCTAAAGTATACCGATGGTGTGCCAGGTTGCTTGAAGGGATCTGCATGTAGGTGGTAATGATTCCCAACTCTGTCCAACTAGTTGTTGGGGGTGGTGAATGGGGATGGCGCCTCCTCTACACAGGTGGTCCTGAGGAAGTTACCTTGCCTTGAGACATGAGTGGAGGTTAGCCTGGTTGGAGACATCGCATGCAGCTGGGTGTCAGTTCTGCAGTGCAGCCAAGAGGTCTCCACACAGCCCTGTGCTGGACTCTGGAGAAGGGCAGACTCTTCATGCAGGCTGAGTGATGGATACAGGCAACTTTCACAGTTAGGAGTGGTCGGGACAGAGTGAAAATTACCCAGCTAGCTGCAGAACCTTCTGGAAGGCCTCATGAGAGCATGTCCAGAAAGGATTCTCCACGTTTTGGAGAGGGGCTTGCTGAGGGTGACCCTCTCCCATGTCATGGGGGACTTCCACGCCCTGCACTGAGTTCTTTGGCTCACTTTTGAGAAAATTTGGGGTTTGAGGCCCACAGCCTGGCTGTCAGGCCTCCACTGCCTGACGGTGGGACAGAGATTCCTTTTTTTTGCCCAGCTCAGTTGAATTCTGTCCTGTTCTGCACTTCAAAGGGACCAGGCATCTACATCTCTGTTTCTCCCACTGGACTCTGAGCTCCCAAAACCAGGGAGCCTAGGAGAGTGGGCTCTGGAGCTCGGCTGGCTCTGTCCATCAGGGAGGTCTGCCCTTAACTGGTTCTGTGACCACAGGCAGGTTCTTTAACCGTTGTCGTCTGTGCAGGGTTGCTTAGAGAGGTAAATGAACGTGGACTTGTAGGGCACACAGAAGAGCGTCTGCGTCTCTAATGTCACAGGTGGGGGCCCCAGAAAGCCGGCTCTGAGATGAGGTTCATGTGCAGCAGGCATACTGGGGAGTGCTTCGGGAATCAACACCGGGGAAGGGAGGGGAAGGAGAGAGATGAGGTGGCGGGAGAGTGAAGCTGACACATAGACCCAGCGACATCCGCAGCCATCCTTTCAGGAGCTCTAGAGCCAGATTGGCGTTTCAGGTTGTTGGACTGAGATGGTGGGGCCTTGATGCTCCTTTGTCCGCAGTCCCTGGAGATGGCATGGCCCTGGCTGAGGTGACTCTCTGCAGCTGAAGCTATTCTTGAAGGAGCTGACAGTTGGACGTTGTCTGCTGAACTCCCAGAAGCTGGGGCAACACACCCTTCCTTGAAGGGGGTCTGGGCAGTGCCATCTGTCCTCCACTGTCTACCTTAGGCTCTTCAGACTCACTTCTTCATTCCCATTCAGGGAGCAGCTCCCATAGAATCCTGTGGGTCTTTCTTCCTGAAGGAAGCTTAAAGGAGGAAGGTTAACAAGATGACGTGAACCTGGCTGCTGGTCTCAGAGTCCCAGCTGGTACCACCATCTATCTTCTATGAATCCTTGAATGCCCTCGGCCTCAGCCAGCACCTGTGCTCGGCTGAACTGCTTGCTAGGGGCCATTGCCCAGGATTTCACCTTTAAGTGTCTAAGAGTTCGAGTTTCTGGCCATTATGTCTTTCTCAGAGTCATCGCATTTGCCCACTTAACACCTTAATTGGGCAAAGGAATGCCTCAAGTGCCAAGGAGATCCCCTGACTGCCAAACAGATTCCCTTCTCCCTTCCTTGGGTTAGAGCAGCCTATCCTCCACTTGACAGGGAGGTCCAATCACCCTGCAAAGACGGTGACTCTCTTACCTGCTGCTCCCTTGGCACTGGCGTCTGAAGCGGCCAGGGGACAATCATGGCTTGTGACTAAATGGGGGGCTGTGGTTCATCATGCTAACTTCCTCTTCCAAGTTTCCCTCAGGAAGAAAGGCTTCCTCTGTCTTCTGGTGGGAGGGTCCTCCTTTGGCAACCAAGATCTTTGAAACTGCAGAGCTTAGAATCACATTGTTCAGGAAGCACAAGTTCTCCAGTGGGAGACCGGGGATAATGGTAAGTAAGGCTGCTCCTAGTCCACCTCGTGGGTCTCTGGACCCATGCATCTTCGATCTTGGGTGCACGGGTTTGCGTCAAAGTCTGAGTGTGTGCTGCCTCCCTAGGGTGGCTCCTCATTCTCATGCAGTATTGTCCTTCAGTTAGCACTCTCAGCGCCTTCAGCAGCCTTGCTTCTGCCTCTGCCAGGCTGGCAGCTTTCAGAGGATGCACTATGACAACCAGAAGGCCCCATGGTCATGGACCCACCCCCGCCTCCCTTCTGTTATACAATGGAGCCCCTGGCCTGATGAGTTGTTACGTGGATTCCATCCAGATTGCAAACCCTCTGTATGCCCTCAAACGTGATGCAGCTGAGGCTTTGTGGACAGAAAAAGGCAAATATATACCCTAGATATGTGTTTGTTCCTGTCAGAAGGAATTGCCAGACTTTCCAGGGCAGAAGTAGGTGATGTGGTCAGCTTCCTGCCCTCTAGCTGGTCGGTTTCCCCAGGAGGTGGCCCTGTGTCTGCGTCTGTGTTTGGTTCTGCGGCTGTTGGTCAGGTTGGTCGGGTGCGGCTGTGGCAGGAGCTTTTGTAAATGGAAGACTGTGCATGCCCTCTGTCCCTGCTGCTGCGCCTCTGCTGTTCACACTGCACCTTGCTCAGCACTGGGGTGGCTGTTGAGAGGCTGGCTGATGCCAGCTGGCCCTGCATTTTGTTTGCTTGGCTTGAGTGTACTTTGTATGGTAGAAACTCTCTGGCAAATATTAATATGATATGAAGGTCTTCAAGTTCACTTCTACATTTGGGTGAATCCATGTGCTGCTACCCAAAACCTCGTAACCCTGTTCTTTTAAGTCTTTTTAAATGTAGGTTTCATTATTATTCAAGGTATGGTGAGGCCAATAGATCAGATGACTGTTACTGAAAAGACAGTTTGCTACTCGCAGTTCCCAAGAGAAGGGGGCTTGCCACACCACGTGGGGCTACTTGGGGGAAGTTTCACGGTCAGCCAGGAGGCAAAAGGTTGAGGGGAAAGTTTGGGTGAGGGTCTTTATCATGGTTTCCACGGAGAGCAACTTGCAAGGCAGGGTAAGCAGGTGAAGCAGGTTTAGGATTGGCTAGTTTGAATAATTTTAGCAAACTCCAGTGTGTAGGCACTGCCCGTAACCTGTTTGGTATCTAGCCCTGGGGTGATTAGGGCAGGGGAATATTGGCCCCAGAGGGTAAGAGACCTGTGAAAACCAGGTAAAGAAGGGGGTGGGGGTAGGCTTTGGATTGGTTGGTTTACATATGAAAAGTATGCTCAAAGGGAAATTATTTGCTCTTTCTAGGGATTAGCCAGCCTGAGGGTCTCTCCTAGTCAGCCAGAACAAAGTTCCCATCTCATCATATAAAAGCAATATAAATACTATATATATATATATATATCAGGAAGATCCCCTGGAGAAGGAAATGGCTACCCACTGCAGTATTCTTGCTTGGAGAATTTCATGGGCAGAGGAGCCTCATGAGCTACAGTTCCTGGGGTTGCAGAGTCGGTCATGGCTGAGTGACTGCACACGCTAATACACTAATGGCTCTCATTCTGGGCCCTGACCATTTAGCCTGGCTATTTTCCACTGCCCATGTGTCCACATATATTCTGATCTTTGCCCATATAAAGTAGTTGACCAGGTACGCTGCATAAGCTGTCCATTGAGAGAATTTCTCCTCACCACTGTCTTTCGGAGTCACTGCTGACTCTTTTCAGAGTCACCGTCCCTACTCCTAAGTAGGACCGTGTATAGGGTAGCTGCTGTCCATTGTCATCTTTCATCCACATACTGAGCTGAACCGCCCACGAACCAAGCCTGAGCTTTTCCTTCCTCTGTCAGATGCCTGTAAGGGCTCCCCTAAAGTCAGAGGGTGAGCTCAGGAGAGTATAAGGGTAGTGAATGGTGTGGGGGTTGGAGCTACCTGATCATACAACTGGCTTGTGTCCTCTGGCCCTGCTGTGCTAGGTTCTGGATTAGCCACTTCCACAATCCCTGGATTATTGCTGGGCTCCCCTTTCTCTTCTAAATGCCATTTGAAGCTAGAGATTTTCATGTTACTTGGTATATAGGTAAGAGCAGTATTTCCAGATGTGGAAGATGCAAAGATTCTAGAACAAGGCACTGTGCTTGTTTCCTTTTGGTGGGAGCTACAGTTTATCTTTTACAGTGTAAAGGATGTTCTGTCGTGTCTTTTACAGCTCAACTCCTAAGGCTATACTTGAATATAAAATTTAAAAAAGTATGCAAGGACACTGAGTCTTGGAAGGAGGTTTTCTCCCCCACCTCTGGAATACAAGTGTGTTACCAAAGCCTCCAAAACTCTGTTGGATATGATTAGCGTGATGTCAGTGACATAGGGGATCGGTGGGATGTTTTGTGAGACCACCTGATGGTTGAGATCACTTTGACTATATTATGACTGAGTGTTAAAAGAGGAGTAGGGAGACCTGTAAATGTTTGCTGTTCTTCCCAGAATCATTTCTGATCTTTTTTTCTGATTGTGATGGAAAAGAATACATTCCCTAAATCAAAGGCTGCAACTGTGTTCTTGAGGTCATATCGATCTACTCTAGTGAAGATACTACATCTGATAAGGGAGCTGCATTTTAGGCACCTGCTTGGCTGAGTTTGAGGAGTCCATTGTCATTTTCCAGATTCACCTGCTTTTTGTGCAAGGGCTACACTAGTGAGCTGAATGGACATGTGATGGGAATCACCACCCTTGCGTCGCTTAGATCTTTCAAAGGAGCTCAAATTTCTATCGCCCTGGGATACAACATTATTATTTAAATCCTGTCTTGATTTAGGGGGATTATATAGGCTTCCACTTAGATGCTGGTCCCCAGTAAGGCAGCTGTTACTCCACAGGAAAAGACTCTGTGTGTCAGTTTCCTGGTATGTCTATACTGATGTTCCATCCAGTGAAGCCACTGTGAGGAAGACTTTGGCCAGAGCTCCACTGATCACATTTCCTCTATATCTCCTTCTACCAGAAGACTGTGATAAATCTTTGGGTCTCTGGGTATTGATGTCAATCCAAATCCTGTGTCCAGCAGTCTTAAAAATAGTTGGTTGCTTCCCATTTCTTAGGGCACAGTGCAACTCTCTCTGGGGAAGGACTTAGAGACTATTATTGGGTATACTTGCCATGTTATTGTAGGATCCCCCCCTTGTGGGGACATGGATTTTTATCCATTCATGGAATCCAGGTCCAAAAGTTGGACAAGGAGTCATGGCTTTTTGTTGGGGCAACTGCTCTCAATCTCTTTACCATGCCCCTTTGATTTTTTGATGTGTGTGTGTGTGTGTGTGTGTGTGTGTGTGTTGTTGTCATTGTTGTTGTACAAATTGAGTAGTATCCTTGTTGGTTGCTCTTCTATTTTTCCTCTAGGGACACTGTGTTCTATTAACCGTCTTGATAATGCTCTGCAGATCAGTGGTCCTCTGACCTTGCACTTACTATAATAATTGTGTCCTCCTGGCTTCTGGAGCTGAAGTACCACATAATGACTGCTCCCCTATGGGCTCAGTGTTTTTCCCGTTGTCTCCATTGCCCAGTTCTGTAACAGCCTCCTCTACCACTGTGGTCTGCAGAGGGGAATTATTATTGAACTTCACAAAGATCCTGTGCCCCTCCTGCCAGTGCATTCTATTAGACCTTTTGTGAATGAGATACTCTCTAGACTTTCCCATGGAGCATAGCCATCTGGGTTTTTTTGCCTTCCAGGGTATATCCATCCTGGCGTGACTAGATCCTTTAAACCGCTTCTTGTGCTCTCTGCTGTGGCAATTCTGGTATTTAGTGTGGTGCTTTGCACCTTCCATGCTCCCAGAAGACACCTTAGTAGCACATTCCTTCATCTCCTCAGTTTTTGCCAAGGTTTCACATCTTGTATTCTGAAAAAGTGCTCCCAAATTAACAAACTGCATCTGCTTCAACCTCTTGTTTTGGTTCCCTTGCTCAAGCACTATCAGTGTCCGAGTCTGTATCTAACCTGGCTCTAACAGGTATATCCTGGAAGCATCTGGTAGTGCCTTTAAGGTGCAGCACTTTTTCTCTTATCAGACCCAGTATGAGCCCAGCTGGCTTTTGTTGTAGTTTAATCCTAGTGCAGGAGTAGGGGAAGTAGAGGTCAGTGCTGATGTGGGGAGGACTTCACATTGCCTGCAAGCAAGGGGAGGAGTTGGCTTGCCTGGTAGCTCAGATGGTAAAGAATCTGCCTGCAATGCAGGAGACTGGGGTTGGATCCCAGGGTACAGAAGATCCCCTGGAGAAGGGAATGGCCGCCCGCTCCAGTATTCCTCCCTGGAGAATTCCATGGACAGAGGACCCTGTGGGCTACAGTCCACGGGGTCATGAAGAGTAGGACATGACTGAGTGACTAACTCTTAACACTTAAGAGAGGTTACCTCCTGATAGGAAGAGACGGGCCACTCCTGCAGGTGCAGACAGTTCTGAGGAATCTGGAGATTTATGATTTTCCAAGGCATTCTTCTGATGTCTCCATCCCAGTGTCAGAGTCTAATTTTTTCTCAATTAGGGCCTCAGTTAAGCACAGCAGACCCACCAGATTGGAAACTGGGAGTCTAACCTTCTAGGAAGCTTAGCCATCCTAAAGTGTCCATCCAAGTCCTACTTCTCACCCCTCTATCCACCTGCTGCAAGAGATGAGGGCCCTTGTGTATGTTTCCAAAGAGGTCCACTGGCTTCACAGAAGCTTTTAAGTGGCAATGGATTGCTCTTATCTCTTCATTATCTTTTTCCAAATGACAATCCAGTTTAGCTGGATTCTATCATTCTTTCAGTTATTTCCCTCATATTTTCCAACTACCAAATACATTGCACCAGCAAACGTACTTCCTCGGGAAATAGATCATCACCATCAGCACGTATGAAAGCTTTAGCAGATGAGCCGACACCTACCAGGAGCATGGGGTCTTTATGGCTAGTGGAGTAGAGACTGAGGGATCCAGCTTCAAAACCCTGCCTCAGCACGCGCTTCCTCTTGGGCTGCTCCTGCTTGTGGTTGTCACAGGTTGGGTTTTCTCAGAAGCAGACACTGAGATGGCATTTAGTGTGCCTGATGCTTATAAAAGTGTGCGTTTGGTCTAAACAGCTGCAGAAGGAAGGGAGGGGAAGCATGATGAAGCCACGGGAGAAGTCGGGCTGTAGCCAGGCAGAACGGCCACCTGTGTGGAGTTTCAGAGCAGCAAGAGCCATTAAGAGTTGAGCTAGGGCCCTTCCTGGTGGTCCAGTGGTTAAGCCTTTGCCTTCCAATGCAAGGGGTGCAGGTTCGATCCCTGGTTGGGGAACTAAGATCCCACCTGCCTGGTGGCCAAAAAACAATACATAGAGCAGATGCAATATTGTAACAAATTAAATAAAGACTTGAAAAAAAAAAAAGAGTTGAGCTGAGATGGCCAGGTTTTCCTACCTCTGTAGCTAGCCATCAGTCACTGAATGTGGGATGCTTGGGTAGGGGCGTGACCTTGGGTGAGGCAATTCCAGAAGAAGCTGACAGGTGAAAGCCACCTGCTGACTATACTCCTAACCTCTCGGACACAAATACTTCACTGAAAGGAGATCTGGACACATCACAGTGTCCTCCACAGTAAAGGTTTTGGTTGATTTTACCGCTGCAATTGTTTCTGTCTCCCAGACCTGAAGACAATACCAAACACAGAGCAGGCACTTGCTAATGGATATTGTTAAATAAATGGAACTAGGCAGAATGTTTCTAGAGCATGTTTATAGGAACTGGTTCTGTGCTGAGTAATAGTTGGGGTTCACTGAATTGTGGTTGATTGAACAGTGAATTCAGGGCCTGTCGGGTCAGACAGCCCTGGCCTGTCTCCTCGCAGCAGTGTGGCCATCCGCAGCAGGCTGGCGGGGACACAGGCCCATATCCGGGGTGGCCAGGGTCAGAACGCTGGGATGGGGGTGATCAGGAAAGAGATGCCTGTAGGGACTGGAGCAGGCATGCAATAGCACCTACACTTGGGCCACAAAAACAGAGGCATCTCTGTTCTCCATAAACAAAAGTTGACCATTCTGCAGTAGAAGCCAGTCAAGAAGCAGATCCCACAGAGATAGGACGCGAACATTTAAATAACCTATTAAATGGCTTTCATTGTCAATAATCTGATTTGCACTCAGGCAAGACAAGTTGGATGCTTTTGAATGGCCTCAGATACGTCAATATGTAACAAGAAGATAAGGAAGAGAATTAAGTTCAAGCAAACCAGGCTTTTGCTTTACATCTTTCATTTTCTTGGCTAGATTGCTAAATTGTTTTATATGGAACCAGAAATTGCTGCCTAATGCTAATTTGCGAATGATACAATCAGTGCTGAGGTAAATGATATAGAGAATTGATACTGGGATAAATTGGGATGTGTCCCTTTAAATAACAATATCGACAAAAGTTTGGCACAAAGGGCAAGGGTCTTCGTTAAGCAACAATGCTGTTCCTGAGAGAGGAGGCTGGATGCAGAGAGACAGGCCTCTGGAGTCAGAGGTAGGCTGGCACCCTGGTCCTCTACTTGCCAGCCCTGTGACCTTGACAAATTACTCACTTCTCTCAGCTTTTGCTTCTGTAAGATGAGTAATAAATGTCAGAGAGCTGTTATGAGGATAACATGATATATGGCATGTGAAACGCTGGGCACAGTACTTGGCACAGAACAGCTAATAACTGTGAGATGTTGTTATTTATTATGATGACTCAGCTCTTACCTGAAGGACAAGCCATTGGCCTCCAGGGAAGGTAGAGCTGGGGCAGTCACGTCTGCAAATGTTTCTAGCTCATTGCATGGAAAGCCAGCCTCCCCTGGACCCTCTGGTGTGGGTAAACCCAGGCATCAGGGTGCTCACCTTTTTGAGGGAAGATTGCAGTTATAGTCCCAGGAAATCCTATAAAAAGCTCTTTGAAGATTTGGGGAAACCTCATGTTCATATTGAACTTTCCTTAATCCCACAGGCTGCTCCCAGCCCCAAGCCCTATCACTGGCCAGATCTTCTCCAAGGCTGGGGGCCCTTCTGATACAGCTCCAGGTCTTGAATCTTACACAGAATGGAAAGCCCTTTACCTGGCTTAGCAGTAGGACTCTCCCATCTCCAAAACCTATGAAGCACATTGGATACATATTCTGTTTTTGGAGCCACCATCGTTTGGCTACCTTATTTTCTGATTAGTCTGTGAGCTCCCTAAGCATGGATGTGGTATCTTTCTTACTTGTCAGTGATTAGCATCCATTGGGCCACTGTGTTAGGTCATGAGAATAAATTAGGCTTAATGGGGTTTCACCTGGCTCCATTTATTCTTTCCATGTGGTTGGTTGGGTGCTTAAAGCTGTAAGATGGCTCTTTGGTGTGGTTCCTGTTAAATATCGATGCTTTCTGAGACGATAGAGGTTTTCAAGAAAGAGGTGTCCTTGGGAAAGTGCTTTTTAGAAGGTATTGCAATGCTCTGCAGAGAAGAGTTAAGCCCTGAATAGCATTAAAACTGCTACAGGCATCACTCCTGAGCTTAGACAAATTCTGCAGAGGAGCTGTGTTTCCTGAGAGACTCTGAGATTTTTAGTTGCTATTGGTTTTAGGTTACTTATTTCAGTAGTAGGAGTCACCCTTGGCTTCTTGAGCAAAGCATTACATGTCTTGTTATTGGTGTTTCTGTTATTTAAAACACATGGAAATGTGCACATGGAACTCAGTTTTCCTTTGTATAAGAAAAAGGTAAAACAGCAGTATGTCCTGGGGATTACTTGGTGGCTTGGCAGTCAAGATTCTGCCTGCAATGCAGGAGCTGCAATAGACGTGGGTTTGATCTCTGGGGTGGGAAGATTCCCCTGGAGGAGGGCATGGCAACCCACTCCAGTATTCTTGCCTGGAGAATCCATGGACAGAGGAGCCTGATGGGCTACAGTTCATAGGGTCACACAGAGTCAGACGTGGCTGAAGTGACGTAGCATGTTGCACATTCATGAGCATCAGCTGACCGTGGTTTGCTCAGCCAGCCTGGCCCAGGCCTCCATTCCTGGTTCCAGCATCTCCACCCTGACGGATCTTGGGTCCATGTCTTCGTGGCTTTGCCTTTTCTTACCCTTCGAATTCTTGCTTTCTTCCTGCTTCTTAGTACCCTCGTGTTACTTTTTCCTGCAGACATCACAGAGAACATACCTGAAGAGGCATAGCCTGTAGAAATGAAGAGGAGGTCTTGGTGACTAGTAAATACTCATCAAACATGGATTGAATAAGGGGGAGAAGTTCTGCAGCACTTTGCGGCCCAGTCTTTCCACCATCTCTACTTCCTGTGTAATGTAAGAAACTGAGGCAGACCAGTTACTAGTGGTCACTGGAACCAAAGACCTTTGGATCCAGGAAATTGATTTCATCCATTCATCTTTAATTGAACTGGAGCCAAACGGTGGCTTGTAATAGTCATTTTAACGTGTTGAAATATTATTTCTAAAATAGTCATTCAACACAACCTGTCTGGAAGTTTTCTGGAGAACAGATATTTTTGGAATCCTTCTGACAGCCAGGCCAGCACAATTGTGTAGAGAATGACTAATGAGTAGTCAGTGTGTCTCTTAGCCCCCTTCCTGCTAATAAACTTTATTGAGGACTTATTGGATGCTTGCACGATTTTGTAGTGGACAAACCCTGTTGAGTATGATACTGGTAAAGAGGCTCTGGGTGTGGAAGGCCATCCTTTGGGAAGAAATACGGGTTTGTCACTACCAGAGCCCTCTCAACAGCCACACCAGCCAAAGGGAATTAAGGGGCAAACAGACCCATGTAGAGATCGATGTACATAAGGTTTCCAAAGGTGCCTGGATTTTAAAAATACTTCCTGACTCCATTTTTTTTTCTGTGAGTCAACTGGGGTTTTCCAAAGTTGGTCTCCTGGCCTTTGAATATTATGAGAAAAATAACATCGCCTTTAGCAGCTTCCAATTGAGTTGCAAGCCTGGCAGGGAGATGGCTTTCCCTGAAAAGGGACAAACCCTCGCCAGGGAGCTCTGGGGCTGGGCCTCTGCGGCTGTGCGGGTACAAGGACCCAGTGCTCAGATGTGCATGTGTGCCCCAGGAAGCCGGAGAGCTGCATGCCACAGCTGGAGCTGGACACCTTCCAACCCAAATCCATCCTTCTGTGTGGGGCAGAAAGAGAGTGTTTCTGGACAAGCTCTCAAAACTGTGAGCGATAGAACTCCCCACCCTGAGGGGATGAGGAAGGTTGGACCAACCCACCAACGGCTGACTGATGTCATGTTCATCTTAGAAATGGTGAGAGAGGGGCAGGCAGGCGGTGGAGGCACGCGCTGCCTCTGATCTCAAGAAAAGTGGCCTCGTTAGGAGGGGAGAAGGTCAGCGAGGCTTCCCAGGCCGAGACCCTGTGAGGTCTGATAAGAAAGGGAGCAATTTTAAAAATCAATGGAATATTTACTAGGATCTGAGTATAGTCCTCAATCTATTGCAAAGGATGCTTTCCAGGTATCTATAAATAAAAGACGCTTGCCCTTCCAAGCAGGTCTCCTGGAAAGTAGAGAAAGGTGCAAGGCAGAAGAAAAGCCGTCGCCACATCAGAACCTTCTGTGATAGACGGCATCTCCCCCTGACATTTTCATTAGCAGGAAATTTATGTTCCTATTTCTGTCTGTTGTAATGACCATTCTTAGCCATAGCGTGGTGGCGGCTAATGGACAGGAATGGGAAAAAAATTCTTTAATTAATGCAAAATTGAAGCATTTTCTTTCTACACCTTGAGAAGCCAAGTAATTCACAGCAGTTCTTGGCACTAGAGTGGAGGTAAAATAATTATACACAATTTCTAGAGATTAAAAGATAGTAAAATAATTTTAGTCACATCTTGAAATTATTTATCTTGTAAATGAGAAAGGGCGAAGAGTATGGGAATGATATTCGGAGGTTGAGAGTAGACCCTGCAGAACTTTGCTCCTGCCTGTCTCTGGCGTCTGGGCTCCCGGCTTTGGGTCTGAACTCTGTCTCTTACTGGGGCTGACTGGGGCTTGCCGTCACCCGGCTGTGATCATTCCTCTCTCACATCTTCTTAGGTTCTCCTTTCACATGATTTCGTTTTCTTTTACCCCTGTCACTTTTTTTTATTCAGGTCCTATGTGATTATTTAGGGTTGGCTGGAAGGGAAACTGGCCCAGTTCTGGCTTTTCTCTTTGAAGTAATACTCTTAAGAATCTAGCCTTTTAAACCTTTACAGTTGGCCTGCAAGAAATTTTTTGTTGTTGTTTTTTAACCAGAAGTCAGGCCAAGGAGGCTGCTGAAGGGAATAGCCAAAGGGCTGAGCTGAGCACCTGACAGTCTGTGAGGCTAAACGTTTCTGCCTCCCAATGCCTCTGCACCAAGGTGCAGGCATTCCAGCCCTTTCCTCCCTACTGAGAACACACTCACAGGGGCGCCTGAGAGAAAGCAAGGGGGAACAAGGAGATGAGCCAGGCAAACAAATCCTAGAGCTGGTATCTCGGTCTCCTGTGCTCTGGAGAAGCTGTAGACAGCTGTCATGTCCCTGGGCAGTGGAGCTCAGCCCTGTGGCGTCCTGGCCCCACAAAGAAGGGTCATGCTCCGTGGTAGCATCCAAGGATGCCCACCAAGGATTTAGTAACTTGGAGTGGGGGAATGCAGGGGTCTCCATGCAGAGGAAGTTTCTCTGCAGCTCATCCTGTGAGGTGTGGGTGTCTCTCTTTATGCCTTGCACTTTTTAAGAAATCTTGCTAAAATTCTAGAGCAGACAGTTCTGGGGCTGAAAGATGTGCCATTAGCCCAAGGCTAGCGAATGAAATGATCTCATTTTATAGCAAATTGTAAACTTTGTTTATTGTCAGTGTTCTTCATTATAACCTGAAAAAGACTGCATATACTTACATATATTTATTTTATAAACTATCCATAAAATTGATTATTAAAAATTAGGTAGATTAATTTACAGGTGATTTCAGGTATTTTTTAGCTGTAATTTTGACAATGTGACTTCTTTATGTTCCAACTGAAGGGCCATATTTCTAATCCAAATAATCCAATTCTTATTAGAATAGAAAGTCATGACTATGGTTCATTGATTTTTGCCCCTGCCAGACACTTTGATAAACACTTGAAATCTTATAGAATCACTAAACTACCCTTCAAGGTAAGTGATATAGTCATTTTCTGAGATGTAGAATTTGATGATTACAGAGGTAACTAACCAGGTATGCATTTTGGAGCTTGAGTGATCTTATTGGAATAGGAACTGGATCACTTCCTGACTGTCAGAATGCAGACAGCTTACTTGACTTCTCTGAGTTCAGTTTATGGTAACCATAGTTACAAGTGGTCCCTGGAGGCCTGTGGTGTGTACAAACTCCTCCCTTCTGACCACTTACACTCAGCAGGCTCCTCCTTTCTACAATGACTTCTGTTTGTACCGTGACCATATTTGTGTGGGTCTGTTTCTAGAAGCCATGCACTGACGCATGTGTCTATCCCTTTTCCAGTAACACATTGTCTTGATTACTTTTATGTCGTGTCTCAGTCACTTAGCCATGCCCAACTCATTTGTGAGTCCATGGACTGTAGCCCGTCAGCCTCCTCTGTCCATGGAATTTTCCAGGCAAGAATACTGGAGTGGGTTGCCATTTCCTACTCCACGGAATCTTCCTAACCCAGGGATCTAACCTGCAGCTCTTGTGTCTCCTGCATTGGCAGGCAGGTTCTTCATTACTGGGCCACCTGGGAAGCCCTGATTACTTTTATAGTAAGTTTTAAAATCAGATAATGTTGACAAACATGCATAAGTATTTATAGAAATCATCTTTGATTGCTTGTATTATCATTTACATTTTTTTCAACATAAGGTACTACAAATGTTTTATTAATGTTAGATTTATAACTAACTGACTCAGTGGGTAAATAATCTGCCTACAATGCAGGAGACGCAAGATACGTCGGTTTGATCCCTGGGTCGGGAAGATCCTCAGGAAGTGAGCATGGCAATCTACGCAGGGTTCTTGTTTGGAGAGTCCCATGGACGATAAGCCTGGCAGTCTCAGATAAGTCTTGAGTCTGTAGTGTCTCAAGAGTTGGACATGCCTGAAGGGACAGAGCACACATGTACATTTCATTTCTGGAGCTTTTGTAATGGATGCTAGCGGCTTGGATGGTTAAGAATCTGCCTGCAATGCAGGAAACCCTTGGTTTGATCCCTGGGTCAGGAAGATCCTTTGGAGAAGGGAAAGGCAACCAACTCCAGTATTCTTGCCTGGAGAATTCCGTGGACAGAGGAGCCTGGTGGGCTACAGTCCATGGGGTTGGCAAAGAGTAGGACACTACTGAGTGACTAACACTTTCACTTAAAATCTTGGTTTCCAGTGATTCATTACTGCTGCTGCTAAGTCACTTCAGTCGTGTCCGACTCTGTGCGACCCCACAGACGGCAGCCCACCAGGCTCCCCCATCCCTGGGACTCTCCAGGCGAGAACACTGGAGTGGGTTGCCATGTCCTTCTCCAACGCATGAAAGTGAAAAGTGAAAGTGAAGTTGCTCAGTCGTGTCCGACTCCTAGCGACCCCATGGACTGCAGCCCACCGGGCTCCTCTGCCCATGGGATTTTCCAGGCAAGAGTATTGGAGTGGGGTGCCATTGCCCTCTCTGATTCATTACTAGTATCTAGAAATAGAGTTTATATTTTTGTGTTGATCCTTTATCCTGCAATCATGCTAATATTACTTATTAGCTCTGGAAAACTTTTCTGTAGATTTCTTGGGATTGCCTAAGTAGACAATCATGTTTTCTATGAGAGGAGGACAATCATATTTGTTCTTTTTCAACCTGCATGCCTTTATTTTTTTCTGTATTATGATACTGGCTAAGACATCCTATAAGATGTTAAATAGGATTGCTGAGTGTAAACATACTTATCTTGATCCCTGTCTTGAGGGAAGCATCCAGTCTCTCATCATTAAGTATGATATCAGCTGTAGGTTTTTTGTACATGTCCTTTATACAGTTTTATTAGGTTGAGAATTTCTGTCCTACTTCTATTTTGATGAGGGTTTCAAAAAAATACATAAATGGGTGTTGAATTTTGTCAAATCTTCTTCTACATCCACTTGTTTATGAGTTTTCTCCTTCTTTAGATAGTTAAGGCAGTTCACTGCTTGATTTTCAGACATGTACCAGTCCAACACTCCCAGGATAAACCCCAGTTGGTAATTATTGGTATATTATTATTCTTATGTATTTCTGCATTTAATTTACCGATATTACATTGCAGACTTCTGTGTCAGTGTTCATGAAGGATGTTGGTCTGTAGTTTTCCTTTCTTATGCTGTTTTGGTTTGGTTTTGGTGTTAGGGCAATGATTATGTTGTTAGTTGGAAAGATTTCCTGCTATTTTCAGGAATAGGTTGTGTAGAACTGATGTTTCTTCTTAAAATATTTGTTGGAACTTGTTAGTGAAGCCATCTGAGCCTGAAGTTTTCAGTTTTTCTTTTTAAAATAGCAATTCAATGTCTCTAATAATGATAAGACTATTCAGGTTATCTGTTTCTTCTTGTATAAATTTTGGTTTTGTAGTTTTCAATGAATTGGCTCATTTAGACTAGGTTGTTGGATTTAAGTGCATAAAGTTTCCCCATAAAATTCCTTTATTAGCTTTTTAATATCTCTAGGGTCTGTTAGGATTTTCCATCTTGTCATTTCTACTATGAGTAATGTACATCCATCTCTGTTTTTGGTTAGTCTGGTTAAAGATATATCCTAAAATTTTTTTTTGTCAGATAATCAACTTTTATTTCATTGCATTTTTATTTTATTTTATTTCTTTTTATTATTTCCTTCCTTCTGTTTACTTTGGGTTTATTTTGCCCCTTTTCCATCTTATATAGTAGCTTAGGTTGTTGATTTGAGATCTTTGTTCCTTCTAATAAAAATGTAGAATCTTCTAAATTTTCCCTAAGCACTGATTTAAGTACATACCACAAATTTTATATGGTCTCTTTACAGTTTCATTCAATTCAAATGTTTTCTGAATTTCTTCCTTGATCCATATAATTTTAATAAATGTTTTACAGAAATTATATGCTTACAGAAAAATTGAAAGGAAAATAAAAGACTTCCCAACTCTCCTGGCCACAGTTTCTCCTCTTATTAATACTTACATTGGTGTTACAATTGTTGAACCAATTCACACATTGTTATTAACTAAAGTCCGTTGTTTGTATTAAGCTTCATTCTTTGTGTTGTACAGGTTTTTCCAAGCATGTAGAGTTATGCACAATCATTACATTATACAAAAGACTCTCTGTCCCACCTATTCATATTTTCCCCATCTCTCCTCCACAACCCCTGACAACTGATGGGCTTTTTACTGTCTCGAAAGCTTTCTTTTCCAAAATGCCACAGAGTTGGAATCATACAATATGCACTCTCTTCACGTTGGCTTCTTTCACTTAGAAATACGCATTTAAGATTCATCTCTGTTGTATCATGGCTTGAGAGATCGTTTTTTTGTATCACTGAATAATATTTCATTGTATAAATGTACCACTGTTTGTCCATTCACATATTGACTGACATCTTCAGTTCAGTTCAGTCGCTCAGTCATGTCTGACTGTTTGCGACCCCATGAACTGCAGCACATCAGGCCTCCCTGTCCATCACCTACTCCCCGAGTCCACCCAAACCCATGTCCATTGAGTCAGTGATGCCATCCAACCATCTCATCCTCTGTCATCCCTTTCTCCTCCTGCCCTTAATCTTTTCAGCATCAGGGTCTTTTCAAATGAGTCAGCTCTTTGCATCAGGTGGCCAAAGTACTGGAGTTTCAGCTTCAACATCAGTCCCTCCAATGAACACCCAGGACTGATCTTTCAGATGGACTGGTTAGATCTCCTTGCAGTCCAAGGGACTCTCAAGAGTCTTCTCCAACACCACAGTTCAAAAGCATCAATTCTTCAGCACTCGGCTTTCTTAATAGTCCAACTCTCACATCCATACCTGACCACTGGAAAAACCATAGCCTTGACTATATGGACCTTTGTTGACAAAGTAATGTCTCTGCTTTTTAATATGCTGTCTAGGTTGGTCATAACTTTCCTTCCAAGGAGTAACCGTCTTTTAATTTTATGGCTGCAATCACCATCTGCAGTGATTTTGGAGCCCCCCCAAAATAAAGTCATCCACTGTTTCCACTATTTCCCCATCTATTTCCCACGAAGTGTTGGGACCGGATGCCATGATCTTTGTTTTCTTTATGTTGAGCTTTAAGCCAACTTTTTCACTGTCCTCTTTCACTTTCATCAGGAGGCTCTTCAGTTCTTCTTCACTTTCTGCCATAAGGGTGGTGTCATCTGCATATCTGAGATTATTGATATTTCTCCTGGCAATCTTGATTCCAGCTTGTGCTTCCTCCAGCCTAGCAATTCTCATGATGTACTCTGCATATAAGTTAAATAAGCATGCTCCTTTTCCTATTTGGAACCAATCTGTTGTTCCATGTCCAGTTCTAACTGTTGCTTCGGGTTTCTCAAGAGGCAGGTCAGGTGGTCTGGTATTCCCATCTCTTTCAGAATTTTCCGCAGTTTGTTTTGATCCACACAGTCAAAGGCTTTGGCATAGTCAATAAAGCAGAAATAGATGCTTTTCTGGTACTCTCTTGCTTTTATGATGATTCAGCGGATGTTGGCAATTTGATCTCTAGTTCCTCTGCCTATTGTAAAACCAGCTTGAACATCTGAAAGTTCATGGTTCACGTATTGCTGAAGCCTGGCTTGGAGAATTTTAAGCATCACTTACTGGCATGTGAGGTGAGTGCAATTGTGCGATAGTTTGAGCATTCTTTGTCATTGCCTTTCTTTGGGATTGGAATGAAAACTGACCTTTTCCAGTCTTGTGGCCACTGCTGAGTTTTCCAAATTTGCTGGCATATTGAGTGCAGCACTTTCACAGCATCATCTTTCAGGATTTGAAATAGCTCAACTGGAATTCCAGCACCTCCACTAACTTTGTTCATAGTGATGCTTCCTAAGGCACACTTGACTTCACATCCAGGATGTCTGACTCTAGGTGAGTAATCACACCATTGTGATCATCTTGGTCGTGAAGATCTTTTTTGCACATCTTGGTTCCTTCCAATTTTTGTCAGTTTTGACTAGAGCTGCTATAAACATTCATATGTAGGTTTTCATATGAAGTTTAGACATAAGTTTTCAACTCATTCGATAAATACATAGGAGCATGTGAATTTTTTTTATAAGTCTATGGTTAACTCTGTAAGAATCTTCCCAGTTGTCTTCCAAAGTGGTTGCATCACTTTGGAATTTTCACTAGCAACAAATGAAAATTTCCCCATATCCTTATCAGCATCTGGTATTGTCAGTGTATTGAATTTTATCCATTGTAATAGGTGTGGGGTAATATCTCATTGTTTTAATTTGTAATTCACTAATAACACATGATGTTGAATATCTCCTATGTTTATCTTCCATCTGTATATTTCCTCTGGTCAAGTATTTGTTCAGATTTTTTGTTTATTTTTGAATTCAATTGTTTAATTTTTTATGCATTTTTGATAAAAGTTCTTTGTAACATGTGTGTTTGCAGATATTTTTTCTCAGTCTGTGGTTTGTCTTTTTATTTTCTTAATAGTGTCTTTCACAGAAAAGTTTTAAACTTTAATCAAGTCCAACTCACCAAACTTTTCTTTCCGGGATCATGCTTTTGTTACAACTAAAGTTCATCTGAAAACACAAGGTCACTTAGATTTTTCTCCTATGTTATCTTCTAGGAGCTTTATAGCTTTGCATTTTACATTTAGGTCTATGAGCCATTTTTGTTAGTTTGTTGAGTGTTTATTTATTTTTTGGGGGACAAGAGTCTAGTTTGTTTGTTTGTTTGTTTTTGATAATTTCTTGCATTTTAAATACACCTTGATGGCATCCTTGGCCTGACACTCTTTGCCATAGTCCTTAACCACCGCACAACTGCAACAAACCACTTTATGGGGTTTTCCCTCTCTGTCAATGTTATAGAGGCCTACCCATTCCCTGAGTTTCTTGTTGTCATCAACTTTGTGTTTTCTCAGTTGCTCAGTCGTGTCCAGTTCTTTGTGACCTCATGAACTGTAGCCTGACAGGCTCCTCTGTCCATGGGGTTTTCTAAGCAAGAATACTGGACTGGGGTGCCATTTTCTTCATCAGTCATCAACATTAGTCAGGTTGATTTGGTTCTCAGCATAAAGGGCCTCCACCAACTTGACATACATAGGCTCATCACACTTGGATGCAAGCACACAAAGAAGGGTTTGGCGATGGTCTAAAGCTTTGGCAGCTTAAGGAATTCCACTTGCTGAGCCATCATGGATTAGGGAGGTCTTCAGCACTTCTTGCAGAGCACTACTAACATCCATTGCACCTCTAGCAGCAATGTCTTCTTGGGCCATGGTGATGGGTTGTAGGTGGAGCTGAATCTTGAACACACCCACAGCCTCCACCTTGATTTGGCTCATTTTGAAATAATTCTTGTGAAAGCATAAGGTCAGTGTCTAGATTAATTTTTTACATGTGAATGTCCAGTTGTTCAAGAATAACTTATTGAAAAGATTATCTTTACTTTGTGTGATTGTCTTTGCTCCGTTATGAAAGATCAGTTGACTGTATTTGTATGTATCTACATCTGTTCCATTAACTATATATGTATGGGTATGTGTCTGTTCCACCGATTTATCCATTGTTTATTCTTTTGCCAATGCCACATTGTTTTGATTACTGTACCTTTATAGTAAGACTTGAAGCTTGGTATGTCAGTCCTTTGACTTCATTCTCCTTCTTCAATATAGTATTGACTACTTAAGAGTCTTTTGTCTTTCCATATAAAATTTGAAATGAGTTGGTTGATATCCATAAGGTGACTTGTTTCGTTGGGATTTTATTTGAGCATTTGTTGAATCTGTGGCTCAAGTTGGAATTAATTGTTATCTTAACAAAATTGAATCATCCTAATTATGGGCATAGTCTATCTTTCCCCTTTCAGGTTTTCTTTTATTTATTTATTTTTCATCAGAATTTGGTAGTTTCCCTTATATGGATCTTATATACATTTTGTTAGATTTATATTAGGTATTTCATTTTTTGTGTGTGCTAATGCAAAAAAGATCTTCACGACCAAGATGATCACAATGGTATGATCACTCACCTAGAGCCAGACATCCTGGAATGTGAAATCAAGTGGGCCTTAGAAAGCATCACTACAAACAAAGCTAGTGGAGGTGATGGAATTCCTGTTGAGCTCTTTCAAATCCTGAAAGATGATGCTGTGAAAGTGCTGCACTCAATATGCCAGCAAATTTGGAAAACTCAGCAGTGGCCACAGGATTGGAAAAGGTCAGTTTTCATTCCAATTCCAAAGAAAGGCAATGACAAAGAATGCTCAAACTACTGCACAATTGCACTCTTCTCACACGCTAGCAAAATAATGCTCAAAATTCTCCAAGCCAGGCTTCAGCAATATGTGAACTGTGAACTTCCAAATGTTCAAGGTGGTTTTAGAAAAGGCAGAGGAACCAGAGATCAAATTGCCAACATCTGCTGGATCATCGAAAAAGCAAGAGAGTTCCAGAAAAACAACTATTTCTGCTTTATTGACTATGCCAAAGCATTTGACTGTGTGGATCACAATAAACTGTGGAAAATTCTGAAAGAGATGGGAATACCAGACCTGACCTGCCTCTTGAGAAACCTATATGCAGGTCAGGAAGCAACAGTTAGAACTGGACGTGGCACAACAGACTGGTTCCAAATAGGAAAAGGAGTAGGTCAAGCCTGTATATTGTCACCCTACTTATTCAACTTCTATGCAGAATACATCATAAGAAATGCTGGGCTGGAGGAAGCACAAGCTGGAATCAAGATTGCCAGGAGAAATATCAATAACCTCAGATATGCAGATGACACCACCCTTATGGCAGAAAGTGAAGAGGAACTAAAAAGTCTCTTGATGAAAGTGAAAGAAAGAGTGAAAAAGCTCGACATTCAGAAAACTAAGATCCTGGCATCTGGTCCCATCACTTCATGGGAAATAGATGGGGAAACAGTGGAAACAGTGTTAGACTTTATTTTCTTGGGCTCCAAAGTCACTGCAGATGGTGATTGCAGCCATAAAATTAAAAGACTCTTACTCCTTGGAAGGAAAGTTATGACCAACCTAGATAGCATATTGAAAAGCAGAGACATTACTTTGCCGACTAAGGTCTGTCTAGTCAAGGCTATGGCTTTTCCAGTGGTCATGTATGGATGTGACAACTAAGGTCTGTCTAGTCAAGGCTATGGCTTTTCCAGTGGTCATGTATGGATGTGAGAGTTGAACTGTGAAGAAAGCTGAGTGCTGAAGAATTGATGCTTTTGAACTGTGGTGTTGGAGAAGACTCTTGAGAGTCCCTTGGACTGCAAGGAGATCCAACCAGTCAATCCTAAAGGAGATCAACCCAGGGTGTTCTTTGGAGGGAATGATGCTAAAGCTGAAACTCCAGTACTTTGGCCACCTCATGCGAAGAGTTGACTCATTGGAAAAGACTCTGATGCTGGGAGGGATTGGGGCAGGAGGAGAAGGGGACAACCAAGGATGAGATGGTGGATGGCATCACGGACTCGATGGATGTGAGTTTGAGTGAACTCCGGGAGATGGTGATGGACAGGGAGGCCTGGCGTGCTGCGATTCATGGGGTCGCAAAGAGTCGGACACGACTGAGCGACTGAACTGAACTAAACTGAATGTAAATGGTGTTGTGCTTTTAATTTTAAATTCTGCATGTCCATTGCTGGTATTTTTGTTATTGTTCATTTGCTAAGTAGTGTTCAACTCTTTGAGACCCCATGGACAGCAGCACACCTGGCTTCCCTGTCCTTCACTATCTACCAGAGTTTGCTCAAACTTATGTCCATTGAGTCAGTGATGCCATCCAACCATCTCATCCTCTGTCACCCCCTTCTCCTCTTGCCCTCAATCTTTCCCAGCATCCTGGTTGTTTCTAAAGAGTTGACTCCTTACATCAGCTGGTCAAAGTATTGGAGCTTCAGCTTCAGCATCAGTCCTTCCAATGAATACTCGGGGTTGATTTCCTTTAGGATTGACTGTTTTGATCTCCTTGCTGTTCAGGGGTATATAGGAAAGCAAATTTCTTCCCTTATTGATTTAGCTAGGATTTTCAGAACAGTGTTGGCAATGATGAGAGGGAACCTTGCCTTATTCCTAGTCATGGGGGGGATGTATCTAATTTCTCACCACTAACTATAGTGAAGTCACTCAGTCATGTCCGACTTTCTGTGACCTCATGGGCTGTAGCCTACCAGGCTCCTCTGTCCATGGGATTTTCCAGGCAATAGTACTGGAGTGGATGGCCATTTCCTTCTCCAGGGGATCTTCCTGACCCAGGGATCGAACCCGGGTCTCTCACATTGTAGACAGGCGCTTTACCATCTAAGCCACCGGGGAAGTCAACTATGACATTAGCTATAGGGTTTTTGAAGATGTTCTTCATTAAATTGAGGAGAATCCTCTCTATTTTTAGTATTCTGTGAGTTTTCATCATAAATAGATATTGAAGTTTGTCAAATGCTTTTTATGTATCTGCTAATATGATTATATGATTTTCTTCTTTAGCCTGTTGATATAACTGATTATGGGGACTGTGAAGAAAGTGAGTGCCGAAGAACTGATGCTTTTGAACTGTGGTGTTGGAGAAGACTCTTGAGAGTCCCTTGGACTGCAAGGAGATCCAACCAGTCCATCCTAAAGGAGATCATTCCTGGGTGTTCTTTGGAAGGAATGATGCTAAAGCTGAAACTCCAGTACTTTGGCCACCTCATGTGAAGAGTTGACTCATTGGAAAAGACTCTGATGCTGGGAGGGATTGGGGGCAGGAGGAGAAGGGGACGACAGAGGATGAGATGGCTGGATGGCATCACAGACTCGATGGACGTGAGTTTGAGTGAACTCCGGGAGATGGTGATGGACAGGGAGGCCTGGCGTGCTGTGATTCATGGGGTCGCAAAGAGTCGAACACGACTGAGCGACTGAACAGAACTGAACTGGTGGCTCAGATGATAAAAAAATCTTGCTGCAATGTGGGAGAACCAGCTTTGATCCCAGGATCAGGAAGATCCCCTGGAGAAGGAAATGGCAACCCACTCCAGTATTCTTGCCTGGAAAATCCCATGAACAGAAGAACCTTGTTGGCCACAGTCCATGGGGTCATAAAGAGTTAGACACGGTTGGGTGACTATATACTTTACTATGCCTGATTATATTAATTGGTTATTGAATATTGAATCAGCCTTGCAAACCTGGGATAAATCCCACTTGGTAATGTCATATAACTTTTTATACATTGTTGAGAATTTTTGCATCTGTATTCATGAAAGACATTAGTCTGTAGTTTACCCTTCTTGTCATGTCTTTCTCTGATTCTGTTTGAGGTAATACTGGCCTCACAGAATGAGCTAAGTATTGTTCCCTTTGCTTCTAGTTTCTGGAACAGATTTTAGAGAATCAGTATGACTTATTCCTTAAATATGTGATAGAATTCACCTGTAAAGCCATGTGGAGTTGGTGCTTTGTATTTGGAAAGTTTATTAATTTCAATTTAACTATCTATTGAATATAGGCTTATTTAAATGGTTTCCCCTGCTATGAGTTTTAGTAGATTACATCTTTAAGGAATTGGTCCATTTCATTTAAGATATCAAATTTGTGAGCATAGAATTTTTTAAATAATAACTCTTTATTATTATTTTAATGTCTGTGGGTAAGTATCTTTTCTCCTTAGCCTGTCTAGGGGTTTTCAATTTTATTGATATTCTAAAAGAATCTGCTTTTGGTTTCATTGATTTCCTCTGTTCTTTCTTGATTTCTATATCACTTATTTATTTTATTAGTTCTATTATCTCTTTTCTTCTGCCTATTTTGAATTTAATTTGCCATTTATTTTCTAGTTTCCTATAGTGAAAGCTTAGATTGTTGATCTTGTTTCTTCTTTTCTAATATATGCATTCAATGTTATAAATCACAGTGTTACTCCATCTCACAAATTTTAATAGATTGCATTTTTATTTTGCTTTAGTTCCAAGCTATTTTGAAATTTCTCCTGAGACTTCTTTAACCCATGTATTGTTTAGAAGTGTATTTAATTGTCAAATATTTGGGGATTTTCCAGGTCTCTTTCTGTTACAGATTTCTAGTTTATTCCGTTGTGGTCTGAGAGCATCCTTTGCATAACATATATTCCTTCAAATTTGTTTAAGTATGTTTTATAACTTAGAATGTGTTTTATCACGGTGAGTGAATGTTCATGTGGGCTTGAGAAGCATGTGTCTTCTACTTTATTTAAGGAAGCAGTCTATAAAAGTCAATTAGATCCGGGTGACTTATGGTGCTCTATAGTCAACTATATCCTGACTGATTTTGTGCCCACTGAATCTGTCAGTTACTGGTACAGGAGTGTCAAAGTTTCCAACTATAATGATGAATCTGTGTATTTTTCTTTAAGGTTCTGTTAGATTTCTGTCTCACATGTTTTGATGCTCTGTTGTTAGGCATATGAACGTTAAGGATGGTTTTGTCTTCCTAGAGAACTGACCCCTTATCATTATGTACTGTCTGTTTATTTCTGATAATATTCCTTACTCTAAAGTCGTATTTGTTTGAAATTAACACAGCTGTTCTGAGTTTTTTGATCATTGTTAGTATGGTCTATCTTTATTTACCCCCTTACTTTTAATCTATCTGTGCCTTTATATAAAATGGGTTTCTTATAAACACTATATTCCAGTTGAGTCTTTGATTGCTTTTATTCACTGTGATAGTCTTTGTCTTTTTATTGGTGTATTTAGACCATTCATGTATAAAGTGATAGTTTATACAACTGGATTATGATACTTGTAACTTTAAAACAAATTCATTGTTGTTACACTTTTTCCCCTTGTCTTCCACTCTTGTTCTGCCTTCTCTGGTGTTCATGGACCATTTTACATAATTCTATTTTTTCCTCTTTTACTGTATCAATTATAGCTTCTTTTAAAATGTTTCAAAATGGTTGCTCTAGGGTTTGCAGTATATTTTACAACTAATCCAAGGCCACTTTTAAATAACACTATAATGCTTCACTGGCAGGACAAGTATCTTACGACACAGTATTCCCAATTCCTCCCTCCCATTCCTTATAATATTATTGTCTTTCATTTCCCTTATCCAAACTCTACTCATTCATTGTTGTTGTTATTGGTTTTAACAAGCTATTATCTACTAGACCAAGGAAGAATTAAGAAAAGAACATTTTTCTTTATCTCTTTATCTTCATTTATTTCTTCCTTTCTTAATGTAAATCTACGTTTCTTAACTGTATCATTTTTCTTCTCTCTGAAGAACATTTTTTTTTAACATTTCTTGCAAAGCAGGTCTACTGGTGACAATTTCCCTCAATTTGTGTTTGTCAGAGAAAGCATCTCTTTGTTGCTTTTGAGAGATAATTACTTTGGATGCAGACTCTGAGTTGGTGGCTGTCTTCTTTCAATTCTAAATATTTAACTTCCTACTCCTCTTGCTTGCATCATTTCTGAAAAGAAGTCTGATGTAATTGTTATCTGTGTTCCTCTGTGGATAAGCTTCTTTCACGTTTTCTCTTTGTCATTGATTTTCTGTAGTTTGAATATATTCCTTAGCGTAGTTTTGATACTTATCCTACTTGATGTTATTTGAGGCTCCTGGATCTGCAATTTGGTGTATGTCATTAATTTTGGAAAATTCTCAGCCATTGTTACCTCAATATTTTTCTTCTGGTATCCTGATTACATTTATGTTATTTTTAATAACTGTACCACAGTTCATTTCATATGTTTGTTTTTCTTTTTGCATTTCACTTATGGAAATTTTTATTAGTATATCTTCAAACTTATTGTTCTTTCCTTGGCTGTGTTTAGTCTAATGATGAGCCCATCAAAAGCGTTTTCCATTTGTTACCCTGTTTTTGGTTTCCTAGGATTTCCTTTTGATTTTTTTTTTCATAATTTCTATCTCTCTGTTCACATTGCTGCTGCTGCTAAGTCACTTCAGTCATGTCCGACTTTGTGTGACCCCATAGATGGCAGCCCACCAGGCTCCCCCGTCCCTGGGATTCTCCAGGCAAGAACACTGGAGTGGGTTGCTATTTCCTTCTCCAATGCATGAAAGTGAAAAGCAAAAGTGAAGTCGCTCAGTCATGTCCAACCCTCAGCGACCCCATGGGCTGCAGCCCACCAGGCTCCTCCGTCCATGGGATTTTCCAGGCAAGAGGACTGGAGTGGGGTGCCGTCGCCACATTATCCATCTCTTATTTCATGTTGTCCACTTTTTCCCATTGGAGTCTATGGCATATTAATCATAGTTATTTTAAATTCTCAGTCTGATAAATCCAAAATTTCTGCCAAATCTAAATCTGATTTTGCTGCTTGTTTTGCCTCTGTTTTTTTTTTCCCCCTTTTTTTAGAATGATGATAAATTTTTGTTGAAAGCTGAGCATGATGTTTTGGCCAAAAGTAATTGAGATAGTATGGTCAGAGAACACACTTTGCATGATTTCAATTAAAAAATTTTTGACCCAGTGTATGATTTATGTTGGTGAGTGTTTCATGTAAACTTGCAAAGAATATGCGATCTGCTGTTATTGTGGTAAGTGTTCTATAAATGTTAATTAGATCCAGTTGGTTGATGGCGTTCAGTTCTTTTGTTTCTTTGATGATTTTCTATTTGTTGTTTCTTTAACTGGAACAGATATGTTGAAGGTTCAACTAAAATTGTGAATTAATCTATTTCTCTTTTCAGTTTCATCATTTTTTGCTTCATGTATTTTGAAGCTATGTAGTTAGGCACATACAAATTTAAAATTGTAACAGACCTTTCTACCATATGTATTGTCCCTTTATTATTTTTAATATTTTGTTGCTCTTATTATTTTTTTGCTTTATATGATAATATAAGCATTCCAGATTTATTTTGATTAGTGTTCCATGATATATTATTTTCTATTCTTTTACTTTAATCTTCCAATGAAAAGACATTTACAGTGTTTTTTTGTTGTTGTTGCTACCATATAGTTGGGTCTTTTCAAAATTCATTTTGACAATCTCTATCTTCTAATTGGTGTCTTTAAAACATTTATATTTAATGCAATTTACTGGTAGGTTTGGATGTATGCCCACCATTTTTTTTGTTTCCTAAGTTTTTGAAAAATTCATGCACGCACTCATATATATGTATGCATGTGCATATATTATTTTCATAGTGATAAAATGCACAGCAAAGCACTTTTTAAAACACTGTCTAAGTGTACAATTTAGGGGTATTGAGTACATTCACAATGTTGTTTGACCATTACCACTAGACATTTCCATTAATTTTCATCACCCTAAAGAAATTCTGGGCACACTAAATAATAACACCCCATTTTCCCCTATTCCTAGCCCCCAGTAACCATTATTTTATTCCTGGTTTCTATACATTTACCTATTATAAGTATGTCATAAAAATGAGGTCATTCAGTACTCTTGTCCGAATAGGGCTTATTTTACAAAGTATAAAATATTTAAGATTCAACATGTTGTAACATATATTAGAATTTCAGTCCTTTTTTGTTGTTGTTGTTGCTATTGTTGTTCAGTTGCTAAGTTGTGACCCCCATGGACTGCAGCACACCGGGCTTTCCTGTCCTTCACCACCACCTGGAGTTTGCTCAACCTCATGTTCATTGAGTTGGTGATGCCATCCAACCATCTCATCCGCTGTTGTCCCCTTCTCCTCCTGCCTTCGATCTTTCCCAGCAACAAGGACTTTTTCAACGAGTCAGCTCTTCGCATCCGGTGGCCAAAGTATTGGAGCTTCCGTTTCAGCATCAAGTTCTTCCAATGAATATTCAAGGTTGATTTCCTTTTGGATGACTGATTTGATATCCTTGGCGTCCAAGGGACTCTGAAGAGTCTTCTCCAAGGCTATAGTTCAAAAGTATCAATTCTTCAGTGCTCAGTCTTCTTTATGGTCCAGCTCTGAGAACCATACATGACTATAGAAAAGCCCTCACTTTGACTATACAGTCCTTTGTTGGCAAAGTGATGTCTCTGCTTTTTAATATACTCTCTAGGTTGGTCATAGCTTTTCTTCCAAGGAGCAAGCATCTTTTAATTTCATGGCTGCAGTCACCTTCTGCAGATTCCTTTTAAACACTGAGTAATATTCCATTATATATAAGACTGTGGAGGGTTTTCCCAGGTGGCACTAGTGGTAAAGAATCCACCTGCCATTGCAGGAGACATAAGAGGTGTGGGTTTGATCCCTGGGTTCATTCCCTGGATTGGGAGGATCCCCTGGAGGAGGAAATGGCAACCCACTTCAGTATCCTTGCCTGGAGAATCCCATGCACAGAGGATCTGGGTGGTCCTTTTTTTTTTTTAATTTTTAATTTTTTTTTAAAATTTTTAACATCTTTAATTCTTACATGCGTTCCCAAACTGGGTGGTCCTATAGACCGTGGGGTCGCAAAGAATCAGACATGACTGAAGAGACTTAGCACGCACACACATTTTTAAAATTCATCATTCTGTTGATGAACAGTTGAGTTGTTTCCATATTTTGGTTATTGTGAATAATGTTGCTATGAAACTTGTTTGAGTCCCCCTTCTTTTAGTTCTTTTGGATGTATACATAGAAGTGGAATTTTTGGATCATATAGTAATTCTGTGTTTAACTTTTTGAGGAAATGCCAAACTGTTTTCCACTGCAGCTACACTTTTGCATCCTAATTGCAATGCAGAAGGGTTCCAATTTTTTCACATCCTTGCCATCTTATTATTTCCTGTGTTGTGATGAATGTGAGGTGGCATTTCATTGTGGTTTTGATTTGCTTTTAATAATAATTAATGCTATTAATCATCTTTTCATGTGTTTATTGGCCATTTGTGTACCTTCTTTGGAAAAGTATTCAAGTCCTTCACCCATTTTTAAAGCAAGTTGTTTGTTTTTGTTGATGTTATTGTAGGAGTTCTTTATATTAATATATTCTTAATATTACTCTTATCAGATGTATGATTTATAACTATTTTCTCCAATTTTGTGGAAGAATCACTAAACAATGTTTTTTGATGCATAAAAGTGTTTAAGTTTGATGAAGTCCAAATAAACTATTTTTTTCTTTTTTTTTTTGCCCACATATTAGATGTCATATCTAAGAAACCATTGCCATGTGTAATTCATTTCTCCACAAGTTGTATAATTTTGGCTGTTTTGATTAGGTCTTTGATTTATTTTCAGTCATTTTTATTTTTTTTTTTCATTTTTTGACATGTTGATATCCATTTTTTCCAGCACCATTTGTTGAGAAGACTTTCCTTTTCCCTACTGAGTGATCTTTGTACCCTTGTTACAAATCATTGACCTTATACGTGGGGCTCATTTCTGGGTTCTCTATACCATTCCATTAGTCAGTATGTCTGTCTTTATGTCAGTACCATGCTGCAGTGATTACTGCACCTTTATATTACATTTTGTAATCAGGAAGTGTGAGTTCTCTCTGTTTTACTTTTTCAAGATTGTTTTGGCTATTTAGAGTCCCTTGAAAGTATAAGATGAGTGTTTCTGCTACAAAAGCGCCATTAGGATTTTAAAGGGGATTACGTGGACTCTCTAGATATTTTGGAGTGTTAATAATAATTATTATAATAATTTAATGATAATAAAATAAAAATAAAAACAATAATAATAATTTACTGATATTACATATTTTAATTCATGACCATTTCTGCTCATGTCTTCTTTCATTTCCCGCAGAAATGTTTTGCTGTTTTCAGTATACAAGTCTTTTGCCAATTTGGTAATTTTATTCCTAAGTACAGTTCACCCTTGAACAATATAGGGGTTAGAGCACCAACCCTCTACACAATAAAAAATGTGTATATAGCTTTATAGTTGGTCCTCCATAACCAAAGTTCCATATACATGGATTCAACCAGCCATGGATCATGTAGTACTGCTATAGAATTTATTGGAAAAAAAAATCCACATGTATATGAACCCACACAGTTCAATCCTGTGTTGTTCAAAGGTCAACCATACTTTAGATATTTTTAATGCTATTATAAATAAAACATCTCAATTTCCTTTTTGGATCATTCATTATTAGTATATAGAAATACAACTGACATGGGGATTTGATTTGTATTTTGCAACTTTGCCAAATTCATTTATTAAGTCTAACATATTTATTTGTGGAATATTTAGTATTTTTTATGTGTCATCTGTGAACACAGAAAACTACTTCTTTTCTAATTTGAATGCCTTTTATTTATTTTCCTTGCTTAAGTGCTTGCTCTGGTTATATTTCCAATACAATGTTGAATAGACATAGTGAAAACTGGCATCCTTTACTTGTTTCTGATTTTAAAGAGAATTTTTTCAGCCTTTTGCCATGTTAATTGTCAGTTTTTCACGTATGGTATTTATCATACTGAACAAGTTTTCATCTATTACAAGTTTCTTAAGAATTTTTTTTAAATCATGAAAGTATGTTGGATTTTGTTCTGCATTAATCTGAGTGATTGTGTATTATTTTCTTTTATTTCTATTTATGTGGTGTATTGCATTGATTAACATGTATGTTGAACCATCCTTGCATTTCAGGAATAAAGCCCACTTGGTCATCATGTATATTCCTTTTAACAACATGTTAAATCCAATCTGATAGCATTTTTTTTGAGGAACTTTGTATCAGTATTCTTAAAGGAGAGTAGCCTGTATCTTTCTTTTCTTGTTGTATCTTGTCTAGCTTTGGTTGTTGTTGCTGTTCAGTCACTAAATTGTGTCTGACTCTTTATAACTCCATGGACTGCAGCACACCAGGCTCCCCTGTCCTTCGTTGTCTACTGGACTTTGCTCAGATTCATGTCCACTGAGTCAGTGATGCTGTCTAACCATCTCATCCTCTGCTGCCCCCTTCTACTTTTGCCTTCAATCTTTCCCAGAGTCTTTTCCAATGATTTGGCCCTTCCCATCAGGTGGCCATGATATTGGAGCTTCAGCATCGGTCCTTTCAATGAGTATTCAGGGTTGATTTTACGTTAGGACTGGCTAGTTTGATCTTGCACTCCGAGGGACTCTCAAAAGTCTTCTCCAGCACCATGATTCAAAAGCATCAGTTCTTTGGTGCTCAGCCTTCTTCTTCTTCTTCTTTTTTTTTCCCTTTCTCAGCCTTCGTTATGTTCCAACCCTCAAAACTGTACATGACTGCTGGAAAAACAATAGCTTTGACTGTATAGACCTTTGTTGGCAAAATGATGTTTCTGCTTTTTAACACACTGTCTAGGTTTGTCATAGCTCTTTTTCTAAGTAGCAAGTATCTTTAATTTCATGGCTGCAGTCACTGTCCACAGTGATTTTGGAGCCCAAGAAAGTAAAATCTGTCACTGATTTCCCTTTTTTCCCTTCTATTTGCCATGAGGTGATGCGACAGGATGCCATGATCTTGGTATTTTTTTTTCTAATTTATTTATTTTTAATTAGAGGATAATTGCTTTACAATATTGTGTTGTTTTCTGCCATGTATCAACATGAATCAGCCATAGGTATATATATATATATATATATATATATATATATATATATATGTCCCCACCCTCTGAATCCTCCTTTTCACCTCCTACCCCATCACACCCCTCCAGGTTGTCACAGAGCACCAGGTTTGAGCTCCCTACATCATATAGAAAATTCTCACTGGCTATCTATTTTACATATGGTAATGTATATCCTTCAATGTTACTCTTTCAATTCATCCCTCTCTCTCCTTCCCCAGCTGTGTCTACGAGTCTGTTCTCTTCAGTCTGCGTCTCCATTGCTGCTCTGCTAATAAGTTCATCAATACCATCTTTCTAGATTTCATATATATGTGATATTTTTTTTTTCTTTCTGACTTACTTCCCTTTGTATAATAGGCTCTAGAACTGACTCAAACACATTCTTCTTTATGGCTGAGTAATATTCCATATCACTCATACAACTTCTTTTTATTCATCTGTTGATGGACATCTAGGTTGCTTCCATGCCCTAGCTATTGTAAACAGTGCTGCAATGAACACTGGGGTACATGTATCTTTTTCAATTATGGTTTCCTCAGGATATATGACCAGTAGGGAGATTATTGGATCATATGGTAGCTTCATCCCTAGTTTCTAAAGGAATCTCCATATTGTTCTCCATAGTGTTCTCTATCAATTTACAATCCCACCAACAGTGCAAGAGGGTTCCCTTTTCTTCACACCCTCTCCAGCATTCATTTTTTGATGATGCCTATTCTATTCAGGGTGAGGTGAAACCTCATTGTAGGTTTGATTTGCATTTCTGTAATAATGAGCAACGCTGAGCATCTTTTCATGTGTTTATTAGCCATCTGTATGTCTTCTTTGGAGAAATGTCTGTTTAGGTTTTCTGCCCATTTTTTGATTTGGTTTTTGTTTTTTCTGGTAGTGAGCTGCATGAGCTGCTTGTATATTTTAGAGATTAATTTTTTGTCAGTTGTTCCATTACCTATTATTTTCTCCCATTCTGAGGTTGTCTTTTCACCTCGTTTATAATTTCCTTTGCTATGCATAAACTTTTAAGTTTAATTGGGCCTATTTGCTTATTTTTGTTCTTATTTGCATTACTCTAGGAAGTGGGTCATAGAGCATCTTGCTGTGACTTATGTTAAGGGGTCTACTGCCTATGTTTCCCCCCAGGATCTTTATAGTTTCTACCTTATATTTCATTCTTTAATCCATTTTGAATTTATCTTTGTGTATAGCGTTAGGAAGTGTTCTAATTTTATTCTTTTACAGGTAGCTATTCAGTTTTTCCAGCACCACTTATTGAAGATACCGTCTTTTCTCCATTGCATATTCTTGCCTCCTTTATCAATGATAAGGTGCCCATTGGTGTGTGGGTTTATCTCTGGGCTGTTTACCTTGTTCCATTGGTCTGTAGTTCTGTTTTTGTGCCAGTACAAGACTGTCTTGATGACTAGTTGCCCATATTTCACAGGCTAGTATGGTTATGTTCAAAATCCTTCAAGCTAAGATTCAGTAGCATGTGAAACGAGAGCTTCTATATGTAAAAGCTGGGTTTAGAAAAGGAAACCAAAGACTAAATTAGAGCAACCAGAGACTAAACTGCCAACATTCACAGGATCATAGAGAAAGCAACGGAATTCCAGGAAAACATCTGCTTCATTGACTGCACGAAAACCTTTCACTGTTTATTGGGGACCATAACAAACTGTGGAAAATTCTTAAAGAGATGGGAATTTCAGACCATCTTATCTGTCGCCTGAGAAACCTGTATATGGATCAAGAAACAAGTTAGAACCACAAGTGGAACCACGGACAGCTTCAAAATTGGGAAAGAAGTATGACAAGGCTGTATATTGTCACCTTGCTTATTTAACTTCTGCACAGTGTACATCATGCGAAATACTGAGCTGGATGAATCACAAGCTAGAATCAAGGTTGCCAGGAGAAATATCAACAACCTCAGACATGCAGATAATACCACTCTAACGGCAGAAAGTGACGAGGAACTAAAGAGCCTTTTCATCAAAGGACAATGAAAACCTGGCTTGACACTCAACATTTTAAGAAACCATGTAAATTAATTGCTGCTGAAGCCTAGCTTGAAAGGTTTTGAGCATGACCTTTCTAGTATGTGAAATGAGACCTCTTTTGTATAGTTTTTCTGTGTATTCTTGCCACCTCTTTGTAATCTCTTCTCCTTCTGTTAAGTTCTTACCATTTATGTCTTTTATTGTGCTCATCCTTGCATGAAATATCCCCTTGATATCTCCAGTTTTCTTGAAGAGATCTCTAGTCTTTCCCATTCTATTGTTTTTCTCTATTTCCTTGCTCTGTTCACTTAAGAAGGGTTTCTTATCTTTCCTTGCTGTTCTCTGGACCTCTGCATTCATTTGAGTGTATCTTTCCATTTCTCCCTTGCCTTTCACTTCTCTTCTTTTCTCAACTATTTGTAAAGCCTCCTCAGAAAACTACTTTGATTTCTTGCATTTCGTTTTTATTTGGGATGGCTTTGGTCACTGGCTTCTGTACAACATTATTAATACAAACCTCCATTCATAGTTCTTCAGGCATTCTATCTACCGGATTTAATCCCTTGAATTTATTCATCACCTCCACTGTATAATCATAGGAATTTGATTTAGGTCATACCTGAATGGCTTAGTGGTTTTCCCTACTTTCTTCAATTTAAGCCTGAATTTTGCAATAAAGAGTTCATGATTTGACCCACAGTCAGCTCCAGGTCTTCTTTTGTTGATTGTATAGAACTTCTCTCTCTTTGGCTTTAAAGAATAAAATCAATCTGATTTTGATATTGGCCATCTAGTGATGTCCATGTGTAGAGTCATGTCTTGTATTGTTGGAAAAGGCTATTTTCTATGACCTGTGTGTTCTCTTGACAACTCTGTTCGCCTTTTCCCTGCTTCATTTTGTACTCCAAGGCCAAACTTGCCCATTTCTCTATATATCTCTTGACTTCCTGCTTTTGCATTCCAGTCCACTATGATGAAAAGAACATCTTTTTTTTTTTTTTCAGTGTTAATTCTAGAAGGTCTTATGGGTCTTCATAGAATGTTTCAACTTCAGTTACTTCAGCATTAATGGTTGGAGCATAGATTTCGATTACTACGATGTTGAATGGTTTGCCTTGGAAATGAACCAAGATCATTCTGTCATTTTTGAGATTGAACCCAAGTACTGCATTTCAGACTTTTTGTTGGCTAGGCAATGCAGGAGATGTAAGAGACCTGGGTTCAATCCATGGATCAGGAGGATCCCTTGGAAAGGAGGTGGCAACCTACTCCAGTATCCTTGCCTGGAAAATCCCATGGGCAAAGGGCAACAATCCATGGAGTCACAAGAGTTGGACATGACTAAGCGAGTAAACTGCCACCACTGTGAGGGTTGCTGCATTTCTTCTAAGGGATTTTTGCCCACAGTAGTAGATATGATGGTCATCTAAATTAGATTCACCCATTCCCGTCCATTTGAATTTACTGATTTCTGAGATGTAGATGTCCATTCTCGCCATCTCCTGCTTGACCACATCCTTGATTCACGGACCTAACATTCCAGGTTCCTATGCAATACTGTTCTTTGCATTATTGGACTTTAACCACCAGACACATCCATAACTGAACATCATTTCCATTTTGGCCCAGCTGTTTCATTTTTTTCTGGAGCTATTAGTAATTGTCCTCTACCCTTCCCAAGTAACATATTGGACACCTTCTAACCTTGGGGTTTACCTTTGAATGTGGAGGGCTCACCTTTCAGTATCATGTATTTTTGCCTTTTCATACTGTTCATGGGGTTCTCTGGAGAAGAATATTGGAATGGCTTGCCATTCCCTCCTCCAATGGACCACTTTTTGTCAGAACTCTTCACTATGACCCGCCCATCTTGAGTGGCTCTGCAAGGCATGGCTCATAGCTTTATTGAGGTATATGCAAGCCTTTTTTTTTTTTTTTTTACCACAACAAGGCTGTTATCCAAGAAGGGGTCTAGCTTTAGTATAGGAGTAATGCTGGCTTCATAGAGTGAAATAGCAAGAGGTCCCTCCGCCACAATTGTTTTGGGAAGAGCTTGAAAAGAATGGATTTTTTTCCCCCATTTTTCTCTTTCCCATTCCCTGCCTTCTTTGGGACATTTGAATACAAGTTGTTATTTTGCTTTACTTTTTTCTTACATTTAAAAAATTGAAATGAAATTTATATAATGAAATTAACATTTTGCTGTAGTAATCAAAACAGAATGTTACTGGCATAAGGACAGACATAGACAAATGGAATAACATAGAGAGTCCAAAAATAAACCGATGTTTTAATGGCCAATTAGTTTTCAACAATGTTGCTGAGATTATTTAGTGGAAAGAAGACTGTTCTGTTAAATGAATGGTACTGTGACAACTGGGTAGCCACACAGAATGAAGTTGGGTCTGTAGCTCATCCATATACAACAGTTAATTCAAAATTAATCAAAGACCTAAATATAAGAATTAAAACCATAAAATTCTTACAATTAAACATAGAGGTAAGAGTCATGACTTTGGATTTGGTAATGGATTTTTTGGATATGACACCAAAAGCATGAACAAAAGAAACAAATAGATACATTGGACTCCACTAATGTTGAAAACTTTTGTGCATCAAAGTGTGTCGTAAAAAAATAATTATATTACTTAAAAATTTTGTTTTGATTGTCAGTCAGATGTGAACATAGAATAACACTGCAGAGAGGCATATAAAAGTGAAAAAAATTTATTATGCTCACAGATCCTATGAGAAGAATAAATGGCATGTTAATCAGGGGCCAAATGGGAGGAATTCCCAGGGATCAGAATCAACCAAAAAGTTAGGGAGTCAAAAGAGAGTTTATGAACCTATGAGTCTCTTTATTGGGTTAAATGGTGGTGTATACAAGCCAAAAGCATGAGGGTATTTCACTAGTGTGTTCAAATGTTACTATGTCACAGTGAGGGGAGGGTAAGAAAGGGAATTTGTGGCAGTGGCTAGCCTTATCATACTGGTGCATCTGGCTTCTAGGGATGGGTGCTTATGATCAGTTTGTAGAAATATTGAAACATTGAGAAAATATGAAGTTAAAAAAATTATAATATAGAAAGGAATTACCAAGAAAGTGAAAAATCAACTTATAGAAGGGAAAGTATTTGTAAATCATATGTCTTGTTCTAGCAAATACCTAGTATACAGACTATAAAATGAACTCATACAACTCAACAACAAAATGACAAATAACATAATTATTCAGTTTTAATTGTGTATATTGGGTTGGTGAAAACATTCATTTGGGTTTTTCCAACCTGAATGAATGCTTTGGCCAACCTAATATTTTGGTTTTACTTAGTAATTGCTCTAAGGATTTAAATTATCATAGTTTAATTATATAACTAAATAATATTCTGTTACTTGAAGTGGAATATGGAAGCTTTAACCTTTCATCATTCATGTTGTTTTCATATACATTACATTCACATACATTAAAAATGTCATCAGACAATGTTATATACACATATTCTTATTTCAACTTATGTTGAAAACAAAGTTGAACAAAAAACTTAAGAGAAGAAAAATAACCTGTTATATATATTCAGACATTTGCCATTTCTCTTACTCCTTCATTTATGATGCTTCAAATTCCCCCAATGTCATTTTCATTATTCCTGAAATGTTTGCTTTAGTATTTCTATTTGATCAGTTTAGTCACTGCACCTCTCTTCAGTTCAGTTCAGTTCAGTCACTCAGTCGTGTCTGACTCTTTGTGACCCCATGAACCGCAGCATGCCAGGCCTCCCTGTCCATCACCAACTCCCAGAGTTTACCCAAACTCATGTCCATTGAGTTGGTGATGCCATCCAACCATCTCATCCTCTGTTGTCCCCTTCTCCTCCTGCCCTCAATCTTTCTCAGCAACAAGGTCTTTTCCAGTGAGTCAGCTCTTTGCATCAGGTGGCCAAAGTATTGGAGTTTCAGCCTCAACATCAGTCCCTCCTATGAACACCCAGGACTGATCTTCTTTCAGATGGACTGGTTGGATCTCCTTGCAGTCCAAGGGACTCTCAAGAGTCTTCTCCAACACCACAGTTCAAAAGCATCAATTCTTCAACGCTCAGCTTTCTTTATAGTCCAACTCTCACATCCATAAGTGACTACTGGAAAAACCATAGCCTTAACTAGATGGACTTTTGATGACAAAGTAATGTCTCTGCTTTTTAATATGCTGTCTAGGTTGGTCATTGGAGAAGGCGATGGCACCCCACTCCAGTACTCTTGCCTGAAAAATCCCATGGACAGAGGAGCCTGGTAGGTTGCAGTCCATGGGGTCGCTAAGGGTTGGACAAGACTGAGCGACTTCACTTTCACTTTTCACTTTCATGCATTGGAGAAGGAAATGGCAACCCTCTCCAGTGTTCTTGCCTGGAGAATCCCAGGGACAGGGGAGTCTGGTGGACTGCCATCTATGGGGTCGCACAGAGTCAGACACTACTGAAGCAACTTAGCAGTAGCAGGTTGGTCATAACTTTCCTTCCAAGGAGTGTCTTTTAATTTCATGGCTACAGTCACCATCTGCAGTGATTTTGGAACCCCCAAAAATAAACTCAGCCACTATTTCTACTGTTTCCCCATCTATTTCCCATGAAGTGATGGGACCAGATGCCATGATCTTCGTTTTCTGAATGTTGAGCTTTAAGCCAACTTTTTCACTCTCTTCTTTTACTTTCATCAAGATGCTTTTTAGTTCCTCTTCACTTTCTGCCATAAGGGTGGTGTCACCTGCATATCTGAGGTTATTGATATTTCTCCTGGCAATCTTGATTCTAGCTTGTGCTTCATCCAGCCCAGTGTTTCTCATGATGTACTCTGCATATAAGTTAAATAAGCAGGGTGACAGTATACAGCCTTGACCTACTCCTTTTCCTATTTGGAACCAGTCTGTTGTTCCATGTCCAGTTATAACTGTTGCTTCCTGACCTGCATACAAGTTGCTCAAGAGGCAGGTCAGGTGGTCTGGTATTCCCATCTCTTTCAGAATTCTCCACAGTTTGTTTTGATCCACACAGTCAAAGGCTTTGGCATAGTCAATAAAACAGAAATAGTTGTTTCCTGGAACTTTCTTGTTTTTTCAATGATCCAGTGGATGTTGGCAATTTGATCTCTGGTTCCTCTGCCTTTTCTAAAACCAGCTTGAACATCTGGAAGTTCATGGTTCACATATTGCTGAAACCTGGCTTAGAGAATTTTGAGCATTACTTTACTAGCGTGTGAGATGAGTGCAATTGTGTGGTAGTTTGAGCATTCTTTGGCATTGCCTTTCTTTGGGATTGGAATGAAAATTGACCTTTTCCAGTCCTGTGGCCACTGCTGAGTTTTCCAAATTTGCTGGCATATTGGTTGCAGCACTTTCACAGCATCATCTTTTAGGATTTGAAATAACTCAACTGGAATTCCATCACCTCCAATAGCTTTGTTCATAGTGATCTTCCTAAGGCCCACTTGACTTCACATTCCAGGGTATCTGGCTCTAGGTGAGCGTGAGTGATCATACCATCAAGATTATCTGGGTTGTGAAGATTATTTTGGTACAGTTCTTCTGTGTATTCTTGCCACCTCTTCTTAATATCTTCTGCTTCTGTTAGGTCCATACCATTTCTGTCCTTTATTGAGCCCATTTTTGCATGAAATATTCCCTTGCTATCTCTAATTTTCTTGAAGAAATCTCTAGTCTCTCCCATTCCATTGTTTTCCTCTATTTCTTTGCCCTGATCTTAGATTTCCTTTTCTAAGAATGCTTTTATTTTTCTTTTACTTTATTCCTGGAGGATTGTTTTCATTGGATAAAATTGTAGGTTGAGAGTCATCTTTTTCAGTCCCATAAAGACATTTTGCTATTTTTCTCTGCTCTCTCCTTCTCTCTCTCTCTCTCTCTCTCTATATATATATATATGAATTATATATATATGAAATATATATATGAATTCTGCAGTCCTTCAAATAAATATTTATCTATAAAAATGTATATTTTTTCTTGTATGCCTTCAACATCTTTTGGTTTATCTTAAGTTTTTAACTTTAATGTATCTGGGCAAAAACTCCTTGAGTTTATCCTTTCGAGTTTTATGAGTTTCTTGAATCTGTAAATTTATGTGTTCCATCAAATTTGGAAAGTTTTCAGCCATATATCTACTATCTATCTACCATCTATTGTAGTGCCTTCTTTTCTTATTCTTGTGGAACTAATAATATGAATATTTGACCATTTTCTACTGTCCCTCTGTCTCTTAGTTTTTCAGTTGTTATTCTCTTTATTAATCACATTGGTTAATTTTTATTGATCTACTTTCAAATTCAGTGAATCTTTCCTCTATCATCTGTAGTCTATCAAGTTAATCCAATGAATTGCATTTTTGTTTTTGTATTTTTTTTAGTTGTAAAAATTTCATTTTATTCTTTTATATATCTTCTGTTTCTGTGCTGAGTCTTTATAGCTTTCCATTAATTTCAAGAATGTTTCTCCTTATTTCCTGAAACATTGTTATAATCACTGCTTTAAAATCTTTGTTTGATAATTTCAACACTATACTGACTCGGGTTTGATGTCTGCTATCTTTTCCCTTGAGTAATAGAGAAATTTTCATGATTGTTCATATTCAAAGTAATTTTAGAATGTATCTTGGGCATTTTAAATATTATTCTAGACTCCAAATTCGGAGAAGGCAATGGCACCCCACTCCAGTACTCTTGCCTGGAAAATCCCATGGATGGAGGAGCCTGGTGGGCTGTTGTCTATGGGGTTGCACAGAGTTGAACACAACTGAAGCAACTTAGCAACAGCAGCAGCAGACTCCAAACTGTTGTTTAAATCTCTTGAAGAATGTTTATTTTTGGTTTGGATTATGTTGTTTCAGAAGGCAACCCAGCCAGTTATCCTCAGATTGAAAGCCCATAGTGTGTAGGTTCTAGTTCCAACTTAAATTCTCTTCTAAAGCCCTTATAGGCCAATCAGATCTGCTCTCCATGTGTGTCAGCAAGTGTCCAATCTGGGGCCTGGGAAGTAATCAATTTTATAGTAAAGCTCTCAAAGGCTTTGGTATGTGGCTTAAGATCCATGCATATGCAGCTTGGGTGCAAGGGCACAAGTTCGTATACAACTTCACAGAACCATGTTCTTCAGCTCTCTTCTTTCCTCAATGCCCCCAACGCTTTTCTGCTCCTAGAGACTTTCTCCCCTGGTCTTCTATCTGCTGTTCACTTCCTGCACTTGCACCTACCTCTAGGGTCAAGCAGCAAAGTGGTAGACAGGAAAAGGAGTGTGGATTCTCCTCATGGATTTGGAACCAAAGTTTCTCTGGTCAGAGAAGAGGGTTTTCCCTCTTTCCTAGTATTATTGGGCTTCCCTTGTGGCTCAGCTGGTAAAGAGTCTGCCTGCAATGTGGAAGACCTGGGTTTGATCCCTGGGTTGGGAAGATCCCCTGGAGAAGGGAATGGCTACCCACTCCAGTATTCTGGCCTAGAAAATTCCATGGACTGTATAGTTCACGGGGTTGCAAAGAGTTAGATACAGCTGAGCGGCTTTCTATTTTTACCAGCCATGTGAGAGTTGGACTGTGAAGAAGGCTGAGCACTGAAGAATTGATGCTTTTGAACTGTGGTGTTGGAGAAGACTCTTGAGAGTCCCTTGGACTGCAAGGAGATCCAACCAGTCCATTCTGAAGGAGATCAACCCTGGGATTTCTTTGGAAGGAATGATGCTAAAGCTGAAACTCCAGTACTTTGGCCACCTCATGCAAAGAGTTGACTCATTGGAAAAAACTCTGATGCTGGGAGGGATTGGGGGCAGGAGGAGAAGGGGACGACAGAGGATGAGATCGCTGGATGGCATCACTGACTTGATGGACACGAGTCTGAGTGAACTCCGGGAGTTGGTGATGGACAGGGAGGCCTGGCGTGCTGCGATTCATGGGGTCGCAAAGAGTCAGACACGACTGAGCGACTGAAATGAACTGAACTGAACTGACTGTTACTCTGTCACTGCAGGATTGCCTTGTGGCTGGAGCAGAAGAAACAAACAACAAGCAAACAAAAAAAAGTAGGGAAATTTTCCCACTGGCTTTGATTGTGGGATTCTATTTTAGACTTTTCTGAGCAAAAATACAGGACTTACCTTAGACCTTTTCCTGACTACACCTGGTGCACACTTCCAAGTTTTGGACTGCCTTTGACTTCATGTTGAAAAAACCAAAGTATGTGAGGGAAATTAATGATATTTGGTGCTATTTTGGTAATACTTTGAATTTTTCTCCCCTTTAATTTACCTGATACCTTTTTCTTTTCAATATCCTAGGATCTATCTGTCCTATCCAGGGTTTTAGTTGTAGTCAATGAGAAAGACAGGTTGGAAAATGCTTACTCCATGTTAACTAGAACTGGAACTGAAGAATTTTTCTTATTTCCATTTTATAGTTGAGAAAACTGATCTTCCAAACAGTAATCTTACTTTGTGTTCTTTTGTTTCTCCCTACAGCTCAACAGCACTAAATAACAGAACTAGGGTATTGTCCTTTTAGTGTGTCTTATTTTGGCATTTTTGATCTACTTACCAGCTGCACAGTACAAGAAGCATAGGTCCAACCTGGAGATATGAGACAGAGATGACAGTGCAGATACTGTGAGTTACTCTGGCTAATTCCTCAGTGAATTATGGTAGCAAAATCTCTTGGAGGTCAGAAAGTTGACATCCTATCATTTATTTGACTTTAATCCTTAGTAAATACCAGTTCTATCTCAAAAATCTCAGTTTTTTTTTTTTAAATATAGCTTAAACTATCTCTGATGAATCTCCCTGCACTGATACTTTTCCATGCTATGGCAGAAGATATCTTTGAGAAACTCAGTAATGGGAGAGACCTTAGGAAACTGGGTTATAAAAGTATTATTCTTGTGTAAGATGAATGGGATTCAAGTTTTGCCCTACCTAATGATTAAACAAGAGCTATTAACATAGGGAAGAAGTAGGGCTATGTTAGACAACTCTTGTTTTCATGGCTTCTGGCTTCACTTTTCCTTCTGGTTATATCAGACTCAACCACGCCACCCACAACTCTGTCCTTGCATTTTCATGAGGCTGTCCTATCTTCCAGCTTGCGGGTGGACATGAAACATACCAGGAAATAGAGTATCTTATCCTCTTCGTCATAGAGATTGGTGCAGGGATGGCCACATGACTCAAGCCTACCTAGTCATAGCCTTTTATTCTGGAATGGTTGGGAAAATGAAGCTTTTGTTTTTTTACAACATTTATTAAGTTCAAAAATCAACAGCCTAATGTTCTCAGTCATAATCCTTGTCATAATAAGGGAAGAGCTTCAGGAAGGTGAAGCCGGTGCAGTAGGACCTGGAGCCAGGGAGGTGGGGAGAGACAGAGTCTTAAAAATGTTGTTTGAGACTCTAGATTTAGCTATGACAGGAGTCAACGACTTTTAGTCTTTTCATTTCTGTAAATCAGTCAAGTCTCTTTGTGCTTAGACTGACATGAATTGAATGTCTTTTATCAGCCCAGACTGGTACCAGAGTCACTGAGAGGAGAAGTGATGTAGCAATGGGCAGAAGCTGAGAATGAGCCTGAAACTCGCAGGGACTGCAGAGGAGACACTGAGGTCTTTACTGCAGAGGTGATTTTGCGGGAGGAATGAGAAATGAAGTCTAAGAAGTCTAAGAATATATCTTGGGCTATTTGTTTTACCAGGCCATGAAATTTGATTTTTTTCCTTCAGACAAAGGAATGGGAAGATACCTGATTAGTTATCTATTTTATACATGGTAATGTGAACTTTACTCAATATTCTATAATAGCCTATATGGGAGAAGAATCTAAAAACTAGTGGATATCTGTGTGTATGTATGTACACACACACACATACACACATCAGTGTTACTGCCTGACCTGCTCAGCTGAGAAGATTCTTTGACCATTAAATGAAATGCTGTCTGTGATAGACTTTGAAAATAAGGCGAGTTCAGCCTGTCCAAGGGAATGTTCCTTGGGAGCTACTTTGGTTGCTTCTGTCCCCCTTTCCTGAGTCCTGTCATACTGGCAACTTGGTCTCCAAGTGCTTCATGGGCGGATAAAACTTCCTGCTTCCAAAGAGCTCTGTGCCTGTTCCGGGTCACCTTGGAGAGGAAGATGGCTTCAATTTCAGTAAATCTAGAATTAGGCAATAGATAATAAGTTGGCTCTGGCTGCCCTATAAGGTAGTGAGCTCTCCATGTCAAGGAGGATTCAAGCTTCTAAATAAATATCTCTCGTAAGGGCTATGGAGAATTCTATTTCCTTATTCTGGAGAAAGAATCTCAGGGATCTGCCCTATTTTGAATGCTATGGTCATATCTGGCTATTCCCTCAATCCTCAAGAAGGTGTATTTCTGTCTGTGATTTGTGCAATACCCTCCAATTAAAGAATTATAAGTGTGTGGTTTTATGACAGGTTTGTTGTTGTTTTTTTAGTACTTTTTGGATTTTTAAAAGCCTAGCTCTCCCCCTCCTCCTCATCACTCCTATCCCCAGCCTTCTGGTTCACAATATCCAAACACATTGTCCTGCATAAGTAATAATGAAGAAATCTACAAGAAAAGATCTATGCCAGTTACTAATCAGTTTAATAATGGAGGATATCTCCACTGCATTATAGGGAGACAAATTAAAAGGGCAAGGAGAGCTCCCAGAAATCATCTGTTCCTGTTAGCAAAGTGAATATTAATGAAAAACAAAATTGAGTTCCTCTGTGTCTGATTTTTCATCCAAGTGTACAGGTATTGAAAAATAGCTATATAAATCCTATCCATTAGTAGTTAATTCAAAAGAACTTTGGCCTCTGCTCCATTCCTGACGGTTACATCTCTTGTGGGCAGGAAAATCAGACACCTTACAGGACCCATTATGCCAGCAGAGTTGATAATGGAGCTAATTCAGTTCTCTTTATGCACCAAATATCTAGGCTGTGGAAATGGGCTTTAAGTCAATGATACTCTTGGAGGAGGGGAGAGAGAGAGGTATCAGGCAGTTTGGCTTTCTTCCTCTGGTAGCAAAGTTCAAATTGCCCAGGCTGCCAAAGAGCCCAGTGATCTGAATTCTGTAGAACTCAGGTCCTTCCAGAGAAGAAAGCATACCAGGGCATGCTGCCCAGGAGAGGAGTCACATCCGGCTGCTCTGTGAGCATCTTCTGGGCCCCCCTCTGCCTTTATCCTTGCTGTGAGTGACTCAGCAGGGTAGCTTAGCAGGATGAGGAGGGTGTGAAATGCCCTGGATGCAGGCAGGCATAGAGAAGTGCTGGGGGCCTCCCCACAGCTCAGAAAGACCAACTTTAATGTCCTCCTTTGGAATTAGAAGGAAGGCTGTGGCTAGTTCCATAATTAGATTTGTTAGGATAGAGTTGAGATTTACGGGGCAGGGCCCAGGGGAAATACTAGGTTCTGGTAAGGAGGAGGCAAAGGCCTTTTCCCTCTGCACAGGCGCCATCCCCAGCAAGCTTGAGGACACTTTTGGTCTCTAGGGAGAGGAGAAGATGTTATAAGAAGGAAGAGGGAACATGGGCTCAGGCAAGGTAGTTGGGCAGATTCCCAAAGGTAAGCATGTCCATATCCCCATGTGTGCTGAGGGCTGACCTTTTATCCATAGGGACCTCTGCAATCCAGGTGTCCCTAAGTATCATTGGGCTTTGGGTAGAAATGAAGGACTGCTAATGCCATAATGAAAATGCTCATCTCTCAGTGTGCCCGCCAGCCCTCTAGATTTCAGCCACCTGCAGATTCTCCCACCTCCCTCCAAGCGCATCTGGCATATTCAGCAGCTGCCTGGCTTGCACTCACACAGCCCATGTGTGCCTTGCCCTGTCCTTCTCCCATCTCACCCACGTAGGGGATGGCCGTGTCCACTGGACACCTGTCATCTCCTGCCAGCTTCCATCAGATGTGACATCTGGCATGGCAGGACCCAGGGAGGACCTGCTCCAGCCCCTGGGGTGTGGTCAGGATCCCCCTCCTGCCCTGGGCCCCACTTCCCTGATGTTCCCTGCTGCGCACGGTAACCTGAGGGGACCTCATCCGTGAATGTCACCTTGCCCAAGGGGAGTGTCTCTGGAGCTCCTGGAGTCATAGAAACCCAGCATCAGGCTGTGGCATGTGCAGAAGTGACAGAGGCGCCTCTCCTTAGGATGTAGCTGGAGTCCCTGGGGCTGGGCCGTGACAGAACTAGCCTTTGGTCCCTCCTCCCTGCTCCAAGTGCCTGGGCTGTGTGGGTCGGCACCCCACTGCTTCCGCAGGCTGCTTTCCCGTAGACTCATCTCCTGGGCTAACTCACAGCTTCCCTGTTTGCTTACAATATAGGACTTAGGAGTTTAACTTGCATGCGGCTTTGACTTGAGTCCCTACTTTCGCTAACTTAAGAATGCTTCCGGCTGCAAAGAACAAAGCCCAACAATGGGGGCAGAGACAGACGCAGGGGGCTTATTTTTCTCAAGTAGCATTTAATCTAGGTCTAGATACTTCAACGTCTCAACAGTGTCATCGGTGCTCTTTCTACCTCGTCCTCTTTGCTTGTTGATTTTGGAGCTCATCCTTGCTGGATGGTTGCAAGGTGGTTGCTAAAACTTCAGGCATCATATCTTCATTCAAAGCAGGAGAAATGAAAGAGAGGAAGTGTCAATTGTGATTCTTCTATTTGTCTGGGGGAAAAATGGCAGTCTTCTCTCCATCAGCCAAGGTTTATCAGGGCTGCCCATGTGTTATCTGAATTTTAATAGATCAGTCTGGTTGTGGCAAGTTCAGGTCATTCAATTCAACAACCCACTGGGTGCCAGACCTAGGTTTAGGCTTCTCAGGGAGGAAGGGGACTGATATAGTGGGAAACAAGCTCATGTTCATGATAGCCTGGGAGAGACTGTGGGGCCAGAATGCTGCAGACCCATACAGGCTCCTCCTGTTAAAAGCTACCAATCCCCAAAGCAGCTTTGAGGATGGTCTGGTGTCAGGGCATGAGCGGGTTTCATGCCCTGCTAATTGTGCTATTACTGGGGATCAAAACTAGGCCTGGCTTCAACCCTCCAAGTCTGCCTGTTCTGGGTGCCGCATTTTCCCCCAAATTTCTGCTAAAAGGGGCCGAGAGACTGCCTCTTTCTGTATCCAGCCACTCTTCAACCCAGGTCTTGCATTCAGGCCTGGCTCTGCGAGCAGCTTGCTGGCAGTCACTACCCTCCAGATGACCAATGCAAAACAGGCGGGACCTTTGCAAACCTTTGGAAGACATGCTATTTTTCTCTGCCTGTGTAATTATTGAGAAAGGAGCCAGAGAAGATGCTCTAATTAATTAGAGCAGGTATTGGAGGATGCCACTGCCTGTGGGACCAGGACCCGAATCCAAATGCCCCACTTATCCGCTTCCACCATGTGACCCCAAGGCACCCCTCTCCTTCCCTGCATTCGGATGTGTGTGTAAACTGCAGCCTGTGACCGAAGGCTTATTAGCTGGTCAAAATTTTACTTTTAAATGGACCATTAACCTGCTCGGAAACCAGGAGCACACTGATAATGTAATACCGTGGGATCCTGTCGGGCCTTGAATGAAGCAGCTCAGAGACCACGTCTATTTCTCTCCATTATCCCATGAACATCCAAGGCACATCCTCACTCCTCAGCCAGGAAAGACTTTGCTTAAAAAATTCTTGCTTGTTCATCCTAGTGATGCTGTTAACTTGGACCAGTCACTTCACCACCTCAGCCCTCAGGATCCCCAACAACAAAGTGGAATGAGCTCGTTTTTATTTTTTATTTATTTTTTTATTAATCTCTTTGTCCATCTGAGAGGTGAGAGGATGCGGAGCTGAAGTGGAGTTCGTTTGGGCTCCACTCTGTACTGGGGCACCTCTTTTGGGTACTTCTTATAGCTCCTACTCTGAGAATGAAGACAGAGACATGGGTAAAGGTCCCCAAGACTGAGATAAGAGGCCCTTTCAGCCTCTTGGGTCTTCTCAGCAGAACTCCTGCTTGGCTGGAATTCCATCTACTCTTGGCAAGGCATAACTTCCTGTCTCCAAGGGAGAGGGGCTCATAAAAAGGCATAAAAATGAGGCTTCTAAAGACAGCCTGGACGTCAACTAGATGTTGCAAAATTACATTTTGATGAGTTCAGTGTAAATGAACCAGAAACATATGGATTCAATTTCCCTTGGAATCCACATGGGTTTAAAAACTAAGGGGGCGGGGGAGAATGCATTTGGGGAAGAGCATTTTAGGTCTCACCAAACTCCCTGCATTTGTAAACAGCAGTTTGAGGTTTGTGATGATTGTGTCCTGGGCTGGGTTTCTTTTCCTAATAATAGAATATACAGGATGTCTCGCAGCAGCCTCACAAATGTGTCCAGGGAACAATACCCCAGTGCCGCTCTCCCCTGTCCCTGCTCCACAGGCCCACAAGACTCTGTGATGGCCTCCCAGGTCGAGGTTCAATCCAACATGGGCCCTCTGTCCTCCTCCTTCTTCAACGACAGAGTGCTGCAGTAGCCGTCAGATTCACAAGAGCACTGTCGGGTGCCAGGTCTATCCTGGGAATTTCGGCAACAGCTGTTTCCTCACAAGGTGGACAGCTTCAACCTGGCTTTAGTTTTTATTTTCATGTGGAATCTAGTTCCCTGACCAGGGATCAAACCCATGCTCCCTGCATTGGGGACTTGGAATCTTAACCGCTGGACTGTCATGGAACTCCTCACCCTGGCTTTAAAATAAGGAACTTGAAATTCAGAGATATGAAGTCCAAGGTTACTTAGCTAACAGGTATCTGGGCTAGAACTGGAGCCCAAGGCTTCTGAATTGAGGTCCCGGGATGTCTCTACTTTAGAGGATGCTTCCCTATTCCTAATAACAGAGAAGGCTAGGAGAAGCATCTGCTTGTCTGGCATGGCTGCAAGGCAGGTCTACCAGGAGGCTGGCAGAGGGGCTAATGGAGGGATAGTCACACTGTGCCAAGAGAATTTTAGGAATCCCCAGTGGTATTTTCCTGGGCATTCCTTGGGAGAAAGAATGGAAATGCAGAGGGGAGAATGAATAGATTGATATCCCAGGCTGCTTCCCCCATCCCGGCAGTGCGTTCTTCTCTTGGTCTTGAGATAGCATTTGGATTCTAAAAGGTTTCTGTAGCTAAAGTTTGAGAGTCACGGGTTTTGAGTAACCCTCTCTCTCCAGTCCAGTTTTAGAGCTGGCCCAGTTGTTCAGGGGCCTGCTTTGCGGCTTCTTCTCCCCTTTTTGTGTCATGGGGTTCTGTGTCCACTCTCGGGTTGATTGCTGGAGCTGTAGATGCACCCAGACACCTGGGTGTCTTCTTTGCTCACCTCTTCTTTGCTCAGTCCTGCCACCAGGCACAGAAGAAAATATAAACTGGGGGCCCTGCCTGCAGGGAGCTTTAAATGCGCTTTTGTTGAGAAGACAAAACTGACTCCTAAGAGTCACCTTGGGAGGAGGGCACTGTGAGAGAAGGAGCAGGAGGCTCTGGGCAGCAGCGCAGGCCCTGTTTATCAATGACTTAATCAAGAGATGGTTCAATAGAAGCCATTGGAAGGGGCTCCTTATTGGCCAGAACTTTGGAGGTGGTGCTTCTGAAAAACTTGAGCTGAAGCACAAACTCCTGACTCGGGAAGAGGACAGAGTCTTCTTGGCTCTCGGCTGAAGGAAGTAGCCACAAGACTCCACTGCGCTGGGTCCCCCAGGAGGAGAGCTGCCTGGATCCACCTAGGTACATCCTGAAAAGCCCAGCCAAGACGGAGATGGGCTGCAGAGCCATCTGAGTGTTATTAGGCTGCGCGACTTTCTTTATTGGCAAACAGTCTGTCAGCAGCTTCTCCTTGCAGAGCGGCCCAGATGTGCTTACAAAGCGTTCTGTGTCCTTCCCATCCACACCCAGCCCCCACGCACATTGCCACTTTGCCAGACTTGGTCCTGGCCCCAGGAGTCCAGCTGCAGCCAAAGCAAGGCTTAGTCAAGAGCCAGAGGAGGGAGGCTGGCCCCTCTGGGGAGCCTCCATGCCAGCTACCTCCTTGCTTCATTAGTTTCTGTCTCATTTCTGCTGGAGGGGTGGGGGGTGCCCTGGGTGGGGCAGAGGCACCCTGGCCTTATGTATTGGGGGATGTCTTGGGGTGGAGCAGACAAAACCCCACAAATGAACTTACTGTTGCATATGGTCTGTGGACTTTTCTCCATCATTTCTCCATGCCTCTAGGGAGATTCTGATCTATTACTAGGTCTAAATCGGCTACTTGAGAGAATTTTCATGGGAGAATTTCAGAAGACATGCAGGCTGTCAACTTTGGCTTCAGTCCTTTGCAGGTGGGGGAGGCCCCAAAGTGGCTCATATTATTGTCTAGGAAGCCTCTTCACACTTGTCCCTCCTGCTGGAGGCTAGGATCAAGGGTATTTTTCTATTTTCTAGGCAAAAATTTGGGAGGTGCTTTCAAATTTATTCCTAAACATATTGCCCCTTCGGGGCAAGTTTGAGAGCAACCGGAGTCCTATTTGGATATTTGTGGATTGTTTTCTTCCCATCCCACACATAATCTCTTTCTTTAAGTAACAGAATCCTGTACTTCCTTTGGGGGATCTATGATCCCTTGATTTCATATCCTATGATTATATGACCTAATAATTCTCTCTCTTTTTTACTGAAGTAACTCATAAGAAAAGGTTGCAAGAATACACAGAACTATACAAAAAAGATCTTAATGATCCAGATAATCATGATGGTATGATCACTCACCTAGAGCCAGACATCTTGCAATGTGAAGTCAAGTGGGCCTTAGGAAGTATCACTGTGAACAAAGCTAGTGGAGGTGATGGAATTCCAGTTGAGCGCTTTCAAATCCTAAAAGATGATGCTGTGAAAGTGCTGCACTCAATATGCCAGCAAATTTGGAAAACTCAGCAGTGGCCACAGGACTGGAAAAGTTCAGTTTTCATTCCAATCCCAAAGAAAGGCAATGACAAAGAATGCTCAAACTATCGCACAATTGTACTCATCTCACATGCTAGTAAAGTAATGCTCAAAATTCTCCAAGCGAGGTTTCAGCAATATGTGAACCATGAACTTTCAGATGTTCAAGCTGGTTTTAGAAAAGGCAGAGGAACCAGAGATCAAATTGCCAACATCCGCTGGATCATGGAAAAAGCAAGAGAGTTCCAGAAAAGCATCTATTTCTGCTTTATTGACTATGCCAAAGCCTTTGACAGTGTGGATCAAAACAAACTGTGGAGAATTCTGAAAGAGATGGGAATACCAGACCACCTGACCTGCCTCTTGAGAAATTTGTATGCAGGTCAGGAAGCAACAGTTAGAACTGGACATGGAAGAACAGACTGGTTCCAAATAGAAAAAGGAGTACATCAAGGCTGCATACTGTCACCCTGCTTATTTAACTTATATACAGAGTATATCATGAGAAACACTGGGCTGGATGAAGCACAAACTGGAATCAAGAGTGCTGGGAGAAACATCAATAACCTCAGATATGCAGATGACACCATCCTTATGGCAGAAAGTGAAGAAGAACTAAAGAGCCTCTTGATGAAAGTGAAAGAGGAGAGTGAAAAAGTTGGCTTAAAGCTCAGCATTCAGAAAACTAAGATCATGGCATCTGGGCCCATCACTTCATGGCAAGTAGATGGAGAAACAGTGGAAACAGTGGCAGATTTTTTTGGGGGGGTCTCCAAAATCAGTGCAGATTGTGACTGCAGCCATGAAATTAAAAGATGCTTGCTCCTTGGAAGAAAAGCTATGACCAACCTAGATAGCATATTTAAAAGCAGAGACATTACTTTGCTGACAAAGGTCCATCTAGTCAAAACTATGGTTTTTCCAGTAGTCATGTATGGATGTGAAAGTTGGACTGTGAAGAAAGCTGAGCACTGAAGAATTGATGCTTTTGAACTGTGGTGTTGAAGGACTCTTGAGAGTCCCTTGGACTGCAAGGAGATCCAATCAGTCCATCCTAAAGGAGATCAGTCCTGGGTGTTCATTGGAAGGACTGATGCTGAAACTCCAATACTTTGGCTACCTAATGTGAAGAACTGACTCATTTGAAAAGACCCTGATGCTTGAAAAGATTGAAGGTGGGAAGAGAAGGGGACAACAGAGGATGAGATGGTTGGATGTCATCACTGACTCAATGGACATGAGTTTGAGTAAACTCCAGGAGTTAGTCATGGACAGGGAAGCCTGACATGCTGCAGTCCATGGGGTTGCAAGGAGTCGGACCTGACTGAGTGACTGAACTGAACTGAACTCTCTCTTACTCTTCTATCTCTTATAGTCAAGAGCCTGAATTGACCCAAGCCTTGATTGTTCCAAACCCTCCCTGCTTAACACAGACTGCACTTCCCCACCATTCCTGTGTGTTAGTAGTTCTAGTAAAGAAGAATGGGGAAGGGTGGGTTTGGTCCTTTCTTTTATTGCCTCTCTTCTTTTTCCCAAAATGTTTAAAGACAGGGAAGTTAACCCCTGAACCACTCAACACGTGAAAAATCTATTCCTCTTTCTGGCTATTCTAATGAGCATAAATGAAAAAGGTGGGTATTTCAGTCACAAACTTAATTTCATATTGGATATTATTGGCATTAGAGATGGACTTGCCCTCGTCCTTGTTGTTAGAGGAGAAATTGAGGTCTAGAAAAAGGATGGGAGTTTCTCAGGGTCACGTGGAAGGCCCAAGGTGGAAGGCCCAAGGTGGAAGAAGACTTCTAAAGGCAGGGTAAGCTCAGGGTTTTTCCTCATCCATGGGCTGCTGCTGCTCTGGTGCCACACAGATCTCATCAAACCATGCTTTCTTTGTTCAAAAGCTGCTTTACTGCAAACATGGTTCTCTTCTGTAGTGATCTGTATGGTAACTTTTCATCATTTATCCCCTTGATCTGATTTATCTACTCCAATCATGGTAATAACCTCAGCTCACCAGTCACTGGTTGCCTTAGAAATGAAAGCGAGGCTTGCTTCTGGCCAGTGATATATAACTGAGTCCTTGCCAGGAGTGGAGTGGAGGGTAGGGGGCATTTAAATGAGATTGTCCCAGTCTTAAATGAAAGGGCCAAATCTTTCTTTCTTCTAGACCTTATTATTACTAGTGGCATTTTGCTACATTGGGGTCAGCCATCTTGTATCAAAGACTGTGCCGAGAGGCAGGTGGGTGAGATGAAGGGTCCCAAGGGTCATGCTGAGTTACTAAATCATCCAAGCCCAGGATTCTCATTGTTTCTGGACTTTTCATCACACATGCAACAAATATTGTTTAAGCTCATCAGAATCGGGTTCCTTTTACTTGATACTTGAATTGCTCTGACTGGTTTCTCCCAGTGGGGGTCCAGGTAAGTAACCATCTATTTGCTTTTATCCCACATCGCAGGGCAGGGCAATCACTGCAAGAATTGCTCTTTATGCCTCTCATGCGACCGCCTTCCTCTCCTCAGAGTGATCAGGTAATGGAGCCAGGAGGAGCCTTCATCTTCCTCTCATTTTATCCCAACCCTATGGCTGGGTAGAAGTACAGAGGGAGGGGGTGACTTGGTGACTTGCTCACGGGGCACAGAAAGGGCAGAGCCAGGATGAGGATCCAGGTTCTCTGCTGCCCAGTGTGACCTCTCTCCTACTGCTTACTGCTTTGTCTCACCCGTGTATCTCCGAAGGCCCCCTTCCCACTTCCTCTCCTCTGGCCGAGATCAATGGGCCCTTTTACTTAGAGCTCAGGAGGCTAGCTCTATTGGAGACTGCGGGAGTTCTGGGGGAAGCTGTGCTAAGGAAAGCAGGCTGGGCGCTGTGTGAATGGCCACCCGGCCGCAGGGCCTACAGATGGCTCCCCAGCACTGGGAGCTGAGAGAATTCCATGGCCCAGCTCCATGGAGCAGGCTCAGCGGGTCCTTCCCATCGTGTCCTGCTTCCCACTGACTTGGAGAGACAGCCATTTGGTGGGGGGTTTGTGTGGGTTTATTTACTCTTAATAAAAGCTCATATTTTAGATATTCCTCCCCAGGTGTTTCTGCTCATTTGGGTTTAGTACAAAACTGTGGATCTAAGCACAGAATGTGGGGATCTAAAAATTAGGATTACAGCCCAGCCTCCCTGTAACAGAACTAGGTTCCTTTTGAAGAAACTGGCATCTAGCGTCCTGTTCAGAGCAAAGCCACGATGGGGCCATGTTTGTTAGCAGCAACCTCTAGAGCCGTCTGGGGTCGTCAGTGTCTGCTCTCCCCTTGGTCCTCCTCAGTTCAGGTCAGGAGACCCTGACTGAGCAACTCGTGGTCAGACCTGGTGCTTTGCCCAGGATGATAAGTGCACAGTTTCATGTTCTAGAAGGTCCCATTGTGTGAGGAGAGGAGAAGGACTTTTGGGCTAACCATGGTGTGTGGTGGCTCTGCCATGGTGTGTAAGGCTGGGTGTTGAAGCAGGCCTCCCTGTGCCATCCAGCCCCTCTGGTCAAAGTTGGGAAGTCCTGCTCAAAAGAGCCTTCAGCCCTGCCTCAGCTCCTAGGAAGACCTGCTTCCCGCATCCACAGCTCTACTTCTCACACCCCACCTCCCAAACCCTACCCCACCCTGCACAGCAGATGAAGGTGTCTCCCACACCCAGCAGGGAGAAGTAAAGATGATGTATGGATCACAGTTTTCTTCCCACCACCACATGGTGAGGACCCTGTCTCGGCATCCGTGTTGGCCTTCGTCCCATCAAAGGCCAATTCCCTTCCATGCACCTTTGACCCGCCCTTTCTCACTTTCTCAAGGTCATCGCCTCATCAGTTAATTTCCCTCTTACCTTGCATTGCTGATGTTTTCCTCCTTGGAACACTCCTGCTGCTGCTGCTGCTGCTAAGTCACTTCAGTCGTGTCCCACTCTGTGCGACCCCATAGACGGCAGCCCACCAGGCTCCCCCTTCCCTGCGATTCTCCAGGCAAGAACACTGGAGTGGGTTGCCATTGCCTTCTCCAATGCAGGAAAGTGAAAAGTGAAAGTGAAGCTGCTCAGTCGTGTCCGACTCTTCATGACCCCATGGACTGCAGCCCACCAGGCTCCTCCGCCCATGGGATTTTCCAGGCGAGAGTACTGGAGTGGGGAACTCTTACCCACCTATAACAGCCTTCACCCTCCAACCTGCTCTAACCCAGTTTCCATCCCCCAACACTGTCAAAATTTATCCTGTCAGGGTCACCAGTGACCTCTAAGAAACAGCCAAATGCAATGCATGTTTTTCACTTGTTACCTTACTAGAAGGCCCAGCAGCTTTAGATGGAGATGTCTGCTCCACCTTAACACACACACGCACTCACACACACCCTGCTGTCAGCTTCTGTGCCCTCACGCTTTTCTGATTTTCCTCCTGTCTCACTGCTGCTCCTTCTTAGCCAGTTGGCTCAGGCCCCGATCCCCACACTCACCTTCAAGTGTTGAGTCCTAAGAGTTCAGTCAACAAACAGCTTCTCTTTTCTGCCCACATGCATTCTCAGGTGATCCTACACAGTCTTATAGTCTTAACGTAATATGTGCGTGTGTGTATGCACACATGCGCGCTTAGTTGTATTCGACTCTTTGTGACCCTATGGACTGTAGCCCACCAGGCTCTTCTGTCCATGGGATTTTCCCAGCAGGAATACTGGGTGGGTTGCCATTTCCTCCTCCAGGGGACTTTTCTGACCTAGGGATCAAACCTGTGTCTCCTGGATTGCAGGCAGAGGATTACCACCGAACCATCAGGGAAGCTCCTAGTCTTAAGGTACTTCAGTTCAGTTCAGTCCAGTCGCTTAGCCATGTCCGACTCTTTGCGACCCCATAAATTGCAGCACCCCAGGCCTCCCTGTCCATCACCAACTCCCAGAGTTCACTCAGACTCACAACCATTGTGTCCGTGACGCCATCCAGCCATCTCATCCTCTGTCGTCCCCTTCTCCTCCTGCCCCCAATCCCTCCCAGCATCAGAGTCTTTTCCAATGAGTCAACTCTTCACATGAGGTGGCCAAACTACTGGAGCTTCAGCTTTAGCATCATTCCTTCCAAAGAAATCCCAGGGTTGATCTCCTTCAGAATGGACTGGTTGGAGCTCCTTGCAGTCCAAGGGACTCTCAAGAGTCTTCTCCAACACCACCAGTTCAAAAGCATCAATTCTTCAGTGCTCAGCCTTCTTCACAGTCCAACTCTCACATCCATACACGACCACAGGAAAAACCATAGCCTTGACTAGACGGACCTTAGTTGGCAAAGTAATGTATCTGCTTTTGAATATACTATCTAGGTTGGTCATAACTTTTCTTCCAAGGAGTAAGAGTCTTTTAATTTCATGGCTGTAGTCACCATCTGCAGTGATTTTTGGAGCCCAGAAAAATAAAATCTGACACTGTTTCCACTGTTTCCCCATCTATTTCCCATGAAGTGATGGGACTGGATGCCATGATCTTTGTTTTCTTAATGTTGAGCTTTAAGCCAGCTTTTTTGCTCACTTCTTTCACTTTCATCAAGAGGCTTTTTAGCTCCTCTTCACTTTCTGCCATAAGGGTGGTGTCATCTGCATATCTGAGGTTATTGATATTTCTCCCGGCAATCTTGATTCCAACTAATTGCTCCCAAATGTCTGTCTTCAGCCCAGACCTCACTCATGCACCCAAACTTGACTTCTCACATCCTGATTGTCCACTGCTCCACAGTTATATCAAAATGACTTATCCAAATCTAAATTCTTATGCCAGCCCCAACGAACCCATGTGATAGGCAGAATTCTAAGATCCTGCCCACAGCTTCCTACCACGCTTGTGTAATCCCTAAGGCCATGAAGGTAATGGACTTCATTTCCACATTTAGATTACAATAATATGGCGCCTATGGAAGGGAGATTTTTCAAGTGGGACTAACTTATTAATATGAACCCTTTAAAAGCAGAGAGATTTCTCCAGTTTGGGGCAGAAGAGGCGTTCAGAGGGATTCTACGTTAAGCAGGTTCTCTCTTCTAGCTTGGAGGTGGATGGGGCCACCAGCCAAAGTCCTGAGAACGGAGCTCAGCCTCTAGAGCTGAGAATGATCTCTGGCTATGAGCAGTGATCAGATTGGGACTTTGGTCCAACAACCACAAGAAACTGGACCAGTGTGCTTGCAAGATAACCCTGAGCCCCAGACAAGAACTCTGGCTTAGTTTCACCTTGATGAAGGCTCCATGAGTTCCCTTGCCGAGAAGGCAGCTCTGTTCCCTGATGACTGACCTATAGAACCTACGAAATGGTAACTCTGTGTTGCTTTAAGCCATAAAGTCTGATGCAAACTGACACCCTCTTCATAGTCTTTCCAGCTCACCATCACCCAACCACTGATTGGATTAAGCTAGAAATCCTCAATCCTTCCTTTCCCTTATGTTCACAGCCAACACATCAGTGGGTCTTCTCTCTTCCTTTAAAAATATGTCTTGAATCTCTCCACCTGTTCCTGCTTTGCTTCTATCACCCTGCTCCAAGCCCCAGAACACTCCCCCCTTGATTCCAAAGGGCTTTAACTCTATTTCCATACCTATCAGTCATCTCACATAGCAGCTAGAGTGCCCTTCTGAAGCATCCATTGACTCATGCCAGTCCTTGATTAAAATCCATCAGCAGCTTCCTGCTACCCATCAAAGAACATCTGAGCTTCTCACTGCGTCCTATAAAATTCTCCATAGCCTGGTTCCTGCCTGTTTTTATAAACTCATTTCATATCCTCTTCCGCTCAACCTGGTGATGCTAGTTATTTCCTTTAGAGAACATACCGTGATTTGAAGCTTGTTCATTTAATGTATAGATGTGGAGGCGGGGTGGGAGCCTGTCTTCTCTAAGAAACTGTGGACTCGTCGATGGCTGAGATCATTAGTGCCTGTGTTACCTGATGGCCATACGGGGATATCCTGTGCAATGCCTCTTCCTTTGGGGCTGAAGTGGGACAAATGCCCTTCGTCCCCTTTGTGAGGCACAGGAATCCCTGAGGAGTGCCCGGAGGCTAAGCGCATCCCTGGGGACCTGGGTGGAGAGCGGGGATGGCTGTAGAAGCCTCCAGCTCTCACTGACCACTCCACCCACCCTCTGGGATTTCCCTTTGTGGGCTGTGGGGTTCAATTCCTGAGTCCCCCCTCCCTGGTGCCCCAGGGAATGGTGCTAGGGGATCTGTAGGGATCTGTTTCTCTCCTATCAAATCAAGACCTTAGGAAGGAACATGTGAAAACACCCCTCTGGCCCAGAGCCAGTTTGTGACCCAGTTCAATAAGACCAACTGCTGGGCAATGCAGACCCCAGTTCCTCATCACACTGGCTGGCCTATGTCCTGCTGTGCACAAATTGTTCGTGGGGGAAGCTCATTCTGGATGGCCTAAGAGATGAAACGCTGTCCTGGGATGAACTCATTCCTTCAAGTGGGGCACCAGCCTGGGCTGCTCTTCTGCTGATGAGGAAAATCACCTTCGTTAGCACCAGTACAAGCCCGGCTCCCTGTCTGACTGAGGGCAGGGTTGCCAGGAGCCTTGCTGCTGCTCTCCCAGTCCGTGAGCTGGTCAAGGAGGTCAAAGAGAAATCCCAAGATATTTGGAGATGGCCTTCCCTTTGGCTCGCTTTGGCCTGTGGAAAAATCCTGAACTGAGCCTCAGTTTCTCCATCCTGAATGGGCTCCCCCTCTGTCCCTCTTCCTCAGACCTTAGAGGTCGATGGCAAGGATTAAATGATGGAGCAGAGGGAAAGGGCCTGGCATGGTGCTTTGTATCCAGCAGCAGAGCTGGGGCTCCAAATGGGGAGCTGTTTTGACTGTTGCTATCAGTGAAAGATGGAGAAGGAAATGGTAACCCACTCCAGTATTCTTGCCTAGAGAATCCCGTGGACAGAGGAGCTTGGTGGGCTGCTGTCCATAGGGTTGCACAGAATGGGACACAACTGAAGCAACTTAGTATGTATGCATGCATCGGAGAAGGAAATGGCAACCCACTCCAGTGTTCTTGCCTGGAGACTTCCAGGGATGGAGGAGCCTTGTGGGCTGCCGTCTATGGGTACAGAGTGTCGCACAGAGTCAGACACAACTGAAGCAATTTAGAAGCAGCAATAGCATCAGTGAAAGATCTGCTAAGGTAACTTCTAGATCTACTGCTAAAAACCTGTTGAAATGGCAGAAATAGTAATACAAAATTAAAAGTCTGAGGCTCTGGAGTACATTTGTTAAAGTGTCAGGCTGTGTTTTTTTCCCCATGTAAGTTGGCTGAATCTCTGGAGGTCACACTGCTCTGGGCTGTCCCCTGGGAGCAGGAAAGCAAGTTGGAGGCCCTTCGGGACAGTAGCCTGGACCCGGGAGGCGAGGTCCTGCCCTGCCCTGCCCCTTGCAGAGCCTGGGGAGCCATGTGCCTGGCTGAGGGCCCCCTTGGGGGATAAAAGCAGGAAGGGAGAGAGAAGATGTGTCAGTGTTTTCCAGGCCCTTGCAGAGATCTGTGGCATTAAAGGTGCTGAGAAAGCCCACGGGAGAACTTGCCTAGCCCTGGCCAGGCTCGCTGGACCAGCACTGAACTAGAACATGGCCTCCTTGGTTGCTTCCCCTCATCCCCAGGGCTTCTCTCCTGACAGTGCTGCATGCCCGCAGCCTACACACCAACTGCTCCAAGAGCTGTCCCAGGAGTCTCATTTCGGGACAGGCTTCATCCAGGGCTGAGGCAGGGTCCCTCACATCCCAGCTCACACAGGGGCAGTGGCAGAACATTTGAATGGGTAACATACCTGCTTTTTGTTACATCTCTGGTGATGGGCCCCCAATGCAAATTTTATATATCCAGGGTGGTCTAAGACCTATATCTTGAGAAGCATATGAAATGGGGTAAAAGGGGTCACAGAATTATTCCTGGAGGGAAGAGCGCTATATGTATTAGAGGGAAAATATTAATTGGTCATGTGACGTTAAAGATGGGCCCCCAAGGGTCCGCTGAGAAGCAGATGGTGCTAGGCTTGCTCTAAGTGAGATAAGGGAAGTGATGTGCTGTGGTCCCCAGAGAAAATGCAACAAATGCAGCTGAATGGTTGGCAAAGGTGAGGTACTGCTCAAAATACCCCCTCACCATGATTGTAGGTCCTCAGCCAAGATGGCTGAACCCATAAAATGCCTGGTGTAAGTGGAGTGGAGGAAGCTATACATAAAGTCACGTCCTAACTCAGATTTGACTCAGAAGGAAACAGGGGCAGTTTGCACAGGCCAGCAGCCAGGAACATAGGCTGCTCTGAGAGCATAAGCCCATAAGCTCACAAGCCATGGGGTATGTTTTGGACTTTCAGAGACTGTGGAAGTGGGGTGAAGATATGAGTCAAGGAGGGCTAGATCTCCATGGGACAGGAATACCCCCAAGGGTCTCTGGGTTTGATATTATACAATGAAGAACTTGGCCTGGCCTTTGTCATTGGGTCCTGGAAGAGAAACTCTAAATCCTTGGTATTTCCCAAGTAATGATTGTCTCTGTTCATCAGGAGCTCCTGAGTTTATGCTAATGAGATGACTCAGGATAGGGGTTGGTCACCAGAAAGAGAAACCATGGTCTTTGAGCCTGCCTTACCTAGAGGAAACGCTGGGTCCAGTCAACTGGCTGATGACTCAATCAGTCATGCCTGTGGATGGAAACCCCAGTAGAAACTCTGCCCACCAAAGCTCAGTGGCTTTCCTGGTTGGTGAACACATAACATGCTACCAGGATGCTACCAGGGAGAAGGCGCAGAAGCTCTGTGTTGGGCACAATCCCAGACCACATCCAGTGTGTCTTCATTTGGCTGGTTCTGGTTTGTATCTTTCATAATAAAATTGTAATCATAAGTATAGTGCTTTTTTGAGTTTAACAAGTTGCTCTAAGGAATTCTCAAAGCTGAGGAGGTCAAGGGACTTCCTGAAACTTGCGGCCAGTTGGTCAAAGATGCAAGCAATCTGGGGACCCCTGGACCTATGGATGGGGTCTGTGCCTTTGACCCGTGGGGCTTCTGTTAACTCCAGAAACTGGGCTGTGTAGCACACCTGCTGGGTCACACCACTCTGTAAACACTCAAATTATAACCCAGAAGGAAACAATCCTCTGTTCCTCTCGTTGGTCCTGTAGCCCGATGGAGCTCAGTCTTGTTTATGGTCTGTTTGTCCTGTGCCCTTGCTGTGTATCCTAGCCAAAGATGACAGTGAAGTGGACTCTTGGCCAGGCCACCTGCTCTGAGCTGACGGTTCTTCAGAAGGGCATCTGTGAACTATAAACACAGCTCTACTTTTGCAAAGACAGCACCAGGACTTCTGTTTGGGAGGTCCTTGGGACCACAATCTGGTTCTGAGGCGTCTTCAAGCTGCTTTTGCATAGCAGGCATATGGTTTTGACTTTGACTGTATATTTGTTTGATGAGCCTTGGGGAGGGGGCTGTTGCAAGTTATGGGGTGGGGAGTGCTCAAGTCCAGGCCAACTCAAGCTTTTCCTCAGCCTGACCATCGTCCTTCTGGTAAGAAGTAGAGCCCCAAAAAGGGATGAATGGAGAGGTCCAGATTCTAAGTCTCCCTCTCAGAGCAATGCAATTTCATTGTACTTCAAAATAATTAAACAAATCTGTAAACCATGTTTCTATTGCATTAGTTTACTTCACTTGGCCTCGTAATGTGAGGATCATAATTACTTAAATATTTCCCTTTACTATTTTTCAAAACATTTTTCTAAATTGTCAAAAAACATTCTGGAGACAGTTGGATAAAAAACATAGTGAACATGTGTCTGATTAATTTTTTAAGACAATCAAGATCAAATGCAAAAAATGATTGGAAACAGTTTCAGTGCGACAATAAAAGACAGAAATCTCAGAGCAGGGAGCGTGGTGAGTCATAAGGAAAAAATATTCATCATTTTTACGACAGTGTCTATTGGAACCCAGATGACAGGGAACCAACTGGCCTGGTGCATAAAGGGCCAAAGGTGGAGCATGGCCTAAGGAGAGTGGTCCGTCTCGGGGGCGGGGGGGGGGGGGTGCCTGCTGAGTGCATTCCCCGATGCAGGGCCCGTTCTGATGCTGAGCTTGTAAAACAAGAGATCACTCTGAGCCACCACTCTTCGTCTCCTGTCATTACAAACAACTTGAGGGCAATCCACTGGCATCCTGACAAGCAGATCGTCCCTCATCTGCCAGCTGACAATCAGGCCGCCGTCTCGAGGCCATCGATGGAGCTGCTGGGTGATGGAAAGTCACTTGTCAAAGGAGTGTTTATGACGTTAACTCACAAGCACTTCCCTGGCTTGAACTGAATTTGGTTTTACTTTATTCAATTTGTTTTGTTGAGTCCGCTTCTTAAACTTATTTTTTAAGTTCCAATAAACAATTGGGATCAGAAAATGTGATTTTTTTTTTCTCTAGCATAACATGTCTGCCTTCTTTCTCTGGCACCGCTGCCTGGAAGACACCACCAGAGGCGGAGAGGCAGAAGCCCTGTCTGAGGGCTTGCACCCATCTAGAAGCCCAGAGAAGGTTCTAGGCAGGGTAGACTCTATAGCCCCTGTTTTGCTTAGGCATTGAGAGTACACACCAGGGCTCTGTCCTAAATGGGAAGTTCTTTGCAGGAAAAGCAGCAACTTCAGAGTCACAGCCCTATTAATTGCTCTCACAGCCTCATGGCCTTTCTTTGTTTTATTTAAAAAAATTTTTTTTAAATTTTTTAATAGTGAAGAGACTCATGCACCTTCAGGCTTTCAATGGTAAAACACTGGGGGTTGTTTCCCCTGTTCCTCAAGACAAATTACAGTCCTTGTCTCACCAGCAGGTAAAGGGCAGGTGCTAGCGGAAATTTTGCCTGGTGTGGCTCATGCATTTCCAGGAGCTGGAGTCAGTTTGAGTGGAAACTTTGGTCCCTGGAACCTGTGACAGGACAGAGCCAGGACGACTTGCTGTGGCTTAGCTAGGCATTGTCTGCTGAGATTTGGTGCTGTCTGTAGTCCTAGGCAGAGAGCAGTGGCTCAGGAGAAGTGGGGAAAAGTGATCCTTCAGTGGGCACTCATCGGCCCATAAACTGTCCTTTAAAGGCCTCATTTAGGGCAGGAGGGCCAGCTCTGTCTGCTGGTCACTCATCTCTTTACTGCTCCTAATGGTAAGGAAAGAACAACTCCCTTGGCAAGAGCTAGAACGCATTCATGGAAGTGGACTGACCCAGTGAGAGCTACACAAATCACGGTTTTGCATCTTGTTCATTCTACAAGTCAGGCATAAGACCCTCCCTCTAGGAGATCCCAGGCAGTGGGAGGTAAAAAGTGGAAGTGGATAACGTGCAGGGAAGATGGAAGAAGAGGCTGAGCACGCGCAGGTGTTCCCCGCTGGCTCCTGAGGAAGACACGTGGGGGCCCAGAGGCCAGGAGCGCTGACTTCCGGGAGAGCTTCGGACCGACTGCAGCCGCGTTGATTGTGTGCTGGGGGCTGTCCTTCTGCAAGCTGTTGTAGCACTCCGCTTAATCTTATTGCTCCGTCGCCAAAGCTTTAGGTTGTAAACTTTTAAAGTGTCCAAGTTATAAGGATTTTGATGTTTCGCATCCATAATTTGGTAAGGATTTCTCGCTAATCTTGATCATCATTGGAGAAGCCTGAAGGTGGTGGCCAGGACCTGCCCCAGAATGCTGTGCGCTGGGGAGGCAGCTTTGGGTGGGGAGGTGCAGCTCCCTGGAGGCTCCTCTGCATTTCCGGCTTCTGACACCACCCGCCCCCAACCTGCCGAGGCCCCTCCTCCCACCAGTTCTGTGCCCATTGACTTGCAGTCCCAAGGAAAGGGAACTTGGGTTTATCTCCATCCTCCAGTGGCATCAATCATTTGATGCCTTTGCCAGGGAATCCAAGAGCCTCCTGAATAATTCAGATGTGCTACATAGAATACTTGCTGCTCCCTAGTGTTAATGAAAATATCAAGGGAATTAATTAACAGTCAATTATATCAATTTTAGATTTGGACATTGATTCTGATGCTGAAAGCTAAATCTGCATTTCTGCCACAGTTCCTTTCTCCAATTTTCAACATGTCTTTGTCATTTCTAATCAAACTTATAAGAGGGAACATGCTCAGATTATTTCCTTTCCCTTGCTCGGTTGCTGCTGGCTTCAGATAAATAAAGATAAGAAGAACCCTTTCAGTAATATATATTTTCTACTACCCTAGGTGTACAGGTGCTCTCTATTAAACTGCTTTGGGGAAAAGAGAGTTTGATTCTATGGATAATAAACTACCAACAGAGGCAAAAAAGAAGAAATAATGTGCATTCTATTTGCATAGATATGTATATTTTGTCCAGACCATGGCATGGAAGAGCTTACAGAGATGGGGCCAAGGGAACCGCAGGTAGTGTCTTCACCACCTGTTATTACAAATGGAGCCTGGGAGATTGTCCACTCTGCACATGTGACATGTTTGCTAGACATTTGTTAAACGTCATATATGAAGAGATTTTTTTAAACCCTGTATGATCTTTGATATTAAGAAAAGGCATTTCATTGAAAACAGTCTTTGCATGATTTGGCACGAGTCGTCTAGACTGCTTTATGAGAAATGACAGCCAGTAGGAAAGTAATTAAAGATGTATTTTGCTGAAAGCAAAAGTATTTTTGGAATCAATACCAACCATCTTTAATTTGCCAGCTCTTTCCACAATCATTGTGCATTATCTGGAGAATCTCAGTTCTAGAGAACAGAGGACCTCAGTTTGAAAGCATGGGGTGCCAGCCCCTTTTGGGTGTCACTCTTGGGTCCATCTGCTTGCTCTCCATCCTCGAGTTGATTTGCAGGAGGTCTGGGCAGGGAGGAGGAACAATGAGTGTGGTGGGCAGGAAGTGAGTGGATTTCTCACTGGAAAGCTGGCACCTCTTTTGGCTCCTCCTGGGATAGTGGCGCTATTTGTGAGGTAGCAGCAATGGGGCCGGAAAAGTGGAGCAAAGGCTGGGTTGGGTGGTGGTGGCTGTGGTTTTGAGTTAGAGACAAGGAAACAGCAACCTTCATTCACGCTTTTTAGAATTCTGAAGGCAGCAAGAAATCTGCCCTCTCTCTTCTACCTTTTTTTTAGAGGGAGTACCTTTCTTAGGTGATGGGGAGCTCCCTGTGGGCCAGGCTTGTGCCCTCCATGCCCCTGTGACGTGCCAGGCACACTGCATATATCCCATACGTGTCTGCTCAAGGCTTGACTGGTGACTATAAAGTCAGACTCCCAATCGGCTGGGACATCTATCTGGTCTGTTCTCTTCTTCTCCCCCTGCCACCTATCCTCTCACCTTTCTGATTCCTACTCATCTTTCAGGCATCACCTTAGACTTTACTTCTTCCTGGAAGCCTTCTAGGAAGGAATGCCTCATCCTCCTAGTTCCATCTCAGAACATCAGTTCTGATTCCACCCGGCTTCACTACTCCCTCATTGGTCAGTGGCCTACTTTCCTTACCATCCTTTTGCGACCATGACTTTCTCTCCAATTTAGGCCTAGTTCCCACTTGGGGGCCTCATATACCACCCTGACGGGGGGATGCAAGGTAACGTACTGCGACCACAGTCATGCTTCTGCGCTTGTGTTGTCTTAGCCCCTAGTGTAGAGCTCTCTGGGTCCAACTTTGGCTGTGATCTTAGAGTGTGAACAGACTGGCTTGTTCTATGCTGTTCTGTATGAAAACTGGGAAGACTTCTTTCCTCTCTTTCACTCTAGAGGAAAACTGGGTCATTGGGCAGTAAGCCCTACATAGACAGAGAATCTGACACTTTCGAGAGCTGAAGCTTGGGTGAATCTGAAGGGTTGAGGTAGCCGAGGGAATGAGGATTGCTTGGGGAAGCATCACAGCTTTAAGAGGTCTGGTTCTGCCATAGCCTTGGGGCCTTTCCAGCTCATTCCTCATGCTACAGAGGCCATGAGCTGGCCAGCCTTAGAGGGGTCATCTAGAAAGGTCAGTAAGTGGAGCCCGTTACCAGAACCAGGGGTCTCTGTTCTCTGATTCTGGGGCTCCAATGTGCCTCCTGGAAGTGGAAGTAAAGAGCATCCTATCTGGCTCTCTGCTCACTCCGCAACTAGTACATATCTGCTTCTACAGCTTTTATTTTAACCAAGTATATATGTGTATATAAAGATATATATTATAAACATAAAATGCATATCATATGTGCATGTGGTACATGTATGTGAGTGTGAATGCACATACAACAAACTGCTGCTCACCTTTTTGCTCACAACCACTTCTGTGCAGCAAGTACCTTGTGTCTTACTGTGAAAGTTGTGTCAGCATACTCCAAGCCATGTGGACAGCTATGCTGAAAAGTGGATGCTGTCTTTTGGCCCAATTTTCAAAGTCTAGGTGCTGTGGATTTTCCTTGCTTTGGATCTTAATGAGGCATTAATTTTTTCCCTCATTGATATGCATAGTCAGACATAGTTAATCTTTGGGACACCTGCTGGTCAGATGCCTGGGATAAGTCTGGATTAAGGAAATTCTGATTACCAATCCTCCCAAAGGGCTAGGTGACTTGGGAACTCAGGGTACAGAGGGTGTTCTTGAGCACAGAGCTGCTCATGGGGAGGAGGCTGGGTGTGTCTGGAAGGGACCTTGGTCAATAGTAATCTTCGTGGTGGCAGCATGTAAGAATCACTGAGAGTAGGGCTCTGTGTGCCCATACCTGGCTTTTCATCTGTCTTTGTACTAGGGTGGAATCTGGACTCAGGACCCTTGGCCACAGTTTCGTAGCTGGGTGCCATGTCCATGGGGCAGCACAGCCTCTTTTCCATGACAGTCCTTAATGTACCGTGAAACAGCTAGAAAGAGCTAGAACCAGCCCAGACAGAAAAGGAGCTATGGGAATCACTACCTACTGCAAACTTTATATCGCCAGTCTTCCCCACTCAGTGTCAGTTCCATGAAGGTACACCTTACAAGTATTTGCGGGATGAATAGTCCCCTTTTTATGAGGATACATCCAAGTCTTAGCTGGGATGAATGCCTTTTGTGATGTCTTCCCTGTGTCCACAGTTCCCTTCACAGTGTGCCAGTCCCTGGGGGTCAGAAAAGAGCCAGGCCAAGGGGGACCCCTCTTCCTCTGATTCTGGCCTCAGACACATCGCCCACCTGTAGAGGACAGCTGTGCATAAGAATGGACATCTTAATGAAGCTGCCCGCTCTTGACCTCAGCCTTGCATTAACCAGGGACAATCCCTCCAGTCACAGAAGCTCCTCCTTTGTTCACACTCAGCATCACCTAGGCTCTCTCTGTGGGAGTGGGGTGTGGCTTCTCTGATTTCATTTCCAGAGCCAGCCCATTGGGCTTGGGGGAAAGATGCTCCAACACCTGCTGGTGGATATGGAGGCTGCTTGGGGTTTGTTGGAGGAGGATGTAGGAGTGGATTTAAAACTGAAAATATACATGAGTTTGTGACCCAGAAGATTCACTTTTTGGCATCTCTCATAAACCTTTTCGGGCGTATGAAGGGAAGTGCAAGAATATTTATTGCAACATATTTGCAATAGTGAAAAATTAAAAGCAATCTACATGTCCATCAATATAGGAAGAAACAAATAAACTTGGATGAGGCCGTACTGAAGTGTCCAATACAGCAATTAGCAAGACTGAGATAGATATGTATATTCTCACATGGGTAAGGTTCCAAGATATATGTTGAATAAAAGAAGTTTGCAGTTTGCTATGGAAACCTGTATTGATTTGATCAAACTTATGTTAAAGACGTCAAAAATTTCTACAAGAATACACACGTGAATGATTGCATAAAGGCCTAGGAGAATACACACCAACCTCATCCCAACAGACAATATTTTAGGAAGAAGAGGAACCGATCACAGCGATGGACTAAGGGGCTTTAGACTCCAGCATCCTTTTCTGAAAACAAGAAGTATTTTTCCCTCCTTAGGAAACCCAGCATTCTGTGAGAATTTGTTTTTAATAAATAAAAAAATGAAAAAACAGATTATTTGTTTTCTTTACACATGGTGAGACTCAGTCCCACCCTACAGAGAACCGTGGGTATCAGTGACTATTTGTATAGCACCAGGCTGTGAATGGATTTGCTGTGGAGGAGACAGAGGGCACGTCCAGCCACTGCTCTGCAAGAGCAAACAGTTGAATGAAGGGGCTGAGATTCAGACCCAGAAAGTAGGGACACAGGAGAGAGTCAGAGCAGGTGCCCAGGTGGGAGGGGTGGGTGCTTCTTGGCAGCCCAAGCACCAGGTCCCTCTCTCTGCTGCTTTGCCAACTCCCCAGGGCAAAGGTTGTCTTGGGGGCTCTTTGCGATCAGGAGCTGCTCCTGGTGTCCTCCTCAGAGCATCTCTCCCTTTAAAGCATGGATTCATGAGATGGTGGGTTATGTAAGGTAGGAGTTTCCAGAAGGGCTCCTACAGGGGAGATGGCATCAAGCCTTTAGATGAGTGGAGAGGTGGTGATACAGGGATGCAATCCTGGGGCAGCCAGGGATGGAGTGGCAGCTCTCCTTTTGGCTAAGGCAGACATCATTTCCCACCAGCTAGAGACTCTACTTTGTAACAGATCCATGTATCTGCCCCATGGGGTACCTCGCAGCCACTCCATCACTGAGCAAAACCTTTCCTGGAGCGAAATCCTTGGGAGTGGTTCTTGTGCTGGTGGACCTGGAACTGGGGTCGTGACCGCCTAGTGTCCTGCTTTATGTCAGTGTCACTAACACAAAGGACAAACAACTGATGCTAGCGAGTGAAGTACCTTGGAGAGTGGCAGAGACTGTATCAAACAGGTATGCATATATAACATCTCAATATACACATGTGGCAATCACCGACCACCGCAGTCCAAAAATGCATGTCATGAGCCTAACTTCTCGAGGCGCTGAGAGCCAGTGAAGGATGCAGAACTCGGTTCAGAAAATTCAGGCTGGATTGCTGATGCCCTTTGTGTCACTGACAAGTGCTTAGCCTCCTGGAGGAGCCTCAGTTTATTCATCTGCAAAATGCAACAGTAGTAGAACCCGTGCGGCATCATCACAATGAACCACCATGCACAGTGATGGATGTAAGGTGCCTCGCACTAATAAGAGGCTTAATGCATGATGCATAATAATAATTGATAGCACTGCCCTTTACGTGGGACCAGTAAACACCATGTTCTTCTGTAGCCTCATTCCTCTGCCTTGTATCAGTCACAGCCAGCTGTTAGCGCTCTGCCTCATTTTCTCCTCCTAATGAGGGGAAATCTAATATCAGCTCTAGGCTGGATGAGGAAATAATCCAGTTCCTCGGATACGGGGAGGGGGTGGAGCAGCAGTGGAGGGGGCCTGACGCCCGCCATTTCCCCTGGAAGAGCGGATGGGAAAGGAAGGCCTATTAGCCCCGTCCCCATGTCCCCATACCCCGATGGCCAGAGCCCCGCCTGCCTCCTTCAGCTGACTTCTGTGAGACCTCCCTCCTTGCCACGCAGAGAAAACTTTGGGCGGCTGACCCCAACCCTCCTCACACACAGCCAATCTCCCTCCAATTGTTTCATCAGCGTTGGGGCTGTCAGCTCAAACCTGACAAGTGACAAGTCTCAGGCTCATGCTGACTAGATAATCAAAGTCTTGTCAGGGCTGTCAATAGCCTGCAGATAGGAGAGGACAAAGGGAGGAAAGGTTTCTACAGAAACCGCTGCCTTCACACAAATGCTGTCGAAGCCTCTTACCAAATCACCTGTTTGTTCCTAAACGTCACCTACCACTGGTTCTGTGGGCTTGAAGCATACACCCCGAAATGAAATAATAGGCTGATGTCATGCACTGAAAATGCAGATTTTTGTATTTTGTGGGATATTATTTTGTAATTTTGCCTATGAGAAATACATGCTGTTTTATAATACCTAATAGCATCTTGGTGAAAGAGATTTTTTTCTCCAATAAAAATAAATTTTTTCAAAAGTGTAAACTGGACAATGCCAATAAAGTGACATGGATTCACCCCTATTGCATCCTTCCAGTAACACAGATAAATAGGTATCTCACACCTGAGACACGCAGCAGCTTAGATGCACAGCCTTTCCGCATCCATACTTCGCTGCTTTTGCAGGGATGTGTGTAAGGCAGCCCTGGCCTGAGAAGAGTGGACAGTCATCTACCTTTACCCAAATCTAAGTGAAGCTGACACAGGCCAACCAGTGCGTGGAGAGGAAGGGGACACCATGGGCTTAAAGACCACCCAAGACTGCTCAAGGCCCAGAGGCAGGGCCTCAGAGGAGCCCAGAATCTTGACATGGGTATCTTCCCTCTTCCCTCTTTCCACACCCAGCTCAGCATCTAGCCTACGTCCTCCATGAGGAGGCATGATTGTTAAATCATGCATGTCAAGATTCACGCATGATGGTCAACAGGCACAAGGAAAGATGTTCAACCTTGTCAGTTATTGGAGACATGCAAATCAAAATCACAATGAGGTATGACCTCACACTGGTCAGAATGACCATCATCAAAAAGTCTACAAATAACACATGCTGGAGAGCGTGTGAAGGAAAGGGAACCCTCCTCCACTGCTGGTGGGAATGTAAATTGGTGTAGCCACTATAGCAAACAGTATGGAGATTCCTCAGAAAACTGAAAATAGACCCATCATATGGCCCAGCAATCCCACTCCTGGGCATGTATCTAGAAAAGACAAAAAGTGAAAGTGTGAGTCATTCAGTCATATCCAACTCTTTGAGATCCCCCTGTGGACTGTAGCCCACCAGTTACGTCTGCCCTTGGAATTCTCCAGGCAAGAATGGTGGAGTGGGTAGCCATTTTCTTCTCCAGGGGATCTTCCTAACCCAGGGATCGAACCCATGTCTTCTACATCACAGGCAGATTTGAAAACCGTAATTCGAAAAGATACATGCCTGCTAACTCATATTGACGTATGGCAGAAATCAAACCAACATTGTAAAGCAATTATCCTTTAATTAAAGGTAAATAAATAAAGTAAAAAATAAGAAAGCCAAAAAAAATTTCATTCATGCACCCCGATGTTCATAGCAGCAGCACTAATTACAATAACCAAGACAAGGAAGCAACCTAAGTGTACACCAACAGATGAAAGATAAAGAAGATACAGTGTATAGATACAAGGGGATACTACTCAGCCATAAAAAAGAATGAAATTGTGCCATTTGCAGCAACATGGATGGACCTAGAGTTTATTATACTAGGTAAAGTAAATCAGAAAAAAAATGCACAAACACTGTATGGTGTCACTTACATGGGCAATCTAAACAAGTGATACAGATGAACCTATTTATGAGTCAGAAATAAACTCGAAGACATAGAAAACAAAGTTACAGTTACCAAAGGGGAAAGACGGGAGTGAGAGGTAAATTAGGAATTTGAGATTAACAGATACGCACAACTTTATATATAATAGACAGACAACAAGGTCCTACTGCGAAGCACAGGGAATCATATTCATATCTTGTAATAACCTATAATGGAAAAGAATCTGAAAAAGAATATATATGTGTATGTATAGAAAAGATTTAAATATATATTATATATATGTATATTAACATAACTGAATCATTTTGTTGAGTACACACAGACTTATTTGCACACATGAAGACAGTATTGCTAGGTAAAGAGATGGTCTCTGGAAAGTTATTATAGGATTTTTCCTGAGCCCTGTCCAATCTGGCTTTGTGTCCTAGATGCCCTGGCTCAACCAGGGCAGGCAACAGCGCCCACTCAGGGGACTGCAGAGGGAGGCCGTGAGGTCTCAGGACAAATGGACTGCCTTGCCTGGGCTAAGCGACGAGTGCCTGGGCCTCCTCTGGTCTCGCCTGTATCTACTCTGCCTGGCGCACCAGCCATTTTTGGTGATGGTGATGTTTCAGACTATCACTTGCGCTTTCCCCTTTTCTCTCAGCACTTACCAAGCTCTGACATGTTTTCACTCCTGAGTCTGCTCCGTTGATTACTGTTTTTCTCATAGTGACAGAGCACAGAAGTGTAGTAGTGACCTGGAGGCGCTCACAGCAGTGCCTGGAGGGGAGTGGGTACTGGGAAGCTAACTGAACAACTTCCGCCCTGGTGTGAAACAGGGCGCTGAAGGTCCAGGGTGTTCTTGCAAGCTGGTGACATGTGGGGAGCTTCCCACCCCAAGGAGAGGCCAATAACACCTTGTTTTTGTGACATCAGGGCAGAGTGTGGCCCCAGACCTCCTGCCTTGGGCAGCCTTCACCACCGCGTGGGCCCCAGTACTCAAGCTTCTGGAAGCTTATATCCCCTTACTGCCCACTGCTTTCCTCCTTTCAAATTCCTGGAGAAAGGATTTTTCAGAAGAGGGTCGAGGACCCACAGGCAGCTGTCCATTGCATCATCCCTTGACAGTTACTGTCCCACTGTGCTCGAAGGCCTGCACTGCAGCCCTGGAGTAAGTTTCCACTCCTGCTTCAGCAGACCATAGTTTGAGGAAGGTGAGAGGATGCAGTGAAGTTAGGAAGTGATGAAGTTGGGGGAAGTAACAAGGTAGAGATCACACACAGCCTGGAGCAGCATGGAAGACTTTCTGGAGGAGGTGACACTTGAGCTGGAATTAGAATTTAGACTGAAAACGAGATGAATAGAAGGTTAGGTCTCCCTGGCTCAGCAAATACTAATGGAGGATGTATCTTTGTCATTTCTGGGGTGTCTCTCTCAGGGTTGGTAGAATTCCTGGGCACCTGCACTGTGCTGCTGGGAATGGCTTGGCCCTTGCGTGTGAAGTTTTATTCTCAGACAGCAGAGATTTTGGCCTGTGTTACTGTACATTGTCAGCAGCAGGTGAGACAAAGCACTCTGCACCAGCGTTTCTTGCTTGAGGCCTCTCTGGTACTTCTGCAAAGCCTTTTAGAAAATTCTTCTTTTCTTCATTGCTATATCCTTTCCCAGCCAGAGTGTACTTTAATCCCCCAAAGCTAAAACAGAGTGTCTCTCTCCCATCTGCACCAGCACTTACTGTGGCCTTGATTTTTATGGTGCCGGCAGGGACAGCAGGAGTTTCTTGCTGAAATATTGCTTACCATCCCCACCCCATCAACTTGCAGGCAGCCATATTTCGAGGGGAGTGAGAGGTGGGCAGGGGGTGTGCATGTGAGGAGGCCAATATTCCCTTGTCTAATTTATATTTTACATTTCTGTAAAATCATGCTTAGAGTATTTTGGTAATCTCTGCTGAGATTAAGTATAATGCTGTACATTTAATTGATATAAGTGGTTTCAATTCTCCTTAATATGACAAATCTCCAGTGTGAAATATTCTTAGTTAATGATCAACATAAAATAGAGTTCATTTTTAATGTGAGTACAAGATTTGAATTAATTTGTAGCTAGAGCAGGGTTATTAAATTTTGTGTGCATTCCGTGCACAGGCACACGTGCGGTCATACATGTGGCAGGGAACATACAGTGTACATGCGTGCTCTGAGTGAGGACAGGAGGCGCATGCTTCTTCTGGTTTGAGCCGAGAATGTCTGTCTACCCTTGACTCTCTGTCTGTCTTGGAAGCTGCACCCCAGTGCCTCACACGTGAAGGAGTGACCCTGCTGGGGTACCCATCTCCGTATGTCCTTGGTGTTTGGTGCCCTGTGTTGCCCGGCCAGATCCAGGGACATTGTGGCTGTCCGACCAAAGCTGAACAGACAGTGTAAGTTATACCGAGGTCATCTGCCTTCCCCAACTTGGTTTCCAACATAGCATTCACTGGGCTGAAAATTAGCATGTTGCTTTACATTATCAAAACCATATGATGGCTAACGTCATCCAGAAGAGTTCAATGAAAGTTTCAAGTTGGAGAAGTTTCTTGCAAAGTCATGTCCAGGGGGAAGGTCTCAGGGGTAGACCCCAGGCAATGCTGATCAAAGCCCAGAGGATTGCATTCCCTTGCTCACCAGATCCCAGGCTCATCCAGGCAGGCGCATTCTTCCAGGGCACCAGGATTTAGAAAGCATTTGCAGAAAGTAGGGCTGTGCTCTTTGGCCTTCAGACGTGGGATGAGAGCACAGTCAAAACCACTCCTGCCTTTCTGCTTTGAGATAAGAGACCAATTTTCTTACAACTATTAAAAGAGAAAGGGGGTGGGGGATAAAAGCTTGAGGATAAGTGCCAAGTGAATTTGAATATTGTATAAACTATGCGTGGGATGGAGGCAGCGACTTGCAGGAAACATCTGTTCCTGCTGGACCCTCCGCTCTTCTTGCAGCTGGAGCCCAGGGCACAGGCGCCTTACACTTTTCCTTTGTGATGTAACCATTTTGGAGACAGCCAGCCTTCAATATGCAAGCCGACCATGCAACCCTGAAATATTTCGTTTGTAGTCACCTCTTTAAAGATGATGGGATTTGAATACCAATAACCACTGAGGCCTTCCCACCCCCGCCAGTAGCTGAGGCAGGGGGTGATGCAGGAGGGAGGCTGTACTCAGACAAGTTCAATTTCTATTGGCTTAAGCAGCTGGGGAAAGAATCTTTAATCACATATACAATATTATTGGCAACACCATGCAATAAAAGGGCTGAATGCTTCGTTTTTCTAGATTTTCTTTTATATTTCAAAATCGCTTTTCTTTCAAATTAGTGTATCCTATACATTTTCTTAAAAGAAACTACTTATGGCTTCACTTTTTATTTTTCTTTTGTTGACTTACCATTCCTTTTTCCTTTGGCAATTACCGCCTCACGGAGACTGCCGGCTTTCAAAACGTTTTGCATATGAAATGAAAGGCTTGAGTGTATTTTGTTGCAATTTTTAAGAATGGCATAATTTTAATTAGAAATGTATAGATGAATAAAAATAATGCTGCTGCATATTGCTAATTAAGTATTTTATTACTCTTTGATTTAAAAAAGAAGTGTGCCTGTTCTAACAAGGCAGCACAGTATGTTGTTTGAGGTTTCCCCTGGGCTCCCTGGGAAGAAGTGAGTGCCTGGCAACTGGCTGCGTCCAGAACAAGGGAGGCCGGGGGTCGCCTCCCTGTGAAAACTTGGGGTTGAGGAGGAAATGTCTGCCCAAGAAAAGACAGGCAAAGAGACACTGCCCTGTACTGGACAAATAATCTGCCTTTGAAATTTGGCATCAAGAGGCAGCAAATACTTGCTACTCTTCTGAGCATTTCACCCTACAGCTGAGTGATTATCTGGGTGATGCTATCCACACAGGCTTCTTTTCCTCCTTGAAATTTCTAGATAAATGAGTAAATAGTTGACTCTGCAGCACCTGCTGTTTCAAAAAGATTCCTTCTTTGTACTTTAAGAGGAGACACGAGTTATCCAATTGTTGCCTTTGGGCAATCTCTACTCCCTACGTTTGGCTCAGGGGAGGTGGTGCTCTCCAAGCTGGCCCTTGAGTTCCCCACAGGGCTGAAATCCTGTGGCTTTTCTTCAATTCTCTGAGCCTGCTGGCTTCCCCTCTACACCTGGGCTGCATCCGGTGACTTGGGTGTGGCTTGAGGATTGTTGAAGCTATAAAGTTATGGGCCCCCTGTTCTGTACAACAGGCTCCTCTCTGGGAACAAGAACACATTCCTCACCCTCTCTGCTGCCCTAGCTGGCTTTATAGCCAGTGGGGCTCATGGAGGGGACTGTGCTCCTAGAACAAAGCCATGCTGCCCTGGACCCACCAGCTGAGTGTAGTCTGAGCATGGCCCAGTGGACCTGCCACACTGACCACTATTTGCCCGGCCAGCTCTGCTGTATCAACAGCTCTCATCTATTTTACTGAGCTCAGGGCAGCAAAAGTGGGTTCTCACAAAGACATCTGACCAGGCTATACCACTGGATGCTGAGGCCCTGCGCTTAGCATCTTCAGGCTACCAATCTTGGGTCAGCTTTCCTGACCCCCCCAGATCTGAGGTCAGGTGCCCTGGAGGAATTATAGGGTTAATAGAGGAAACCCTATTCCAGCTTGTGGAACTTCTCCACAGGGGTGCCTTGCAAGAGAAGCTGAGTGACTTCTTCCACTGGGAATGGTTTGTGGCCAGGAATCTCCAGGCTGTCACATCTCAGTTTGTAGCCCACTAATCAGCAGAGAACTCAGTAGCATCCTGACTCAAGGAAGTCAGCATCTGTTCTAAATCCTGCCCTCAGAGCAAGAGCAGTGCCAAATGCTGCAAAGACTGCTTAGCTGGGTACGAAAGACACTGTCAACAGGCTGGAATTGGAAAGGAGTCCTGGTTTGATTTGAATGAGCTATTTTTTAATAGGGTCGAAAAAGTAATTGAATTGAATCCAACAATGATAAATTCCCACATTCTCTGAGGAAAAAAATATAGACAAGTTGTGTCTATAGAAAAATAGACAAACTCTCAGTCAACTTGGAAATAGAGATATTCATTGCTTTCACTTTAGCTTACCTAGCAAAATTCATGACCCTCTGATCTGGCCCAGGTGATAGTTGGTAAAATCTATTTCTTGAGACTGTGCATGGTGGGCGCTGCATATTTCTCAGGATCTAGGCTGTAACCCTAGTTAGAGAAGGGATCAGCAGAGCATAAGATGGTTAGATAGCATCACCGACTCAATGGACATGAATTTGAGCAAACTGCAGGAGATAGTGGAGGACAGAGGAGCCCGGCGTGCTGCCAGGGGTCACAGAAAAAATGGGCGCAACTTAGTGACTGAACAACAACAATGGTTCTAACCTATCTGTCAAACTTTAATCTGCCTTCTTTCCATTTCAGCTAACCAGGAGAATGCACGCACAGAAGGTGAGAGAGAGAGATCCCTTTACTTCTAGGGATGTGAGGGCTGCCTCTGTCCCAGCTCTCCCTCCAGCAAGAGATTGAACCCTCACCATCACTGGCTATGCTTTCTCTAACTTTGCCATAATCTGTGGTCAGCAAGCCTTTAACAATAAAACGAGTATTGGTTGAGAGCTTTGACTGGGTTAAGGCCCTGTTCTGGGGGCTGGGAAATCACAGTGGCAAAGAGTGAAGACTTCCTTCTTGGAGCTTATAAGCAACATAATAAGATGAAATATGTCTGGGAGCAAACTCTTTTAACAACACAAAGAACAAAGGGATTTCAAAGCCTTTCTGAGCCAGAGCCATCTGGGAGAGTTCATCCAATGACTGGGAGGGAGAAAATGGATTCTAGGGAGGAGGGTTCCTGTTTGGAGAGTTTGCAGAAAGGGGACTTGAAGGGCAGGTAGAGCATATCTAGGAGGGCAGGAAGAGGTCGCAGCAAGGGAGGACCTAGAGACGGTCATGCTGAGTGAAGATGCATATTTATGTCAGAAAGAGAAAGTCAAATGCTGTATGATATCACATATATGTGGAATCTAAAATATGACACAGATGAATCTATCTACAAAACAGAAACAGATTCATAGACATAGAGAACAGATTGTGGTTGCCAAGGGGAGGCGGGGTGGGAGAGGGATTGACTGAGGGTTTGGGGTAAGCATATTCAAACTATTATATATAGGATGGAAAAACAACAAGGTCCTACTACATAACTCAAGGAGCTATACTCAATATCCTGTGATAAACCATAATGGGAAAGAATATAAAAAGGGCTATCTCTATGTATAGCTAAGTCACTTTGTTATACAGAAGATATTAGCACAAAGTTGCAAATCAACTGTACTTCAACAAATAAATAAAAACTTAAAAAAGAAAATATAAAGTTCAAGTTCCTCAGAAGCTTTCATTCTTAACCAAAGAGCTTTCAGAGGTGAAGTGAAATTGTTAGTTGCTCAGTCAAGTCCGACTCTTTGCGACCCCATGGACTGTAGCCCACCAGGCTCCTCTGTCCCTGGAATTCTCCAGGCAAGAATACTGGAGTGGGTAGCCATTCCCTTCTCCAGGGGATCTTCCAGACCTAGGATTGAACCCAGGTCTCCTGGATTGCATGAGGATTCTTTATCGGGGGAGCCACCAGGAAAAAGCTTTCAACATCAGTCAAAATAAAAGATCAATATATGTAACAGACAATGCAAAATTTAACTGAATATTTGTCATGCGTGTGTAACCATGGGTCTTTTGTGATTAAATGTTTTGATAATTTTGTCCTTCCCCTTCTTAGGTTATTCCTGGACATGATTAAAAATAAATTATTAAAACTGAACAAAACAAAACAGAACACAGGCCATGATAAAAACAAAGCAAAACAGGCTCCTGGGGAGGGTGTTAGTGAGAAGTACTCCAGTTGATGACACAATTTCCAAAGTTTTAGTGATAATCAAAACAAGAAGCTGTATGAAGGGCTGCTCTTCTGAGCCTCATTGCATAGACATCTTCCTTACTCCCTCCGCATACATGAGGCTGTGCCTGTGGAATCAAATTCATATTCCTTGATGATTTCCATCAGTAAGAAGAGACTGGAGTGATTTTTTCTGTTTTCTTAAAAAAAAATTACTTTGGATTGATTTATGATGTTGTGTTAGTTTCAGCTGTAGAGCAAGGTGATTTAGTTATACATATACACGTGTCTGTTCTTTTTTAGATTCTGGTTTCTTGATTTGCACAGAAAGGTGAGGCCTGAACCAAGAGTCATAGGAGTAGCTGCTAAGCTTCATGTCCTGCAGACCCATGGGACAGAGGAGCCCTCATGCTCTGTCCTGGGAGTGTCCAGTCCCTCCCTGATCTTCCCTAGTTTGCGCTGATGTGCTGCTAACCCAGGTTAACCCAGTTGTCAGGCCTGATAGCTCCATGGTCTCCACTCTCCAAGTGGGCTTTGGGGACTTTTCCAGAAACTGTTGCAAGGTAATAGGCTAGGGGCCAACCTTCCTTAGACTTGGGGAAACTGCCCCATTTTTATATCTCTTTCTCTCCATCTATCTTGTTCAAAAGTCCACAGCCATTCCAGTCTCCCTCCCACACAGCCAATTAACACTGGATGAGGGCCTTGGGCGCCTCTAAGTGTGAGACGGGAGACTGTCTCTAAGGTGTTGTCTGGCCTGCAAATGTACCACATTAGGGACCACGTGGAACACAAAAATCATTTGGAGATAACACCTCAGACACACTAGTTTCTGATTCATCTCCCTGGATTGTGTCCTATAGTTTTGTGTTCTCCTTGTTTCCCTATATTTTCCATCATGCCAACCCACCAGATGACGAATTGATGGGCTCAGTGATTGGCAAGCCATCTTCCGGGAGCCCACAGCACGGCCAGCCACTCTTCCCGAGGCTTTCCCCTGAGGACTGAGAGAACAGGATCTTCTGGGGAGACACTGCTTCCTTTGCAGCCCTTTTCAGTGCTGGCTCTGTTGTTCTTTCACTCCCTGTTAATCGCAGCTTTGGGCATCTCCCAACGTTGGAGACCTTGTTGGTCCCCATCACCACTTCCAGAAAAATTTCAACCCCTTTCCTTTGGTTACAAAACAAAGCCAAAACCCTATTCCACTGACAGCTCTACCATCTAGGAGTACCCCCCGACCCCCTGCTTGCCATTGTTTCTACTCCCTCTGCCATTGGAGAAGGCAATGACACCCCACTCCAGTATTCTTGCCTGGAGAATCCCAGGGACTGGGGAACCTGGTAGGCTATAGTCCATGGAGTCGCTAAGAGTCAGACACTACTGAGTGACTTCACTTTTACTTTTCACTTTCATGCATTGGAGAAGGAAATGGCAACCCACTCCAGTGTTCTTGCCTGGAGAATCCTAGGGACAGAGGAGCCTGGTGGGCTGCCATCTATGGGGTCATACAGAGTCAGACGCAACTGAAACGACTTAGCAGCAGTAGCAGCAGTATCAGCAGCAGCAGCCTCTGTCATTGTAGATTTTAGCTTTTGGTTCTCTGTTGTTTTTGCCATTCCATTTCTTCCTGGATTCATGAGAATTTGGCATTCTCTATGGCTTAAAGCTCAACATTCAGAAAACTAAGATCATGGCATCTGGTCCCATCACTTCATGGCAAATAGATGGGGAAACAGTGGAAACAGTGGCTGACTTTATTTTTCGGGGCTCCAAAATCATTGCAGATGGTGACTGCAGCCATAAAATTAAAAGACACTTACTCCTTGGAAGGAAAGTTATGACCAACCTAGATAGCATATTCAAAAGCAGAGACATTACTTTGCCAACAAAGGTCTGTCTAATCAAGGCTATGGTTTTTCCAGTAAAACATGTATGGATGTGAGTTGGACTGCGAAGAAAGCTGAGTGCCGAAGAATTGATGCTTTTGAACCGTGGTGTTGGAGAAGACTCTTGAGAGTCTCTTGGACTGCAAGGAGCTCCAACCAGTCCATTCTAAAGGAGATCAGTCCTGGGTGTTCATTGGAAGGACTGATGCTGAGACTGAAACTCCAGTACTTTGGCCACCTGATGTGAGGAGTTGTCTCATTGGAAAAGACTCTGATGCTGGGAGGGATTGGGGGCAGGAGGAGAAGGGGACGACAGAGGATGAGATGGCTGGATGGCATCACTGACTCGATGGACGTGAGTTTGAGTGAACTCTGGGAGTTGGTGATGGACAGGGAGGCCTGGTGTGCTGTGGTTCATGGGGTTGCAAAGAGTCGGACACGACTGAGCAACTGAACTGAACTGAACTGATGGATGCTCAGTTCAGTACCACCTGGGGCTTTCAATCCCTTGGTACCTTAAACAATAGTGGCCATTTCTTCCACACACTCTCTAGTCACCGATCCCCCACACCCAAGTCCTTACCTACAATTCCAACCTCAGTGTCTTGATTTCTTAATTGATCTGCTTCACTCCTCCCACCTTTAATGTGATCAGATCTTAGGAGGGTCTCCAATCCACTGGCTCCTTCCTTTCTTTCCATAACCCTATCCCCTCCAGTTCTCTCTCACCCACCCCAATTTCAATCTCAGAGTTTATCATTTCATCATTTTCTTTATTTTAAGTCTTTATTAAATTTGTTATAATATTGCTTCTGTTTTTGTTTTATATTGAATATTGCTTATTTTATATGGAAATATTGCTTTATATTGAATATTTTATATTGAATATTGCTGCTTTGTTTGTTTTGTTTTCAGGTTTTCGGGTTTTTTTTTTTTTCTTTTTTTTGCTGCAAGGCATGAGGGATCTTAGCTCTATGACCAGGGATAAAACCCACACCTCCTGCACTGGAGGTGAAGTCTTAATCACTGAACCACCAGAGAAGTCCCTCATCACTTTCTTGAATTGCCTTCAGCTCCTTTGTCCCTTCAGCTGTTTACCCCATTTATCTGAAAAGCCCTTATACCAGAAGGACCCAAATGTTAGTGTTTATCTGTCTTGAAAGAACAGCGGAGTTCTGCAGGGAAAAGTCACAGAATGGGATGGAGTCTCAGCATAACACATGCAGCATGGCAAACAGCCGTCCTCCACCCTCGCTCCTTGATATCCTATCATATTTGACTAGTCAGCTTGCCTGGAGAATCCCAGGGACGGGGGAATCTGGTGGGCTTCTGCCTACGGGGTCACACAGAGTCGGACACGACTGAAGCGACTTAGCAGCAGCAGCAGCAGTCAGCTTTAGCGGCTACTGTATCACAAAATTTATTTTTGCTAAAGTGTCTTAAGAGAGGCCTGTTGAATAAATGACAATAAATGACAGGAATATGCCAACACAGTTTGCCATCTCTGGAGAAAGAGAGAGTTACCCAGTCTGTAAAAAAATGGCCTCATTCCTCTCCAGGTGACCTCCATGGAGTCCTACAGAAGGTTTATTAGTGTTATTAGCCAAATATTTCAAACTATTTCAAGTCCAGATGAAGGTAGAGATAAAGTGACTTCTATCATTGATCTAAATCTTCTCACAGCTCCGTGCATGGAGCAGACATTTCTCTTGCTCGGGGATTCCCCCATTCTCTCCTGCTGGGCTCATGGGAGAATTTCACTCTTCTCCCCCCTTGAATTTAGGGGTGGCTGTGTGTTCCTGAACAGTAGACTCTAACCCTAGAGCACTGTATTTCCAGTAGGAGTGCTTCCACATCCAGATACTCATGAAAACACACGTGGAGATAGAACCCCATCAGCCAAGGTCCTGGGTGAGGACAGAGTCCCCTGCCAATGGGCATGGATACATCTTCATCCTAAGAGCAAGACACGTGTTTCTGTGGTTGTGGTTGTTATTGCCACACAACTTATCCTCACTAGACTTAGCCAGAGGTTGCAGAGTTGACCCTTGCGGAGAGTCTTGGGGGCATTTTCCGTCAGTGTCCCTTTCTGTTTCCAAAGACTCCCCGTGCTCCCCACTCCTGACTCCTCTGCCAAGGTCCTGCTTCCTCTGTCTTCCCTAGCTCAGCTGGTCGTCCTTTCTTTGATCTTCCATGTTTGGTGGTCTTTGAAGATGGACGCTGTGGAAAAGGTGCTGGAAGAAGGAGCAAAATTAGGTCTCAGTCTTCCTCTGTCGATCACAGGGATGTCCGGTCTAGGAGACAGTGCTCTTCACGATGGCCCCCTGTCACCCTTCACTGGGGGCTGATGATGGGAGGCAGGGCAAGACCAGGGCATGATGGTATCGTTGCTAGAAGTGCTGTGCCCACGTCGGCTCTCAGAGTTTCCACCAAGTCCTTGAAAAGAGCTTCCAGGCCCCCCTCAGCCCCTGCTCTTCTTTGCCCGTTCTCCAAAGAGAAGCTATTAGCCTAGGTAAATACTCGCTCCCCTGAGCAGTGACTTGATCTCTGTACTCCCTGATTCAGTTCTTTTGCAAGGTAAATAACTATAAATATTAAAACATGTCAATAGCTTTATTAATAAATGACTTCTGGCTTCCTAAGAGATTCTGACTGTGGGCTTTTGGTTGGCCTCTGGTTCCTACTGTCACATACTTCATATGGCTTAAATGTTGTTGGTTGAAGGATACATGGGATCTGGCTAGCCTGTCAGAAATCACAGTATTTGGATATCCCAGAATGTTAATTTCAGAGTGTTAAAGAATGCTTTTCTCCTTGGTATTTTTTTCTTTTCATTTGGAGCTCATACAACACATATAGCCCAATATTAATATGGACTGAAACTTAAATAAGAAATACAGTGACTCAGTAGTATCCATGCACGTCTTTCTGTTAGAATTTTAAATTTCCAATCACTAACTTCTCACCTACATAAAGCTTAATACATTCTTCTTACAAGAACATTTACAAAAATCCTGTGATGAAATACATTCATTTCTCATTTATAGTTAGCTTGATATAATTGTCATATTATTTTCACAAAACCTTACCTTAATTTCTTTCCAAGGTTTATCTTATCAATTCTTCTCCAAGAAAATTGTGCTAAAATTGTAACTCTTAAAACCAAGTCAATTACCTAGCTATTGCATTCTGGAAAAGTAACTCAAGTTTGACTTCTTGCTATTTAGTTTTGAATCTCATTCCAGAGTAAGGAATTATTTTTTGCAAAAAAATACTACTTTCAAAATTCTACAGTACTTTTCCCCAGTGCCACTGCAGTCTTGGAATGAAAATGGAGCACCCTGAGGGTTTGACTAGGAAGATGGGCAACTCTGGCCGTGTGGGGCTGAGACTTGGAAGCGCATGGTCTGATGCCAGCGGCCATGCTGAGAGCAGTGCAGACAGCTGTTGAGGAAGTGCCCATCCCATGCTTTCATGGAAGACACTGAGGCTGCATCTATGTTTTTCCTCTCCCTCCCCTTTGCTCACCAGCTGGGCTCTTCTGAAGAGTATTCAGGTCCCCAGCATAGCCCTATCCTGCCCATCTCTAGAAGGACAAGCAGGGCACTGTGAGGAGCAGGGACCTGGGCTGGGAGGGATTGATCCCACCTATGCTGGAAAAGGTCGCTCTGATGGCTGGGTGGATAACCAAATGGACAGAAGAAAGGGAAGCAGCAGAGAAGTCAACCAAGAAGCTGTGGCAGTAGTGCGGATAACAGATTGTGGTGGCTCCATTCAGCACGATAGGGGGATTTCAGAGAGAAAGGGAAGGATGATTCAAGGCTGACGTTGGAGACATAAGGAGTATATAGAATAGATTCTATCTAAATCAAGTGTGGCTTGTACTTTCAACACGACCAACAGAGTCAATGATAAAGTCATTTACTGAGATTGGGAAACTGGGCAAGTGTGGGTTTAGGGGGGGAAAGTAGTGTTCCAGTTGGCCAAAGAAAATTTGTGACGTTGGCAATGATACTTTTGGTAAAGAGTCCAAACAGGAATTTACAGAAGCACATCTGGAGCTCAGGAGAAAGATTGGATCTCTGGGTCTGGAGACACTTTCAAATAGATGAGATTTCAGTCCTTGAACTGTTTGGAAGCACCTCTGGAGAGAGTGACAAGAGGCTGGAGGGCTAAGGAGTAAGTTTAAATGTGCATAATAGTTATTTGAAGTGATTCTTTAGTCTTTAATTACAGGAGACATGATTCATTTTCAAAATGTTAATCAGTAGAGATAAAATGTATGCTCCTTCTGACCACCCTGAATCTCTTGCTTCCTCCAATTTATTTCTCATACCCAGCATGTGTACACTCATCTTTGAGACCTTTTAAAATGCATCACATACGTTTATATGTGCACACAGAAATATATCACACTTAAATAGCATCATTCCCTGCAGGGTTGTCTTTTATTTTCACTTAGCATATGTCTCAGAGATCTTCACAGGTATATATATGTATAGAGCTTCCCTGGTGGCTCAGACAGTAAAGAAGACAGTAAAGAATCTGCCTGTGATATGGGAGACCTGGGTTTGATCCCTGGGTCAGGAAGATCCCCTGGAGAAGGAAGTAACAACTTACTCCAGTATTCTTGCCTGGAGAATCCCATGGACAGAGGAGCCTAACAGGCTACAGTCCATGCGGTCACAAAGAGTCGGACACAACTGAGTGACTAACACTTTCACACTTTCTTTCCCATATATGTGTATATTTAATTTGTTGTTGTTGTTGTTTAACAGCTCTTAGTTTCCATGGAATTATTGCGCCATTGTTTGCTTAATATTTTCCCTATCAATGGGTATTTAGGTTGTTTATAATTGTGATCTATTGCATGCCAGCATGTGCATATAGAGGTTGCGTAGAGGTCATGAGGTTATGAAGGACTACCAAAGTATCCTGAGATAGAGTATACTGAAGAGGAGGACAAAGAAGAATGTGCCAAGGAGCAAGAGTATTGGGGAAAGAGAACACTGCTGAGAGGTTCAAGTTTAAGATCTAAAAATATCCGTTGGCTTTGGAAACATGGAATTCACAGGTGATTTGTCAAAGCTATCTCCCTGGAACAGTAAGCATGAAAGACAAGGAGAACAGGTTGAAGGGTTGAGTAGGAGAGGAAGAAGTACTCAGCAAATGTAGCCATCCTTTTGTCTTTCTAGAGAGTTTGCTGTGAAAATGAGCAGGAAAATAAGAGCCATAGCCATGGAAGGAGGTGGGCTTGGGGGAGAAGTCATCTTTCTTTCATTCTTTTCTTTCTTCTTTCTTTTCCTTCTCTCCCCTTCCTTTATTTTATTCTTTCTTCTTCTTTCCTCCTGTTGGGAGATACCACTTTATGTGTGGCATTAGTCAAATCAAAACTTCTCAGTGTCTCTTTCTGGGTTGCCAGCCAGTTGGCAGACAACGTCTGCACAGAGGCACATGACAGGCACTCTAGAGAGAAGGTTTGAATGAATCAAGGAACCAAGTGTATCTTCCTGGCAGAGTTGTTTCCTAGTAGGAAAACGTGTGACAAGTTCTTGCAAGAGTGTGGGGTCCTCTAGTACTCAGGGTAGTGATCACCACAGGAGAGAAACATTTCAGCTACTGTCCCTATCCCAAGCCCCATCATCCTGTGACTCACAGAGTAAAGGCATGGAGATATCAGACTTCAGGGCCAGAGGAGCCACCTGGCTCTCTCTGGTGGCCTTTTGCCTAATGCTGTGACACTTATTCTGAGCTGCACCAGCCGAGGAATGGCTATTCCTGCAGCCTCTGGTCCACTGTGTGACCGCCACTTTTGCCTTCTGTTGAAGAAGCGTATTTCTTCAGTAGCTGTACTAGGTTTGTAGAAGCAGCATCAGGATTTATTTCAAAAATACATTTACTTGTTAGGAAAGAAAAAGGAGGTGGCTGCTTTGAACTTTTTAAGATGTACTCTGTGTGGTTAGAGTATGAGTGAAACTTTTCATTAGAGAAAGTGAACAAACTGAGGCTTCTGGCAAAGGGACATGCTGCAGGGAAGTGAGGCCACCTTTCAGAGAGATAACGGTCACCACCTGCCACTTGCTGGGCCTGACCACTGCGCTCACCCCGGACTGCTCAGAACATAAATCGTCTTTAAACACCCAGGAACTGCCTGCCTCCCACTGGCATCTTTGGACCAATTCGTCAATCCCTGCTCATTCCATGGTCCTTTTTTTCTGAACTTCAATAATGCTTCTGCAGGGAGCTGGGGACACTTTTGCCATTCATCACAAAATAATGTAACATTCTGTACATTTATTACAGTATACATTACAACTGGACTATTAACTTAAAAAAACTTTCATTTCTCTGAAGTTTTCCTTTATCTTTACCAAACAGATACCCAATATGACTGAGAATTTAATACCCTAAAGTTTAAGACCGGTTTGTAAACACAGTCCCCGGTGTCTGCTATTGATCTTTTGCTATTTTAATGCATTTTTACTGACCGACGTGTCCTGCGGTAAAGAATATTGCCTAAATTAGTTATCTGATTGGTTCTTTTGATTAATGATGGGCCTGTGCTTCATTACACATGACAACATGATTAGAATAATCACTATTGCTCTACAAGCCAGGCCTGGCATTTTTTACTCCTTCATTTTTAAAGTTCATTTATAAAATTATTTAATGTATACGTCGTAAGTTGTAATTTATTTACATGACACTTTTTTCGATGGGAACTGTTGTACTGTGTCACAAATGGCTAAGAAAACAAGGTAAACTAGATGTACAGATCAATGTCTCTTGGCTCAAGGGGGAAAAAAAGCATAATCAAGATTCAGGAGCTGACCTTGTACCAAAGTCCAACTTGTCACAGAACAAACACTGAGATACCCAACAAATCACCAGGCACAGCAGGACTCGTTCTTATGCAATCTTGTCTCTCTGTCTGTCGCCTTCTGTCTGTTGTGACTTTGAGCCCTTAGAGCTTCCAAAATCCTCCTTCTGACCATGAAAAAATCCTGGCCCATCAGCCAGCCTGCATGGATCAAATGGCCTTCTTTGTCCCTATACCAGTTGAGCAAGAAGGTCTAGTGGGGATTCCCGGATGTTCAAATTTGGATCAGAATTTGGACCCGATCTGAATTAGAAAATTGTGTGTGTTTAAGCCATGCTAATATATTAATTCCAGAGGAATATAAAGATCCCAATTTAGTCTACTAAGCTCTACTCCTCAGTGTTCCAGTTTAATTCCTTAATATAAGAATTAACTGGGTAATCAGTTATAAGTTATGGGCAAATTTGGCATATTTGGGGCTGCTCAAGAATATGGCTGTCTCAATTTTTGTCTCTCCCATATGCTGTTGGCCCCTCACAAAGACCAGGAAGAAAAGCTTTTTTCACTTACGTTGTTTTGTGAACTTTTGGAGTTCAGGTGAATCTGGTTTCCTGGAAACTTTGCTGGAGTCAGCCGTGAACCTCAAATTCAAACCCCATTATCATCTTGCCTACAAAACTCATTGCTCAGAACTTGACAAACCTTCTAGCCACTGTTTTGTCAGGAAAATATTACTTGGCCGGAATGAGATAAGCCCAGGGTCATGCTAAATTGCATTTTTATTCCAAATAAAACACAGTTGGCTTCTTCTCTTTGTCTTGCCTGCTCTTGCTTACGTTAAATTGCCTCTCTCTCCTCTGTAAGGAGCCTGGTCAGCCCCCAGCTTCCTCTGCTCCTGCAGCTTATTCCAGCACTGCTCTGATGGAGCACAACAGGGCGCCTGTGCTACATGGCTCATGTCAACCAATAAAGCACAAACTGAACTCCTTATCTAGTATCTAATGTATGAATGGTGTCAGAAACTGAATAAAATAGAGCTTTTCCTTTCATCTTTCAGAATCCTCTGCCATCCTGTGTACATGATTTTGAGAGACTTCAGCATTCACCAGTTGAGAAGTCAGCAGCTGTTTAACTTGAGCACAAAGTAGGTGGGAAGATCGGGTGGATGGCAGGGTCAAAGGATGTGGTGTGATGGAGACTCTCCAAAGCAGAGAGCACACTCCTTCCCACAGGGACCCCTCCCTCTCAGAGCCTGGGATTCGTGGACTTGACTTCCCACCACACACACACGAAGCCTTCTTCTTCTCAGGTGTGTTTCAACTCTCTGCTTGCTATCATCCTGGGTAACTCCTGGCACCTGGGGCATGTCACCACATTACAAAAACCAGAGAGACGCAAAGCATCACACCACATGGAAAAGTTAAAAAAGTTCAGCCTCCTACACTCTACTTGAATTTCAAAATAAGTAGAACAGGACATGGGTTCCCAGGCAAAAGCACTTAAAATAAAGTGAAGTGGATTTATATGGTTCTTTTTTTCCCCTGGACTTAATTAATGTTGTAAATAATGCCTCCTATCTTCTGCATAATGATTTGCTCTGTTATGCTATTAAAAAGTTCCGTTACGTCAGTTCACAGAGACAGTCATTTGCACAGCCTAGACATTAAATAGAACTTTGGTTAAAAGCCTACCCCAGGAAATGAGTGTGTGTGTGTGTGTCTGTGTGTGTGTGTGCGCGTGCACGCATGAGCATGTGTACATGTGCATGCTTGATGCCTTGTGAGACTTTCTGGGGTATAAGATAAGCTAGCATGTGAGATGATGTTGAATATGCAAGTTATATGTTAATATGATTAAATGACTACTGGATTGCCCAACACAATCAATTGAAATATTCACCAACTTTGTGTTGAAATTGGAAGAAATTATTACCTTCAGGCTGCCAAACACATTTTGTAGCTTTGCATTTGCAATAATGCATGTCTTATTTAGCATTTAAAAACATATTTTTGACTTTAATAAAGCAAGATGAGTCTACTAGAGAGATACTCGTTAGAATGGAAGGAAGATCCAACCAGCAGGGATGAACCATCCAGAGGTGAGGCACCTGGGCAGAGAGGTGCCTGTTGTCCCCTTCTTTCTCCTCTCCCTCCTTCTCTCCCTTCCTTCTTTCCTTCTAGCCACACTTCACACTGTCAGTGGGAACTTGAGGCTAAATGAAAAAAAAAAAGTATCTATTACAGGCCATTCACATTAATTTATCATTGAATTATTTGTCTTCACTCTCAAAATCCTACAAAATGATTTAGTCTTGTGATGTGATTTACTTGTATTTTGAAACTCCATGCCACACCTTCCAGATCGCAGAGACATAAATGTGTCCTCTCTCTAACTGAACAAGCACAGCTAAAACAAATAAAATCAAAGATGCATATGCCTTCGCTGGGGCTCTGCAAAATGTAAGTGATGGGAGGAAGGCAGCCGTCATTCTGTTCTGGTCTATTATTGACAACAGCAGAAGTAAAAATTAGAAAACAAATCCCCTCTTAAATGAAATGGAGTCAGAGGCCCACCTCACTCAGAGGAAATACTAATTGGAACTACCTTGCTAATGCTAGCGAGTCACAGGAAGGAAACATTAAGTTATTATTTTTAATAATGTTTACAAGTATATCCAGCCATTTCCAGCCAGTGAAAGATGTCAGCCTTGGCCAAACGTGGCAGATCTACTTTTCACCAAAGATGCTCCTCGTCTTCCCCCTGATAGCAATCATTAATTTTATTTTTTAACTCGGTCTTCAAATGAAGACAGATGAGCAGGAGAGTTTTAAATGCAGGCTGCTTATGTTCAGAAAAATGGCTGTGAGATAGCAGATCACGGCATCTGAGCCGAGGCCAGTTACTGTTTGGGAAGAAAATAAAAACAAACGTAAGGTGCACAGCAAAACTGGCCTCAGAAGAGCTCCTAGTGAGAGGGGCAGTTGTGCGGGAGAAGCATGGGGGCTGCTCTTTGGGTCGGGTCATTCCTTAATTGCTTTGGAGACTTAGATATATAATTATTGTTAATCGCTCTTGATAATTTTAATGTTACATTTTAACATTTATTTCCTATTAACAACCTTCTTACATGTCAGAGATCAAAATGTCTCTTAGATAATCACATCATTGATATCTTTTGAAAACATTTTCTCACTGTTAGAATTTCATCTAAGTTATATTTCTGGTCAAATATCAATTCAGTTCAGTTCAGTCGCTCAGTCATGTCTGACTCTTTGAGACCCCATGAACTGCAGCACGCCAGGCCTCCCTGTCCATCACCAACTCCTGGAGTCCACACAAACTCATGTCCATTGAGTCAGTGATGCCATCCAACAATCTCATCCTCTGTCGTCCCCTTCTCCTCCTGCTCTCAATCTTTCCAAGCATCAGGGTCTTTTCAAATGAGTCACGCATCAGGTGGCCAAAGTACTGGAGTTTCAGCTTCAACATCAGTCCTTCCAATGAACACCCAGGACTGATCTCCTTTAGGATTGACTGGTTGGATCTCCTTGCAGTCCAAAGGACTCTCAAGAGTCTTCTGCAACACCACAGTTCAAAAGCATCAATTCTTCAACGCTCAGCTTTCTTCATAGTCCAACTCTCACATCCATACATGACAATTGGAAAAACCAAAGCCTTGACTAGATGGACCTTTGTTGACAAAGTATGTTTCTGCCTTTTAATATGCTGTCTATGTTGGTCATAACTTTCCTTCCAAGGAGTAAGCGCCTTTTAATTTTATGGCTGCAATCACCATCTGCAGTGATTTTGGAGCCCCCAAAATAAAGTCAGCCACTGTTTCCACTGTTTCCGCATCTATTTCCATGAAGTGATGGAACCAGATGCCATGATCTTCGTTTTCTGAATGTGGAGCTTTAAGCCAACTTTTTCACTCTCCTCTTTCACTTTCATTAAGAGGCTCTTTAGTTCTTCTTCACTTTCTGCCATAAGGGTGGTGTCATCTGCATATCTGAGGTTATTGATATTTCTCCCAGTAATCTTGATTCCAGTTTGTGTTTCATCCAGCCCAGCATTTCTCATGATGTACTCTGCATATAAGTTAAATAAGCAGGGTGACAACATACGGCCTTGATGTACTCCTTTTTCTATTTGGAACCAGTCTGTTGTTTCATGTCCAGTTCTGACTGTTGCTTCCTGACCTGCATACAGATTTCTCAAGTGGCAGATCAGGTGGTCTAGTATTCCCATCTCTTTCAGAATTTTTCACAGTTTATTGTGATCCACACTGTCAAAGGCTTTGGCATAGTCAATAAAGCAGAAATAGATATTTTTCTGGAACTCTCTTGCTTTTTTGATGATCCAGCAGATGTTGGCAATTTGATCTCTGGTTCCTCTGCCTTTTCTAAAACCAGCTTGAACATCTGGAATTTCATGGTTCATGTATTGCTGAAGCCTGGCTTGGAGAATTTAAAGCATTACTTTACTAGCATGTGAGATGAGTGCAATTGTGTGGTAGTTTCAGCATTCTTTTGGCATTTTCTTTCTTTGGGATTGGAATGAAAATTGACCTTTTCCAGTCCTGTGGCCACTGCTGAGTTTTCCAAATTTGCTGGCATATTCAGTGCAGCACTTTCACAGCATCATCTTTTAGGATTTGAAATAGCTCAACTGGGATTCCATCACCTCCACTAGCTTTGTTCATAGTGATGCTTCCTAAGGCCCACTTGACTTCAATTAGTCCTATTTAATGATTGCTACCATTTTAATTTTGAGATTCTCTGGTGGCTCAGACTGTAAAGAGTCTGCCTGCAAAGCAGGAGACCCAGGTTCAGTCTTTGGGTTGGGAAGAGCCAATGGAGAAGGAAATGGCAACCCACTCCAGTATGCTTGCCTGGAAAATCCCATGGACAGAGGAGACTGGCAGGCTACAGTCCATGGGGTCGCAAAAAGTTGGACAAATCTGAGTGAATTCATTTTCCTCACTTTCCTTATTTTAATTTTAAGTCAAAGATGTTGACTTGACGTCAACATAGGCTGTTCCAAGAAGATTTCCAGACACTTTTGTCTTAGAGGCTGAAAGGGGAACTTGTGTCTTGAGTGTAGCAAATCATTTCACTCAGAGATGATCTGACTGAAATACTTGTGGTTCCATTTGGTGACTGACTTGGGGTAAGAAAAACTAAGAAGGGACAAAAGAAGTTGGATAATTATGATGGAAGAACCTCTAGAATGTTGGAGTGTTATTGTTCAGTCACTCAGTCATGTCCAACCCTTTGTGACCCCATGGACTGCAGCATACCAGACTTCCTTGTCCTTCACTATCTCCTGACGTTTACTCAAACTCATGTCCACTGACTTGATGATGTCATCCAACCATCTCATCCTCTGTCAACCCCTTCTCCTCATGCCCTCAATCTTTCCCAGCATCAGGGTCTTTTCCAGTGAGTCAGCTCTTTGCATCAGGTGGTCAAAGTATTGGACTTTGGCTTCAGTTCTTCCAGTAAACATTCAGAGTTGATTTCCTTTAGGATTGACTGGTTTGATCTCCTTGCTGTCCAAGGGACTCTCAACAGTCTTCTCAATAGTTTGAAAGTATCAGTTCTTTGACACTCAACCTTCTTTATGGTCCAAGACAATGAGAACACTGGTAAAAACTGTCAAAATCAATTTTTTAAAGAAGTCTGGAAATTAGCCAAAGGCTTCCAAATAGCTGAGGCCCATCTCTTCAAGAAAATCTGAATCTTGGTAAAAATGAGAAGCATGAAGGCATTTTTAGTGTGTGTTATTTGTTCAGTCATGTCTGACCCTTTGCAACCCCATGGACTATAGCCCACCTGGCTCCTCTGTCTGTGGAATTCTCTGGGTGAAAATACTAAAGTGGGTAGCCACTCCCTTATCCAGGGAATCTTTCCAACCCAGGGACAGAACCTAGGTCTCCTACATTGTAGGCAAATTACTTACCATCTGAGCCATCAGGGAAGCCTAACTGGTCATGTTTCCACCCCCTCCTCCCAGCTCTGTGGCACTCTCAGCCACAGTAAATGTGAAACCACTAGAGGGGCAGGGTGGATGGGGAGCTGCACTGAAAGCCCCCAACCTGACAGCTGTCAACGTTTTATCTGTTTGGCAGATCCCCAGAAAAGCCCCTTTGTCTTTATCTCATTTGAAACTCCACTAGTGGAAAGATCCCGATTTCCAGGGTATATGTTGAAAACAATCAGCAAAAATTATCAAACATTACAGTGATCTGAGTAAGTGATACTAGTTGGGGCAAACAAGAATCTGGCCAGAAAACTTACAAGCAAAATACGGGCATGAGACAATCATAGGAGTCTTTGAAAAGCTTATTCCTGGGGCTCTAGAAGACCATGTGCATGTACAGGGATGTGCATGTTTCCAGAACTGTGGAATAGCCAGAGAAGATGGGAGAAAGCCCTGGTCTCTTACCTTGGTGGTCCCCAAGTCTCTGCACAAGCAGGAAGTGAAGACTAAGGCAGAGTTTTAAGCTGCTGGAGTATTAAAGGAATGCCTCAACATAACATACACAAAGTGCCTTGTCAAAGGGAGGGAGGCATATTGGTTGAAGTCATTTAAGGAAATCTCTGTTCACATTGTTGTTGTTCAGTTGCTAAGTCATGTCTGACTGTGATCCCATGGAATGCAGCATGCCAGGCTCCTCTGTCCTTCGCTATGTCCTGGAGTTTGCTTGAATTCATGTCCATTGAGTTGGTGATGCAACCTGACCACAAAGCTAACCAAGCAGAGACTTCAGTAGCAACATATAATAAAGAATACAGACTTTACAGGATTAATTCAGGGAAATTACTAAACAAAAATAATTACTATGATAAGCAACAAAAGTAACAAACCTTGGGAGAGGGGTAGAATCTGATATTCAGAGTTGCCACATAGATGATTTCTAAGTCCAGTTTTCAACATGAACAATTAAAGAGACATGCAAAGAAACAGAAGTTATGCTTCATAAAAATTAGAACATAAAGAAATGAAATAAGTAGATAGAAAAAGATTAGAGAAAACAAATAATGCCAAAACTTGGCTCTTAGAAAAATACAAAATTGACAATCTCACCAAGACAAAACTAAACTCACTGAGAGGCAAAACAAACAAACAGAGAAGACTCAAATGATTAAAATCAGGAAAAAAAAGAGAGAGAGAGAGAGAGAGAGCTATCATTACTGACTTCACAGAAATAAACAAGATTATAAAGGTATAATTCAATCAACTCCAAGCCAACAAATTCCATAGCTTATATGATATGGAAAATTCCTAGAAAGATGCAAAGATATATGAAAACTGACTCAAGAAGAAATAAAAAACCTGAATAGACCTATAATAAGTAAAAAATTGGGTTGGCAACTAAAAAACACCTTAGTGTAAAGTCCAGGCCCATAAGAATACAGACATAAAAAATTCCTCAAAAATATTAGTAAGCCAAATTCAACTATATACATATAATTTTATATATATAGATATATATATATATAAAATAATTATGACTAAGAGGAATTTATTCCCAGAATGCAAGATCGGTTTAACACCTAAAAGTCAATCAATGTAATACATCATATTGATGGACTAAAGAGCAAAACTACAGGATTATGTCAACAGACTCAGGAAATAACAACAATAAAAAAAAAGCATTTGAAAAATTTCAACTCCCATTCATGAGAATAAACTGAAACAGACTGGAACTGTTAACTTAATAAAATGTCTGTGAACCCAAGGTGATGCTATAATGTGCTTTCTCCTTCAGATCAGGAACAAGACAAGAATGCTTACTTTTGTAATATCTATTGAACAATTTACTGGAGAATCTAATAGTTCAGGTAAGGAAATAAATAAAAGACATCCAGACTGAAAAGAATAAGTAATACTGTCTCAAGTCACAGATGATAATACCTGGTATATGGGAAATATCAAGATACCTATTAAAAAACTATCAGAACTAATAAACACATTCAGTGAGGCTGTAGGATGTAAGGTCAATTATATTTCTATACACTAGCAGTGAACAACCAAACAATGCAACTAAAAAAGGAATTTACTTTATAATAGAAACAAAAAGAGTAAAAAACAGTTAGGAATAAATGTAGCAATTTATCGAGAGACTTGTATGGATGTGAACGGTTAGTTGCTCAGTCACGTCCAACTCTTTGTGGCTTCATGGACAATAGTGCACTGGGCTCCTCTGTCCATTGAATTCTCCAACCAAGAATACTGGAGTAGGTTGTCTTGCCCTTTTCCAGAGGATCTTCCCGACCCAGGGACTGAACCCAGGTCTCCCGCATTACAGGCAGATTCCTTACCATCGGAGCTACCTGGGAAGCAACTGAAGAGGGAGCCTTCATCAGTTGCCTACCCCCTCTCCAGCTGATGAGGTTCCCCTCTCCATGGGATTCTCCAGGCGAGAATATTGGAGTTGGTTGCCGTTTCCTTCTCCAAGGGATCTTCTGAACCCAGAGACTGAACCTGCATCTTCTGCGGCTCCTGCATTGCAGGCAGATTCTTAACTGCTGAGCCACTTGTATACTTAAAGCTATAAAGGATTATTGAATGGAATTAAAGTATGTATAAATAAATGGAATGAATAGGAAAACGGCTGGATTAGGCAATAATTCTCAAATAGATCTATAGACTCACTGTGGCCCCTATAAAAATCCCAGCAGCCTTCTGGCAGAAATTGGCAAGCTAATGCTAAAATGCATATGGAAATACAAGGGACCCAGAATAGCCAAAACATTCTTGAAAAAGAATAAAATTGAAGGGATCATATGTTTCAATTTCAAACTTTTAACAATACTATAGTATCTAAAGATAAATGTATAATAGAATGGAAAGTCAAGAAATAAACCTTTACAAGGTAGATCAAGATGGAAGAGTAAGACAATGTGGAGATTACCTCCCCCTACAAACACATCAGAAAGCATCTACATGTGATATAAGTCTCATGGAAAACTAAATAGAAACTGGCAGAAGGACTCCTATACAGCCAAGACTGTGAGAAAGATACACACATAATTGGGTAGCAAGAGAAGAAAAGCACTGGGTCAGGACCTCTGTCCCTGGGAGGCTACTAAGAGGGAAAAGGAGATTGCATGGGTGGACACCCACCCTGGGAGTGAGGAGACTGAGCCATAGACTAGTCATCCCAGCCTTGGAGTCCTGTGCACAGGAGACAAGCCCACCTGGCTCTTAGAAGAAATGCTGGGACAGACAGAAAGGCTGGAGAAGCCTAGGCTTCACTCCTGAGAAGTGTGTGGGTGATGGCTTGCCCCCAGTCAGGGAGAGGACGTTTGCTCTAGTGGTTGCTACCTTGCCATGCTCCAGTCTGAGTTGCGTAAACACCCTGGCCCACTCATTACATGCCATAACTTGGCACCGATCTATAGCGGGCAGGACCTGTGAGACGTCTCGATCAAAAAATGCGGAGGTGGTCTGCGGACTTGAGGCAATAGCCCAGGTTGGGTGGTGGTTGTCATTTTTGGCATTTACTCAAGCAGTGCCCCAGATGCTGGCCAGATTTCTGACAGCAGGACAAATACCTGAATTCCCATGAAAGCCTTGCCATGTGCTAACTCAACACTACAGCTTAAAACTAGATCTGGGGTGACCACAACAGGGGTAAAGATGTGACTGTGGGCTACAGATTCCTATAAAGGCAGGGCATCAGATCTCTGTAGGTATACAAACCCTGCTTGTTTCAGCACACCCCTCCTTTGGGGCAAACAGCCCAGCACAGGAAGAAGGAAAATCAACACTTAAAAGCAACAAAGCCAGCTGGGGTTTAACCCTCTGGACTTCAGTTCCAGAAACTTGGGAACCACCTCCACCCTCAAATAGGGTGATGACAGTCATTGAGTAGAAAGGAAGTCATATCTCACATCCTGCACAGCTCTAGCTTTATCAACAGCTACGACCCACCAGGGTGATGGCTGCCGGCATACCCTGAGCAAAGATATGACTGCTGTCCACAGAAAATCCAGCTCTCCCACCAAAAGCATGGGGCATACCCAGTACTCATAGGGATACTCCCACATAAGAACACCCCTTCAATACCACAATAGGTAACTATTAGAGACAAAGAAAGTTAAATAAAATGAAAAGGCAGTAAAACTACCTTCAATTTAAAGAGCAAGAGAAAAACCTTGAAAAAAAAACAAAGAAATAGATATAAACCATCTACCAGAGAAAGAATTACTGATAATAAAAATGCTAACTGAATTAGGGAAAAGAGTTGATCTAAATATAGATCATTTTAAGAAATACTAGAAAGTATAAAGACAACATATTCAAAAATAGATAATTCAATATCTAAGATCTTTAAGATGACAGACTAGAAGGGTGTGAGCTCATCTTTTCCTGCAAGAACACCCAAATCACAACTAGTTGCTGAACAACCATCAACAGGAGGATGTTGGATTCTACCAATAAAAGATACCTCACATCCAAGGGCAAAGGAGAAGCCCCAACAAGATGGTAAGAGGAGGGCAATCACATTTAAAATCAAATCTCAGACCCACCAGAGATGCTCAGAGGGATCAAACGAAACCTTGTGCTCACCAAGACCCAGGGAAAGGAGCAGTGACCTCCACAAGAGACTGAACCAGACCTGCCTTTGAGTGTGTGAGTGTCTCCAGCAGAGGCATGGGTCAGCGGTGACCTGCTGTGGGGACAGGGGCTCTGGCTGAAGCAGACCGGGGAGATGCGGCATGTAGCATAAGGCCTCTTGGAGGAGGTTGCCATTAGTTCCACTATAGAGCTGCTGGGCAGACAACCTACAAACTGGAGAATGACTATACCAAAGATGTTCTTGCACTGTTGTGAAAGTTCTAGGGACCACAACAGACTCCCCAACTTGGGGCTCTGGCAAAGGGGCTGAGAAACCCTAGGGAATGTGACTTTGAAGGCCAGTAGCACTGGATTACAGAACATCCACAGTACTGGGGAAACAGACTCTTGGAGGGCATAAGAAAACATTGCGTGCTCCAGGGCCCAAAGGAAAGGAGCAGTGACCGCACAAGAGACTGAGCCAGACTTGCCTGTGAGTGTCTGGGAGTCTCCAGCAGAGATGTGGGTCCACAGTGGCCTGCTGCGGGGTCAGGGGCACTGACCACCACTGGGAGCTGTGGCATGCTGGCATAAGCCCTTCTGAAGGAGGCCACCGTTACTACCATTACCCCTACCATAGTTTGGCCTAGGCCTGTAGGGAGGATGGAAAGAAACACAGCCCCACCCATCAGCAGAAAATTGGATTAAAGATTTACTGAGCATGGCCCTGCCATCAGAACAAGACCCAGTTTCCCCCACAGCCAGTCCCTCCCATCAGGAAACTTCCACAAGCCTCCTATCCTCATCCACCAGAGGGCAGAAGGAATGAAAACCACAATCACAGAAAACTAATCAAACTGATCACATGGATCACAGCCTTGTCTAATTCAATGAAATTATGAGCCATGCCGTGTTGGGCCACCCAGGACAGAGGGTCATGGTGGAGAGTTCAGACAGAATGTGGTCCACTGGAGAAGGAAATGGCAAGCCACTTCAGTATTCTTGCCTTGAGAACCCTATGAACAGTATGAAAAGGCAAAAAGATATGACACTGAAAGATAAATTCCCCAGGTCAATAAGTGCCCAATATGCTACTGGAGAATCATGGAGAAATGACTCCAAAAGGAATGAAGAGGCTGAGCCAAAGCGAAAACAGCATTCAGTTGTGGATGTGTCTGGTGTAAAAGTAAAGTCCAATGCTGTAAAGAACAATTATTGCATAGGAAGCTGGAATGTTAGGTCCATGAATCAAGGTCTATGAATCAAGTCAAACAGGAGATGGCAAGGTTGAACACTGATATTTTAGGAATCAGTGAACTAAAGTGGACAGGAGTAGGGTAATTTAATTCAGATGATCATTACATCTACTACTGTGGGCAAGAATCCCTTAGAAGAAATGGAGTAGCCCTCAGAGTCAACAAAAGAGTTCAAAATGCAGTACTTAGGTGCAGTCTCTAAAATGACAGGATGATCTCTGTTCATTTCCAAGGCAAACTATTCAGTATCATGGTAATCCAAGTTTATGCTCCAACCACTAATACCAAAGAAGCTGAAGCTGAACAGTTCTATGAAGACCTATAAAACTACCTAGAACTAACATTAAAAAGAAAATAAAAAGCAGAGACATCACTTTGTCAACAAAGTTTCAAATAGTCAAAGCTATGGTTTTTCTGGTAGTCATGTACGGAGGTGAGAGTTGTACTATAAAAAAGGCTGAGTGCTGCAGAATTAAAGCTTTTAAATCGTGGTGTTGGAGAAGACTCTTGAGAGTCCCTTGGACTGCAAGGAGATCAAACCAGTCAATCCTAAAGGAAATCAACCCTGAATATTCACTGGAGAGACTGATACTGAAGCTGAAGTTCCAATATTTTGGCCACCTGATGTGAAGAGCCAACTCATTACAAAAGACCCTGATGTTGGGAAAGATAGAAGGTAGGAGGAGAAGGGAATGACAGAGGATGAGATGGTTGGTTGGCATCACCAGCTCAATGGACATGAATTTGAGCAAGCTCCAGGAGATGGTGAAGGACAGGAAAGCCTGGCATGCTGTAGTCTATTGTGTTGAAAAGAGTCCGACATGACTGACTGAACAACAACAACAAGATGGAAAAACACTCTATAAGCAACGAATAGTAGACTAAATGACACATAAGTGATCTAGAAGACAGAACAAAGGAAATCACCCAATCAGAACAGCAGACAGAAAGACAAATGTAAAAATAGAAAAAGAGTGAAACATATGGGACCTCGAGGTTACCATCAAGTGCACAACAATTCACATTATAAAGGTGCCAGAAAGAGAGAGAAGGGTACAAAAATGTAGTGGAAAATATTATGTTTGAAAACTTCCCAAACCTAAAGATGGAAACAGATAGATACCAAGTACAGGATCACAAACAAGATAACCCCTTCAATATACACACACAGCATAATTAAAATGGCCAAAGTTAAAGATAGAGAATTCTAAAGGTAGCAAGAGGAAATCAAAGAGTTATATATCAGGTAATCTCTATAAGGCTATCAACAGATTGTGCTGCAGAAACTTTATAAGCCAGAAGGGAGTGACATAATATATTTAAAAGAAAAACCTGCAACCTAGGATACTCCACATAGCAAGATTATCATTTACAGTAGAAGTGATAAAGCACTTCCCAGACAAGCAAAAACTGAAATAATTCAGCAATAATAAATTTATCCTAAAGTAAATGCCGAAAGGTCTTCTCTAGATAGAAAAAAAGGCTATATGGAAAAGGAAAATTCCAATAGGAAACACAGCAGAGTAAGGATTGAAGGTCATAAATATATCAGTAGGTAAATGTAAAGAAAAAGAAATCTGTACAAAGAACTATAACTTCAATACATAGAAAAAGGATAAGCATGAAGGTTTAAAATATGACAAAAAACACAAAATTTAGGGGAGGATAATTAAAAAGTAGAGCTTTTAGAATGTATTTGAACTTAAATGACTATTAGTTTAAATCAAGTAGATATAACTATCAGTCATCATATATGAGTCCCATGGTAACCACAAATCAAAAACTTATAACAGATACACAAAAACCTAAAAGAAAGGAAACCAAGCATACTACAAAAGAAAAATCATCAGACCTCAATGGGACAAAAAAAAAAAAAAAAAAAAAAGAGAGAGAGAGAGAATATACGGAGAAGAATGACAAGAACAACTAGAAACCAAGTTGTAAAATGGCAATAAGGACATCCCTACCAATAGTTACTATAAGTGCCAATGGACTAAATGCTCTGATCAAAAGACATAGGGTGGCTGATTGGATAAATGAATGAATATTCTTTTATGTGTTGTGTATGAGACAGTGACCTCAGGACTAAAGACACACACAGACTAAAAGTAAGAGGATGGAAAAAGATTTCATGCAAATGGAAATGATAAAATAGTCCAGGCAGCAACATTTGTATCAGACAAAGTAGACTTTAAAACAAAAACTGTAACGTCAGACAAAGAAGAGCATTATACAATGACATATAGGGATCAATAGAAGAAGAGGATAATAGATGGATTAATTAATATATGACAGAGGATAAGATGGTTGGATGGCATCACCGACCCAATGGACATGAGTTTGGGTAAACTCTGGGAGTTGGTGATATAGAGGGAGGCCTGGTGTGCAGCAGTCCATGGGGTCGCAAAGAGTCAGACATGCAAAGAGCGACTGAACAGAAATGAACTGAATTGATATATATGCATCCAATAAAAAGCACCTAAATATATAAAGTAAATATTAATAGACATAAAGGGAGAAATTGATAATAATACAATAAGAGCAGGAGACCTTTGTACCCCATTGACTTCAATGGACAGATCATCCAGACAGGAAATCAATAAGGCAACAGTGGTGTTAAATGACATAACCGACCAGTTAGACTTAATTGATATCTACAGAACCTTCCATCCAAAAACAACAGAATACACATTATTTTCAAGTGTACATGGAATGTTCTCCAGGATAGAACACCTACTGGGTCATAAAACAAGCCTTAAAAAATTTAAAAGCTTGGAAGTTATACCGAGCATTTTTCTTCTGACCACCACAGTGTAAAACTAACAAGCAACCACAAAAATAAAATGGGAAAAAATGCACACATGGAAACAAAACAGCATTCTACTGAAAAAACAATGAGTCAATGATAAAATCAAAGAGGAAATCAGAAAATATCTGAAGACAAATGAAAATGGAGACACAACTTTCCAAAGTCTATGGGATGCAACAAAGCAGTTCTGAGAGAGGTTATAGCAGTTCAGGTTTTTTCAGGAAACAAGCATAAACATCAAATTAACAACTTAATCTACCATTTCAAAGAGGTAGAAAAAGAACAAACAAATTTAGGTCAGCAGAGGGAAGGAACTAATATATACCACAGAGGAAATGAACAAAATAGAGATTTAAAGAGATTTAAATAGAAATAGAATAGAGAAGACCAGTGAAATTAAGGGCTTATTTTTGAAAAGATAGAAAATTTATAAACCTTGACCTTGGCTGACTTTATTTTTCTGGGCTCCCAAATCACTGCAGATGGTGATTGCAGCCATGAAATTAAAAGATGCTTACTCTTTAGAAGGAAAGTTATGACCAACCTAGACAGCATATTATAAAGCAGAGACATTACTTTGCCAACAAAGGTCCGTCTAGTCAAGGCCATGGTTTTTTTTAAGTAGTCATGTATGTATGTGAGAGTTGGACTATAAAGAAAGCTGAGTGCTGAAGAATTGATGCTTTTGAACTGTGCTGTTGGAGAAGACTCTTGAGAGTCCCTTGGACTGCAAGAAGATCCAAGCAGTCCATCTGAAAGGAGATCAGTCCTGGGTGTTCATTGGAAGGACTGATGTTGAAGCTGAAACTCCAATACTTTGGCTGCCTGTTGTGAAGAGCTGACTCATTTGAAAAGACCCTGATGCTGGGAAAGATTGAGGGCAGGAGGAGAAGGGGATGACAGAGGATGAGATGGTTGGATGGCATCACTGACTCAATGGACATGAGTTTGGGTAAACTCCAGGGGTTGGTGATGAACAGGGAGGCCTAGTGTGCTGCAGTCCATGGGGTCACAAAGAGTTGGACTCAACTGAGTGACTGAACTGAACTGGTCCTTCTCAAACCATTCCGAAAAAACTTGAGGGTGGAACATTCCAAAATTCATTCTACAAGGCCAATGGTAGCAAAGCCAGACAAAGACACTACAAAAAGAGGAAAAAAAAAAAAAGAAAGAAAATTATAGGCCATTATCTTTGATGAACATGAATGCAAATATTTTCAACAAAATATTAGCAAACTGAACCCAATAATAGAAAGCCATGATCAAGTTGGATTTAGTCCAGAGTCACAATAATGAACATTCACAAATCAAAGGATAGAAATCACATGATCATCTCAATAAATGCTGAAAAAGCATTTGGCAAAATGAAACATCCATTCCTTATAAAAACTCTCATCAAAGTAAATGTGGTGGAAACATAAATCAACATAATAAAGGCCATTTACAAATACAACAGCTAACGTAATACTGAAAGATGAAAAACTGAAAGCCTTCCTGCTAAATTCAGGAGCAAGACAAGCCCACTTTCACCACTTCTTTTTAACATAGTTAGGATATCCTAGCCGTAGCAATCAGACAAGAAAAAGAAATAAACTGTATCCAAACTGGAAGGGAAAAGGTAAAACTGTTTGCAGATAATATGATACTTTATATAGAAAAGGTTAAAAGTCTCCCATCAACAAATAATAGAATTAATAAATAAATTCAGCAAGATTAATATAGAGATATTTGTTGCATTTCTACACACTAACAAATACCATAAAGAGAAAGTGAAGATATACCATTTAAAATTGCATCAAAAAGGATAAAATACCTAGGATTAAACTTAGCAAAGGAGGTAAAAAAAACTATACTCTGAAAACTATAAAACATTAATAAGAGAAATTGAAAATGATACATAGAAATGGTAAGATAACTTGTGCACTTGGATTTGAAGAATTAATATTGGTAAAATGGCCATATAAACCATAGCAATCTACAGATTTAATGCAATCTGTATCAAAATACCATGACATTTTTATAGAACTAAATCAAATAATCCTAAAATTTATATAAAGCTGGAAAAGACCCCAAAATGCCAAAGAACTGTTGAGAAAAAAGATAAAGCTGGAGGTACAATCCACCCAGACTTCAGACTATACTATAAAGTGACAGTAATCAAAGCAGCATGGTATTGGCACAAAGTCAGAAACACAGGTCAGAATAGAGAGTCCAAAAAGAAGCGCACCAATCAATGGTCAATCTACAACAAAGGAGGAAAGAATGTACAATGAATAATGGACAGTTTTTTCAACAAGTGGCTCAAGGGAACCTAGACAGTTACACATAAAACAGTAAGATTTGAACACTCCCTCACAGTGCCTGCAAAAGAAGCACAAAATGATTTAGAGACCTAAATATGAGAACAGAAACCATTAAACTCCTAGAAGAGAACATAGGCAGAACACTCTTTGGCATAAACTGTAGAAATATTCTTTTGAGAAGTCTCCCAAGGCAAAAGAAATGAATGCAAAAACAAACAGTAGAATTTAAGGAAACTTAAAAGCTTTTGCACAGCAAATGAAACCATCAACAGAATGAAAAAGCCATCTACTAACTCAAAGGGAGAAAACATTTCAAATTATGTGACCGACAAGGAGTTAATATCCAAAATATACAAACAGGCCATATCACTCAGTATTAAAAAACCAAGCAACCAAGTAAAAAAAAAAAAATGGACAGATGCTCTGAATAGACATTTTTCCAAAGAAGAGATACAGATGACTAACAGGCACATCAAAACATGCTCAGCATCAGCAATTATTAGAGAACTGCAAATCAAAACAACAAAGAGATATCACCTCACGCCTTTGAAGGTAAATCTCCTACGCTGTTGGTGGGAATATAAATTGGCGCAGGTGCTGTGGAAACCATTATGGAGGTTCCTTAAAAAAACTAAAAGTAGATCTACCATATGACCCAGCAATTCCACTCCTGGATATATACCCAGAAAAATATAAACCCTAATTTGAAAAGATAGACACACCCCAATGTTCCAGGGTGGCTCAGACAGTAAAGAATCTGCCTGCAATGCAGGAGACTCAGGGTCAGAAAGATCCCCTAGACAGGGAAATGGCAACCCACTCCAGTATTCTTGCCTGAAAAATTCCATTGACAGAAGAGTCAGGTGGGCTACAGTCCAGGGGTCACCAAGAGTTAGACACGACTGAGTGACTAACTCTATATGTTCACAGAAGCAATATTTACAGTAGCTAAGATATGGAAGTAACCTAAGTGCCTGTCAACAGAAGTGGTACATATAAATATTATACAATGAAATATAACTCAGCCAAAAAAAAACCAAAATAAAATACTGCCATTTGCAGCAATATGAGTGGACCTAGAGAATACTACAAATAGGTGAAACAAAGAGTGAAACCAACCAAATACAATTATATCATTTATATGTGGAATCTAAAAAATTAATGCACATAAATGTATGTGCAAAACAGAAGCAGACTTACAAACACAGAAAAAGAGTTGTGGTTGCTCAAATGGAGAGGGAAATGGAGAGGGACAAATTAGGGGTATTGAATCAACAGATACAAACTACTGTATAAGAAATACATAAGCAACAAAGATGTATTGTATAGCACAGGAAGTTACAGCCATTATCTTGTAATGACTTATAATGGAGTGTTCCAGGGATAGATTTTATTTTCTTGGGCTCCAAAATCACTGTGGATGCTGACTGCAGCCACAAAATTAAAAGATGTTTACTCCTTGAAAGAAAAGGTATGAAAAACCTAGACAGTGTATTAAAAAGCAGAGACATCACTTGGCCAGCAAAGATTCATATAGTCAGAGCTATGTTTTTTCCAGTAGTCACGTATGGATGTGAGAGCTAGATCATAAACAAGGCTGAGTGATGAAGAACTGATGATTTCAAACAGTGGTACTTGGAGAAGACTCTTGAGTGTCCCCCTGGATAGCAAGGAGATCAATTCTAAAGGAAATCAATCCTCAGTAGTCACTGGAAGGACAGAGGCTGAAGCTAAAGCTCCAATAGTTTGGCCACTTGATGGGAAGAGCCAACCCACTGGAAAAGACCCTGATGCTGGGAAAGACTAAAGGCAGGAAGAGAAGGGGGCAACAGAGAATGAGATGGTTGGATGGCATCACTGACTCAAAGAGCATGAGTTTAAGCAAACTCTGGGAGACAGTGAAGAACAGGCAAGTTTGGGGACACAACTTAGTGACTGAACAAAACAATAACAGAGTGTAATCTGCAAAACACTGAATCATTATGGTGTACATGCCAAACTAATATTATAAATTAACTTACTTCAATAGAAAAAGAAACCCTTATGTTTATGATTTATAGTCAATTGATTCTTCACAAAGGTGCCAACACAATACACCATGTGTATTTGTGTTCAGTTGCTCAGTCTCAGTAATATCTGACTCTTGGTGATGTCATGGGTGGTAGCCCTCCTGACTCCTCTGTCCATTAAATTTTCCAGGTAAAAATACTGGAGTTGGTTGCCATTTCCTTTTCCAGGAGATCTTCCCAACCCAGGGATTTAACCCATATCTCCTGCATTGGCAGGTGGATTCTTTACAAAAAATTTAATTCAAAATTGATTGTAGTCATAAATGTAAGAGTTAAAATTTTAAAACTCTCAGAAGAAGATAGGAATAACTTTTATGACCTTGAGTAAATGGATTCTTAGATATGGCACCAAAAGCAGAAGCAACAAAAATAAAAAAAGTCTAATAAAAAATTAGAGTTCATCTAAATTAAAAAACTTCAAAGGATACTATCAGGAAACTAAAAAGGCATCTCACAGAATGGGAGAAATTATTTGCAAATCACATATCTTGTAAGGACTTTATATACAAAATATATGAGTACTCAAACTTTATAATTAAAAGATAAGTAACCCAATGAAAATGGACAAAATATCAAAACAGACATTTCTCCAAAAAGATATACAAATGGCAAATAGCTCATGAAAAACTGCTCAGCATCTTTACTCATTAAGAAAATGCAAATCAACCCCAAATGTGGTACCACTTTCCACCCGTTAGAATGGCTAAAATTAGAGCCTGACAACTTTGAGTACTTGTAAGACTGTAGGGAAATAAAAGGGCTTGTGCTCGTGGTAAAGAACGCACCTGCCAATGCAGGAGACATAAGAAACTCGGGTTTTATCCTTGGGTCAGGAAGATCCCCTGGAGGAGGGCATGGCACCCTACTCTAGTATTCTTGCTTGGAGAATCCCTATGGACCAGGGAGCCTGGCGGGCTACAGTCCATAGAGTCACAAAGGGTCGGACACAACTGTAGTGACTTAGCAAGCACACATACACAGGGAAATAGAAATATGATATATTACTGATGGATTGTAAAATGGTGCAGGGCACTTTGCAAAACAGTTTGGCAGTTCATCAAAAATATAGACAGAGTTACCATGTGACTTGGCAATTCTACCCTTTGGTATATATTGGTTGAGTGCAGTAACTTCAAATCAAGCACTAGCATATGGTTCCCACACCGGCTGGAACCAGAGAGCTGATGACTGAGATTCCTGGAACACCACCCTGTTACCTCACCATCAACGATCAGATGAAGTTCACGTAACCTGTAAACCTTTCTGAAAATTTGCTCCCCCCAAACTGTCAGGGAGTTCAGAACTTTAGAGCATGAGCTGCCCAGTTCTTCCTGCTTGGCCCTGCGGTACACCTTTCTCTGTTCTGAACTCTGACTTTTCAATTTGCTTGGCTTTAGTGTGTCAGGCACACAAACTTCAGTTCAATAGTGTTATTTCTAGAGAGGCTAGCAAAACCAGCTTTGAAGGAACTATCCGAAGGTGAATTCTAGAAATCATTCTACAATGGTAAATTTCTGAAATCAGCAATGAGATTCTCAAGGGTACCACTATGAAATACAACTCTTGGGTATAATGTTCCTTTTTCTTTTTTTCAATGCTTTTTAATACTTTTCCAGATAATATGTAAGAGTTGGCAAAGTAGATGAGAACAAATGCAATTTAAAAACCATCCTCAAATTTTAATTCTCTTTGAGTGTTTCTTTGTATTTCCCTTCCTTCATTATCGGTCTTGATATTTTGTAGGAAACAGTTTCAGTAAGGACCATGGCTAGTCTTTCTATGCTGCTGGGTTATGTCTGCCTATGGCTGCCAGCAAGATGCCCTACTATTGGTCAGACTTACCATCCTGGGCTTTCCTACCCTCTGATATTTTGTTAAGAGTGAAGGGAGAGTTCCTGAGTCTGCTTGGTTATTTCCCTCAGGAGCCTTTCTTCCCAAGTGTCTCACCTCAAACCTTATTCTCATTTCTTCTCTCTCCCTGCTTTTTCTTTCCCCATCATCTTTTTCTATAGATGACAGAGATAGAAGGGGCAGGAGGCCAGCACCCCTTTCTGAATGTAGGAAGCACAGTTTTATCAAGCATATAGAGAAGAATTTTTAAATTAAAAGCAGGCATGTGGTGGGGTGGCTGAGAAAGAAAGTAGTGTCTAAAGTGGAGGGCAGATATATTCTGTCCCTATTAACACTGCCATTGGTAGTAATTTAATAATATTCTATAGAAAATTCCTTACATTTTTCAGGTATAGAAATGATTGAAACAGAACAGCAAAACTTGGTGTAAAAAGGGACTTCAGTGGTTAAACAGGTTGAGTTGTCTGGCAGCTCCAAAAACAGGTGAGAAATATGACCCTGGAGTGCAGCAAATCTAATCTTTGGGCAGGTTTATTGTTTATCAGGCTTTTGTCTAAGGAGGGTTCATTATATATAACATTGAGATACAGTTTAGTAGAGCAGATTTATTCAACAGGTTTATTCTTTTACCAGGTCTCATAGTATTTCACCACTTGGTATGTGGGGTCTTATTCATCAAAGCAGTTTATGACTTAATCAGTTATGAATTTTAAAAAGTTTTACTAATAACGCAGGATGTGTTAAAATTTATAGTTAGTGCATTTATTCTATTAGGAGTTTTATTTTTGAGCTAAGACACACTGGAGATGTAACGCAAGCAAACTGAATGGATTATTTGTAAAAAACAGAATGGCCTCTGCAGGGCCTCCAGCTGTGAGTGGTGGATTTTATTCGCCATCTTATTGTGGCCTGAGGTACTCTTAAGGTTTTCCATGAGTTGGGTCATCAGTTGCGCCTAAAACTTGGTTTAAAATACCTGTGGTTCCTTTTCCTCGTAGTATAGTAGGGCTCACTTCACCCTCGTGGAGGCACAGTGAGAGGCGGGCCCGCCCAATCACGTTGTTGCATGAGTGTTTAGAACAATCATTTCTTGAAGTAGAGGAGGCCAGCATGGCTACTGTTTTCTGAGGTCTGCTAACTGCTACTGCTAAGTCACTTCAGTCGTGTCCGACTCTGTGTGACCCCAGAGACGGCAGCCTACCAGGCTCCCCCGTCCCTGGGATTCTCCAGGCAAGAACACTGGAGTGGGTTGCCATTTCCTTCTCCAGTGCATGAAAGTGAAAAATGAAATTGAAGTCGCTCAGTCGTGTCCGACTCTTAGCCACCCCGTGGACTGCAACCAGGCTCCTCCGTCCATGGGATTCTCCAGGCAAGAGTACTGGAGTGGGGTGTCATTGCCTTCTCCATTTCTGAGATCAGTATCAGTAATTTGCCTTAATGGTCATCTCCAGTGGAAAGATGGAGTCAGGTGAAACCTTTAACTGGGCCAAGAGGCATTTTGTAGATGGGAGCCTCTGCCAGTTTAGGGTTAACTGCAGGTGTCTCGTCATAGTGACATAGTTACGCCCTTGTGCATAAGCCCAGTAGCCTGACAGCTTCTGCAGTTCTGACCTGCCCAGGTATCCTTTATGATTTATTTGTGGCATTTGCCCCCGCTCTGGATCATCACAGCACATTTTCTCTACTGTCAGTATTACATCACTAGAAAATCACCTCCCCATAATCTCTGTTGAGCAGACAAGTGAGTGCGCTCCTAGCAGATCTCCAACTGTTTCAATCACTGGGGTGGAATTTGCTGGCAGTGGGACAAAATCCTGGTAGAAGTGAGTTTAGTCAATGATTCCAAAATGGGATAGCTCTATTCTTACTATTCCCAGGGAACTCAGCTCTGCAGGGAGAGACACTGCTTTCAAGAGGCAAGATTAACCGTTGGCTTTCTGATCCTATTTCAGAATAGAATCACCCATTCCTTGAGAGCACAAACGGACTCATGGCCCATGGTTGGTTATAATTTATTATGCTCGCTCAACATCTCAAAGTCTCATATTCACCACATATGTCCTTTAATTGTTGGCTTTGGGGCCACCCTTTCTGACCATTCTCTGATTTGTATTTACTTTCCACAAGAAGAGAGCTTGATGGTGTTATTTCCACAATTGCCTCCCAGTGGGTGTTGCTTCCCCGAGCCTGTCGGACTGTGTTTGGTACTTAGGGCTCTGCAGCGTCCCTTGTCTTTTGAGCCCAGCTGTGAGGGCTGAGACTGGCTCCACCCACAACTGCACCTGGGTAGCAACAGTGCAAGATACTGTTTGGATCTGTTTGCTGAGGTCCACTCCAGAGGTCTGCTTTTCCTACCTTCTGGACATTTTCCACACTGAAGTCAGCAAACCTTTTAAAAATGAGTATCTGATCATGTCACTGTTCTGTTAAACCTGTTAATGGCTTCCCGCTTCCCTTAGGACAAAGTTGAAACCTTTACCCTGACCAGTTAAAGTCTTCATGATGTTGTCCCCGCCCAGGCCTCCAGCTTCATTTCCAGCCGCTCTCCATCCTCGTCCATTGTTCTGGAGCTCTGCCTTTGAGCTCCTTTCCAGCTCTGGGTTTCTGAACCTTGACAGTTGCCAGTCTCACAGTTTTTCACCTGGCTCATTCCCGTTTCCTCAGGGAAGTTCTCATAGACTGGATGCCACAGTCCCACCCCAGCGCTGAAGCCTTGCTTTTTCTTCATGTCCTTGTCAAAAGTCCACTTGGATATTGACCAAATAATCAGACCACACAGGCAAAAAAAAGTTTTCTTAACAAGGATACGAATCCCATGATAACTGTAATGTCTTATTCATATCAGTGTCTCCAGGGCTGGTTCAGTGAGGTTCAACAAATATTTCTCAACTGATTGAATGAATGAATGTTTCTTGTCTTCTTCCATAAATTTTAAGATCAATCTATGCTGGGATTATGTCTTAATATTCTTATCTCTTCCCAGGGTGTTGCCCAGGGGTTTCTGGCTAACTGACTGGTCTAATTTAGAACCTTGATCTCATTAGTCTTATCCCCATTCACCTTCTAGTCCTTCGAGAAGTATTTGAAGTGATGGAGAACGCTTGCTGCCAGGGCTGGTTCTGAGATGTCTTGAGAAAGTCTTAGAAGGGTAACATTTTCTTTGCTGTTTATTTGGCATGCAGAGTTCTACCTAGTAGGATTGTGGCAATCATATTTGGTTCCCTAACTAACAGTTATTTCCCGCTTCCATCCTGCTGGCAGGGGCTACGTTTGTTTCTACACCCAGCCCCACATGTACTCATGTTACGAGTTTTTAACAGAATAAATTTATCCTGGCTTCAGAGAAAAATCCCGGTTGGTAAATTCACAGTTCTCACTATGTGGTCTATGAAACCCCAGAGGTCTCACAGACCCTGTGCGGGAGTCCTTAAGGGCAAAACTATTTTCATGAGAATACTAAGACATTGTTTGCTTTTTTCCATGCTGATATTTGTTCTGATGGTCAAAAAAAAAAAAGATGAGTAACATGGTGGGTACCTTAGCAAGAATTAAGGCAGTGGCAACACATTGTACTAATAGACATTGTGTACTTCACTGCCAAGTATTCACAGTAAAGGAAAGGAGGGAAGGAAGAAAAGAAGATGGAAGGAAGGGAGGGAAGAAGGGAAGAAAGGATGGAGGCAAGAAAGGAATGAAGGAATTAATTTTATTTGAAAATTTCCTTGATGAGGCTATAACAATTGTTTTCTTTTAAATTAAATCTCACCTTTTAAGTACATGTCATTATTCTAACTGAAGGAATGGAAAGCTTGCATCAGGCACTCCTGTTGCTGACCAAAGTACAATAAACATGGACAAAGATAGGAAATACCCTTGGGACACAATTTGATTTGTGAGCTAAATTAGCTGTTTAGTACTTTTTTTTTTTCATGGAATATCATTTTCACTTTATGGAAGATTTGACCAACTATGGCTCTTCTGACTTGCGTATTTAACCAATATTTTCTCAAAAATGAACAGTAGGAAACAACTAACAGTATTTGTTGCCAAAGATGAAGTGTAAACTTTCAAGCAAAAATTACAAGTTTTAGGAAATTGTATTTGTCACTATGAGTTTGACAGCTTCCCAGTATTTTAAGAATTATCTAATGAGATCAGTGGAGATAGTGAGGAATATACATTTCCAATTTTGTGTAATAATGAAACTGCACACTCTTATGGGACTTGAACCCAGCCAGAACCCAGACTGGAACTTGAACCCAGTGTCGTCTAATTGTGATCACACACCTGGTCTCAGGGCTTAATGAAGCTCAGGTTCTTTATGTCTTGTCGTGGAAAGAATTCAGTGAGAGACAAAGTGATAAGTGGATTTATTTAGAGAGATATACATTGCCAGGTGGTGCTAGTGGTAAAGAACTCACCTGCCAATGCAGGAGATTTAAGAGACTCAGGTTCCATCCCTGGGTCAGGAAGATCCCCTTGAGGAGGGCATGGCAACCCACTCCAATATTCTTGCCTGGAGAATCCCAAGGACAGAGGATCCTGGTGGGCTACAGTCCATAGTGTCAAAAGAGTTGGAAATGACTTAGTGACACGACTAAAGCAACTTGGCATACATGCAGCACACACACATTCCACAGACAGAATGCAACCTGTTTCAAAAGGTAACAGGGGCCCCAGGGTAATCTCATAATTGCACAAAAATTTTAAGTAATTTACTCTTCTCACTATTTTTTTTTTCATTTTGGAAAATATAATTATTTGTCAAAACTATTTGCTGTTTGTGTTAAGATAAGATTTTTTTCTAAAGGAATTAAGATTTAAAATTTTCTTGGTTTCAGTTTTTAATAGGATATCTGTTGATAGATATCACCTGCATAAACAAAGGCTTGAAAACCTCTGGTCCGGGCTAATCGTTATGGTTCTGGAGATTGCTTTAGTCATAGGCCTATAAAGATATGTAAAAGGAGTCCTGCCGAGAGGGAAGGTTGTGATAGTTTTAAAGTGTGTAAAATGAATGGATGGTCTCTTTCTTCTACTGATCATGATTGGGTCTTCATGTGACACCTAGAATTATGGCAGACTTCACGTGGAACCATCAGCTGATGCAGTTAAAGTGGTTAGGTGAAGGAGTTAAAATCATCTGGATCCTGGTTGGCACGGTTAAGCTGTAACTTAACCAGCTCTGGAGTTGTCTTGGCCCTAGGCTTACTGATAACTGAGAAAATAGGGTTCTTCTATTTCTTAAGCCATTTGCATGAGGTTTCTCTTCACTTAATAGCCAAGAGCATTCTGATCTAAAAATCCTTTCCCCCTACCCCCCAAACTTTAAACATATAAAGTAATTCACAGCCAGAATGAAAAGTCTTTTTTCCCTTTTGACTTTTTTTTCAGTACAGAACTCCACATCCTCCTCAAAGATCATTAGGACTATCTGCCCAATTTCTTGGTTTTATATATTGTAGTTCCTATGTGAGTATATGATTTTTCCTCCTCCTACCCCCTTTTACCATCCAAACCAGCAGAAAAATAAATAGCCATATAAAAGAGGTGAATGTTATAGACAACAAAACACTGCCAGGATCTATGCCGCGCTTCCCCCAAAGAGTCATTTCCGTCTATTAGGCACATAATGCATGTTTTAAAAAAGAACCCGTTGTAAATACATATTTGTTTAGATGGACTGCAGCACAGCAGAGACTCTCCTGGGGAGACAGTAGGTATTTTACAACCTGCCAAAAAAGATCCCCGTGGAAGGTGAAATAGGACAAACAGAAAGGTGTAGAACCCCTCTCCCCGCAGTTGACGGCCCGTGGCTGACCTGGCCTTCAGACACCTTGACCTCAGAGGCAGTTCTGCCAGCCACTTGGCTCATTGAGGCCCAGGAACCATTCAGGCTAAACATGGGGTCTGAGGAGAGCTGCTGGAGCAAGTCATCCAGTGGAGCGGCTCCAGGCAGAGTTCTTAAGCCCTGAGGCCTCAAGTGAGGCTGGTTTAGCTCTTTTGGGGAGTGGGGGCACGACCAGAAACAAAGTGCACCCACCCATCTGCACTTGACTTCAAAGGCCTCCATCAAATTCAAAGTAGCTCAGGATCTGTGTTTCGGGTGTGAAGGCACTGTTCTTACGCCAGACTAGTGCCTGCTAGCACAGGTATAAATAACAGCTGCAGCCAGAAGCCCTGCTTCCTTGTACTGGAAAATGCAAGGGGAACTAGCACCAGGCTGCAATTAATACCATTTTAAGGGGTCTTGAGAGAGAGAAGCAGGATGTCTCGTACCAAATTCCAGCCCCTGAGAAGTGTGGGAATACTCTTCCACTTTCATTCTGTGGATGCTCTGTTTCTTAGCTCTGTGTTTTGCCAGGATGACATCAGCTTTTGGGTACAAATAGAATCTCCCACCACCCCTCCTACAAGAGTAATTACTCAGGTGATGATGAGCACTTCCTCTGGCACCACATCAGGAGGAAGGGAATGTCAATTTCTTCCATTAATTAGTGATGCTAAGGCTGTTCACCAGGTTAAGGCAGTGACTGCTGAATCTCTTCATTGAAGAAACACCCTGTGCTTTTTTTTAAATCAGTGAATAGTCTGTGTGCCCATACTTGGAAATCATGTAAGTATCCTAGTTCCTAATGATTTTTCAACCAAAGATTTTAGAAAAATCCATGGCTGAGTCAATGATCACATTTGTGTTCGCAAAATGGCAATTTTCTAATTCAGTCATTACTTCTGCAGTTATTAACTGGTGTTGACATGTAAATAATCTATCGCCACAGATTGTTTTTTTCATCAGCATGCTATAATCCATTACCATCATTCTTTTCGATGCCCAGATTGTGTTGGCTTTGGCCAGCAGGAACCCCTTCGGCTTCTAGCACTTTCTTGCTTTCTGTTGCAAGTTGTTCCAAAGTCAGCTTTCCCCTTCCTGCTCCAGACCTGGAATCAGCCATTTCTCCCAGGAGCCCTCATTCCGTGTAGTGGAGAATGGCATTTGGAAAGCAAGGTCCGGGGTGTGGATGTGCTCCTTGCTAGTGGAGGGTCATTGCTTCTAGGCCATTTCAGTGGACAAAGCTAGAAAATGTAGTGCTTCTTTTTTCTTTTCTTTCTTTAACAAACTCATGAGCTCATACTAATCCCTCCAAATCAACTCCAATACAACAGTCATTCCCTTCACTTTCCCCTAGCCCACATTTGCCTCTCCTTTCTCAGGGAAAATTCAAGTTCCCAGGAACACTAGTATATTTATAGTTTTCCTCTGAGCTATTATACACACAATAATTTCAGAATTACTGATAATTGATGATATAGCTGACAACAACCTGCTAACGAAAGTTCAGCATGTCGTTGTAATCGGCTTGGTGTCTTTGTAGTTGTCTTACCAATGAAGTCCTATTATGAGGAAATGTCAAAAAAAAAAAAAAAAAAAAAAAAAAACCCCAAACCTGCCAATGTTTCACAGGATAACTGGCGTGGATTCTTCAAAAGTGTCAGTGCTGTGAATGTAAGGGGAAAAAAAAACAACAACTGTAGAAGTGTTATATAAGTTACAGGAGACAAAAGAGACATGTGACCAAATGCAAATATAAGTTCATTGACTGGACCCTGGGTGGGGGTGGGGTGGGGAAGCAACAACATCTAGTTTTAGGACAAATGGGTAAATGTAAATATGGACATTTTACAAAATATTACCATATTCAGTATCCTGGGTTTGATAATGTTATAATGGGTGTGTGTTGCATTTATGAGGCAAGCTTGCTTTGGTGCCCAGGACTGAGTTATCTATAAAGCTTATTGCTTTCTCTGTTTTCCTTTTAAAATACTGATGATGAAAAATAAACAAATATAATTGCAGACTTCTCTGGTGGTCTAGTGGTTACGAAACTGCCTGCCAACACAGGGGCACTGGTTCCATCTCTGGTCTGGGGGGATTCCACGGGCTGCAATGAATCTAAGCCCGTGAGCCACAACTGCTGAGCTGGTTCTCTCTAGAGCCCATGCTCTGCAACAAGAGAAGTCACAGCAATGGGAAGACCACACACTACAAATAGAGAGTAGCCACTGTTCAGCAGAACTAGAGAAACCTCGCACACAGCAAAGACAGCTAGGGCAGCTAAAAATAAAAATAAATAACCAAAATTTTTTAAAAAGGAAAATATAATTTCTTCTTCATCACTCATAGGTATATGCCTTTGATATTTTACTTTAAACTATATCTAATACACTCCTTAAATGTTTCAGTTCAGTACAGTCGCTCAGTCATGTCCGACTCTTTGTGACCCCATGAATCATAGCATGCCAGGCCTCCCTGTCCATCACCAACTCCCAGAGTTCACTCAGACTCACAACCATTGTGTCCGTGACGCCATCCAGCCATCTCATCCTCTGTCGTTCCCTTCTCCTCCTACCCCCAATCCCTCCCAGTATCAAAGTCATTCCAATGAGTCAACTCTTCACATGAGGTGGCCAAAGTACTGGAGTTTCAGCTTTAGCATCATTCCTTCCAAAGAAATCCCTGGGTTGATCTCTTTTAGAATGGACTGGTTGGATCTCCTTGCAGTCCAAGGGACTCTCAAGAGTCTTCTCCAACACCACAGTTCAAAAGCATCAATTCTTTGGTGCTCAGCATTCTTCACAGTCCAACTCTCACATCCATACATGACTATTGGAAAAACCATAGCCTTCACTAGATGGACCTTTGTTGGCAAAGTAATGTCTCTGCTTTTGAATATGCTCTCTAGGTTGGTCATAACTTTTCTTCCAAGGAGTAAGCATCTTTTAATTTCATGATTGCAGTCACCATCTGCAATGATTTTGGAGCCCAAAAAAATAAAATCTGAAACTGTTTCCACTGTTTCCCCATCTATTTCCCATGGAGTGATGGGACCAGATGCCATGATCTTCGTTTTCTGAATGTTGAGCTTTAAGACAACTTTTTCACTCTCCACTTTCACTTTCATCAAGAGGCTTTTTAGCTCCTCTTCACTTTCTGCCATAAGGGTGGTGTCATCTGCATATCTGAGGTTATTGATATTTCTCCCGACAACCTTGATTCCAGCTTGTGTTTCTTCCAGTCCAGCATTTCTCATGATGTACTCTGCATATAAGTTAAATAAGCAGGGTGACAATATACAGCCTTCATGTACTCCTTTTCCTATTTGGAACAAGTCTGTTGTTCCATGTCCAGTTTTAACTGCTGCTTCCTGGCCTACATACAGATTTCTCAAGAGGTAGGTTAGGCGGTCTGGTATTCCCATCTCTCTCAGAATTTTCCACAGTTTATTGTGACCCACACAGTCAAAGGCTTTGGCATAGTCAATAAAGCATAGATAGATGTTTTTCTGGAACTCTCTTGCTTTTTCCATGATCCAGGGGATGTTGGAAATTTGATCTCTGGTTCCTCTGCCTTTTCTAAAACCAGCTTGAACATCAGGAAGTTCATGGTTCACATATTGTTGAAGCCTGGCTTGGAGAATTTTGAGCATTACTTTACCAGCATGTGAGATGAGTGCAATTGTGAAGTAGTTTGAGCATTCTTTGGCATTGCCTTTCTTTGGGATTGGAATGAAAACTGACTTTTCCACTCCTGTGGCCACTGCTGAGTTTTCCAAATTTGCTGGCATATCGAGTGCAGCACTTTCACAGCATCATCTTTCAGTATTTGAAATAGCTCTACTGGAATTCCATCACCTCCACTAGCTTTGTTCATAGTGATGCTTTCTAAGGCCCACTTGACTTCACATTCCAAGATGTCTGGCTCTAGATGAGTGATCACACCATCGTGATTATTCGGGCCATGAAGATCCTTTTTGTACAGTTCTTCTGTGTATTCTTGCCACCTCTTCTTAATATCTTCTGTTTCTGTTAGGTCTATACCATTTCTATCCTTTATCGAGTCCATCTTTGCATGAAATATTCCCTTGGTATCTCTAATTTTCTTGAAGAGATCTCTAGTCTTTCCTATTCTGTTGTTTTCCTCTATTTCTTTGCATTGATCACTGAGGAAGGCTTTCTTATCTCTCCTTACTATTCTTTGAAACTCTGCATTCAGATGCTTACATCTTTCCTTTTCTCCTTTGCTTTTCACTTCTCTTCTTTTCACAGCTATTTGTAAGGCCTCCCCAGACAGCCATTTTGCTTTTTTGCATTTCTTTTCCATGGGAATGGTCTTGATCCCTGTCTCCTGTACAATGTCACGAACCTCATTCCATAGTTCATCAGGCACTCTATCTATCAGATCCAGACCCTTAAATCTATTTCTCACTTCCACTGTATAATCATAAGAGATTTGATTTAGGTCATACCTGAATGGTCTAGCGGTTTTCCCTGTTTTCTTCAATTTCAGTCTGGATCCTTTAGAATTTGAAATTTATAGAAAAAGTTAGAGAGTTTCAGAAAAACATCTACTTCTGCTTTTTTGACTACGCCAAAGTCTGTGAGTGTGTGGGTCACAACAAACTGTGGAAAATTGTTCAAGATCTGGGAATACAGACCACCTTACCTGCCTCCTGAGAAATCTGTATGCAGGTCAAAAAACAACAGTTAGAACCAGTCATGGAACAAAGGACCAGTTCCAAATTGGGAAAGGAGTATATCAAGGCTGTATACTGTCACCCTGCTTATTTGACCTATATGCAGAGTACATTTTACAAAATGCCAAACTGGATGAAGCACAAGCTGGAATCAAGATTGCCAGGAGAAATAGCAATAACCTCAGATATGCAGATGACACCACTCTAATGGCAGAAAGTGAAGAGGAACAAAAGAGTCTCTTGATGAAAGTGAAAGAGAAGAGTGAAAAATTTGGCTTAAAACTCAACATTCAAAAAATGAAGATCATGGCATCTGGTCCCATCACTTCATGGCAAATAGATAGTAAAACAGTGAGAGACTTTATTTCCTTGGGCTCCAAAATCACTGCAGATGGTGACTGCAGCCATGAAATTAAAAGATGCTTGCTCCTTGGAAGAAAAGCTATGACTAACCTAGATAGCATATTAAAGAGCCGAGACATTACTTTGCGAACATATGTCCATCTAGTCAGAGGTATGGTTTTTCCAGCAGTCATGTATGGATGTGAGAGTTGGACCATAAAGAAAGGTGAACACCAAAGAATTGACACTTTTGAAGTGTGGTGTTGTAGAAGACTCTTGAGGGTCCCTTGGACTGCAAGGAGATTAAAGCAATCATTCCTAAAGGAAATCAGTCCTGAATGTTCACTGGAAGGACTGATGTTGAAGCTGACACTGTAATACTTTGGGCACCTAACGTGAAGAACTGACTCACTGGAAAAGACTCTATGCTGGGGAAGACTGAAGACAGGAGGAGAAGGGGAGGACAGAGGATGAGATGGTTGGATGGCATCACTGACTTGATGGACATGAATTCGAGCATTGGTGACGGACAGGGAAGTCTGGCATGCTGTCGTCCATGGGGGTCACAAAGAGTCAGACATGACTGAGCAACTGAAGTGAACTGAAAGTGTTGTAGGGTGGGATTTTGAATTCTCAAGCAACTGTTCAAACCCAGACCACTGAGGGGATTCTGCTCCTTTTCCCATCATGGTCTGAATTTTTTCACAGAGCCTCCCATTCAACTGAGTGTGCAGCTTTTCAGGGTCTTATCTTGAGGGAGACATCGTGTTTCAACTACTCTCCACAATGGCTAAGGCTTCATCTTCAGTCTCCACATAACCTTTAAAGTCCAGCCCTGGATTGCCCCCAAGAGTGCTGTTACTAGTAAAATGGTGTCCACTTAAAAAAGATATGCTGAAACCCAAACACCAGCACCTCAAAAATAGGACCTTATTTGGAAGTAGGGTCTTTACAGAGGAAATCAAGTTAAGATACATCATGAGGGTGGGTCCTGATCCAATATGACTGGTGTCCTTGTGAAACAGGGAAATTTGGACACAGAGATGGACACTCACAGAAGGAAGGCAATGTGAAGACACACGGAGGACCACAAGGTGAAGGAAGATGGAGTCGAGACAGGCTGTGACGTGGCACCCTTTCGGCAGTGCTTGCAAACATCTCCTGGAAAAACAGAATACAGAGAAAGTATGAGGTACTAAAGTTAACTGTAAGCATGCACAGTTGGGGCAAATTATGGACAACAAGAAACAAAAAGACCAAGAAAGAGAAAGCCAGCTGCCACTTCTGAATAGCGGGGAGAAAAACATGGTGCTGTGCTTCCCCTCTGCACTCAGACAACACCTTCAAAGAGGTGGGCAAGCCCCCTAAGCTACCCCTTTGTCCCAACCCTGGCACATACCCCTACTCTCACCCCATATAAGGAACTAGCTCCCATTCCCCATTGCTCACTCCAGGGAGAAAGTAAGGGAGCATATTGTTTGCTATTCCTACCGTCTGCAGGGGACCTAGTAAAGCCTTGCATGAATTTCTTTTCTGGCCTCTGATCAATTTCTATTGGTTGAGGAAGGCCAAGAACCCTGGTCAGTATCAGAGTGATGCGTCTCCAAACCAAAGGACACTTGAGGCTTCTGAAAGCTGGAAGAGAGTTAGGGAAGAGTTCTTCAGTACCTTCCGAGGGATCATGGCCCTGTTGACACCTTGATTTCAGACCTCTGGCCTCCAGAACTGTGACACGAGAAATTTCTATTGTTTTGAACTACCCGGCTTGTGGCAGTTTATTATGCAATGCCAGGAAACTAGTACAGAGAACTTTCCCTATCCTGCGCTTACCATTCTTGCGGTCAGTTCTCTTTTTACTTCTGACTCCTGCGGATTTCCTTTCTTTACGCTCAGCTTGGTATTTTTAATATTTTGGTTATTAACTCATATCCAGCATTTCTCCTCATGCCACCTCAATTCTCTATCTGCCCCCCATTGTTGACCTTTTGGGCTTCTGGGAACCCAAGGGAAAATGACATTTCCGAACATTCCCAGGATGAATGCGTCCCACTAGAGCCATCCTGAGCCTCCCCCAAGGAGGAGGGAACATGTTGCATTATGCTTGGGAATGGCCTGGAACTGACTGTGAACACTAGGTTGACAGAGGCCAGGTGAGTAATGTAAATGAATAAAACTGGCTGGGTGTAAACCATATCAATTATTTTGAAACCCTCAGACTTCATGGCATAGCTTTGATTTTCTACTGGTAGCAACCTGGATATCACTTTCTTTTAAAATTCTACAAAGGAGAACAGTCCTGCAGACTTAATGCTAAGTGGCAACTGCCTCCAAGGCCCCGGGAGGCAGAGGCCCTGGTGAAACAGGATGCCTCCATCGAAGAGACAGCTGCCACTCGGCGCCAGCTGAGTTTTGTGAAGAATTGTCAGATCTCTGTATCTTTCAAAAGAAAAAAAAGGATTATGGATCTTTCCGTGAAATCTCCTGTTTCAAAATATTGGCATTAAGAAAGAATTCAAAAGTTTAAAAAATGTTTTCTGGTCAAAAAAAGAGAGTCATGTTTCATTAGTTTGTTAAATATAGTTGGTGATTATCTTTAAACATTACTAGTTACATGACATTTCTGATACAGAAAACCATTCTGTTAAACAATAATAGACATTTGCAGTTTTCTTGAAACTTCTTTGTTACAATTTTCATATTTCTCGGTGGCAAAAGCAAATTCTAAATGATGGCATTTTTCTTAGTATTTTTTTTTTAATGCAGAGAAGCTCTTGACTCCAAAGACATGTTTTCCTTTAAAGAAAATGATAAAGAATAAAATTAATTAGAAACAGACGTTGCTTGACCCCCAAGTTCTGAAAACAGACGGAATACTCAAGGTCAACATTGAAACTCTCAAGTTTAGTCTGTTGTTTTTCTTCGTTCTCCCTCCCTAGTACTTTCCACATTTTGTTAGTTTCTGTCAGAGAAATATAGGTTCATTTGATCTTCCTCTTTGGGAGGGATTGCTAGATAATTGTGATTCTGAGGAGGTCATTTCAGAGACACACCTGCTAGGTGCCTTGTGCTGCACAGTCAGGGTGGCCCTGGGCAATTTTTTATTTTATTTTGAGTGATAGTAGAGCTGACTTGTCCTTGAATTAAAGGGGCTAGCAAGCCTTGAAGAAGATAGCTACTCGGACAAACGTTAACAATACTTGGGGTCATTTGGTGTTTTGGATCCAAGTCCACTTGCCCCTATTGCTGAGGGACAACATGGAGAGAATGATGTTTTGTGCCATTTGCCCTTCTTACAGGTCAAAAGAAGGCTGAGAGCCCTAATGGCTACCCACTTGACCCATCCATCCAAGATCTGATGTCAACACTGCTTGTCTTTCTCAGGGTCTGTTTTGGGGCAGTGCCTCTGATATATTTTGTCTTTCCTAATCACCAGGTGTGGGTTCATCACTCATGGACCTGTTATGCCATTTTGGAGTTTCTCCTGTTTTCAGCCTGAACTACCCCTCCAGTCTGAGGTTCTTGTAATTCCCTGCTTCACAGTGAAAGCTTTTCATCCTCAGTACCGAACATTCGAGGGCTCTCAGCACCTTGGCCCACAGTCTCTATGGCCTCTTGGCCTGCAGGATTTGCTACTGCATGAAGTGGCTGTGTGGATGCTAATTGTTAGTGAAGAGTTTGTTTTTAAATACGCGCCTTCTTTTCTATTCATTAATCTTCTATATTAAACCTCTTCAGTACCTACTGGCCCCTCTCTGGCTGTCAGTCTGTCTAGTTTCTCACATCATCATTCTCATAATTCAGCAAGAGTGCTCTTTCTAAAATAAAAATTGAGCATATCAAAGCCATGGTGAAGCCCTCTGATGACTCCATTACACAGAGAATAAAAGCCAAGGTCTGCAGCATGGCACTGAAAGGCCTTGATATTCTCTTACCTAATTTACCAAACTTTTCTTTTGGCATGATGCTTCCTTTAAGATTGCATAAAACCAGTCTCCATTCCCCAGGTAAAAGCAGCTTGTCAGACAAGAGACTTTAGTTCACTTATATAAAAGATGCCTTTATATACCCAACACCATGGCTTTAAAAAGCAAAAAGGAACAGAAAATAGGAAAAATGTTCTAAATCCTCACTTATACTGGAAGATATTTGCCTGACCTCTCTTAGAACTCAAAAAAATTAAGAACACAGAGGTTAAAAGAAAAATGAGTAAATTATAAAATATAAATATATTTATATGTGTGTATGGTTTTTCCAGTGGTCATGTATGGATGTGAGAATTGGACTGTGAAGAAAGCTGAGCACCGAAGAATTGATGCTTTTGAACTGTGGTGCTGGAGAAGACTCTTGAGAGTCCCTTGGACTGCAAGGAGATCCAACCAGTCCATCCTAAAGGAGATCAGTTCTGGATGTTCTTTGGAAGGAATGATGCTAAAGCTGAAACTCCAGTACTTTGGCCACCTCATGCAAAGAGTTGACTCATTGGAAAAGACTCTGATGCTGGGAGGGATTGGGGGCAGGAGGAAAAGGGGATGACAGAGGATGAGATGGCTGGATGGCATCACTGACTCGATGGACGTGAGTTTGAGTGAACTCTGGGAGTTGGTGATAGACAGGGAGGCCTGGTGTGCTGCAATTCATGGGCTCGCAAAGAGTCAGACACGACTGAGCAACTGAACTGATATATATGCATATACTCTTTCTAAGCAAATAGAAAACTCACACTATTTTCAAACATACATAAAATATTTATAAAATTGACCGTGCATTAAGTCACAAAGGAAATTTCTATAAATTACTCAAGTCAGAAATCATATGAATCATAAAGACAAATCACATTAAAAATCCAGACTACTAAAATAACCCTTGAGTTACAGAGGAGATTAAAATAAAATGATGAATTCATGATAATAATGAGTCATTTATATATTTTTAAAAAAACTAATGACAACCACAAGAAACTTAAGTGTATATACAAGGAAATGAAATGGTTGAAGTTAAATGAAATAAACATGCAAGAAATTATAATAATATAAACCCAAAGAAATTAGGACAGAATTGTTGATAATGACAAATCCAAAATTAATGAAATAGGAAAAACACAATTAACTTTAATATTTGGTTCTTCAAAATGACAAAAATGTCTGGTGAGTATGGTTAAAAAAATAATATATACAAAGATAGTTAGTATTAACAATGAGGAAAAGAATATAACTTTAGATATTGAGGGGATTAAAAAAACTAAACAAATATTATTGCATTCTAAAATGTAGCCAAAATGTGGCCATTTCTTTTATTTACAAGAAATGTTTCTTATAAATAAAATCACCAAGATTGATTCTTTACAACTTTAAAACACTGGAATAAAAATTTTAGAATCGTAAAACATCTTTTCTATAAATGCTACTAGATCTAGGTCATTGGTAGATAAATTGTTCTAAACATTCAATAAAACAGAAAATTCTTGTATTCCACAGAAACCTTCCCAACGCATTCTATTTGACTTAGTTGCTCAGTCATGTCCAACTCTTTATGACCCTTTGGACTGTAGCCTGTCAGGCTCCTCAGTCCATGGAATTTTCCAGGCTGGAGTGGGTTGCTGTTTCCTCCTCCAGGGGATCTTCCCACCTTGGGGATCGAACCCACATCTCCTGTGTCTCTTGCATTATAGACAGATTCTGTACCCACTGAGCCATCCCTGACAGTAAAAGAAGATAAGAGCAGCATATAAAAGCAAACTGAAATTTTCATGTATGAGCATAAATACAAAAACTGTAATCAAGATACAATCATGTTGCTTGTTACTGAGTTGAATTAAAGAAATTAGGAATTAAAGAGTAGTTAAATCTTTGGAAATCTATTGCTGTAATTGATGAAATTGACAGAGTAAAATAGAACTGCAGTATGAATAGGTATTAAATAAAATTGACCTCTCATTCATGATTTTAAAGCCAAAGTAAGATAAGAAAGGAAGAAAACTTCTTATTTCAATACAAAGGTTAAGAAATTCAAATTAATGATATACAATTAGAAATATTTTATTTGATTTTGTTAAGAAATTAGATGAGACACCAGTTGAAGTTTCAGCCATAAATACAGAAATAAAATTGAGTAAATAAAATATTCCAATAGAAGATACAAAAGTATCATTATTTATACCTAGTATATTTGCATACCTTACACAGCTAAAGTAAATTCCTTAGAATTATTATTTGAAGGTAGTTGGATACAAGATAAATATACAAAGATAGCATTTCTAGACAAAAACAAGTAGAAAGGACACTGTGAAAATATGCTGTTTGATAATAACAAAACACATATAAGCTCTAGAGATAAAGCTAGTGTGCAGGAAATGTGCAGAACTTGTATACATAAAACTATAAAAGTTTATACAGATACAACAGGAATTATACAACTGAAGAGTCTTCACAGATAGAAAGACTCAGTAACGTGAAATTTCCCCAAATAAACTGCCCACTCCAACTTTAATGCCCTCTTATCTTGAGCTGGGGAAGTTTTCCCCAGGAAGCAAGTCTAAGACCAAGACTTGCCTGTGCAGAGTTCATTTTATGAAATTATCCAGCAGTGTCTGGAATAAAGGGGATTGCTGAGAGGCATGATTAGGGTACCATGATGACTGACACATCTCCCAATCAAGTATCAGTAAGGGATTTTAAAAGAAACGTGACAAGCAGATTCTAAAATCACATGGGAGAGACACAGCAGAGGAATCATGAAGACAGTTTTGAAAAGAGAAAATTGACGTGAGAGGGCTAATTATCCCACCAAGTTTCCACACTTAACCCAAGGGTATAGCATTGACAACTGTGTTGTCTTAGGAAAATAAGAGAGCGATGGGATAAATTATAGAGGGAATAAATTGAACCATACAATTGAGAGTTGCGCTATGACAAAGGCATCACTTTGATATGGAGGGGAAAGAATGGTTCAGTTAACCAGTGATGAAGATAGTTGGCTATCCATTTGGAAAATTAGACCTCTAGTTCACAATATACAAAATTTCAATGTGGATTAAAGAGTTTATAAAAATAATTAAAAGAAAACATAGAAAGTATTCCTCAATAAGATATGAAGTCCAGAGTCTCTAAACAAAGAGGTTGACATATTTGACTACATTAAAACCAACATAAGTCCTCTGAACAAAAGATAAATGATGAGCTGGGAGAAATACGTATAACATATATAAAACTAAAATCTGTAGTACACTTCTTAAAATCATTAAGAAAAATAAAATTAACTTACTAGAAAATTAGAAAAAGGAAATGATTGGACTATTCAGAGAACAAGAGCTACAAGTAGTCAATAAATACATTTTAAGACATTCAAACTTTCTAATTAAACACTGAAATCTAAATGAAAACAAGATTATCTTTTTATACCTTTTACACCTAAGAATATTTTCAATAATATTTTGACTGATGTATTTTGATAAGGCCGAGATGTAAAAAAATACCATGACATCTATCATCAACTATCCCTTTTAAAAGAGAGATTTGGTGAAAGTGTCTAAATTTAAAATATACATACCCTTCAAACAAGTAATTTTAATTCTAGAAATCTAGTTTACAAAAACATATTTAAAATGTTCAAGGACTTGTGTACAAGTTTGTACACCAGTTTTACATGTAGTAATGAAAAAAATAGACTCAAATATTTTATAGTAAATTATGGCATGCCAATGCTGTGAAATATTAAATAACTGTTTAAAGGAGTAATGTGCTTTAGTTTTGAAAGATCTTTGAAATGAATTAAATGGAAAACACTGGCAAGGATAATTTGTAAAATATATCTTCACTTATGTGAAAATCCAACATATATATATTATATATATACTTTATACATATGGAAATTGATTAAGAATGACTAGAAATATGTACATCTAATTGTTTCAAGTGCTTACATTTGAGGGGGTGGAGGTGGAGGTGGGTATATTTGAGGCTCACACATTCTTTTTATATAATTCATTCTTTCTATATAATTCAGTGATATTTGAATTTTTTTACAATTTTATGTTGATAATCACTGAGATAAAATTTTAAAAATAAAGCTATGCTATTTAATAACTAAATATTACTTTTCTTCCCACTTTCACTAAATAAATACTAAACAAATATTTAAATATATCGGTGTAAAGAGGGTCCTAATTACTGACTTGCTGAAGGCCCCTGTGTGTCTCCATATGCCCTGCTTCCATCTGAGTGCCTCCAGGTGGGTGGGAGAGATGTATGAGGGCAGACTTGAGCCCCAGGGAGCATCTGGGCTTCTGCAGCTGCAGGCAAACACATGGGAACACATATGCTCATGGGACACCCACACGATGATGTTTCATGCACTCAGCAACCCAGGGTGCATGAGCTCCAGGCATTCTGGGAATGCAAGGAGACACAATAGTGGAAAACATCATTTTGTTGACTCAGACAAACAGCATGTTTTAGGAGTCACGTGTGAAAGATGCTCCTCGTAAGCCCCCATGGGATGACTGTGCCAGCCTCCCTATAAAGGCAATGTTGGTATAACCTTTGGAGCTATACACAGCATGCCTGGAGGCTAGCTGAGTGGAGAGGTCAACGACAGCACTGGACTGGTATTCTGAAGGAACTCCTGCTGCATGTGGGCCCCAGCCTTAGCCCTGTGCTATCCTGGAGGCTCCAGTAGAGCAGGCTGCTGCAGCTGAAAGCTACTGGCTGTTCTTTCTACATGTGTCATCAGAGGAACTGGGATGCCGCTGCTCTACAGAGCATGAAGGCGCAGGTTGCATTTTTTCAATGCATTCAACACTGTCTTTTTCCAGGGCACCAGGCATCCACGGCCATGCATTGGTATTTGAGTACAAGATGGTTTCGGGGACCACAGATATATTTCCCTTGTATTTTCTCCAGCAGCCTGGCAATCCTAATAGTCACACCTTATAATGAGTTTTGCCAATAGAATGAATAAAGCTGTATTTCTGACCTTAGCACCTATCTGAATCTTACTCAAGTTTTACTCTCCATTTATTGAGCTAAAATAAGTCTTTCTATTTGCTGTCAGTAGAAATAGAAATAAACCTTGTTACACAGAAACTTCTTGCAGAGGCTCACTGATAAAGCATTTGTAAATTGAGGAGCTGCTATGCTGGAATCTCTAGAATCTCCAGATGGTCTTGGATGCATGAATTCTGCCCTTTGCCAGACCTTGAACACTCAGGGACACAGCATGACGTCACAGCATTCAGGGGCCCTGAAGCCCTTGAGACTAGTGCCGCATTCTGGCTTGGCCACTTGCAGACTTTTGGGTCATGTAAATTATATACCCTTTCTGATCTTATGAAAGTGGGGATAGTAATTCCCACTTTGCCTACCTGGCATCCAGATGACAGAGAGCATTCAGAAGATGCCAGCATCACTTGGCATGTCTTTGAAGACCAATAAATACAACTTATATGGTATCATCCCCGGGGCTGATACTTGCACCATTGCTCTTCCCATGGTCCAGGACAAGACCCTAGGATGGAAGCCTAAAACAATCTGAGAGAACATGTTTGTTCCTCTGAGAGCTGTTGACAGGGGCTTCTAAAATCTACAGAATGTTTCAGGCCAGTGACCTTGCCCTACCGGAGGTTGCCAGACTCCAAGGCACCCTCAACGAACAAACTCACACACAGGAAAAAACCGAAAATCTCTTTCATGAGAGCTGTATATTTTTATATGGCTTGCTTGCTCAGATGCTCAGTCACGTCTGACTCTCTGTGACCCCATGGACTGTAACCCGCCAGGATCCTCTGTCCATGGGATTCTCTCATCAAGAATACAGGAGTGGGTTGCCATTTCCTCCTCCAAGGGATCTTCCCAACCCAGGGATTGAACCCACATCTCTTGTCTCCTGCATGGGCAGGCAGATTATTTATCACTAGTGCCACCTGGGAAGCCCGATTTTTACTTTTATATTAATATCATTTGCATAATGTTTTATTGAAAATGAGCATTTTGTTCCTAAAGTGTGTTCCAGAGGAAAGGCAAAGTGATGTTGCTGCTGGTGCTGCTGCTAAGTCGCTTCAGTCATGTCTGACTCTGTGTGACCCCATAGACAGCAGCCCACCAGGCTCTGCCGTCCCTGGGATTCTCCAGGCAAGAACACTGAAGTGGGGTTGCCATTTCCTTCTCCAATGCATGAAAGTGAAAAGTGAAAGTGAAGTCGCTCAGTTGTGTCCAACTGTTTGAGACCCCATGGACTGCAGCCTACCAGGCTCCTCCATACATGGGATTTTCCAGGCAAGATTACTGGAGTGGATTGCCATTGCCTTCTGCAGAGTGATGTTGCATTTGAAGATAAAGTCTTTTACGGTCACGCATCTCTAGCCTTTTATTGAGGGGCAAAGAGGATGTGAATTAAGTCCAGGGGACTGCATCTTACAGGAACTTCTCCTGAATGGTGATGTGCCTGACTTTATCTGGGTTGGGGGAAGTAGGAGACTTTTCTTGATCTCAGTGAAGAAGTTGAGATGCTCACTTCATTTCTCTGATTTTACAGGATTTTTACCATTTTTCCTACAATATATTTTGAAGGCAGAAATGGTATCACATTTAAGTGAAGTAACCCATTCTTTTCTTATTGAGTCTTTCCAACACTCAAAAACTCTATGGCTCCTCCTACAACTGGTTTTTCCCACAACTGGTGCTCCTTCCTCTGACTTGGAGGACATTTTCTGGACTTAAGGCCCATTTGGTAGGTGTGATCTTAGTAAGGGGAATTTGAGACAGAAAACACAACCCTCCCCAGGCTTGCTTAAATAAGAAGCGAGGGTTAGTTGGACAGTTATAGTGGTGTTTCCCTGGTGTCATGGGCCCCTGGGCCGCAGGAGGTACTGGAATCAGGAAATACAGCCGCCTGTTCTCTGTGACCACCTGGACTTGTCTTGCATTCATTTCAGCCTCTCATTGCACATCCGTATTCTCTCTCTTCCCCTTCCTCATCTTACCATCTCATACTCTTCTGTGTTCTCAAGGCCCAATCCAGCCCTGACCTTGCTTGTCCTTATAAGGAGTCATAGAGACCTGACTTAGACAGTCTGTGTTCCAATTCCTGAATTCCCAAGAAAAAGAATCTAAATAACTGAGCCTGTTCTCAGAGTTGACTCTGACTGAATCAAGGAGCTTCTCTAATCAACAGTTAAAAGTGAGGAAGATGCAATCCTACTTTCCCAACTACCTGAAGGTCGTACAGGGTGGGAACTAGTCTTTACACTTGGCCTGGCACCCAGTGGAACTGGGTAAAATTGATTGACTGATGGATTGATTGATGGACTAATTATATACTGCACATCAGGCTTAAAAATTCTTATGTGTGAACATAGCTTTCAAATTGTCACTTGTCCCATTTAAGAATAAATGTCAGATGATCTAGGCTGAATAGAGTGTTGAATTCATTTATTTTACTTTCTGTAGAACTTCTGAGTGAAATTCAGGCTCATAAAACATGTGTATAAGCTGGACAACTTAGGGTGCTTGCAGGGACGAATTGTAAAGTGTAATTTAACAAGATTACTTATATGTAGCATCTGAGCTCTTGGTAGGATGTGGTGGGTACCAAGCTACTGTGGGTTTTGGTGCCTTGGAAATTGTAGGTCATTTAAGAGACGCTATTTCTTCCCTAGCTAAAGTATTGAGACAGAGGAAGAAAATGAATAGTCTTTCATAGTCAGCAAAAGTGACCACATATTTCCCAACCTGACTACCTCTTTCTTCCCTGGCCCCTCTGTGAGCTTTATGGAGAAAGAGGGAAAAGGCAAGAGGAGGAAAAGACGCGGCAGAGAGGAAGAGGGCTTGAGAAGTCTCTGCAAAGAGATGGCTTTACACACTGACTCCTGTCCTGGTCCTGGGAGGCTCAGTACATTCAGGTCCCCAGATGAGCCACAGCCCTCGTCTTCTTGGTCCCATCCCCTCATGTCATACTCATGTCACCCCATCCTGAGATCTCCACAGTGCCCACTCCACCCAAACATTGGCTCAGATAAATGCCATCAGGTCATGGTGGCATCTAATGGCTGGCTAGATTAATGATGGGCTTGCTCTCTGTTTGGAAATCCCAGAGGAAATATCTGCAGATTTAATTCTCAGTTAAAGGTGGAAGTGTGGGTTTGAATCTTGTATCAGGTATCACCTCCTTCCTGCTCAGCATTTCTTTGGAAAGGTCAACTCTGGGAAAGGTTGGAGTGTCGGAATCTTTTCCCTGGTGCTGTGTAAAGATTTCTGACCTTTCAGTGGTCTTAATTCCTTCCCTTCCTTCCCTCCTAATACTTCCCCTCCTCCCTTTCTTTCTAAGTGCTCTTATTTATTGAAATGTAAAGAATGTTACATTCACACATACACACAGATTCCCCATTTGAAAGCACAAATAACTTATTAAAAATAGAACGTGCTAATACTCCTCAAAACTGTCAAGGTCACCAAGAACAAGGGAAGTCTGAGAAACCTAAGGAGACATGACAACTACGTGTAATGTGACGTCTCAGATGAGATCCTGGAACAAAGGACTTTTGGGAAAAACTAAGAAAATCTGAACAAAGTATGGATTTTATTTAATGATCGTTTATCAATATTGGTTCATTAATTACAACAAACATACCATACTAATTTGCAATGTTAATAATAGGGGAAATTGGGTACAGATTATATGAGAACTCTCTCTACTAGCTTCTCAATTTTTCTGTAAATCTAACACTGTTTTACAATATAGTGTAGTTTTAAAATTGGAAAAAAGAGAGTGCATGCTAAGCCAAAACTCAGTTGGCCTATCACAAAGCGTCACCTTGACCACTGTGGCTGAACAGGGCAGGTGGGGGTGGGAGCTTGATTAGCTAGTCCTTCTCAGTAACCAGGAGGTAACTGAACAATGAGCTCATTACACAAATTCATTTTGGAGCTTGCTTGAAAAGCTAGACATTAACCATTGAAGATGATTCCATATGGTTGGTTTTGTTAACCTGTTAAGTTCCAGACAGAAAGCATCACAAAAACAATGCCCCAGAGGAGGAGAGTCTAGGATGCGCTGAAAAGGAGGGGCAGGCACCACCAGAGGGGTGGCTGATTTCCCTGGAAATGAGCAAGGCGGCTGCAAATGCATCAGGCAGACAGCTCGGATGGGCTTGGGTGGCCCGAGGCATCTGAATCACCCAACCTGATTTTATGCACTTGGGCTATCGAAGGAGGTCGCGAGGGAAGTTTCATTTACTTATTGTCTTTGAATATTATACTTGAATACCTCACTGACCTCAGGAAACGAATGGACTTTGCTCTCAATTCCTTCCACCTCCTCCAAATCGAGGCCCTGTCCTGGCTCAGTCAGGCAACACCAGGGAGCCAGGCCTCAGAAGTCCGCTTCTGAGCACCTCCCCTCGGTGTCGTTTCTCGCTCATTGACATTCTAGCCCTTGAAACAAGGTCTTGGCTCCTTTCTCATTTCAGGATTTCGTTTTGGGGGAGCTGGAACACCTGTCCGCTGATCGCCTGCCACTCCGCATCTGGGCCCGGCTGACAGGCTCGTCTGCTTTGACTAATGATGTGATTGATGGACAAAATAAGGAAGAACATACCAAAAAACATTTCTGTCTGGTCTGGTGTGTCAGCAAGCCTTCATCAAGTGGCTGCTGAAGGTATATTTTGCTGCATGCCTCATTACACAGTAATGGCATTCCCAGGCAAAGCTGTTTCTTTTCATGACACAAGACAGCAGGCAGCTTTATGGGCGCTGGGCCCACCGAGCCCGGAGGAAGGAGCAGCACTAAAGAGCGGTCATTTCCAAAAGTGCCTCAAGTTGCTTTTTTGTTGTCATGAATTTAATATGAATCAACACAATATGAAATGGGCATGAGGGATTTTAGTGACTAGTGATTTTTTAAGACTGCTGTCTAAACAGCCATCAAGAAGGAAGGGGAGGGCAGCACTACCACATTTCCTTTCTCCAAACCTGTTGCAAAAAGGAGTCATCTGTCAATTTTATTGCATTAAAAAAGTACACAGAAGCATATAGTCCAAACAAATGTCTTCTTTCAGGCTAAACATGCGGAAAATGCCACAGAACTGATGCCAGAATCCTCTCACTCCGCAAACTGAGTGGTGGTCACCCCCATCCCAGTGGCCTGCTGAGGGTGGGGTGACTTTCGGGAGAACCATGTCGGCTTGTGTGTATGGCACAATCCCCTGGAAATCACTTCTGACTGGAACACGAGGGAGGCAACTCCTTCATTCCACTTGCAAGACACCTGCGGGCTGGAATCCAGCGCTGGAAGATGCAAAGGAACCGTGATTAAAAATAAGAGAGAGAGCTGATTTTTTTTCCCCTCCTCTTTCTTCACTAAGGTACACTTACAAGCAGGCACATGAGTTGGGTCACAGAGTTCCTACTTTTTTTTGCAAGTTATTTTGATTCTCCCTGGCATTATTTATTCTCTTTCTTTTTTTTTCCTGGCAAATTTTCTTTGCCAAGGTATTTTATTATACACGTTCTGCTCTTTTCTTTAAGATGTTGGACTGTCTCCAAACAGAAATGCTTAAAATGAAGTTTCATTTTAAAAACACTATTTTATTCTTTCCTGCTACCATGATGAGTCTTTAGCGGTGGGTTATTGTGAATAATATGTGACTTTAATGAGTTGTGATTAGACAAAACTCTCTCTTCCTACAATAAATACTAGATAATAAATTAGAAAAGGTATATGAGATCCTTATTCCTATTTAAAAAGAGAGAAAGACATAAATGCAAAATCTTGTTATGATAAATGTAGGCGATAATCTTTTAACTTGCATTTAATTTACTGTGAGCATAAGAGGCAGATCCTCAACTCCCATGTCTATTTTGACACCACTTTGCACCAGCCAGTCTGGTGCTGGGGGCAGTGGCCACCTTCCCACCAAGGTAATGAACAGCCCGGGGGATGGAGACAGGAATGCTGGGAAGAAGAATGCAAGCTTACAAATAAACAGGTTACCAAAAGCAAACCATCAGACTATTTCCTAGATAGACACTAATGAGTATGAAAAAAGGAAATGAAAGAGGAAAGGGTATTCCGGTTTTTGGCTGAACAAAGGCAAAAGTCATTGTCAACATCTTGTGTTAATTTCCCACATCTGTTCATATTGTTCATTGAATTTTGATATCAAAATACCCCTCTCTAAAGCAAAGGGCCTATGGAACTCAGCCGTCTCAAAAGTTGAAGCAGAGTGAAGCTTCCATCAGCAGCAGGGCAGGGTCGGCTGAATCAGCCACACACCGGCCTGTGCCCGCTAACTCAGCTGCTTGGCATTTGGCAGCAGGTGGTTCTTATAATGGCAGAGGCCATCTTATCAGGAGCGATTTTTCCAGTGGCGATGCTCCGCTAGCCTTGGAGTGGAGACCTGCTGCCAGGCGTTGCTGTCTGCTCCTGCTTCCTGCCCTGCAAGCCTGAGAGCCATCAGCCAGTCCCAGGTTTCCTATAAACCAACACCCCCTCTGTCCTCTTGGCCTGGCAGGCTGTTTCTCTGGCACCTTCTTGATTTACAGCTTCAAAGCTAAGTGATGTGATGCTTTATCCTAGACATCCGCTCCTCCAGCTAGGACCAAAAGCACGCCTCCTCTCCAAAGGAGCACCTCACAGCCTTGGAACATTTATTCTCTCCCCGACTTTCCATTTTAGAGCCAGAACCTTTCCAAAGTCCCAGGAGCAGACAGTGGGGTGGGGTGTGGGCTTTGCACAAGGGCCTCTTGAATGCCAGTGCTGTGATCCATCCGTTCTCATGCGAGGTCGCCTGTTTCAGAACTCGTGGTTGCAGGAGCCATTGGGGAGCAAAATCATTTAGCAGCAAAAATATCCTTTCTCAGCAAAGTGCTTGGAGCTGGGCAAGAAGCTTCCAGGTGGGTGATGCTAAGTGCAGAGTGGAGGGAAAGGAAGTTCCAACCTCTGGTATTTTCTCTAATCTTGCAGGAACTAGCCACCCATTCACAGGCTGCTCCATATATTACAGCATACATTTTTTCTTTTCCTAATCAGGTTTGTATATCTTCCTTGATTGATTTTCTTTCACAAAACTCTTAATATTTTTCCAGATGCCTCTATCTTTCGTCCTTTCAACTGCCACTCACTTGAGAACGATTCTTTGGAAAATGTCAGACTAGAAGTATATGCATTTTCTATTTCAGTCTTTAGTTCCTTTGAACAATTTTAGCTTATTTTATTTTCCTGTTACTTTTATTACTTTTAATTGAAGTTGTGGCATTATCCAATTTGCAAAGAACTCCCCAAATCAAGTTGGCTTTTCTCTGTATAACATAAAATATGTTATTTGATGCTACGTGATTTAAAAAATGAACATTAGGATTTATCTGTTTAATTTGTGGGATTGATTTGGTAGATGATTTCATATTGAAAGAAGGCTCCTTGGTTACGATTGTGAGATGGAATTTTCTCTTGCATTCTGCAAAAGTTGCCACGTAGGCCAGACAGGTTTCTGGACATTCTTTGCTGCATGCAAACCATAGATGCTGTCTTGGCTGGCTGTTCCCTGAAGCGCAAGGCCTAGAGACTCTCTAAGCTGCTCCAGGTACTTCACCCATAGTTCCTCTGATGTCCTCTGCCAGACAGCATGGCCTGAGGGTGAAAAGATCTCCAGTGGGAATCCACAGGAGGAATCTGCAAGGAGAAGCCGACACAGTCCCATGACCATTAGAATGAGCAGATGCAGAGCTGGTTCTCTGGGACGCGGGGGCCCATTTCACATATCACTCATGCGCCTTTCAGATCCTCTTAGCCTCTCTGCCTTCTTCTGGCTGCTGCTTCTTGAAGAGCTTTTGGAGGCTTACCCCTTCTCCACCCAAGTACACTTGGCTGCACTTCACAATTGCATTGACCTCTAACCCACATGCCAACGACTTCCTGTTTACTCCTTGGGGCCCCCTCAATGCCTATGTTTGTGTAACCCAGGAGGACGGGAAACTTAATGTCCTGCGGAGCACAGCTTTGACCACTAGGTGGATAATTTCTTCCACGCTGGTCATCCCACCCCTGTATATGGTTCTCCGATGACCATCCTCCAAGGCTATGTAATCAGTTGCATTCAGAGATTAGTAGCTAGACAGGGCAGTTCCTGTTGGTTTTGCCTCCCACTTCCCTCAGTTCCCTTGGCCCTAACTTCTGCTTCCTGGGTTTGCATCTTCTAACAAGGGTAGGAGGCACATGGGCTTTTGCTCCAAGTTTTGCCTGATGTGGAACCCAGATTAAGGCCTAGGTACCATGGGGGAGGGAGGTGGTCAAGTGGATGGATGCCCAACAGAATCGAGACAACTGGGTCTGGCGATTTCTCATTAGTTAGCTTATTGGAGCATCTGATGACTTCCAAGTGAATGACTATACCCTGGGGAGCCTTGGGAAGAACTTGCAGATTTCAGGGAATGGGTCAGAGAAGGGGATACAAAAAATACATTGTACCCATGCCAAGATGCTGCAGACCCCAGGGCTGCCTGGATCAAACGCATGGCTTTGTCCCAGTGGTATGTCGGATGGCGGGTGGGCCAAGTCTGAAGAGGCCAAGACCCCCTCCTGCTCCAGTTCTACACATCTGCTTCCCACCTTGGAAGCACCATTCTCACGGCTGCCGTCTTTGAACTCTGATGAGGTGTGTGAAACACCCCATCGACACATCATATCAGATATCTTTTGAAATGAAAATCTCTTAGATCAGTTTCAACTCATTCCAAATGTCACATGTATCCTCCAGGCTGAACATCAATCTTCCCTCCACCCCTGGTATTATTTGAAATGCGGTGTGGGTCTTTGGGCAGAAAAGCTGGCAAAATGGCCAGTTGGGGATTGAGTTGGGGCTTGGTTGTACTGCTGCTGTGCTTATCTGGGCATTGATCTTGCTTCGTCTTATTCAGGGTCCTGCTAGCTTCTCCTGTGTTAAGCATTGTCCTCACCTCTCCTCTCCTCTCTTTAAATTACCCTTGTCCTTCCAAGACTGACTGAAACCCTGCCTTTTGCTGAAGACTAAATCTGATTCTTGCATTTCATTCTGGTTCCCCAACACATGCAAAGATGAGCCACATAGCCTAACCCTGCCTTGCAGCGTCCTGCGGCTGGTCCATATGTGTGGATTCATCTCTCTAATGAGCCTCTGCCTTCTATGTGCCCCATCAATGTCTAGCCGACTGCCAGATACTAGAACTTTGATAAATCCTTGTGTGTTGGTTTAGGGGCTTTGGAAAAAGGAAAGCGGTATTCTTGATATTTGCTCCTCCTTCTCTGCCCCATTTTGAATCCACTCCCTCCCTCTCCATTCCAGCCACTTGTTTACTTGTACAGATTTATGCAGACCTACCCTGTGACCCTGGAGACGGCAGTATCAGACCCACTGTCAGGGAGTTTGGTTAATCACCTGATATTTCTCCAAAGGCACTTGGCATAAAACAAAAACAAATCAAGCACACAAATCGCGTCATATATAAAACAAAATGAACACCATAAAAAGAGAAAAAACTTTAAGCTACAATGAATAGTAACTCTAACCTATAAATAAGACCAGGACTTTTTTCTGATCCTATTTTGAACTGGGAGCTATTGTAAAATGAAGAAAGAAACTTAAAATAATAGCAATTTAAGGCAAAGTGTGTGTTATTAAAAGTTCGTGATGTTGAAGAGCCAAACTCCTATTCTAGTACTGAGATTTAATATGTACTTCACACAAAAATAAATCATGTAATATTTTCATGGCAGACATAGAATTTTATGGCTTTTATGACTATCATGGAATTGGGATTCATATTTTATAGACAGCTCTAATAACATCAAGAAATGTTCTGGGAAAAATGGAGGTTTAGAGAAAGATGAGTGATCACTCAGCAGAAGCTGAAATCAGGTGTAATTAAAGCCCAAAGGTAAGGCTGTTTCGCACCCCATGGGCTCCAGCAGGGCCCTGACAGGTACAGATGAGGCTGTGGAGCCTGTGAAGATGCAGCTAGTAGAAGAGTGATCTTGGTGAAATAGGGAAATAGGACTCCCTCAGTGCTGGCTTGTCTGATCCTGAAACTGTCCATCGCTGGTACAGGAGGATGAGGACATTCAAGGAAAATACATAGAGAAGGATGTTCTCAAGTTCCATCTCCCTGAAAGGGGCACAGGCTCTGGTTTTGCAAGAAGCGGATGCAACTTTGCAGGGTCCCCTAGGACTTCCTACCCCATCCACCTATCATCCCATCAAGCTCTTGTTTCCCTGTAGCTAGGCTTTTTCGAAGTTACAAAAGGGCCCAAAATAATCTTATAGCAACCAGCAGCTATAGGCACTTTGCTGGGCTTTACATGGATTACTTGGTTCAATCTTCACAGCCATCCATCAGTTGGAAAGCTCTGTTTCCCTTATCTGGGCGTCAGCTCCCTGATGCTCTGCTGGTTGGTGAGTACAGTGGAGAGTCTGCATCCTTGATGAACTTTAGTTGACGACATGATGCTAAAATGGTTTTCGCCTCTGAGCCACAGATTGTGCTGTGCTCAGTTGCTTCCGTTATGTCTGACTCTTTGTGACCCCACAGACTGTAGCCCATCAGGCTGCTCTGTCCATGGGATTATCCAAGCAAGAATACTGGAGTGGGTTGTTATGCCCTCCTCCAGGGGATCTTCCTGATTCAGGGATAGAACCCATGACTCCTGTGTGCTCTGGGGACCCTCGCCTGCTCTTTCAGCCTCCCTACACCTTTTAAATGTCACTCCTGTGTCCACTCAGAACTGACCTATGTCAAGGAATAGGTCCAGTATTTCTTCTCTGCTCTCAGAAATATGGGAGCCTTTCCTTGGACAGCATCAGTAGAGGCACACGGAGGAGAGACCATGGATTTCAAAGGGCTGAGGGCCAAACGGTCCCCTTCCCCAGGCTGGGCCCTGGTCTGTCTGCCGGGTGGCCCTCTTGTGAGGCCTGACCTCTCTGTAACCCAAGCAAGCGAGCTGTGATAAGTGGGAGGCCACGGTCTCAGTGGAGGCACTGTGCCCGAAGGAGAGCCATGGACCAGTTCCCTGAGCATGCGGATCCCATGTCCCTGGGAATCAGGTTCCAGGAGGGATGTGGTCCTGGCTTAGGGTTAAGGCTCAGGGGCACTACCACTGCCCAGAGTGCACCCTTCTGGATGCTGGTGCAGACCTCTGCCTTACTCCAATCCTGACTCTTTTTAAATGGAGGAAAAGACTTCTAGTGCAGCCAAGGAGGTGCAGCTCTCTAGGACACTTAAAAAACCTCTCTTTAAAGGTTGATGGTCATTTACATTCTTATTAAATTGCTTTGATAAAATATTCAGCCACAGCCCCCTCCATTTGACTCTTAGCTTGGTAAGATATAATTTGCAATTGATTATTGCTCAAACATTCCTGGCACCACATTACGATCTGCTCATACATCTCACCCTCTCGCTGCCAATTTGGAGCAGAAGGAAAAAAAAAAAAAATGGTTTCTTTGACCTTTGACCTGTTTGAGGTGGGACATGAGGTCATCAGGGCCACTGAGAATCAAACACCCGCATCTGCCGCCAACGGAGACAGAAATGGATGCATGCAGCTCTGAATTGAGCTTGTATTTTTTTTTTTTTCCCCTCTTGGTAAGATACAGGTATTTTTCAGAGTTGGAAAATGTCTTGAATAAATGAGCTTCGTATATATATGTTTTTAATGCAATTTGCCTGTATTTATTTGGGTGATCACAATTTATGCCAAGTGAAAAGGTTAAGAGTCCTGGAAACTGAATTATTCCATTTATTTGCAGACATGATGCAGTGCAGGGACAACAGAAGGGTGCATCCTTATCTTGCCCAGCCCCTGACCTCACCCCTGACCTGGACGTGGGCCTCACGGCTCTAGCTGCTTCCCCCAGGCTGGGGTGGCCGCCCTCGGGGGATGGTTCAGGAGCCCAGCAAGTTCCTCGGGTGTGTGGAGGTGGCCACTGTAATTACTTACACAAGCACTTACCGAGTGTCTTCTGTGCTCTTCTGTTCCCAGCTCCCTGGCCCACTCTCCCAGGCCTGGGCTTTCGAGATCTTGCTTAGAAAGGAGCAGCACCCACACCTTCATCCCTTCCACACCTCAGTTTGCAAACCTGTCTTCACATCGGTTATTTCCTCAGACCTAGTTAACAGCTGGAGGTGAAGGCAGGCAGGGACAGGCTCCCACTTCCTGCTTTGCTGGGAGCCATCAGGACCTGCTGGAATGAGGCATCTGACCTGCAGCGGTGGGGCTGGCACCCAGGTCTCCAAGGCCCTAGAGTAATGCTCTTTATTTCCTCTCTCCCTCCTCAGGCAGGTCCATTTCCTGGAGGGCCCTGAACAGCTTCTGACTCCAGGGAAAGGCTCTCCTAGTGAAGGGCCAGCCTGGGGAGGAATCTGAAGTGGGGGCTCCCTGTGCCCCCCGTCTACTCTCTATCCCGTGCACACAGCCAGTCTCATGGGCCTGAGCCAAGCCTCTGCTGCCTCTGTGTGCTCGATGGTCCTGGGCCGTGGCCTCTTGGCTGGCTTCCCCATCACTTTCATATTACCCCGGAGTAATTGGATATTGGCAACCAATTACTGAATTTTTCACGTCAGCTTCATCAGTGACTCTTAGACAACCGCGCCAGAGTCTCTTTCGATGAAGAGAGGAATTATAATAATTCGCATGAACGTCCTGTGAGGTGTGGAGAGCCAAGGTTCGCGGTCTGCAGAGGATGGGGAGGAAGGAGAGGAGGCAGGCCTGGCCCTTGTGCAGAGAATGAGCTTCCCGTCCCCCTGCTGGCATCGTGAGCCCAGAGCCGCGTCCCTCTCTGCCCCTCCAGGGGGGCTTGTGCATCTGTCTCTTCACTAGGAGTGAGGCATGCCCTGTTTCTGGGTGGAGGGATTGGGAAAGGCTTCCTGAGGTGAATGAGGACAGGCAGACCTTGTAGAAGATGGCCTCAGGGCTGGTAGAGGATGTTGACGGGAGGGATAGGTGTGCTTAGGAGGTAGAGAGGGCTGACCCTACTGCTGTGGCCGTACAGTGCCACTCCTCATGATGATGGCTTCCTGTATCCCTGGTGGAGGGTGTTCTCTAGCCAACGGGGCACAGCCCCATGACTAAGGCAGGCTGAATGCACAGGGCTGTTGAACAACCCAGAAATAAAGGATAGGAAAGTGAAAGTGAAAGCCACTCAAACATGTCCAACTCTTTGTGACTCCATGAACTATACAGTCCATGGAATTCTCCAGGCCAGAATACTGGAGTGGATAGCAGTTCACTCCTCCAGGGGACCTTCCCAACCCTGATAGGGCTTCCTTGATAGTTCAGTTGGTAAAAAATCTGCCTGCAATGCAGGGGGCCCCGGTTTTATTCTTGGTCAGGAAGATCTGCTGGAGAAGGAATAGGCTACCCACTCCAATATTCCTAGGCTTCCCTTGTGGCTCAGCTGGTAAAGAATACACCCACAATGCGGAAGGCCTGGGTTTGATCCCTGGGTTGAGAAGATCCCCTGGAGAAGAGGAAGACTACCCACTCCAGTATTCTGGCCTGGAGAATTCCATGGACTGTATAGTACATGGGGTTGCAAAGAGTCAGACATGACTGAGCAATTTTCACATTCACGTTTCACTTTCTATAGGGGATCTTCCCAACCCAGGGATGGAACCCAGGTCTCCTGCATTGCAGGTGGATTCTTTACCAGCTGAGCCACCAGGGAAGCCCCAAAGCACAGGAAATAGTGGATAAATCCCCCAGGGCCTTGTTCCCCAGCAGGACAATCTCAATGTACACCTCTCAGAGGATGCCTCCTGGGATTGACTCTGGGTGTCCAGAGGTAAGCTTCCCCAGAACTCGCACTTCACTGGATTTCTTCTCTTCCCTGGCTTTATTTCCTACATCCTTATTCTTTGTGACCCCATGAACTGTAGCCCACGAGGCTCCTCTGTCCATGGGATTCTCCAGGCAAGAATACTGGAGTGAATCGCCATTCCCTTCTCCAGGGGATATTCCTGACCCAGGGATCAAACCTGGGTCTTCTGCATTGCAGGCAGATTCTGTACCATCTGAGCCACCAGGGAAGACCACAGGATGATCTCCCAAATCAACACCTTGCCTCATTTCCTTGTCTCAGAATTTACTCTTATAGAAACCGAGAGGATGGCAGCCAGTGTTGAAGATGGGGCAGTCATGTGCAGAGAGCTGTGGACACCAGCATCCTCAACCCCAGCCTCCACACTGCTGGCCGGTTGGTACCCTGAGTGGCTGTCCTGACTTCCCATCTTCAGCTCTGCTCTGCCCTCAGTCCATGCGTGCTCTGTGAGGTGGGCAATCTGATTTATCTGGAGTGTCTGGGCTGAGGACGGAGATGAGCACTTCTCGCTGGGAGGGATTTTCAGCTCATTTCACAGATAAAATCAATCAGATCTAAACCGCACTCACTGCGGCCACAGAAGGGAAACCCAAACAGCAGGGGCCAAACTGGAGGCTTTTCCCTCCCTTCCCGTCTGGCTCTTCTTCGGCCTGTGAGCAGCGGGAGCCGCAAGCCCTGGAGTTGTGGAAGCTGCAGAGACCCGGGTCCTCTCTGGATAATTGGCTCAGACCTGACTCGGAAGCTCAGACAGAGGACAGGCTCAGATAGCGGAGGAGGAAGAGACCCCCAGATGCACTTCCTTTGTTTTCTGGATGGTGTTGATGGAGGTGTGGGGATGGTGGGAGCAGGATAATACCAATTATACATTTACCTGATCCTTTTGTTTTCTTCGATGATACTGAAGGGAAGAAATTGGAAGCAGAAGGTGGAAGGCTGAAGCTAGCTCTCCTGGGCTGCCTAAGGCCTCTGGCCACTGTGTGGTGGAGATTCTCTGTATCTCCAAACTGTCCACATTGAGGAAAAGGGTCTAGACATCCAGATCTTTCTAGGCTGACTTGGGGTGGGTCCTGCCACCCAGGAACTGGGACCTGTGTTGACACAGCATCTCCCAGCCTGAAATCTACTGGTACTGTCCACCCTTGGCATTCACACGTCTGGAGCATGGCCTTTCTCAGCCTGTGGTGGCTCTGTAATGTGGGAAGTGAAAGTGTCACTTGCTCAGTCGTGTCTGACTCTTTGTGATCCCATGGACTGGAACCCACTGGGCTCCTCTGTTCATGGAATTGTCCAGCCAAGAATACCGGAGTGGGTGGCCATTCCCATTCCATTCTCCAGGGGATCTTCCTGTCCCAGGGATTGAACCTAAGTCTCCTGCATTGCAGGAGGATTCTTTACTCTCGGAGCTACCATGGAAGCCCAAAATACTGGAGTAGGCAGCCTATCCCTTCTCCAGGGGAACTTCCCAACCCAGGAACTGAACTGGATTCTCCTGAATTGCAGGCAGATTCTTTACTGGTTGAACTACCAGGATGTAACGCTGGACGGAGCCAAAACTCAGACCAAGAAGTTCAGAAGAAGTCTGAAAGAGCAGGTACCTGATTTCCTATTCCAGCTTGAGAATGGTGGCCCTGGTCTCATCCTACCTTCCTATCTTCTGAAAGGTAGTGGGGAGACCACTGCTTCCCTGTGATCAGCTGTTCTTCACAATCTCTTTACAGGCCCAGAGAAGCCACAGTGAAAATTTCTGCATCTTCTACAGATGTCTCCTATTTTCCTCCAAGGTAGCTCCCATGCTTAGTGAATTGCAGAGAAACCAGGATTGTGCTCTTGTGAGCATCAGGCCAACTTCTGCAGGGAGAAAGCAGAAGTTGCCTACCCAGCATCCATGTCTTTCCTTCTGGCATCAGTATCTCCTTTATGCTAGAGATTATTCCTCTTACTTTCAGCTCATGTGATTCCACTGGACTAGCCCAAATGATGGTCATGTGACCTAAGCCAGTCAGACTTCCTAAGTCTTTTTAGGAAGAAACATTTGAAAGAGAGAAATCATCTCTCCTCTAGTTACTGAAAGGAGTGGATGCAAGCCTGGAGCTTCTGGCAGCCATCTTGGCACCATGAGGAAAAGGACTACCTGAGAATGAAGCTAATGCAGAGGGAAACGAAAGGAGAGATGGAGAAAGACAGAGCTGGATTATTTGATATCAGGGGCCCGGCAGGGCAGGAGGCCAGATCTAGTCCTGGACATATGAGCAAACAAATTTTCCTTTTTTGTTTAAACCAATTTGATTTTCAATATTCTTATCATTTGCAGCTGGCATGAGACAAATACCTATGGCTCAAAGGTGGACATCTTATTTCTCATCTATCGATTTCAATTAAATTTATTCAATTAAATCCATCAATTCAACAAACATTTACTCAGCTCTTTTCAAGCCTTGTTCTAGTTGTTAAGAAAATAAATCTAATTTTTGTCTTTAAGGAGCTTATAGTCAAGAGTGGAAAACAGATACCCGAGGAACTACTTTTAATTTAAGGAGGTAAATACTCAGAAATCCTTGTTAAAAGAATGCATACAAATTTACACATTAATACATGCTAATTAGAAGTTGAAAACCATATGATATGGGGACACAAGGGCATGAGAGACGAATTCTGATAGAAGAAACCCAAGGAGGCTCAGAGGAGGGGGTAGTGTTTAATCTTGGCCTTGAAGAATAGATAGGACTATGGTAAGAAGAAAATTAATGAGTGAATGAGTTAATAATTTTATGCAACACACATTTATATTGAGTGATCTACCACGTGCATGGGGATAGTGTAAGGCACTGGCAACTGAAGGCTGAGTCTTGTATAGGTCATCACCCGGCAGGCTTCCTGTCCAGCAGAGAAAGCAATTCTTGCAGACAACCTATAATGGGAGGTGGATGTAGAGGAAGAGTGGCTTGCAGCTCAGGCCTAGGGAAGTCATCCAGAAGGAGAACAAGGAGTGATCAGATATGCACGCATAAAGGGAGTCACTCTAAGAATAGAAAATGGCCCAAGAAAACATGCAGAATTGAAGAAATGAGTAAAGTACGTGGATGACTTGTGCCAGGAGCTAACTGTGGGGAGTGGTGGGTTAAGGTCTTAGAGAAGCTAGAATGTTGGGCTAAGGATCTGTGACGTGATGGAATGGGATAGGCAGTGGGAAATCACTGGGGAATGGCCAGAAATGTGATGTCAGGCTCAGCCTTGGGAAGATTAATCTGACCAGTGGATAAGGAGGTACTGGAGCAGGCCCTTGGGCTGCTGGATGCAAGTTAGAGAAACCAGAGCCAGATTTGGTGCTCGGTGTTAGGAAAATAAGTGAGGCTGTTGGAGACCCTGGAACTAGAGTCAGCCTACCCCTTGACTATGGGCAACCAGCTTCTTCCACACAGGGCTGGGGGACGTGCCTTCGGTGTTTCCAAGCCCATGTTCTTGTTTTGAACAAAAGAGAAAAGGATTCTTCCCTCAGTTTGAAACCATTCTGGAGGCAACACTGGCCAGTCTATCTGAGGTCTTGTGCCTACTCTGAACAATGATTAAGACTAGGACGGAGAACTGATGATTAGCTCAGTTTGAATCAAGTGATTCTCCCCAGGGCTGGCCGCTGGGAGGTTCTCGTGGTCTGTGAGCCCCAGGTGACTTGCTTCAGAGAGCAGGTGTACTCTAGGCGGGAGCAGTTGAGTGAGATTTGTGAGAAGAGGTCTGGAGAGAGGTGAAGGGACGAGAGAAGGGTAGAGAAAGGGCAACAGGAGTGAGTGCTAAGCCAGTGGAACCGTGGTTCCTTACCTAAGTGCCCACACAGACCATTCAAAAGTTCCTGGTTAAAGGCAGGCAGCCATCCCCACTGCAGACCCTCCCTAGCCAACGTGCTCAGAGCTGGAGTAGGCCGCAGCTTCTGCCCTTTGCTCATGAGATCTACCCCAACAATTTTCATGTGGTCTGGATGTTAGATATTTAACTGACAAGCAGCAGTGGTGGGGTGGGGGGAATGAAATTTAGTGGGCTGCCTTTTCATGCCATGTAAGGCTCATCTTCGTGAAAAAATGAAACAGCTTTAAAAAGTATGAGCCCCAGAGGAAATGTGTCCCCTCTTGGGTCTTAGGGCTAAAATCCCTCCAACCCACCAGCTAGAATCCTGCCCTCCGTGTGAGGTAACGGCAATTAGACTGGCACCCCAGCTCGGGCCCCAGCAGCCTGGCCGACAGACACGTCAGATTAATACATCACCAGGTATGAAAGCACAGTTAGAATTTGACTGAGGTACTTCCAGCCTGAGAAAGGGAACGATTTATCAATGCAAACTTAATAACATCTATTTGAATCTAACTAAAAATCAATATTTCATTACCAAATTGTTAGTGAGAATGAAGAAAAATTGCGGAAGTCGGGCAGTTTGGTGCTAGGGAAGCGTCAGGAGTTCAATGTGAAGACGGGATGATTCATGAGGCCGTGTTGGAGGAAGGGTGGAGGAGGACGGGTGCAGAAAACTTGGAGGGGCCCCCTTGCTCATGACCTTGGCCGTGAGGGGGGGAAACACAAGAAAATGAGAGTGACTGTCAGTTCCCTTCAGGGCTGGAACCCTCCATAAATCACAGGGAGCAGAGCAGAGGAGCAGGGCTGGAGTGGAGAGCTCGTGATTTAACTCTTAGGACCCTGACGTCTGAGTTGTACCTTCCAGAATGGCAATGGGTGATGAACGGATAAGATCTGGGCTGGGGTTGCCTGGTGGTTATATATGCAAATGCAGAAGCCGGGTGGCAGACAGTGAAAGGTGGTCGTCCACTGACTACAGCTCATCCCAGACCAGCATGCTTTCCGCTCCCATCAGAAAACGGGAAGTGACAGCGTATGTCTGGCCTGACATACACATCAATCAGTTGGCTGGAGGTCTGCTCTAGGTGAGGTTTGGGGGAAGGTGTTCAGTGTGAACACACAGATCTGAAACTGTGTTGCAATGTCGTGACTGGAGCAGAGTCTCAATATCAATAAAAGCCTTGAATTTATTTCAAAATCTGAGCTAGAAATGAGACTTGAGGGTCTGCCTTTGCCTTTATTGTTCATCCCCTTTTAATCTGTGTTTGGTTTCCTTGTGCTGGCCATGTTTTGGCTAGCAAGACATATAAAGAATATGCATTTGTCCTTTAGCAAGAAATAAGGGAGACTCACAAAAGATGTGACTCGTACAGATAACCCCATAAATTAAAATAGAGGCTTTGCTCATTTCATTCACCAAGGAGCTGTGTGCAGGGACCCTGCAGCACATAGGATGGGGGTCACGGTCTGCACGGGGGTGTTTTGGAATCATGGGATAGGAGATGCATTTGGCATTAGTGGCCTAAGTTTCAGACTCTACATTTCAGTATAATTTACTTTAACAAGTAAGGGTTAGCCTCTTACTCCCCAAATAAAAATGTGATAGATTTTGACAGAAGATGGAAATATGCTTATTTTCACTCAAAACTTTTCCTAGAGCAGAGTTAGTCTGCTTGGGGACCCAGGATTTGAAGATGCGAACTGGTAAGCTAGCATAGCCTTGGAAATATGATAGGCAAGGGCAGAAAATTCTTCTTATCATTTTTTTATGGGAATACATAGTGCCAATTCCACCCCAAACTCCTCAGGCATATATAGCCACATACCCAGGCATGGCATGCTCGTTAACACTGGGGAGCACTGCTGTTATGCCAGGCACCCCACTGAGCTCTTTGGTGAATTTCCTCATTTACAGTTCTGTGAAGTAGCTACTTGTACTGTTATCTACATTGGACAGAAAGGAAGCAAGACTAGGGATGCTGAGTGACCTGCCACAGCTCAGACAGGAAGTGGCAGAGCAAGGTTCAAACCCAAGCTCACATTCTGAGCACATCTCCGTCCCATTCCCACATACAAGACTGCTTTGAGGTCCAGGGAAGGTGGTTGTGGGCATGGTAAACCCGTGTTGTGTCTGGGCCTCTTCAGCAGGATGCACAGCTGTCCTGAGTCAGCATCATCTAGCACCATGAGCCAACAGCCTGTATGGTGCCCACATCACTGATGTTGAGTGTCTGTGCCCATCTATTCTATGATTTGCAGTGAAGCCAGCCCAAGAATTGTTGTTGAAAACCTCAGGGCTCTGTTTGGATACAGCATCTTGGTGACAGGGATGGGTGTGCCAAAGAGAGCTGAAAAACAAGTCTTGGCAAAGCCACTCCTGGGTACATCTTGACAATGGAATGACCTGCCCTCCTCTGAGGCATGAGCAAACCCTCAGTTTAGGCAGGGTGCCCAAGAACATTCTACAGAAATCAATGTCTACCACCTTCTTCCCAGGATTCATAAGCTGGGAGGGATTCCCATGGCAGCATTTAGGGTGGATATCTCAGGTGTTGGCAGGACTAGTCACAGTGCCCACTAGAGTTTGAAAACATGAGCTGGAGCTGACTCCCATAATCAAGAGGCATACGTACCTCCCAGAATATTGTCTCTAAAAGTCTGCTCATATAGATATACAATTTTTAATTGGAGGATAATCACAATATTATGATGGCCTCTGCCATACATCAACATGAAATGGCCATAGGTATACATATGTCTCCTCTCTTATACCCCCATCCCACCTCCCCACCCCTCCACCCGTCTAGGTTGTCACATTGTCACAGAGCACCAGCTCTGGGTTCCTTGCACTGTACAGCAAACTCCCACTGGATATCTATTTTAGCTATGGTAATGTGTATGTTTCAATGCCATCCTCAAAAATCATCCCACCCTCCCCTTCCCTCACTGGGTCCAAAAGTCTGTTCTTTACGTCCATGTCTCCTTTGCTGCCCTGCACGTAGGATCATCAGTACCACCTTTACAGATTCCATGTATATGCATTCAGTTCAGTTCAGTTCAGTCGCTCAGTCATGTCCGACTCTTTGTGACCCCATGAATCGCAGCACGCCAGGCCTCCCTGTCCATCATCAATTCCCGGAGTTCACTCAGATTCACGTCCATCGAGTCAGTGATGCCATCCAGCCATCTCATCCTCTGTCATCCCCTTCTCCTCCTGCCCCCAATCCCTCCCAGCATCAGAGTCTTTTCCAATGAGTCAAGTCTTCACATGAGGTGGCCAAAGTACTGGAGTTTCAGCTTTAGCATCATTCCTTCCAAAGAAATCCCAGGGCTGATCTCCTTCAGAATGGACTGGTTGGATCTCCTTGCAGTCCAAGGGACTCTCAAGAGTCTTCTCCAACACCACAGTTCAAAAGCATCAATTCTTCAGCACTCAGCTTTCTTTATAGTCCAACTCTCACATCGATACATGACCACTGGAAAAACCATAGCCTTGACTAGACAGACCTTTGTTGGCAAAGTAATGTCTCTGCTTTTGAATATGCTATCTAGGTTGGTCATAACTTTTCTTCCAAGGAGTAAGCATCTTTTAATTTCATGGCTGCAGTCACCATCTGCACTGATTTTGGAGTCCCCCAAAATAAAATCTGACACTGTTTCCCAATCTATTTCCCATGAAGTGATGGGACCAGATGCCATGATCTTCGTTTTCTGAGTTGAGCTTTAAGCCAACTTTTTCACTCTCCTCTTTCACTTTCATCAAGAGACTTTTGAGTTCCTCTTCACTTTCTGCCATAAGGGTGGTGTCATCTGCATATCTGAGGTTATTGATATTTCTCCTGGCAATCTTGATTCCAGCTTGCGCTTCTTCCAGCCCAGCGTTTCTCATGATGTACTCTGCATATAAGTTAAATAAGCAGGGTGACAGTATACAGCCTTGCCATACTCCTTTTCCTAATTGGAACCAGTCTGTTGTTCCATGTCCAGTTCTAACTGTTGCTTTCTGACCTGCATATAGGTTTCTCTATTTGTCTTTTTCTGGCTTACTTTACTCTAAAAGTCTTTTGAAAAAACTATGAGGTCCTGATGCACTTTTAAAGATGGCAGAAGTTGCCTGACTAGGAATGCCAGTGGGGCCCCTGCAGGGAGCCACTTCTATTCTCCTTCTGGGATTGTCTGTGGGAGCCTGTGGGGGGAAGTGTGTTCCTTACCCCCAGTGGTGGGGTGCAGAATCCAGACACTTCTACCACAGGTATATCCATAGCCTAGAATTGGCTATATGACTAACTCCCATATTCCTGTTTGTATTGGAACCATGACTTGCTGGCTGGAAATATGGCTATTTTTGAAGTAGAAAAAAGCAAAAAACACATCAGTCATAGTCAAGCAAATTCCCCTCAAGTCATCTCATAGGCATAGTAGGCCACACTCACAGGCAAGAACATTTTACAAAGAGTGGGAATGGGGTCGATACCACACACCAGCACAACCTGGGATCCCCCCACGGCTGCAACCCATCAACTCCCTGTCTGAGCATACTGTAGGGTCTTGGTGAAACCTGACCTTGCCCAGGCTTATCAGCACCTGTTTGTTAGTGATACTCTAACTCTACTCGTCACTCACCAAGGGCCGTTTTGAGTTAAGTGCCTTCAGTTGGGAATTTTTATGGTCCCTGGATTTTTCCAAGGCTTCACAAGACATTTCAGAGGGGGCCTGAAGTCCAGTGAAATCCTGGCTTAGAATGTACTAGCTACATTTACAGAAACGTTTAGGAAAGTTTGACTGTGTTGGGTATCACTGAAGAAAGGATCAGTTGAATGTGGAACATTGATGCAGTGCCGGGGGCTGCTGTATCCATGCGGAAGAAGGCAGGTTTCTTGTGGTTCCTTTGTAAGTCATGAAATGTTGCAGGAAATCAAAGTATGTGAGGTGATAGATGAAAGTGCTTACCCCAGTTCCAGGCACAGAGTACGTGACTGAGACATAGGAGTAGCAATAATCGCTTTATTATTTTTATCCTACTGCCTCTATGCTGTTAGTACTGCTTCTGCTACTGTTGCCTCAATTCAAGGCTAGACTTATTCCAACTCTCTTCACCTAAACATGCAACCGCCAAGGCTGGGCCTTGTATATACATCATGATTTGTAACTTCATTCTAGATGGATTTCTTGGTGCTTAAGAATGAGGTGGATGTCAAGAAAAAGTATTTTATCACTGTAAAAATGAGTGATATATCTTCATATACTGTGATGGATGATCTTCATGATTTATAGTTTTGTAAAACAAAGCAAGAGAGAGAAAAAAAATCATATGGCATGCTACTATTTAAGAAAAGGGGAATATTAGTATATATTATATATTAAATAAGTGAAGTTACAAGCCATAAGTATTGTTATAAAAGGAGGAGAGAAAAAGAGTGGAAGGGAAAGAGGTAGAAGCTAGACTTGTCTAAAAAAATTGATTTTGGAGCCAGATAAATATTATGCATAATTATCAAATACAACTTACTCCAAATTTAAAAAGCTGTTCCTACAAACGAAAAATAAAATGAAACAGATACAACTGAATGCATGTTGAGTTGGCTATGCAATCTACACAGAAAATTTACTTCAGTTGTGCTTAAAATAGAGTTCTTAGTGGTTTATATTTTAAGGAAACACACACAAACCCTGAAAAATGGTTTTCAATATCATATTATTGGTAATAATATTTGTATTGCTATTTTGAAACCCTCACACACAGATTTGTATGTATTACGAGAAGCAGTGAAGAAACTATATTAATGCAATCAGAATATTATTTTTACAAGAAAAGAGATATAAGATCAAAATTAAAAGTTACATTTAAATTTAAAGCACCAATTTCAATTTGTGATGTATTTTCTCTTGAAGAAGGAAAATTATTTCCTGTCTGTTCCCTGAAAAGCCCTGAAAACAATGTACTGAGAATCATGACCACCAGATTGTGGTCTCTAAATATTGTTTTTCATCAAAATAATTGATTCAAGATTGATGTACAGGGCAAGAACTGTGTAAGATAGACTTAGAGCATCTTGTTATACAAGAAAGCTGTCAAGGATGACTGGAGTCATGTGAAAGAACATATGAAGCAATCTGAGGCTGCTTCTGGCCAGAGATATGGTGGAGCTGTGACCAGAGAGTGTTGATATGAATGCAAACTGAAGTGGATTGTTCCCTCTGATACTTACGAAAATGAGATTGGCCACCTTTGGAGTCCAGAAAACCCATTCTGGACTAGTTTTCATTCTGAAAACTGAGAACTAGAGAGAAAGAACCCAACATTTAATTTGCCTTTCCTTTAAGAATGATATTTTAGGGTAACCAAATATTTGATAAGATAAAATTACCATTTATAGAAATATTGCAACTAATAAAGGAAGAAAGAATGATAGAATTTTAATCCCTGGGGAAAAAAAAAAGATTCAGACAATGATTTTTAACAGCTCCTAACACCACAAGAGGACATGAGTTTGAACAAACTCTGGAAGATAGCGAAGGACAGGAAAGCCTGGCATGTTGCAGTTCATGGGGTCATCGTCGAGTTGGACACAGCTTAGTGACTGAACACAACCACAGGGAAAGGCGCAGCTGGTCCTAATATGTTTCCTGATAGAAGTGGACAGGGCCACCTCTACAATGGTCTTGCAAAAATGAAAAAAAAAAAAGCCAGCTTCTAAATCTAAGGGTCAGTTTACAGAAAGTACAGGGACTAAAGAAATATGCTGAAGGACACACTGGAAATGCAATCTGCATAAAGCAAAATCCAGCATAAAAATAGTCTTTAGAGCAAATATCATGGTTTCTTCAACGATTAAAAATATAGGGAGGAAAAATAGAGAATTTAGAGATTAAAGAGCAAATCAACCAATTGTAAACAAATAAGTAAATAAAATATCCCCCATTGTCTAGCAGATGTTTTAAAACTGACTGGATGTTTGATGATGTTAAGAAAGGACTCTCAATGTTTAGGTGTGAGAATGTTGTTTTTAGAAATACACATGGAAATATTTGCTTAAACTGAAAATCAATATTTATTTATTTCTATTTGTGGGGGGGGATAAAAGTTGAAATATTCTCTGGGATTTATGTGTGTCACAATAGTTCACCCTGGGGATGGTAGTGAGGGGTGTGAGTAGGGGGGCAATAGATGAAACAAGACAGCCCATGATGAGCATTGTCAGAACTGGGTGGTCTGTAAATTATACCTCACTGTATTATACTCTTTACTGTGTGCATGTTGAGTTGTTCTGTAAGGCAAGCGAAAAAGAAATGTGTGTTAACACGATAAACCTTTGTTCTCACGCACCTATGGAATGCATACATTTTGTCCGGTGCCATGCTAATCTAGGGGATGAAATAGCTCTGACGTGTCCTGTCCTCTGGCAACTTGTTGCAGATGAGGAGATAAGCTGAGGGTCAGGGAAGAATGGAATGTGCAAGGGAAGATGCTGCTGCTCTGTCCTGCTGGCAGTGTGCCTTTCAGAGTAATCTGGCACCACAGAAGCCACTTCTCTGCAGTCCTTTACCTCCCCCTGACTCAGCAGAGTCATGGAATGAAGGCAGTTGAGAAATTTCCTTTTAGTACCCCTTAATGTAATGGCCTACCTTACCAAGATAGGTAGGCCTTTTCAGCCAGTGAAAATGTATACTGTTGAATCAGTGTGTACCAGCACCCCTCAACCTCCTAGTGCACTCAGAACAGTGTACTTCACGGGTGGGCCACTGAGTCATGAGCGTGCGGATACCTAGCCTGGTGCTAGAGTAAGATCATGTGCTTGTCAGGATATGCTGATGCTCTGAGTCGAATCCTTCAATCCATCTCAAAAGCCCAGTGCAACCTGATGTTCCTGGGGGACAAGGTGAGCAGAGCAAAACCTGCCCATGTAATTTAACCCCTTCAGGGGTGTTCACGACAATTCTAGTTCAGAGAAATCTGTCTTGAAACAAGTGAAGAATCACCACATCAGGTGACTGGGAAGGTAACTATTGTGCACCTCAGGGGGCACTGTTACAGGAGGGGAAAATAATTTTCTCTGTATCCTTCAAGGATCTCAGCTGGGACCCCCCCATCCCCATGGCAACAGACAGATTAATAAGAGTAAAAGAAACAAGTTTGTTAACATATACCTCACGTGTACATGGGAGATATCCAGGGAAAATGAGTAACTCTCAGATGTGGATTAGAACTCAGGCTTAAATATCATCTTCTGCTGAAGACGAAAGAAAGAAAGGTGTGGGGACCCCAGTTATGGAGAAGTGGCTAGGAAATGCAAAGATCCTATGTTCATTGATAAGGGTCTAAGTTGTATCTGGGGATTAACCTTGGTCCTTCCTGGTAGAAATAAGATGAAGAACACCTTTGTAAATTTATATTCTGCTCTTAGGCAAGAAGGAGAGCAATACTCATACCAAAGTGGGATATTTTGAGGTGGCATACTCTTCCACCCTTCACTGTAATCTAATCAGGACACTTTTAGTCCTTTGTCTTAATGTGTGCCTACACCTTCAGGATGCTATGGTTGTTCAGAATCTGCTATAGGTTTGCTGCCCTTTCTGACTAATCTTGATTCTTACGAGAAACCCATGACTTATAACCTGAATATGGGCATGCTCAGTCATGTCCAACTCTTTGTGACCCCATGGACTGTAGCCCACCAGGCTCCTCTGTGATGGGATTTTACAGCAAGAATAGTGGAGTGGGTTGCCCTTTCCTCCTCCAGGGGATCTTCCCACCTAGGAGTTGAACCCACATCTCCTGCACTGGTAGGCAGATTCTTAACCACTGGGCCACCTAGGAAGCCCCTTATGATAATTTGTCATCCAGATAACAAATTCATGGGTGATGAAATGATAGGCAGCCAGGAAGAAGCCAGTGACAATACAGCCCTAGGCTCTGTGTTGTGATGAGGACTGTGAGATTCCCAGCAGGTTCTTGGAATCAGCGCTGTAGTTTAGTGCTAGCAACACATTTAGCATGGCCCCAGGAAATATCTATTGTGTTCCAACTCACTGGCTTTGCCAAGAACATTGCTTTGTGGCTTGGATTCAGGAAGTATAAGGTGGCCATTTCTTCACATTTCTTCTTGCTGTGAGTCTAGGCTAAAGATTTTGTCAGTTATTGATAAAGAGCCATATGTTTGTGTTTGCTCCTTGGTTCTGAAGGAAGTGTCTTTCCCTTAAATCTTGCTTTTTCTTAGGGGGGTCTGTGTAGGATAGGGGAACCAAGTGCCCTGTAAACAGAAGCTTCTGCAGAAGCCCATCAGGTTGCTTTGCTCACTGAGGACAAGCTTCTGTTGTCTCCACATGCTGCCTTTGACTAGAATCTTTACTTCAAGAAAAAGAAGGGTGCCTGGAGGGCTCCCTATCTCAGGGGCTCACCCCACACTCACAAAGGGCTTGGCACAAAGAGCAGGTGTGCAGTGAATGCCCCAGTGGGATCCCTCACACTCAAGGATGCACAGGGTTGATCTGGCTGCTGCTCAGCACAGCCTGGGACTGTGAAGCAGGTCAGGGAAGTGGACTTTTGCAGAGGAAGGAGAAAGGGAGATGAAGCAGACTTTCTACCAAGAACCTTCCAGAGGTGCTGAGGGGAGAATAGATTCATCTAAAGTATTTGGGTGCAGGTCTGAATCCTCCAGCTACACAGCCAGTTTCTGCTCTCACTCTGTCCTAGCCCCACGATAGTACCGATGCTTTGACACTAAAGCTAGCCTTGACTGTGATATCATGGGGGTGGGCTTTGACTTTATGTGATAAACGTTTAATAAGGAAAGTCAGTGAGGAAACATTGGGAAGAGACTACAAGAGCCTAGTAGTCTAGTGGGCTCTCTATCTTTGTCTCCTTCACCTTTGTTTTCTTTGACTAGTTAAGGTAAGAAGAAATTTACTGGACAGCATAAAAGCGGGGGCCCGTTCTTGGTCAATAATGAAGAATCTCGTATTCAAGCTCTATTTGTTCCCCATGTAAACGCCTTTCCGCACACAAAGAGAAGATTTCTTGGGGATTCTCTATGATGCATTTATCACTTCCACATGCAAGTTACAGGACTCTTCTGGCTTTTTCTTATTACCAGGTTCAAAGATGTCACAGGGCATTATCATCCACTTTAATGTCCTCTAAGGACATAACTATTTCCAAGAATAGACGGCCTCCCCCCACCCCCACCCCGCCCAAAAAAGTGGCTGGACTGAACACTGCCCCTATAGCTGCTCTGTAGAACATGTTGGATTATTTAGCACACAGAAACTGTCCACATTAACACATGTATGTATATATGTGCACAGCAGACATATATTTCAGGCTCAAGGCAGACTCTGAGATATGAGGTTTTTACGTGGGATTTCAACTCTTTCCTGTTTTTCCTTCAAAGCTTTATAGTTTGATCATCTATGATGTGATGCAGCATGTACCTAAAAACCCTTTGACTCCAAACTTCATGGTATAGCTGTCTTACTTTGACTTTAAAATACAGAGACGCAGGAGCCCCTGTGACATCAAACTCCAGAATTATTTGCAAATTTTAGAATATGCTTCAATTTTGTCTTCTTAAAGATCTGTAGTTCAGAAACAATATGAAAAATCCAGTTAATCATGATGAGATTAAAGGATTTTTAAAAAGCTGAATTGCAGCCACATTTACATTCCCCGATAATTTCTTAATTTTCTTTCAAATCACCTTTCATCTTCATAAAACGAACTGTAAAAATCCTTCTGAATTCCATAATGTGCCAAGAAAAATGGGGAAAAATTAAGGAGGCCCCTACCTTTTAATCATTCTGTTCAATAAAGTGCTTTCACTGCACGCCAGGAAAAAAAATGGAGGCTCTGGTGTCTGAGGTATTCTGTGCCATAAACTCCCATAATAGAAACAGATGGTGAAACTGCCTTGGAAGTGAAGAAACTAGTGTACACGCAGCTCACCCTAACATATGAAGAGATTCAGGGCTGACACATGAAGGGATGCGTTTGGCGCAGCGCCAGCGGTACACTCTAATTCAGCCGCGAGTGCTCAAGCTTGAGATGGGAGACCCACAATTTCAGGATCTGGAACACTGGAGCTCCAGGATTTAGAACTCTGCGCGAGGCTCCTAGGGTCTTTCTGTCCCGCCCAAGAAGGAGCACATTCTCAATGTTTCATGTGGCTACAAACTCCAGTAGGGAGCTTACTCTGGCCTCTCTAAATGGTTCGTAAAAACAATAGTGGAGAATTGCCAGCTTTGCTGGAGCTTCCTTTAACTAAGTTCGGGTTTGCTTTTTACCTAGAGCTGCCACCAGCGGCTGCTGAAAGAAGGAATAAAATCTTCACTACAAAGAGACATCAGTGAGAATTATCTTAGGGTGGGAGTGAAGTGACACGTGATACCCGCCTTACATGAGGCCCCTCTTGACTGGATGACACGATACCTGCAAAGGAACCTCTCTTGGGCATTGTATTTTTCAAGGAAAGCCTAACACAATTTCCATCATCATGTCCCAATGACATTAATACATACACTTTCTGACTTGCTATATTAGGGCAGACTAAAATTCGGTTACAAACAGATCCCAAAATGTAGTAACACCAACACAATAGATGCTTCTTTTCATGTGTAGAGACGTCTAGGGAGGCTAGGTGTTAGGAAGCGTCCTCCACGGGCGGACCCAGGCTCCATCCACCTTGTAGTTCCGCCATCAGATGAGGTCTTGTCATCTCCACTGCTGCCCTCAAAACCGCTTCAGACATTTCCCTTCGTCTCATGTTCCATTGGCCTAGATAACTTGGCGACCATGTGCCCAGGACGTGGAGAGAGGAACTGTGGGGCCAGCTTAGTGTCAGGGTGCCAATGTAAGAGCCGCGGGTGTCCCCAGGAGCATCTTGCATAGGCTTCCCATAGTTGGGCCTGTGGGCAACTGCTGCTCTGTCTTCCCTCCCAAGAAGGGCAGCACGCTCTGATCTTCCATTCCCACTGAGCACTGTGGTCCTTGCAGATCTGCCAAGCAAGGAGGTGCCTGGTGGTTCTGCACTTTCTTCAGCCAGAGTCACCTGGTTCTCATAAAACATGAGAAACATCCTTTCACATGGCTCATCCTTGGTGTCATCCTGGTGCTGGTGGAAGCCTCAACACCTGTTGTTGCCAGTCTCTGACCCCAGGGACTGAGGTCCGGATTGTTTTCTTCTTGGCCTCTTTCCCTGTGTGGAGACCACGTGGGTAATTGCAGAGCCCTGTTGGGGTTTGAGGGAAGACTCAAGCTCTGCCAGCCAATCTCAGTTTAGGCTCAGCCTGGCCCACCCATGTCCATTTAAGAATTCTCTTTCCCAGCTCTGGCTAAGGCTCTTTGTTTCCCAAATCCGGGCCATGTGAGAGGAGCAGACAATAGTTCCACTCTGAACAGGGCCTGCTGGAAAGCAGGATTTACTTCCTGCCATTAGTGTTCCTTGGTCCAGAAAGGAGGCAATTCTAGTTCCCACAAGGCCTGATCCTAGCATGCCTGTGTGAAGATGTGGGCGAGGAATGGGCTGGGCCACTTTGACATCATTCTGGGATGCTTCCTATGTCCTGCCTGGTGCCATGACCAGGGGCATTGAATGGGAGGGAGGAACAAAGTAATGTGGGAATCAGGCCCCTGCTTATCCTGACTGGCTTGGAAGAAAACTCAGGTTTGGAGGACCTGAAGCTTAAACAGTTTGGGGGCCCTTAAGAAGACTCCTGCAAAAACTTCTGAAAGTCCCTTGGACAGCAGGTAAATCAAACCAGTCAATATTAAGAGAGATCAACCCTGAATATGCACTGGAAGGACTGATGCTGAAGCTGAGGCTCCAGTATTGTGGTCATCTGAAAGGTCGTCTGTTCTTTCCTAGTCCCTGATGCCGGGAAAGATCGAGGGCACAAGGAGAAGAGGGTGTCAGAGGATTGAGATGGCTGGATGGCATCACCAATGCAATGAACGTGGACTGGGGCAAACTCTGGGAGATAGTTAGGGACAGAGAGGCCTGGAATGCTGCAGTCTGTGGGGTTGCAAAGAGCCAGATATGACTGGGTAACTGAACAACAACAAGAAGAAGAACATAACATTATGAATATGAAATTGTTACTGTTGCTCCCAGACTTGTGCCTGTGTGGGGAGCCAGGGCTGGGGAAATGCAGGCTGTAGGTCTGTGTAGTACACAACAGTCAGGTAGCCTGGCTGGAAGTGAGGTAGTGGAGAGTACTGTGGCTGAAGGCCTTTCTGAGAACAGCTGATATGATGGAAGTAAAGGAGGCCCTTCTGGAAGAAAGGCCCCTCCTGCTTGTGATGGGGTGAAAGGCTGTCGGCATGGATGCTGAACCCCTGCAAAGCTAACTCAGCACTCTGTCCAGGATGAAGGAAAGGGGAGGATACCTGCTGTTCCTTCTGCTTCTCCTCCCAGATTTCTCTGACCAACAACTTTCTCCCCTGGCTCCCCCTGAGCTACAAGCTCCCCTTTCCAAGAAATCTGTAATAGCTTTAAACTGAGCTTACGGCTCTCATCATGGAGTCTCAAGAGTAAACACATGGACTTCCCTGGTGGTCCAGGGGCTAAGATGCTGTGTTCCCATTGCAGGGGGTCCAAGTTCAATCCCTGCTCAGGGAACCAGATCCCACATGCTACAACTAAGAGTTCAAAGATCCTGCATGCCACAACTAAGACCCAGCTCGGCCAAATAAATAAATAAAAAGAAATACTAAGACAAAGGAAGAAGGAAGCGGCAACCCACTCCAGTATACTTGCCTGGAGAATTCCATGTACAGAGGAGCCTGGTGGGCTACAGTCCATGGGGTCACAAAGAGTCGGACACGGCTGAGCGACTAACTTTCACTTTCTTTTCATTAAGACAAAAAGATATTCCTGGGGCCTCCCTGGAAGGCCATGGTTGAGACTCCACGTTTCCATGGTGGGGGGGGTGTGGGCTCGATTCCTGGTCAGGAAACTAAGATCCCGCTTGCTGCAGGGTCTGAGATCCCCCCACCCCCAAAATAAACGGTAAATATAACATTATCTTCCCAGGAAGTTCTCCCACTCCTGTATCTGGAATGGCGTGAAGAACAGCCAGTATGCAGTAAGTGTTGAGAAGAAGGTTGATTTGATATGTAGAAGGATGAATAGGTGGACATCCTTAGAAGATTCTTATTTAGTGAGAGGATCAGACCTTGCCTTCCAGTTTCTCCTGTGTTTGGCTTTTCCTCTTTCGCTGGGATAGATTATGAGCAGGGGGTCTGCCTGACATTGTTGACACCTCAAGCCTGGCAGAGGGCTCCACAGGAGCTGAGTGGGCTGCTGTAGACAAGGCTGTGGCATTGGGATGGTGGCAGCCTGCGTGCTCGAGCAAAAGACAGTATTACGGAAGGCAGCTGATGGCTGAAGAGGTGGGCACATCCTGGCCACCTCTGTGGCCCGAGGCAGAGGCAGGTCGAGGAGCCTCCCCCACCACCTATTTCTGCTCCTCCCAGCCTCCATCCGCATCCAGCTCCCATGAGAGCTTTATTCAGGCCCCAGAGGCTCCCTTTTCCCCATTTGGAAGCACTGAGTGTGGAGGGTGAGGGGCCAAGTGAGTGCCAAACGTTGGGGCTCAGGGACCCCAGTAAGATGTTTCCCAACTGATTCTCCAGGCCTGCAAACAGATGGGTTCCCTGAGGGCCCTGCTTCGTGTCTAGGGGGAGGCAGTGCCCAGGACTGGTTGAATTCCAGTGAGAATGTTGCCGGCGCTGATTTGCGGTTTGACAGTCAAAAATAATCCAAGCATTGCTTTGCATGTGATTTATACAAGTGTCTTAATTGGCATCTTGATTATATGATTGCGTGAAGTGCTGTTTTCAAGAAGGTGTATCTCTAAATAGAAAAAAGAAGAAATATACAGCTGCGACGTGAACATAAAGCTCCCTGTGAGCTATGCTTTCCCCCTCGGCTTTTTTTTTTGCACTGACACCACATTTTCTGACTTCTCCCCCAGTGCTGGACCTTTAGTAGGAAACATTTCCCCCAACTTCATAAGTCTTCCCTGCAGACACAGCACTGGGTTTGCAGTTTCTCTCTGAATCTGCTGCATTTTTCTGTGCTGCACCATCTCAGAAATGTGGCCTCTCCTAGCCTGATTACAGCTAATTATTTTAGAAATACATTTAAAAGGCAAGTTATCTTAACTTTATGACTAATCCGATGGAGAAGATCTAAGGAAAACCTGAAAATCATAAAACGTTCCAGAACATTATATTTTATGCAGTCCAGAATGTGACACATGGGGTCTTTAATAATTCACTGCTTGTTAACATTAAACAACTGTTAACATGCTCAAATAATTAGTTATGCTTGCTTGACATGTTTGCATCTTTAATAATTGATGCATTTATCTTAATTACTAACAGTATTATGATCGTAATATGCATCTTTTTTCTATCTTAAAATTTTAACAAAAACTGACTTTTTGCCAAAAATGATTATGCTCTAAGTTTTAATTACTCATTGTAATTAAATTGCAAGCTGCAGTATTTTACTAAAATATCTTTCACAAAAATATTTAATGGAAAAGAGGTGATTTGTTGTTTATGCAGCCAAGTTAGTAAATATTTCATAAGTTTGATATTACCCTTTCAGCGTGGATATAAAATAACATAGCTTTCAAGATATGAGTCAATTTAAAAGTCCTCCAGAGCTGAAAATTTTTCTACCATTTCTACCCAAAATGTTATTCCCCCTCCCTCTCGCCTTATACCGCTCTTTGTGTGTGAGACCAAGATTTTGTTAGCCATCCAGGCATAGCTGAATCTCAACATCTATTACAGGAGGTGGTGTTGATTGGAAATCAATGGAAGGGTGAAGTCCACACTTTTACTCCATCTCCTCCCTCCAGCCCAGTTTGACTGTACAAGTGAGCCCTGAAAACACCATTGGGGTGACATTTTTATTAAAACAGTCGTGTGTGAGGAGGCAGACAGGCTTCCCACTGGCCAGGCTTTGTTAAGCTGCCACACACCCTGATGGAAGGTTATTAATTGACTCAGAAATATTTATGACTGTAGAAAACATTAACCACAGGAAAGTTCTGGAAGATAATGAGAAATAACTGCCTCATTTACTGATGAGAAAATTGAGACTTATAAGCCTTTGGCCCAAGTGTACACAAAGTGATCAAGGTAGGAAGGAGCACAGATCTTCAGATGGTAAGACCGGAGATCTGTCTGTCAAATCTGGGAACTTTCCCTTTGACTTGTGTGGTGTCCTTTGGAGTTCTTCAGGGCTTCTGTCCTCAGCAAAGCACTGTTATTACAACTGTCCAGTTAGGTGGCAGGCAGGGTCATGGGCCATGACAGATCATTCCTAGAATTTCTGGGTCCATACTAGGATCCCATTCATTTGGACTCATCCTATACTTTCTTTGCCCTGGGGCTCTTCTAGGCTGATTGTTGTTGTTCAGTCACTCGGTAGTGCCCAACTGTTTGCAACCCTGCAAACCATAGCACACCAGGCTTCCCTGTCCTTCACCATCTCCCAGAGCTTGCTCAAACTCATGTTCATTGAGTTGGTGATGCCATCCAACCATCTGATCTTCTGTCACCCCCTTCTCCTCCTGCTCTCAATCTTTCCCAGCATCAGGGTCTTTTCCAATGAGTCAGCTCTTTGCATCAGGTGGCCAAAGTACTGGAACTTCAGCTTCAGTATCAGTCTTTCCAATGAATATTCAGGGTTGATTTCCTTTAGGATTGACTAGTTTGATCTCCTTGCAGTCCAAGGAACTCTTGAGAGTCTTCTCTGGTATCCAGGGTGGAGGTATCAGCAAGTGAAGTAGTTGGGGTTTGGGAGAAACCCTAAATTCCCTTTGTGGTTTTGTTCTCTGCTGTGAGTCATCAGAGGTTTTCAGGATGCAAATCAAGAAGTTAATGGGTCTCCTTGAAAATGACAAGCAGATCCTGAGAAAATCTGAATTTGGGCAGAGAGAGGCCTGGCCAGCTGAGGACCCAGATTCATCCCACACATCTCAGCATCCTGACCACATAAATGATTTTCTTTGTCAGTAAAGCTGTCTGACTTTTTGGAGACCTGAAAAAGGGCCAGGGCCAGGGATTTCTACAATGCCAGCTAATATGAGGAGATAGTGCCTCACCATTAAATTCATCAGTTAAGATGTATTGAGTTTCAAGTAGCAGAAAAATTTGACTCACACTGGCTTTAAAATGTAGAAATTCATTATTTTATGAAACAGAGTCCAGAGCTGCTGGTGGTGGGGTGGGACCCTCCATTCATAGTATAATAATGGAGTCAAGAACACTGGTTCTTTCTGTCTCTATATTCTGCCACCCCCAGGAGTCACTTCATTACAAGCCTAGGCCCCTTGGGTCACAAGATGGCTGTAGGGGTCACATCAGACACAGCAGGAAGGAAGAAGGATGGGCCCGTCTCTCCCTGTGCCTTCCTCATAGGAATGAGAACACCTTCCTAGAAGGTCCTGCAAGTTTGCATTCAGATCTCGATGACAGGGGTGGGGTCTGATGCTGCCTCCTGAATCGGTCACTGGTGAGCAGGATGTAATGACCAGGATTGACTCAGACTTGTCACCAGAGGTAGACTTGGAATTGGAAAATCAATCATTGTATTCAACACACTCCCCCAAGTCAAGCCTCCCATATTCAGCAGTCACGTGCTGAGAATAGTCTCCCTGCTTGTCATTCAAAGCCAGAGAAAATAAATAGACACAGACTCTGCCCTAAGACGGAGAAGGCAATGGCCCCCACTCCAGTACTCTTGCCTGGAAAATCCCATGGATGGAGGAGCCTGGTAGGCTGCAGTCCATGGAGTCGCTAACAGTCAGACATGACTGAGCCACTTCACTTTCACTTTTCACTTTCACGCATCGGAGATGGAAATGGCAACCCACTCCAGTGTTCTTGCCTGGAGAATCCCAGGGATGGGGGAGCCTGGTGGGCTGCCGTCTATGGGGTCGCACAGAGTTGGACACGACTGAAGCGACTTAGCAGCAGCTGCCCTAAGAGGGTTTCAGAAAATAGAGAAATGAGACATGTCCATAGGAAAAAAAAAAAGCTAATGGAAGCCAACTTCAATTGTTTAGAAGAATAACTAACAAATGCTTGGCTCAGCACAATTCACCAGGAATTTTCTAAACATCTTCTCCGTGTATAGGATATAGTTTAGGTGTTATTGAGGAGACAAAAGAACATAAAAAATGCAATCTTCCTGTTAAGGGGCTTAGTTAAGGAGACAGGATATGCAGAGAAGGGGGCTGTGTTTGTCTTCACCTGACTCTGAACAGAGGTAGGGAGGGCTCTTGGCTAGTATAAAGGAGTATTTATGGGGAGTCATTTCAAAGCTTCTGTTGGGCCTTTGCATGGCTGAGAAAGAGGCCGTTAAGAGGTGTCTATCAGTTGAGAAAGCTTTTCACTCTAAGTAACAGAGAACCAGATTAACTGTGCTTGAACATCAAGGACATTTATTGTTAAGAAGTCTGGAGGTTGGCAGTCAGCTCAGCAATGTAATCAAGGTTTCAGGATTTTTCCATCTTTCCATTCTCTCACCTTTAACTTGTGGGATTTTCATAAGTGCTTTTGCTTCATGATGACACAATGCCCATTGTAGCTCTAGGCATCAAATCTGTGTTCAAAGCAGGAAGAAGGAGGAAGGACCCACTAGCACACTCTCCTTTTGTACCCGTGGTTTTTATCAGGAGCACAGTGTCATTCTCAGACGTTCTCCAGGAGACCTCCCTCATATCTCACTGGTTAGAACTGGGCCTCCCAGGCACCCCCTGTGCAAGGAGCCTGGAAATTCATAGTGAGAGAAGAAAAGAAAAAGGGGGCTAAAAAGACTGGAGTTCTGCTTCCCAGTAATGCCTGCCATAGGGTGTGTGGCTCAGCAATGTATCTTTGTCTTATTTCTGGCAGGAAGGCCAGCAGGGCCCAGAATGGGAACAGAAAGATGAAGGGAGGGACCAGAAGTACCATTCAAGGTATTGTGAGTTGCTAACTTCACTGTAGGAAAGTTTCTGTGTAAATAAATGATGGAGCAGTTGGGAAATTTTTTCTTCTTTATAGTCTAGATGGCACTGCCTTGAGAATGAATATTGGTTTTGGTTAAGTGTGTGTGTGTGTGTGTGTGTGTGTGTGTGTGTGTGTGTGTGTGTGTGAGTGTGTGTTTGACTCAATCTATTGGAGAACTGGAAGAATCAAAATGAAAACAGAATAAAACACAAAACCTAACAACAAATACCTTGAATTTCTGGCTCTGGGATATGTTTACCTGGATGGCTTTGGGAAACCTGGTGTTGTACCTGCTTTCCATCAGCACCCCTCTACTTGTTGCATGTATAGGGAAAAGTATGTGATTCCACAGTAAAGAATCTGGCTGCAATGTGGGAGACCTGGGTTCAGTCCCTGGGTTGGGAAGATCCCCTGGAGGGGGCAGGGCAACCCACTCCAGTGTTCTGGCCTGGAGAATCCCCATGGACAGAGAAGCCTGGTGGGCTACAGTCCATGGGGTCACAAAGAGTTGGACATGACTGAGCGAATAAGCCCAGCACAGCACACATGGGATTCCACAAAACAGCCGGGGGATGGGTAAAGTGGGGTGGGGGCTTAATCTAAAGCCCTCTCTTTTAATAGAACATCATAGAGAAAGTTCAGCATTGACCTAAAGTAAGGCTGGTGCTCAGCTCACACAAGTGACGTGGCATTTATAACATCCCTGGTCAGTGGTTTTGGGAAATTATTCTAATCAGCGAAAACTTTAAGGAAGGATTCCACAAGCGATCCCATAAGGTAAGATGGATTTTGGCAGAGCTGCTCTGGTTGAGACAGGGGGAGCATATCTTGTACCCCCACCCCACCCCAGCCTCTCTTTTCACTGCTTCCTTGGAGAACTGCTTAGGAACGGTTTTCAGAAGCAGGTCCTGAGCCCAAGGTTTGTGTGCATGGATTTGGTAAGGCAGTAGTGCCAGAGGAACTGGGAAGGCAGGAGGAGAAACAGTAGGGAGGAGGAAGAGGCTGGGCACAGGTGGAGTGCCCTGCAAAGTCTCACCGAGGGTGGGCATGCTTGATCTCAGAGGCCACTCTGGAGGGTTAGTTGAGAGTAAGAACTTTCAATCCTAGCAAAGGGGCTGTGGCTTTCCCACCAGTCAGCTTTGGGTTAAGGGTGGTGCACTCCCTCACCCGGTCTTAGACAGTGAAAATTCCTGGGCATTTCATACTTAAAGGGAACAACAGAGCAAGGCTCTAGTCTCCCAGGGCAGACCTCCCCAAATGACAGCTGCAGGGGTCTGGGCGGAGCAGTGAAACTCTGCCTTCGTGGGAAATGAGACTGAACCTGGTGAGAGGAGAACCCAGGGCAGGGAGAACTCCCGGAGCCAAGCGCATGGGCTACCTCTCTGGGGAGACCACCAGCCTCTTTCCATGAACCTCATTTCAGGGAGCTGCAGAGAAATCAGAAGCTCCTGGTGAGGGAAGGGAGGGAAGGGAGAACAGAGTCCATGGCCCGAACAGCACTTTTCCATGGATGTGTTTTTCTTTCAGACTTTATAGTTAATTTATTTATCTGACCGCTCGGGAAGGGAGGAAAAGTACCATTTTATGAGTCCAGTATAGAATCAAAACAATAGCACATTTAGGTGCCTTAATTTTTCTGTTCCCAGAGATTTATTTCGGTTTATTGTATTTGACAGCAGTCAACAAACAACAAATAGTGGGCTGAGCGCAGCTCTCTCAAGCACATTCTTTGCACAGAGGGCAGGGATTTTTTTTTTTAACCACACACATCACTTGGAACTTGCTGCATTGATCCTGAAAAGTAACTCACAGAACTTCATCCTCACGGCAGGAGCCGGCAAAACACATCCGGCAGATGGAGGCACGTGGGGCCACGTGAGAGTGAAGAGGAGGGCGCTGATACTGAGTGAGGGCGTGGGACCTAGTTTCAGGGCTTGGGTGGGTGCAGAGCGTGGCGTGCGTGCAGGAGCCTGTGGCACGATCGTGATCGAGCGTATGCGCTGGGGGCAGCGGGAAGTGGCGTGCAGCATGCAGGTAACCTTTCTGGGCAGCTCCTGAGAATGTGCAACACTGGAGAGAAAATCTTTATCTTTGGGGCAGTCCCGGCACCCTGAATCTGTTAAAGCTTAGGTCAGTGTTAAAGAGGGTTCTGGCCTTACAGGAGTGGCCACTGCGGCCAGAATCTGGGTAATCATTTTGCCCCGGCAGTTTCACCCGGAAGTCTCACGGAGGCGGTATCTACTTCCGGGTTTTGTTTGCCTGTGTTCCAAGCCCACACAAGTTTACACTGGATTCCAGTCCCCATCTCACATCTCTCTTGTTTGTCTTAGCGAGCTCCCAGGGTGCCAGCGTCTCTGGGGAGTTGCTGTACCCCCTCCCCGCAGTGCTCACTGCTGTTGTCGCTTGGCCCCCCAGCCTGATGTCTGCTCTGCCCACTGAATCCCCTGGAAGCTCAGAGACCACCTCCCTCCCAGGGCTGACACTGTGCTGGCCACCAGGCAGGAACATGGAGTGGGCCCTTTTATTGGTTATCTCTAACACAGCTAAGGTCAGGCTACGACCCTGGAAAGACTTTATTGAAGGCTTGGTCTAGATGAGGCCACCCACGTAGCCCACAGGCCCAGGCCAGCCTCATGAGGTGTGCTCAGGGCCCTGTCCAGCAATTAACTCCTTGCCAGCGAGCCTCCATTTGCAAGGGGCTGACCTATCCTTGGAAAGACAGAGTCCACACACATGCCTCCATTGCCCTGGACCCAATCCAGCCTGGGAAGAGCCCTGGAGAAGGAAACAGTCCTTAGCCTGAGGCCAGTCTTGTTAGTTACTCTTCCTTGAGTCCCTCTGCTCTGATGATTGACAGTTGATGAGTCCAATTATTTCAGGAGAGACTGTCCCACCTCTACCCTCCTTGATTATGGTCACTGGGAGATCAGTTGGAGGAGAAGAGCAGAGTCCTTGGAATTGTTTGAACTAACCTTCCCACACTGAGGCATCAATAGCACAGAACAGGATGATCTGCACTCCCTCTGACTGGTCACAGGGAGTCTCTATGGCTGTCTCCTTCCTGCAAGTGGACGGCACTCAACTATGACCCAGAGTGACTGCTTATCCCCAACATACCACCATTTGTAGGTACCCTGCTCTCTCAATCCAGAAATATAAAAGCTATCCCCCACTTCCCACCGACCCCTCCCCCCCAAGTACAACTCCATGTGAGATCCAGTGCTGGATCAATCTCGAATGTCAATTTACTTCCCCCATCCAAACCCTGGTTCCTGAATTCAGGGCACATTGGGAGAGTAAGTGCTTTTCATTCACACCCTGCGGGGCTGTTCAGGTGGATTCACCAAAAAGATGGAACAGTCTTCTCTAAAGACATTTTTAAGTTTTCACCTCCTTTGAGAGATAAACCTTGAGGAAATAATGACAGAGCATTTATTTCAAGGTTTGTTCTTCTCATGGAAATGAAAACAAACTTTATACATCTCATCCCGGGAACCAAGTGATGTTTGAACTGATTCAGACAGGAATTCAGTTAGATAAAGGGTGTTGAGCAGCTGTAGTGGGCAGGCACCATGCAGAGCTCTTGTGGTGACATAAAAGTTTTGGGCAGGGTCCTGGCCCCCCCCCCCCCGGGGGGTTCACGGTGTCCAGGAGGACACAGGAGCATCCTCAGAGGTCTCATGGTGAGGAGCCCAAGACAGAAGCCAGCACTGGGGTCCCCAGGAGTGGTAGTGATGGAGGGATCAGACTAGCTCCCATCGGGGAAGGGAGCTTCTCCAAAGGCTCTGATCCTCATCATGCTCAATACTTTGGGGGAAAAAGGTGGGAAACACGTTGGTTGGGGCAAATCTGAGAAGCTAAAGAGGATCTCTGAGTCTAGTTGGGACCAGCACACCACTAGTATACTGGAGCCGGGAGACCTGATTTATCTGTGGGGATATCTGTGGGGGTGAAGAAGGCTCTGAACACTGATTCCACTTTATCATCTTAAAGCAAATACATAGAAAAGGCCAGAACCTGGGGAACACGGTGGGACTCCTTTACTTTCTGCATTTAAAAGTGGGAACAGCCCCTTGGACTCAGACACGGGGGCTTTACAGAGTAGCGCAGCCTTCCCAGCAACAGCGAGGATGCAGAGGGATCCCTTAAACCTGCACCTGCCATGTGATTTGTGCAGGGTCCCATGTGCTGGGGCTTCACACTCTGCTTTCCACACCTGCCAAGGTCTCATGACCTTCCAAGTGACGATCCAGCTCCTGCAGGATGGTCAAGCAACTGGGACAGGTCTCTCCACAGGCCCTCTATCTGTGGACATTGCCCTGTGCCAGATCAGGACAGTGATGAGCAGGTCAACAGAAAGAAATGGGCTGTGCTGCAACTGGTCCTGGAAACCACGTAAGCCTCACTGATATGGCTTCAGGAAATGAGTGGTCCACCTGTGTGCTGGAGCCTGTGGACCTGATTTATCCATGGAGAACACGTGGAAACACTATTATATTTACTGTTTAGTTGCTCAGTCGTGTCTGACTCTTTGCAACATGGATGTACCCCACCAGGCTCCTCTGTCCATGGGATTCTCCAGGCAAGAATACTGGAGTGGGTTGCCATTCCCTTCTCCAGGGGAACTTCCTGACCCAGGGATTGAACCTGGGTCTCCTGCACTGCAGGAAGATTCTTTACCATCTGAACCACCAGAGAAGCCCATTATGTTTACTAGAGCAGGGAAATAAATTCATGGCTTCATTTTGCTAAGTGTCAAAACCCCAGCAAACAGTCTCTCCTCTCCTGGGTTCTCTCCCTGTATTTCCTCGGGAAAGGCGCTGAGGGCTAGGCTGTGACAAATGCCTGCAGAGGGGCCGTGGGGAGAATGGGGCTTAACTAAGGCTGCATGTCAGGCCCGGGCTGACCACCACCACCATTTCATCTTGGCCTGACCTCTTCTCCCACCACACACCAGGGACTACAGTCATGGATTGGGGTCTCAGAGCACACGCTATTCAAGCTTCAGAACAAGGCCACTGGCCTCTGTGTTCCTACAGAGAAGCCAGCGTGCATGAGACCTTTACATCCAAGTCTCTCTGTCCCAAACAGGCCAGAATGAATGGTGCAGGTGAGTTTGGAAGCTGGAAACCAATACTCCATCCTAGCTTCTTCAGGGATCCTGTGGACCAGAGATAGTCCCAGACTCAGAAGCCTTAGGGCGATGGGACACAGGAAGCACTGCATGAGGTGGGCACATGAGGTGGTCTCCGGCCAGTCACCTTGGGGAACCCAGGAAACTCATGGAGTCACACATTGAGGCAGGTGACTCTGCTCGTATGCCAGGCTGCCCTGCATTCTTCTCTGACGTGCAGACCCTAGAGGGAAAGTGGACAGAGAAGCCAGTTTCTTCTGCTGTCTGAATGCCTGCAGCCTGATGCCTTTGGGACCCAGCAGTGTCTCCTTGCAGACTGGCCATCACAACATGGGTGACCTGGAAGACACGCTGGGCTTCCAGCCCATCTCAAGGAGGGGAATCTGAACTCCAAAGTCAGAGACTGCCAGGAAGAAAACATTTGTCTGTCATCTCAATAGGGAGGCTGAAGGCTGTGCCCTGGAGGCGCTCGGTGGACAGGCTTCCACGACTGCTCTGGGTCTGGCAATCATGGAGCCCCTAACTCATGGGCTGCCTTCATGCACTTAGAAAGAGAACCTTCCTTCTCATGACACATCCATTTATTCAGAATTAGCATGTAAAACCCTAAATTAGACATCCCGCACTTGGGTTCTGACACAGCCATTACTTTTAATGCTGAAAGAGTTGAGTTAATTTTAAATTACTGAGGCCCAGCACCTGAGTGGAGCTAGCATCCTCCAACAGACTGGGCATCCATGGGCTCCACTAATGCAGGAACACAAACTGGATTAAAATCCATTTCTCCTCTGGCCAGATGCATATATATGATGGTGTCGAGAGAGACTGGTGCTATCGTGAATTCTGCCAGAACCGGTTTCTGGCAGAAACAGGCCAGGCAACCAGAAGGATGAGTTTCAGGTGAAATCTCTCCACATGACCCAGGGATGACTCATAGGACCTTAGTCTCTGTTTGCCAATCATGGTACTGGGCACAGATGCCACATCCTCAAGGAGCTCTGAGTGGCAGACGAGCAAGACAAATGAATATCATGTTACAGGTTAGCAGGAACAGGAGCCAGTCCCCTTGCTTGTGTTCTCAAGGCCTCCTGCCTGGGTTTCCACCTGTCCACGAGCAGGACGTCAGGCAGTTGTTCATGGACATCAGAGTGGCTTCCTGCATCTGCTGAGGCGACCTCAACGTTATATGTGTGCAGTGCCTCTAAAGGGTGGTCATTGGTATGCTTCTTCCTGTGACCTGAGGTGTCTACCACCTCAGTATCCTGGGTGCCCGCTGTCTCTTCTGCTAGATTGCTTTAAGATCAAACTTGCAGCCGTAGGATAGAAATTGGCAGAAATATACAGAATTGGCCAAGCAGAACAGGTGAGCTGGATCTACCTGCCAGGGCTCTAGGGCCAGCAGAGTCCCAACCCTCCTCTCTGCATGTGTGGGGCCCATTCCTGAAGCTCCCACACTCTGCCTGGACAGCGATGCTCCCAGGAGATCCCTCACCTCTCCCAGGACCCCCTACCTCTGCTGCTCCCCCACCTTGGCCAGGGCAGCGACACTCCTAAGTTACCTTCCCAGGCTGTCCCCAGCGTCATTTAAGGTGGCATGTATGACCACTCTGACCAGATGCTGAATAGTTCTGAACTTGCAGATAATCAGATCATTGACATGAATTGCTAATGTTCTTGTGTGCAGACATTTGAGCATCTCTCTGAGCAAATCTAACAAACATGCTGATGAGATCAGTGGGGCTGCCAAAGTATCATCGGCAGTTTGATTTCCAGCCATTTTCATGCTTTTTGCAGACCTTACACTATCCTAACTAGAGCTTCTCTGGCCAGAATGGAGAGGACGGAGTTTGAGAACTGCGCCATGGGTGAGAGCAGTGCTTGCCCTCTGAGAACTGGGGACCTCTGGGTGAGAGCCCCAGGGTTGCCATCTACCCTGGAGTCTGGGTCCTTACAACTCGGGGCTTCTGATAATTGTGGAGATGTGTGCTGGGATCAGCATTCAGCAGACTGCCTGGAGCGGCGCTGAGCCTCATAGGAGCCTAACTTGATCAACTTTCAGCCTGAGCTTGAACTAAATCCAATAGAGATTGGGTTGGAGCAAGAGACAGCTGGCTGCCTGGGGCCTCTGGGCTGCAGCTGCTGGGGGTGGCCAACCAGGAACATTTGAGAGGCAAAGCCCCGTCTCACCCCTCACCCTGGTGTGAAATGCAAAACTGGCAGCACACAGCAAAGACTCCTGTGGGTCTCTGCTCCTGACCTTGGTGACGGGAAAAAGCCAAGTTTCCCACTGTGCCTGTCCCAAGAAGACCGCAGCCCAGCTCAGCCCGGACTCCAAAGGCCGCCTGGCCGCCCCGTGCCTGCAAAGGACTCCCATTCATCTGCCGGGAAACAGGCGGCGGCACCGAGGAGTGTCGTGTTCAGTTTTAAAATGCCACAAATAACAGATTTATAGATTTTTCTAAATACATTATTTTAGCTTGACAGCATTAATCATTCATGCTTCCTTCTTTCATTTTTCTACCTGCAATGGATTATTGAAACAGAAAATAACAACGAGAAAGGCTAGCAGCAGTATCAAAATGTCAAGTTTGTACTTACAGTTGTATGGGCCCAGACAGGGTCAAGAGCCCCAATTATTTGTGTATGTACACAGTGGTACGACACGAAAGGTTATGTCACCTGAAGCTATTTTCCTGCAGATTTAAATAGGACTGATATTCAACTGTACAGTGAGCTGCTGACATGGAACAGAGAATTGTAAAAGACTGCAAACTCTGGTGTCAGAACCTAAAATATGAATGGGGTGATTGCAAGGTGTAGCTGTGGGCAACACCACACGTCGTGGTGCAAATCCGCTCAATTACTTTGGGTTCTTCTAACCTGCCTTTTTCATTTTCACATCAAGCAAAGAGTGAAATCACAGGGCCAGGCTGAGAGTAAAACAGCCAGGCCTGCCTACTCGCCAAGGTGCCTTCTAGAGACCAAGACAGTGCTCACTAATGAAGCTGGCTCACCAAGGAGTGTAGATGGATGCATCTGTGAGTCTTCAAGGGTCATGGATGCGTGGTGGCTGATGAAGTGGGGTGCATGGGATGAGGAAGGCCTATATGCATCATTAATGATTTCTCCCGTTTAGAATATAGTCCATTACATGGATAGACTTGTAGAAACAATTTGCTATTTGGTCAATAAATGCAGAGTTGAATTTTTATTTTTTTTATTTTCTCATCAGTGAATTACAACTCTGCCTTGCTTGTAGGTTTTCAATGGATATTTGTGGTCAATAGATGAATGGAATTGTACATAGAAATAATATAGTAGATTTTGCCAATCTTTTTACAAACAACTCACATCTCCTTTGATCCCCTCCACCACCCAACAAGATATGTTCTAGCCACAAATAAACAACAACAACAAAAATAGGTCAAGGTTTGGAGGTCAAGCAATTTTTGAGTCCTTGATGTTGTTCAGTCACTAAGTTGTGTCTGACTCTGTGATCCTATGGATGACAGCATGCCAGGCTCTCCTGTCCTTCACTATCTCCTGGAGTTTGCTCAGATTCATGTCCATTGAGTGGGTAGTGCTATCTAGCCATCTCATCTTCTGCCACCCTCTTCTTCTTTTGCCTTCAATCTTTCCCAGCAACAAGGACTTTTCCAATGAGTTGGCTCTTTGCATCAGGTGGCTAAAGTATTAGAGCTTCAGCTTCACATCAGTCCTTTCTATGAACATTCAGGGTTTATTTCCTTTAGGACTGACTGGTTTGATCCCCTTGTAGTCCAAAGGACTCTCAAGAGTCTTCTCCAGCACCACAATTCAAAAGCATCAATTCTTTGGTGCTCATCCTTCTTTATAGTACATGACTACTGGAAAAACCATAGCTTTGACTATATGGGCCTTTGCTGGTAAAGTGATGTCTTTGCTTGTTAATACGCTGTCATAGCTTTTCTTCCAAGGAGCAAGCATTTTTTAAATTTCATTGCTGCAGTCATGGTCCTCAGTGATTTCAGAGCCCAAGGAAACAAAATCTGTCACTACTTGCCCTTTTCCCCCTTTCTATTTGAAATGATGGGAGTGGATGCCACGATTGTAGTATTTTTAATATTGAAGTTCAAGCCAGTTTTTTTCACTCACTATCACCCTCATCAAGATGCTTTTTAGTTTCTCTTCATTTTCAGTCCTTAGAGTGACATCATCTGCATATCTGGGGTTATTTTAAGGATTGTGTTTTAAGAGTCACTCAGTTATTAATTATTAGAGAGGCCTCAGCCCCTTGTTCAGATTTCTTTATCTTATGTGCTGCAGGTCAACTGTGAGGCTGCTTCGCTGCCTCGCCTCAAGAAGTGGGGGAAACTGATAGCATAACTGGGAGTGGAATTGGCCTATATTCTGTTCCTAGTTTGAGGCCTTTGAGAAGCAACTGGCTGGAAGGAGTTTATGGATGAAGAGGAGGCCTTTGAAGGCAGTCATTCTCAAAGCCAATACATTTTGTGTTGCCACAAAAATGCCACCTGTAGACAGACAGGGATACAGAGAAGCATCTTTTAAACCTTCGTCGGTCTAGTAATTCCTTACTGGGGCACCATCCTGCCTCTCCACATTTACTGCATATCCTCAGTATATTCTCCTACTCCATCCATGCTTGGGGACATGCCCCATATGTTCGCTAGTTCTATCCCTACTGCCCTGGGTGGCTTTCCTCTCCACTTTAACCCCTTTTGTTCCCGCTATCAAATCTTTGCTCTCATTCCTGGCCCTGCTCAAGGCTCCGCTTCTTTCAGGAATTATTATCAGGCAATTTGTCCTGTATTAGGACTAATGGAAGAAACCAAGGTTGAGTCCTGTGGACTTAAGCAGAAAGTAAAACTTACACAGGAGCAGAAGGACATGTAGTTATTGCTAGGAAACAAAGGGAAAAGGTATTTTCAGGCCTCACCATGTGATCTATTGAGTGGGAAACGTGAAGGGGTACACTATATTATATCCACACAAGGAAGGAAGGGCTGATGATGCTACAGCAGGGATGGGCCTTGAAATCAGTGTGTTAAGTGAAAGAAGCCAGTCACAAAATACTTCACATTATATGACTCCATTTATGTGAAATGTCCAGAGTAGGCAAATCTATGGAGACACAAAGTAGATGAGTGACTGCTAAGGTCTGGACGAAGAAGAGGGGATGGAGGGTGGGTGATTGCTGATGGGTGTGATGGTTTTCGGGATGATGGAAATATTCTGAAATTGGTGGTGATTGTTAATTTTTAATGTATTAATACTAAGAATCACTGAACTGCACACTTTAAAAGGGTATATTTTATATGATATGTGAACTATAGATTAAAAAAAGAATGATGGGAACTGGGACAAGATGCTCTCAGGAGTATCTCCTCACTCCCCTTATCCCTCATCTGTTTCCTTCTCTCTTGGTGAACAGCTTGCTTGCTTTTTTTGCTCCCCAATCCACATGGGAGAAAATAGCCTCCCACAGCTCCTGAATTTATATTTTCTTTGCACAAGAGACCAATCAGAAGGAGGCTAGGATCTCTTAGTCCCAATTCCAAATTTTCAGGAAAGGAGCTAATTGGCCTGGATTGGGAATGGGAAGGAAGGTTAGGTAGTCTGTCTTCTCATATGGTGTGAGAAGAGAAGGAGGTTCCAGAAAAGGAAGAGGGGAGAGCAGGCCATCCAATGTGGACCATCCACCACCACCTTGATCCTCTAATGAACCTCTAAGGTATGCAGATCTGCTATGTAGATAGATGTAGACATAGATAAACATGTGTTTCTCTTAATACCTCTGTGTTATTTAGCTACACTTTTCTACCTGACACTTCTTAACTCTGTCTTTCCCTGTTTTTTGTTTGTTTTTCTTTTTTTTTCTTTTTTGCTGTAAGTCATATTTTCTCAATTATATTAAAATTTTATGAGGTCCACAGCCCATTGTCTCCTTTCACCCCTCCCTGTATCTTTTATCTCTCATCTAGGACTTTAGATATAGCCCTTGAGGTTGTCACTAGAATTCAAGGTGGGGAGTGTTCCATTGGCCATGGTTCCAGATTTTATACAAGATTATGCTATTTTAAAGACTCTCTTTAAGAATACATTTTGCCTACAAAAATTGGGTTGGAAATAACTACTTACAGAGGAGAAAATAAATCATAAAAAATCCATACACACCAAGGAAACCAGAATTGACAGAGACATGTGTACCCCAATGTTCATTGCAGCACTGTTTATAATAGCCAGGACATGGAAGCAACCTAGATGTCCATCAGTGGACAAATGGATAAGAAAGCTGTGGTACATATACACAATGGAATATTACTCAGCCATTAAAAAGAATATATTTGAATCAGTTCTAATGAGGTAGATGAAACTGGAGCCTAGTATACAGAGTGAAGGAAGCCAGAAAGAAAAACACCAATACAGTATACTAACATATATATATGGAATTTAGAAAGATGGTAACGATAACCCTGTATGCGAGACAGCAAAAGAGACACAGATGTATAGAACAGGCTTCTGGACTCTGTGGGAGAGGGCAAGGGCGGGATGATTGGGGAGAATGGCACTGAAACATGTATAACATCATATGAGAAACTAATCGCCAGTCCAGGTTTGATGCAGGATACAGGATGCTTGGGGCTGGTGTACTGGGATAACCCAGAGGGATGGTATAGGGAGGGAGGGTGGAGGGGGGTTCAGGATGGGGAACACGTGTACACCCGTGGTGGAGTCATGTCAATGCATGGCGAAACCAATACAATATTGTAAAGTAAAAACTAAATAAATAAAAAGCTGACAAATATCACAAATATTTCAGAAAATAGTGTATTTTATTAATTAACATTCTGACACAATCTTCTAGTTCATTTTTTTCCCACAATTTTTTTTTTTGGTCTATGTTCTCTTTGATCAACATTTTTATAATGTCACCTTTTATAGTGGAAATAGAAAGATCCTTCTAGCATGCATAAAGCATGTACATTCACACTCAGATGGATTTGCTGACTGATATGATCCTGCAGATTCATGCCTTACAAACATAAGGATTCTCATACATTTTGCTTTTCTTATGCTTCATCAAAAAGGAAAAGGAAGTATGGTGTGTTTATAATAGTATGCTGCTGCTGCTGCTGCTAAGTTGCTTCAGTCATGTCCGACTCTGTGCGACCCCACAGACGGCAGCCCACCAGCCTCCGCCATCCCTGGGATTCTCCAGGCAAGAACATAGTATAGTTTCTGTTAAATATATCCCTGACAGGAGAAGACTTTTTGACTAGGCATCAATAGTAATTAATCCTACAATAACAGTTTTACATATCTGATGATTGGAAGAATTTCCAGAGAAGAGCTTCAGCTCCAAAGACCCCAAACCTTGTTAATCCTCCACAGTCCACATGTTTCTTGTATAGGTACCATGGAAACTTGCACATCTCAACAGAGTTCTGGTCCTGCAGTTCCATGGCTGACATGGGGTAGATTGGGGTAGAGGACAGAAAGCGTATTCCTTGGGTCATTCCTACAAGTCATCAGTATGACAGGCACACAACTGTATACAAAAGTGACTATACATCCATGAACGTGAAAGTGTTCATCATTCACTCATGTCCAACTCTTCATGACTCCATGGACTGTAGCCTGCCACACTGTGCTGCGTGTGGGATTCTCCAGGCAAGAATACTGGAGTGGAGTCCACTGGAGTGGACAAGAATACTGCTCTTCCCTTCTCTAAGGGATTTTCCCTACCCAGGGGTGGAACCCAGATCTCCTGCATTGCAGGCAGATTCTTTACTGTCTGAGCCATCAGGGAAGTTATACATCCATCCAAATCCCAGATGAATGTAACTACAGTCAATTTCTCCTTAGCCAGATCCTCAAATGCCCATGGCCACCCCAACTCTAACCTACCCAAGCAGACTTATGGAGGAGGAGAAGTTAAGGTAGAAAGAGACAGTGTTCTCATCCAATTGTGGTTAAAACCTCTAAAGGCTTCAAAAACAGGACCATATATAATCACATTCAGGGCATGGCAGGACCCTGTGCAGGGAAGGAGCCCTGAATTCAAGCTGCATCAGCTTCAGGGTAGAATTGCTTCCGTTCACAGTGTGTTTTTGGATAGAGACAGGAGCGATGGGTGTACTTGTTGGATGGATTGTAATGGAGTGCACTTCTACTTTCCTTTTCAATTGAAGTTGAAAGTTGTGAACTAGAATCTAAGCCATTGATTTTAGCCCAATCTCTTGAAGCAGTGTCCTCAAAAAATGGAACAGGGGATCCATCTCTCTTGGATCTCAACACAACTTTGTGTCTGAACTCAGACCTACTGCTTAGCAGGCCCCAGTGACTATCTGCTCAGAGAACTGGTACTTCTGATAAACTGATGGATAGTTTAATGGATGAATGCCATGGCTCTTGATGTGAGGATCAAACAAGATAATGGATCTAAAAGCCTTATGGATCTAAAAGTCTTTTGTAAATAGCAAGTTGCTGTACCAAATATAGGTCTAAGAAAAGAGTTTAGTGTACTTAAGATACTCTCTATACCATTGAAGATATTCAGTGATATTTTGGGGAAACATCTTTCTTACCCACAAAACCAATTAGAAAGAGGCACTTATTTTCAAGGTAAGTAGGGGAGATCTAAAGACTACTGCTGACTCATGTTGTCCTTTGTCATCAGGAATATGTGAAGAATGGGAAGGAGGGACCCTAAACCACAGGCCAGATTTTAAATAATGTCAATATTTTCAGGAAGGTACTTGCCATGAGCTGACAATGTATTTTGAATACTTAAAGAAAGCAGATATTGACCCCTAGATGTTTCATTCTAAAGTGAGACTCATCTTCTTCTCTCCCTTCCCGCCCAACTCCCCAACCATCACCCTTCTGTCACCCTTAGCTCCTTAGGCTGGCCAAAACTTTTATTTGTTTGAGGTGACTTAGCAAAATAACCAATGAAATAATGTCAACCAAGCATGGGAATTGGTTTATAAGGTACATGTACAAGTGACCAAAGACCCACAGAAAGGATTACATAAAATAGAGAATTTTTTGATTGGATTATATAAGGGGGAGCTCCAGAATGAGATGCTTCAGACACACCTGGATTTCAGGTATACATGACATCACCAGGATTGGCTCTTTCTTCCAGTTCAGCCCTGCCGGGCACAGTGTTTAACAGAAACTCTAGATCTCCATCCCAGTGGGTTTAATTTCTTTGGAAACCAAGAGAACTTCAGTCTCAAAAGTCACAGCACAGTTACTGTGGCTCTTAAGCTCTCATAAGCTCAAAAGCCTATGTCCAAACCAGTTGCTGTGGCCAGCAAAGCACAGTAATGTGACTGGTCAGGACAGAGAACTGGGCCCAGCCTGGTGGGGAGAGGAGTTTCAGCCCCACACTGACAACATGGATTGAGAGTGGGGAAACAGTAGTCCTTCAAAAAGCCAATGCTGGGTGGAGGGCACAGCCAACCAACCACCAACCACGGCTGTTCCTCCAACCTCACTTTGAAACAATTGCTCTGAGGCTTGAAAGTAGAAGGACCAGGCTCAAGCACCCACTATAAAGATATCTAAGCTGTTCTCCAGTGGAACTGGCTTGGGAGAACGAGGAATCACTCTGTTTCAAGTTTGTCTTGATCAATCCGCCTGAGCAGAGATGACAGCCTCATACCCCCAATCCATGGTGTGTGTGTGTGTGTGTCTGTGTGTGTGTACATAAAGTGTAGTTATCAAAGACAGCTGTTAATTGTGATTCTTCACAAAGGTGGTATAAACAGATCACTGCCAATTGAAAGTTTTAATTAGATTAATTCTGGAATGCAGTTGGAATGTGGTGAATATTGATTGTAATGGCCTCTGTTTTAAATATAATTAATTCATGATCTACATAATTGCTCATTACCTGTACCTTAATTATGGGGCATAAAACATTGTTTATCACTACCATAGTACAAACGGGAAGACAGGCTCTCCCTGATGTCATAGGGTCCTTGGTATTTTTGTTGAAGAGAGCAATGGACATTTCATTTTCTCTAGCAGGAGAGAGAGAGAAAGAAAAAAACAAGCTGTGTCTCCAGTGACAACCAGTATGCAGACACAGCCTGATAAACACAGGGCATTTATGATTCTTTTATGACTACATTTTCTGACAAGATAAAGTAAATACTCTTTTGTGGGACTTTACAACTGCACAAGACTCAAGCTACTGTCCAAAGACACTGAAAAATTTGTGTATAAATACTGTGTTTGAGGCTGGCTCGTGGGCAAGGAGGGTAGCCCAGCAGTTTGACAATTTTCATATAATACCATGAAAAATTTCATGGTTTTTCTTCATCTTACTGCTAGTACCAGCACAATACATCTTTTCTTGGAAAAAAAATTATACAAATCTATGATACTTTCTGTTTTTTTTTCTATATACCATAAAATTTAAAGATAGATCATGCGTCTATTACTGTTAGCCTTTTTTTTTTAAGTCCAAGCAACAGAACCTGAAAACTATTACATATGCAAAAAAATCACGTTGCTAGAAAATCTGAGTTAGGTTAAATTTTAGTGGTTTTTAATTCTGGAGAATTTTTCCCAAGTCCTTTTACAAAGACCATATAAGAGAAGGGTGAGAGGAGGGGTGGTCTGTGGTCTTTGCAGGAGCTCAGGACTTTCCCATGGAAGAGACTGGTGCCCCAGTTTGAGGAGCTTTAAGATGAAATCTACATACAGGAAGTGACCTCACTGGGTCATAGAAGCAGAACAAGATGAAGGGAGGAACTGTCAGACAGCTACTGGGCCACCTCTTATTAATGCTGTTTAAACCTCTGTGGGGATATTTCTGGAAAGAATCTAGTTACCCCAGGCCACAACTCTTTATCTGCGTGGCCAAATGGAGGTTTGTCCCACTCCTGCCTGAGGAAGTCCTTAAAACAGAGTGTCTTGCAAGGCCTGTCTTTGTAAGGCATCTTTGTTTGTGCTTTTATGATGCGTGCACAGAGTCCCACATCCTCAATTCTCAGACCAGGTCACCTGAAGTGGGGGGTATAGCCACTGAAATAATCAATTAAGTAATACATGGCAGCCTCTATTTACCAAAGACAAGTTTTTTTTTGTTTGTTTTTTTCACCTGAATTTATAAACCTGTATTAAGTCCCCAGGTTTTCCTGGGGGTTCAGACAGTAAAGAATCTGCCTGCAATGCAGGAGACCTGGGTTTGATCCCTGAGTCAGAAAGATCCCCTGGAGAAGAGAATGGCTACCTGCTCCAGTATTCTTGCCTAGAGAATTCCATGGACAAAAGAGCCTGGTGGGCCACGGGGGGCCGGAGGTGGGGAGGGGTCAGTGGGGTCTCAAAGAGTCGGATATGACCTAGCGTGCATGGAAGTTTCCTATATCTTCAGTAGTGTGAGAGAACGGCTAATAGAATTCAGGTTTATGACCAATAAAAAACATAAAACAAAACAGAAAACAGAAAATGAAATAAGAGACAATTCCAAATAAATGAAAATGCTACGTTCAGAGCTGGTATTGCTTCCTTTGTATTGATCATAGAGAGAAGCCTAGAGTTTCTCTCAGTAGAAAATCCTATATGGCTTATTAAATATAGGTTGACAAATCTTAAGAGGCTATTTGGTAGGAGCCTGGAATGCCATGTTTCCTGTATGGACTCCCACCCTGGGGACAGCTCAGTGCCTCTAGACAAGGTGTTCTTTACTCCCTCTGAGATGGGAACTCTGCCTTGCCAGGCTCATGGAAGAGAGTATTAGTTGGCTCCAGCTGCCATGATAATGCGCCGTAAACCGGGTGGCCTCCATAAGAGGCATTTATCGTCTCAAAGCTCTGGAGGCCGGAAGTCTGAGATCAAGGTGTCGGTTGGTTTCTCCTGAGGCCTTTCCTTGGCTGCTCCTTGGGTCTTCTGCTTTTCCCGCTTTGTGCATCTGTGTCCTAAGTGCTTTGTCTTATAAGAACACCCCTCATATTGAATCAGGGTTCACCCTAAAGGCCTAGCTGTAATTTAATTACCTCTTTTTTGTTTGTCTGTTCATTTTTTAAATTTTTGGCCGCACTGGGTCTCCATTGCTGTGTGGGCTTTCTGAAGCTGTGGTGAGTGGGGGCTACACTTTAGTTGTGGTGCATGGGTTTCTTATTGCAGTGGCTGCTCTTGTTGTAGAGTGCAGCTTTAGGGCTTGTGGGCTCAGTAGTTGCGGCTCCCAGGCTTAATTACTCCCCGGCATGTGGGATCTTCCCAGACCAGGGATGAAACCCATGTCCCCCACACTGCCAGGTGGATTCCCAACCACTAGACCACCAGGGAAGTCCCAACTACCTCTTTAAAGACCCAAATATAATCACATTCTGAGGTACTAGGAGTTAAGTCTTCAGCATATGAATTTATGTGCTTGGTTGCTTCAGTTGTGTACCACTCTTTTGCGACCCCACGGACCATAGTCTGCCAGGCTCCTCTGTCCATGGAATATTCCTTGCAAGCATACTGGAGTGGGTTGCCATGTCCTCCTTCAGGGAATCTTCCCCACCCAGGGATCGAACCCAGATCTCCTGCATTGCAGGTAGATTCTTTTCTGATGAGCTACCGGGGAAGCCCCATTTGAGGGACATGGAAATCAGATCATAATACTGGCCATGTGGAAAAGGTGAGCTGAGTTAGGGCAAACTACTCCATAGATTATAAATTATTAGATAAAAACAAAAGACCCCTTCTTTTATCCCTGCCCAGTGTGACACATTTAGACCAGTAGTTCTTTGTGGGGGGAGGGTGGGATTTTGCCCTGCAGAGATATCTGGCAACATCTGAAGAAATTTTTGGTTGTCATAGCTGGTGGGGAGTTGCCACTAGTGTCTAGTGGGTAGACTGTTAAAGATCTCAAAGGTAACTTTGCTAAAGTCAAAAACCTAATCTAGAGGGACCCACCCCTTTTTTTTCTTTTTACACAACTTGTCTACCAAGAGGAGGAAGAACATGGAGGATGGAAAAGAGGCAGAAAGGCTCCCACGTGCAGGGTCCTTGCTACCAGCTTCTGTGCAGCTAGTTGAGTGCCTGTCTGAAGTCGAATCTTGTGGCAGCACCCCAGCTGCCACAGTATTTCTCTGAGATCATTTTTCTGCAGTTCCTCTCTCCCCCGTTAGAGTTATGATTACTTCTTTCTTCAGTTTTCTAGAAAGCTCTTGAGTATCCAAAGGGCTGAGAATAAATTGGATAATTTAAGTGGAGGCTGCCTCCACAAAGGCGGCTGGGAGACACCTCACTCTGCACCCTATGGCTCAGCCTTAGGACCACCTCTGTTTTCCTTCCCCTTCCACGTGTCCCTGCCACGTCTAGGTTTAGCCCTCTCCCCAGGGACCTGTTTCCACTTTTTCACTATCCATTTGCCATGAAGTGATACAACCGGATGCCATAATCTTCATTTTTTAAATGTTGAGTGTTAAGCCAGCTTTTTCACTTTCATCAAAAGTCTCTTTAGTTCCTCTTCACTTTCTGCCATAAGGGTGGTGTCATCTGCATATCTGAGGTTATTGATATTTCTCCTGGCAATCTTGAGTACAGCTTGTGCTTCATCCAGCCCAGAATTTTGCATGATGAACTCTGCATATAAGTTAAATAAGCAGGGTGACAATATACGGCCTTGACATAGTCCTTTCCCAGTCTGGAACTGGGAAAGATTGAGGGCAAGAGGAGAAGGGGATGATAGAGGATGAAATGGTTGGATGGCATCACTGACTCAATGCATATGAGTTGGAGCAGGCTCTGGGAGACAGTGAAGGATGGAAGCCTGGTGAGTTGCAGTGCATGGGGTCGCAAAGAGTCAGACATGAGTGAACAAGAGCCACCAGGGACCCAGGAGAGATCAAAGCGCTTCTGCATCCCTGTGACGTGGACAGAGTAGCATTACATCCTGGTAGTAAATGGGGCCTGGAAATGGCAGGGAGTGTGGGGTGGTGGGTGCGCGGGAATCTGCAGAGGTTGGAAGACCCCAGAGACCTTGCCCAAGGCCCCGGGGAGGTGGAGCAGGTCCTGTTCCTCCAGGTTCCAGGTCTCTGGGGGAGTCAGGAATGAACACCTCCTCCCAGCAGGTGGGGTATGATTCAGCCCCCGCCCCCCCTGCCACCCTACAGGGCACCGTGCCAGGCCCTGGGCCCCGGCCTTCTGCTGCTTGGTCCTTTGACGTGTTCAGCAGCCTCTGGCATTTCCCTTCTGAGGTGCTAGCCCTGGGTTGAGAAGCCCTTTGTCCTCCAGCTAGCATTCTGGAAGAGCACCAAGAGGAAAGTCTTCACAGTTGAGCCTCTCTGGGGAGGGCTGAGTTCCTGGGGAGGGGCAGGTGGAGAGCTACAGGCAGAAGGTTTATTGGGGGAGACCCCTGTACAGGGCAGGAGTGGGCAGAAGGGAGGCTGACCTCAATGCCTCACTACTGAGAGCTCAGGTGATCACACAGGGCGCTTGCTTTGTGGTTAGGAGGGACCACAGAGCTTTTCCAAATTGAAGATGAGGCTGGACATTTGCTTCCTGACATTGACTGGTCACCACTGTGGGCCCTCATCTGGGAAGGTCATAATCTTCAGAGGGAACCTATGCCAGTGAGAGGCAGACTGTGAGCCTGGGCGAGGGAGACCACTAGGTGGGGAAGCAAGACCACCATGGTTACAGGACCACCCAGAGCATTACTAAAGCCACTATTTCATGAATTCACTGGTTTAAATGGATGATTTAATGGAAGTCACTGTGATGTGGAATCAGGCTGGTGGTAACTAGGGCTGAAATGTGACGCGTGCTTGCCATATGCCAGGCCCCACTCTGAGCACTTTACATGTGTGGTAACCATCCACTCCCACTGTGCCCAGAAGGCAGCAACTACTGTCAACCTCTTGGTACCTTAATGTTCTAACTTATAAAATGGGGCCAAGCAAGCTGTCCAGGTCACTTGGCTAGAACCCAATGGAGCTCAGTGGCAGCCAGCTCTCCCTCCCCCACCCCTACTACACTGCCTGCAAGTTCAGCCCTTGTGCTGCCTTCAAAGAATAGGGATCATATGGAGTGCGGCTGAGATAAGGTGGAGGGGGCATTTGATGACCCTCAGATGTTCAGGTTCAGCACACCCACAAGGAGGGAAGGTTGGGTTTTAAGTGTAAACCAGACACCACCATTCGCACTCTGTAAGCCATAAACAGGCTTAATTTAGGGAGTATCCACTTACTAGTGGAGGTGGAGAGGGCAGACAATGGGATCTTTTAGAGGGATATATGGTGGCCTAATTGCGGAACTGGACATGGAACAACAGACTGGTTCCAAATAGGAAAAGGAGTACGTCAAGGCTGTACATTGTCACCCTGCTTATTTAACTTATAGGCAGAGTACATCATGAGAAATGCTGGACTGGAAGAAACACAAGCTGGAATCAAGATTGCTGGGAGAAATATCAATCACCTCAGATATGCAGATGACATCACCCTTATGGCAGAAAGTAAAGAGGAATTAAAAAGCCTCTTGATGAAAGTGAAAGAGGAGAGTGAAAACGTTGGCTTAAAGCTCAACTCAGAAAACGAAGATCATGGCATCTGGTCCCATCACTTCATGGGAAATAGATGGGGAAACAGTGGAAACAGTGTCAGACTTTATTTTTGGGGGCTCCAAAATCACTGCAGATGGTGACTGCAGCCATGAAATTAAAAGACGCTTATTCCTTGGAAGAAAAGTTATGACCAATCTAGATAGCATATTCAAAAGCAGAGACATTACTTTGCTGACTAAGGTCCGTCTAGTCAAGGCTATGGTTTTTCCAGTGGTCATGTGTGGATGTGAGAGTTGGACTGTAAAGAAGGCTGAGCACCGAAGAATTGATGCTTTTGAACTGTGGTGTTGGAGAAGACTCTTGAGAGTCCCTTGGACTGCAAGGAGATCCAACCAGTCCATTCTGAAGGAGATCAGCCCTGGGATTTCTTTGGAAAGAATGATGCTAAAGCTGAAACTCCAGTACTTTGGCCACCTCATGTGAAGAGTTGACTCATTGGAAAAGACTCTGATGCTGGGAGGGATTGGGGGCAGGAGGAGAAGGGGACGACAGAGGATGAGATGGCTGGATGGCATCACTGACTCGATGGACGTGAGTCTTAGTGAACTCCAGGAGTTGGTGATGGACAGGGAGGCCAGGCATGCTGCGATTCATGGGGTCACAAAGAGTCGGACATGACTGAGCGACTGAACTGAACTGAATGGCTCAGCAAGTAAAGAATTCATCTGCAGTGCTGGAGATACAGGAGACGTGGCTTCCATCCCTTGGTTGGGAAGATCCCCTGGAGAAGAAATGGCAACCTGCTTCAGGATTCTTGTCTGAAAAGAATCCCATGAACAGAGGAGCCTGGTGGGCTACAGTCCAGTGAGTTTTAAAGAGTCGGGCACTACTGAGCAACTAAGGACAGCACAGTCTGGCCTATGTTGAGCCTTGATATTTGTCTATCTCTTGGAAATGAATAATGAAAGTCCCACTTCCTATTGCTGCAAAAGATATTGTCCAGTGAAATAATATCATGCATTCCTGGAGCTTTCCAGAGTGGGGAGTGGCTTTGAGAATCCTTGCTCCTTCTCTACTCCTTGCAGACTGGGGACCTGAGGTGTAGAGAGGGGAAGTCACTCGCCTGAGGATGCACAGCTGGCTAATTAGGTCCCCATGTTTCCACCACCAAGTAACCATCTTATTCACGAAGCAAACTGTTTTGGAGGGTGGGGGAAGTGGAGAGGATTGCTTGATTATCAGAGAAATCGATCAACAGAGTCACCATTTAATTAAAAAATATATCAAAACCTTTCTTGATAATGATCGACCTGTTACACTGGAGCAATTAAAATGGTGATTTTATTTACTGAGTTACTGCCAACTCCTATGATTTTTTTTGTAATACCCTTGTGATAACTCAATTGGAAATGTGTGTGGTAAGATGCATAATGATAATGCCTTTTCTTGAGATAACTTGTGCCACAGCCAGCTGGGGAGTTTATCTGATGGGTCCGTTGCACAACTGAGGTCCCCTCTGTGCCATTCTGTCTCCAATGGCTCTGGAGGGACCAGTTAGGAGTCTTAGAAGGGGCCTGTGTTTGAACTGGTGAGACACACACCCATGTGTTCAACAGCTCTTTGGCGCTGCACATTAGAGGTAATTAGAAATGGATGCTTTTTGAGATTTAAATATTAACTTTTTAAAATTAAATTTTCACTTAAAATTTCACAAAACAGAAAACAACCCCCACACATACACTCCCTAATCCCACTCTCCAGACATTCTCAAGGAATGAAAACCTAAAACTCTCCAAGCTGACAAGCCCAGCTGCTTCCTGGTGGTGCTGGGTTCTTGTGTCTTGGGATGCAGAGGCCCACAGCCACATGGTGTTGGGCTTTCAAAGGGGAAATGATGAGCTTTCATTCACCGAAATGTCAATTGGCCCCCACTTCCCTAGTTATGTGCCCCAGGACTCTTGTGTCTCAAGATGTTTTGCTGGACAATAGATGAGAAAGAATTCCATAATCAGTTAAATTTGGGAAATGCTACACACAATACTACCCTCATGGATTAACACACTAAAAGCTTTGAAATGTTCTGAATCAATAAATCAATTTAATTTTTGGTTCATCATTTTTCCCATTTATCTGACCACAGTACCCTGTCGTCATGTCATACCTACAAAAAACTTGAAGAATCCGTTTTGAAAAACTCTTAATTGGGCAGAACTAGTCTGAAACTGATTATTAATCAAAGGAGGCATGGCAAGAGAATGAACCATCTGCCAGGGGTCAGGAGACCTGGATTCTGGTCTAGACTCTTCCATTAATTAGCTTGGTGACTTTGGGGAAATCGCATTCCTCTGGTACTTAGTTTATCTGCCTACAAAATAAAGGGCTGAAGGTAGAGAATTCCTAAGGCCCTTTCTGGATCCAAGAGACAATGATTTTTTCTGATTTGCTGAGGCTCAGTGGGCTGTCTGCCCTTTCATCACCTCTTACAGCTCACTTTGGCAGTTGTGGGTTTGCCCTGGGACCTTCTGGACCAGCTGAAGTGAGTCATGGTCTTGGAAGGCACTGGGATAAGATTGCCACCTGCACATGCCTGGCTTACCTTAGGGTGATGGGAGCATGGTCAGGGCCTCTCTCAGGACTCCACCCTTCATGGAGATCTCTGTAGTAAGTGCTGCAGGTGAGAAGAAGCACTCTGGTCCCTCTATTGCTGGAGCATGAGGTCTAGATAGGGAAAGAAGGCAGACCCACATGCACACAAGTGACCACACCCAGCAGTGGGTGCTAATGAGACAGGCTGAAACCTGGGATTCTCTGCTGTAGAGCTTGTACCTAGAGCAACCTGTCCTGGAGCAACAAAATGCAAAGAAACTATAAGGGACTAAAAATAACTAAGTGCATGTGGAGTTGGGGCAAATTAGGGAAAGCAAAGTGAAAGTGAAGTAGCTCAGTTTTGTCCGACTTTGCGACCACATGGACTGTAGCCTACCAGGCTCTTCCGTCCATGGGATTTTCCAGGCAAGAATACTGGAGTGAGTTGCCATTTCAAACAAGATACAAAAAGACCAACAACTCAACTGCTGCTTCTAAAGAGTGAGGAGCAAAAGCAGGGTACTGCGCATGTGCCCTGCACACAACCCCACCAAAGTGGTAGGCAAACCACCTAAGCCACCCCTCCAGCTCTACTTCTGGACCTGCCCTAACCTCCCATTGTGTAAGGAACCAGCTTGCCCTCAGCCTACTTCCAGAGCAAGCAGGGGAACCTGGTACTGATTCTTGCTCCCCTTTGCTAACAGCAGGGGCCCCAGTAAAGCCTTGCCTGAATTTCTTGTCTGGCCTTTTATCAATTCCCACTGATTAAGGAGGTCAAGAACCCTGGTGGGCAACACTAACAATTGGCAGGTGCTTGGGGAGATCCTAGAGGGAGACTCAGGGGGTGCTGGGTGGCCATGGAGAGGCCATGCAGGATGCAGGACTCCCGCCAGGCTGATTGGATAGCAGTGAGGAGGCCTGAGAAAGGCATCTGGGCAGAATTGCACAAGGCCTCCTTGGGGGAGCTGGTGCATTTCTGTACTGATGTGAACTGTAATCAGAAGGAGTGGGGAACGATGTGGAACCAGGGGCTACAGAAAGACAGTGAAAGCCTCTAAATGTCATGTGATCAGACTCCAGCATCATTCAGGCAGCTGGGGGCTATTGAAATTTCATAAGGAAAATGATATTTTAGTAAACGAAACCTGGGATAAGATTGGAACTTAATGATAGAGCAGGTGCCCTCTATGAACTTCTAAAATGGCCCCAGATACGGAGCCCTAGATTAGTATTAGCCCTGCTACCCAGCCTGGGGCTTTGCCGGGCTCAGCACTCTGCAGGCGAGAGCACCCTAGGACAGAACGCTCAGTGCCAGCTCACACTCCAACGACAGTGAGCAGAAGGAGGAAACCCAGCCCCTCCGGGCTCAGGAGCGGTGAATTTGAGGCAAGAATATCCCAAGAGCAGAAGATTTGGGGGAGTGGGAAGGAGCCCTGCCAATTCCACCTTAAACAAGTGAGCTCTATCTGCCACTTCTTCACAATCCACCCGTGCCTTGGGTTCCAATGGAGGAGATGCGTTGTCATGCACGATTTTAACTTCTGTGATAATGAAAAGGAGCAGAGTATAATGGCTGATGCCGTGGGGTTTAGGAAAATGAGTGAGATGCTTGGATAAAAGAGAGAGATACCATCTCGGCCCCAGAAAGATATAGGATGTAGCTGGCCTTCATGGGGAAGCTTTTATTTCATTCTCAGGAAAATAGAGTAAATAGCTGTTAACTGTTTAAACAGTGATTGAAAGACCAAGTTTTCTGACCCCTTGTCTTAGTAGGGATGATGTTCGGGCCCAAGAATCAGAAGACCTAGATGGTTTCTTGGCGGGGGATATCTGCTCCCTTCTGCTGTTTTGGTCACTTGCATGTCTGGACAGACACGTCCACAAGGCCCAGAAAGGGCTTGTTCTGAGGGGCTTCCCAAAGTTCAGTGGCTTGAGCAAATACCCTTTGAGTCTGGAAATATTTTCTTAGACCCCCTTGTGCTGGTTCTCCACCTCTTCTTCACCATGTGCCACTCCAGTATGTACCAACCTCCAACATGTACCACCAGTGCTCTCTCCTCCAGCTTTGTATGGAGGCTGCTGAAACCCAGCAGCTGCTGGTCCACTCACCAGTGAGGGCTGGACATGTCTGGCTCCAGTCTCTGGGAGCAAATCTCGAAACGCCTGCCTTGGGGTTTCTGTTAGAAAGCCGGGCAAATAGATGTATGTGTACCAGCTACAATGCCTTTGTTTCCAAGTAATAGGCACTCTAACTCAAACTGGTAAGAACCATAAAAGGGATTTATTGGTTCAGGTAACAGGGAATTCTAAATGTGGGAAGGACTGTAAGGCCAATGCAATGCTTTCCTTTCTCCCTCTCTTTTCTGCTGCTTATGGCCCCCACTTCATCGTGTGGCTACCACCTCCCTTTGTGAGAAAGGGGGCTGCCAGCGAATCCTGGGTTTGTTTGATTGTTTTCTTGACCAAACCCAGGGAAAAATAGAGAGGAGAGAAAGAATTCTGTTTTAGAACAATGAGAAACTTCCTTTTATGGGAGTCCTAAGAAAACCTCTTTTCATATCTCATTGGCCTGAAATAGAACCCAAGATCATTCTTGAACCAACATGATGGTTAGGGGGCTGGGCTTTATGCCTTGACCTATCAGTCAGTGCCTCCCACCAGGACAGCCTCCCATCAGGAGAGTGGTCATTTCCCAGCTACACATCTGATATAGAATGAAGGAGGGGAAATCCTCGTGTGGAAAGGAGGGAATTTTCAGATAACAACAAGCAGTTTACCCTGGAAGCTGGGGAGGCAATCAGGAGCTGCCCCTTGGCTGAAGTTGACACCATGTGGACTGCTGTCCAATCAACCACCCTTTCTGCAGTCCTACTTGAACACCCACACCATAACTAACTGTTCCCTTGTGTGCATCCCTTGATCAGTTAGAATGCTTCTGGCTGCAAGTAACAGACAATCCTGACTCCGGCTGTCTTAAATAATAAAATAATATATTATGTCATGTTCAGAGCTAGGGTGTGCCCAGGAGATGGCCTCAATCATTACCAATGGCCTGAGTTGCTCCCATCTCTCTTTTCTCCTATTCTCAGAGCTGCTTCACCCTAAGGCTGCTTCCCCTTATATTTACAAGGTGTTTGCTGCAACTACATGTGTGACAACCAGAGAAACAAGGAGAAACCTCTCTCTTGGGAGGGAGGACATTGTCCCCAAAGTACCACCCTCCTTGAGAGATGCCTACGTGTGTTTCCTTGGCAAGAATTAGGAGATACATGGGATTGACTTAAAATGAAAATGGTGTGGCTGAAATGGATGTTGGCCACTATTGCGCCTAGTTAGATAAAGTAATGAAACTTGTTCCTGCTGAGTAGGACAAATGAGGTGTGGCTTCTCTACACTGGGGTGGGTCTGGGGAAAACCATGTACTTCTTCCTGATATGGAAGTGCTTCCAGTCTGGCAAACCTTGACTCAAGTCCCAACTCCATTGCTCAGTAGCAGGTGGCCTATGGTGGCATTTCTTAACCTCTCTGGATCTCCATTTGTCATCTGTAATCAAAGGGATATTACTAATACCAGATCTTGGATTATAAAAGCTTGTGCATACCAGTGGCAAGATCCCCTTGAAACACTACCCAACTTGGCATATAGTTGTTCTCAGAAACAAGTAATGGGACTTCCCTGGCATCTCCTGCAGGTCCAGCTGTCTGCTCTGACATGGATTGCCTCTGCTTACCCAGTGTTGAGTGTGAATATTTTAGATGTCTATAGCTGAAGTGAGAGACACAACATGGAAGGTTGGGGGCTTTTCTCTGCTTGGTCAAGCCTTTTGATCCATTTCATCCTCAACAGTTTCTTTACTAGGATGATCACTTTGCTCTAACCATTATTTTTGCAAAAAGGCCCTATTATATATTCTCCTGCCTGCAAAAAAAAAAAAAAAAAAAAAAAAGTAAAAAAAAGAAAACCACACAAAAAAATCTAAAAGCAAATGTGTCAGAGCCTATTTTTAGTGCTTTACAAGTCAGATCTTTCCTCCTTGCCTTCTATAGTCCCTCAGGACTTTTAGATTTACTATTTAAATATTTATAAACTGTTACAATTATTTATTAAAGGTTTATGTTGTTATTATATTTAGTATGGAATATACATTTCTTTCTCCAAAAATAACAGGACTTTCCATTAAACAACATGTGTTAATGATGCAGTAAGTTGTCTCTTAAGGCAACAGAGAAAGTTTCCTTCTCTTCTGACAACCCTAAGTACCCTTATTTAAAAGTAGAGGCCCTACCTCACTGGAAAATACATTGCTCCTGACTCCCCAAATGTTATTCTATCCAGATTGAGGAAATTTTTAATGCTTCCATAGAGAAATTTTGCCATCTGAAATCAGTGTGTAGTCAAAAACAAAAGATGCATTTATTGGTGGCAGCCCATGCCTGTGTATGCACACGTAGCATGCATGTGGACACACACATGGGCTATAGGTGTGCATATGTGTGTGCATGTGTGTCTTGGTCTCATTTTAGATTCATTCATTCATACATTCAATGTAATCTGCTCGGTACTAACACTGTTCTATATCAAAGACAAAAAAATGGGTACTCTACCCAGGGCACTCTACCCCTGAGACTCAGAGGTCTAGAAAAGGAGAGAAACAATAAGTAAAAAAGTAACAATGGTATCATCAAGTAATCACTCAGCAGTGTACAAGCGTGGGTACTATGCTCTGGGAACAAGAAAGAAGTTAATTTTGTAGAGGGATGCTGTGTGCTGTGCTTAGTCATTCAGTCATGTCTGACTCTTTGCGACCCCATGGGCTGTCGCCTGCCAGGTTCCTCTGCCCATGGGGATTCTATAGGGAAGAATACTGGAGTGGGTTGCCATGCCCTCCTCCAGTGTGAAGGATGACTTGTTGGTATATATGTAGACCTACATGAAGAAGAAACGCAAAAAAGGCAAAATGGTTGTCTTAGAAGGCCTTACAAACAGCTGAGAAAGAAGAGAAGCTAAAGGCAAAGGAGAAAAGATGTATCCATCTGAATGCAGAGTTCCAAAGAACAGCAATGAGAGATTAAAAAAAAAAAATCTTCCTAAGTGATCAATGCAAAGAAACAGAAGAAAACAATAGAATGCAAAAGACTAGAGATCTCATCAAGAAAATTACAGATACCAAGGGAACATTTCTTTCAAAGATGGGCACAATTAAGGACAGAAATGGTATAGACCTAACAGAAGCAGACAATATTAAGGTAAGTTGGCAAGAATATACAGAAGAACTATACAAAAAAGATCTTAATGACCCAGATAACCATGATGGTGTGATCACTCACCTAGAGGCAGCTATCCTGGAGTGCAAAGTCATGTGGGCCTTAGAAAGCACCACTATGAACAAAGCTAGTGGAGGTGATAGAATTCCATCTGAGCTTTTTCAAATCCTAAAAGATGGTGCTGTGAAAGTGCTGCACTCAATAGGCCAGCACATTTGGAAAACTCAGCAGGGGCCACAGGACTGGAAAAGGACAATTTTCATTCCAATGCCAAAGAAAGGCAATGCCAAAGAATGTTCAAACTACTGCACAATTGCACTCATCTCACACACTAGCAAAGTAATGCTTGAAATTTTCCAAGCTAGGCTTTAACAGTATGTGAACCAAGAACTTCCAGATGTTCAAGCTGGATTTAAAAAAAGCAGAGGAACCAGAGATCAATTTGCCAACATCCGTTGGATCATAGAAAAAGCAAGAGAGTTCCAGAAAAACATCTACTTCAGCTTCATTGACTACGCTAAAGCCTTTGACTGTGTGGATCAAAACAAACTGTAGAAAATTCTTAAAGAGATGGGAATACCAGACAATCTGACCTGCCTCCTGAGAAATTTGTATGCAGGTCAACAACAGTTAGACATGGAACAAGGGACTGGTTCCAAATTGGGAAAGGAGTACATCAAGGCTGTGTATTATCATCCTATTTATTTAACTTATTTGCAGAGTACATCATGGGAAATTCTAGGCTGAATGAAGCACAGGCTGGAATCAAGACTGCCAGGAGAAATATCAATAACCTCAGATATGCAGATGACACCACCCTTATGGCAGAAAGTAAAGAGGAACTAAAGAGCCTCTTACTGAAAATGAAAGAGGAGAGTGAAAAGGCTAGCTTAAAGCTCAACATTTAGAAAATGAAGATCATGGCATCTGGTCCCATCACTTAATGGCAAATAGATGGGGAAACAAAGGAAACGGTGACAGACTTTATTTTCTTGGGCTCCAAAATCACTGCAGATGGTGACTGGAGCCATAAAATTAAAAGATGCTTGTTGCTTGGAAGAAAAGCTATGACCAACCTAGACAGCATATTGAAAAACAGAGACATTGCTTTGCTGACAAAGATCCATCTAGTCAAACCTATGGTTTTTCCAGTAGTCATGTATGGATTTGAGAGTTAGACCATAAAGAAAGCTTAGCACCAAAGAGCTGATGCTTTTGAACTGTGGTGTTGGAGAAGACTCCTGAGATTCACTTGGACTGCAAGGAGATAAAATGAGTCAATCCTAAAAGAAATCAGTCCTGAATATTCATTGGAAGGACTGATGTTGAAGCTGAAGTTATAATACTTTGGCCACTTGATATGAAGAACTGACTCATTGGAAAAGACCCTGTTGCTAGGAAAGATTGAAGGCAGGAGGAGAAGGGGATGACAGAGGATGAGATGTTTGGATGGTATCACCGACTCAATGGACATGAGTTTGAGCAAACTCTGGGAATTGGTGATGGACAGGGAAGCCTGGTGTGCTGCAGTCCATGGGGTGGCAAAGAGTTGATACTTCTGAGCAACTGAACTGAACTGAACTGAACATGTAATACACAGGGCTTGATTTGGGAGTAATTAGTCATAGCTCAGGTGGTAAAGAATCTGCCTGAAATGCAGGAGACCCGGGTTTGATTCCTGGGTCAAGAAGATCCCCTGGGAAGGTAAGGGTGACTCACTCCAGTATTCTTGCCTGGAGAATTCCATGGACAGAAGAGCCTGGTGGGTTATAGTCCATGAGGTTGAAGAGTTGGACATGACCGAGAAACTAACACTTTGACTTTCTTGGAATTAGATTTTTCTTTACTCACGCAGTTGCTAACTCTTCCATCTAGTTGTGTTGCCAGACCAAGGTCTAGCTCAGTAGTTCTCACTCAAGGGGAGTTCTGCCCTCTGGAGACCTTTGATAATTTCTGGAAGCATTTTCCGTTGCCAGGAATGAGAGGGTGCTACTGGCATCTAGTGGGTGGAGGCCAGGGATGCTTCTAAACACCTTGCAGTGGCCAGAACAGCCCCTATGACAAATAATTCTATGGCCCTGAATCTCAGTAGTGCCTGGGTTGAGGTTGGGAACCCCTGGTGTGGCTCGAAAGAGTCCTGAGTCAGGACTGGCTCCCCTCTAAAAGAGGCCAAGGAGACAGGCTTGAGTTACTTGGAGAAGAACCTGGTGTAGACCCAGGAAGGTAGTTCAGGAAAGTGAAGTGAGCAAGTAATTTCCCATCTAGAATTTTGCCCCAAAGACAGTGATCAGAATGATTGATACAGGAATATGCACAGAGACACTCAGAATTGTAATAACAACAGTAACAAAGGGTTTCCCTGATGGCTCAGAAGGTAAAGCATTTGCCTGAAATGCGGGAGACCTGGGTTTGATCCCTGGGTTGGGACGACTCCCTGGAGAAGGAAATGGCAAGCCACTCCAGTACTCTTGCCTAGAAAATCCCATGGACAGAGGAGCCTGGTAGGCTACAGTCCATGGGGTCACAAAGAGTCAGACATGAATGAGTGACTTCACTTTCTTTCTTTCTTTTAGTAACAACAAAATTAAAATCCTAAATAGTCAATGCTAATAGATTGGCTAAATAAATTATGATATATTTTGGATTTTAAAACTACCTGCGAGTAACTTTATTATCACACAATATATGCAATTTTTAACTCAGTGAAAAAGAATGCCCCCCCCAATAAATCCTTTCACACACACACACACACACACACACACACACAAGTTATACACAGAAAAAAGACCAAGAGAAAGAGACCTATGCATTACTGCCAGTTGGTAGGTGGTAGAATTAGAAGCAGTGTCTTTTTTAAATTTAATTTTTTTAAATTTATTTATTTTAATTGGAGGCTGATTGCTTTACAATATTATAAAGTAATTGGTTTTGCCATACATCAACATGAATCCACCACGGGTGTACACGTGTTCCCCATCCTGAACCCCCCTCCCACCTCCCTCCCTGTACCATCCCTCTGGGTTACCCCAGTGCACCAGCCCCAAGCATCCTGTATCCTGTATCGAACCTGGACTGGCGATTCTTTTCTTACATGATATATATGTTCAATGCCATTCTCCTAAGTCATCTCACCCTCTCCCTCTCCCACAGAGTCCAAAAGACTGTTCTATACATCTGTGTCTCTTTTGCTGTCTCGCATACAGGGTTATAGTTACCATCTTTCTAAATTCCATATATATGCGTTAGTATAGTGTATTGGTGTTTTTCTTTCTGGCTTCCTTCACTCTGTATAATAGGCTCCAGTTTCATCCACCTCATTAGAACTGATTCAAATGTATCCTTTTTAATGGCTGAGTAATATTCCATTGTGTATATGTACCACAGCTTTCTTATCCATTCATCTGCTGATGGACATCTAGGTTGCTTCCATGTCCTGGCTGTTATAAACAGTGCTGCGATGGACATTGGGGTACATGTGTCTCTTTCAATTCTGGTTTCCTTGGTGTGTATGCCCAGCAGTGGGATTGCTGGGTCATAAGGCAGTTCTATTTCCAGTTTTTTAAGGAATCTCCACACTGTTCTCCATAGTGGCTGGTACTAGTTTGCATTCCCACCAACAGTGTAGGAGGGTTCCCTTTTCTCCACACCCTCTCCAGCATTTATTGCTTGTAGACTTTTAGATTGCAACCATTCTGACTGCTGTGAAATGGTACCTCATTGTGGTTTTGATTTGCATTTCTCTGATAATGAGTGATGTTGAGCATCTTTTCATGTGTTTGTTAGCCATCCGTATGTCTTCCTTGGAGAAATGTCCATTTAGTTCTTTGGGCCACTTTTTGATTGGGTCATTTATTTTTCTGGAATTGAGCTGCAGGGGTTGCTTGTATATTTTTGAGATTAGTTGTTTGTCAGTTGCTTCATTTGAGATTATTTTCTCCCATTCAGAAGGTTGCCTTTTCTCCTTGCTTATAGTTTCCTTTGTTGTGCAGAAGCTTTTAAGTTTAATTAGGCCCCATTTGTTTATTTTTGCAATTATTTCCAATATTCTGGGAGATGGATCATAGAGGATCCTGCTGTGATTTATGTCAGAAAGTGTTTTGCCTATGTTCTCCTCTAGGAGTTTTATAGTTTCTGGTCTTACATTTAGGTCTTTAATCCATTTTAAGTTTATTTTTGTGTATGGTGTTAGAAAGTGTTCTATTTTCATTCTTTTACAAGTGGTTGACCAGTTTTCCCAGCACCACTTGTTAAAGAGATTGTTTTTAATCCATTGTATATTCTTGCCTCCTTTGTCAAAGATAAGGTGTCCATAGGTGCGTGGGTTTATCTCTGGGCTTTCTATTTTGTTCCATTGATCTATATTCCTGTCTTTGTGCCAGTACCATACTGTCTTGATGACTGTGGCTTTGTAGTAGAGCCTGAAGTCAGGCAGGTTGATTCCTCCAATTCCATTCTTCTTTCTCAAGATTGCTTTGGCTATTCAAGATTTTTTGTATTTCCATACAAATTGTGAAAATAATTTGTTCTAGTTCTGTGAAAAAAACCATTGGTAGCTTGATAGGGATTGCATTGAATCTAGAGATTGCTTTGGGTAGTATACTCATTTTCATTATATTGATTCTTCCGATCCATGAACGTGGTATATTTCTCCATCTATTAGTGTTCTCTTTGATTTCTTTCACCAGTGTTTTATAGTTTTCTATATATAGGTCTTTAGTTTCTTTAGGTAGATATAGTCCTAAGTATTTTATTCTTTTTGTTACAATGATGAATGGAATTTCCTTAATTTCTCTTTCTATTTTCTCATTATTAGTGTATAGGAATGCAAGGGATTTCTCTGTGTTGATTTTATATCCTGCAACTTTACTATATTCATTGATTAGCCCTAGTAATTTTCTGGTGGAGTCTTTAGGGTTTTCTATGTAGAGGATCATGTCATCTGCAAACAGTGAGAGTTTTACTTCTTCTTTTCCAATTTGAATTCCTTTTATTTCTTTTTCTGCTCTGATTGTTGTGGGCAAAACTTCCAAAACTATGCTGAATAGCAGTGGTGAAAGTGGGCACCCTTCTTGTTCCTGAATTTAGGGGAAATGCTTTCAATTTTTCACCACTGAGGATAATGTTTGCTGTGGGTTTGTCATATATAGCTTTTATTATGTTGAGGTATGTTCCTTCTATTCTTGCTTTCTGGAGAGTTTTTTTTTTTTAAATCATAAATGGATGTTGAATTTTGTCAAAGTCTTTCTCTGCTTTTAATATTTGTTCTTTGTGTTTAATTTGTTAATTTGATTAATATGTGTCTTGGGGTGTTTCGCCTTGGGTTTATCCTGTTTGGGACTCTCTGGGTTTCTTGGACTTGGGTGATTATTTCCTTCCCCATTTTAGGGAAGTTTTCAACTATCATGGTCTTTCTTTTTGTCTTCTTCTGGGAGTCCTTTGATTCGAATGTTGGAGCATTTAATGTTGTCTTGGAGGTCTCTGAGATTTTCCTCATTTCTTTTAATTCGTTTTCCTTTTTTCCTCTCTGATTAATTATTTCTACCATTCTATCTTCTACTTCATTAATCCTATCTTCTGCCTCTGTTATTCTATTTGTTGCCTCCAGAGTGTTTTTGATCTAATTTATTGCATTATTTATTATATATTGACTCTTTTTTTTTTTATTTCTCCTAGGTCCTTGTTAAATCTTTCTTGCATCTTCTCAATCCTTGTCTCCAGGCTATTTATCTGTGATTCCATTTTTATTTCAAGATTTTGGATCATTTTCACTATCATTATTAGGAATTCTTTATCAGGTAGATTCCCTATCTCTTCCTCTTTTGTTTGGTTTGATGGGCATTTATCCTGTTCTTTTACCTGCTGGGTATTCCTCTGTCTCTTCATCTTGTTTATATTGCTGAGTTTGGGGTGGCCTTTCTGTATATGGACAGTTTGTGGAGTTCTCTTTCTAATGGAGTTTCTTTGCTGTGGGTGGGGTTGTATAAGTGGCTTGTCAAGCTTTCTTGGTTAGGGAAGCTTGTGTCAGTGTTCTGGTGGAGCTGGATTTCTTCTCTCTGGAGTGCAATGAAGTGTCCAGTAATGAGTTATGAGATGTCAGTGGTTTTGGAGTAACTTTGGGCAGCCTGTATATTGAAGCTCAGGGCTGTGTTCCTGTGTTTTTGGAGAATTTGCGTGGTATGTCTTGCTCTGAAACTTGTTGGCCCTTGGGTGGTGCTTGGTTTCAGTGTAGGTATGGAGGCGTTTGATGAGCTCCTGTCGATTAATGTTCCCTGGAGTCAGGAGTTCTCTGATATTCTCAGGATTTGGACTTAAGCCTCCTGGTTCTGGTTTTCAGTCTTATTTCTACAGTAGTCTCAAGACTTCTCCTTCTATACAGAACCGTTGATAAAACATCTAGGTTAAAGATGAAAAGTTTCTCCACAGTGAGGGACACCCAGAGAGGTTCACAGACTTACACGGAGAAGAGAAGAGGGAGGAGGGAGTTAGAGGTGATCCGAATGAGATGAGGTGGAATCAAAAGAGGAGAGAGCAAGCTAGCCAGTAATCACTTCCTTATGTGCACTCCACAACTGGACTGCTCAGAGATGTTCACAGAGTTATACAGAGAAGAGAAGAGGGAGGAAGGAGACAGAGGTGGCCAGGAGGATAAAAGGGGGAATCAAAAGGAGACAGATCCAGCCAGTAATCAGTTTCCTAAGTGTTCTCCACTGTCTGGAACACACTGGTGATTCACAGAGTTGGGTAGAAGTGAAGGAGGAGGGAGGAGACAGAGGCAACCTGGTGGAGAAAAAGGAGAGTCCAAAGAGGGAGAGAGCAATCAAGCCAGTAATCTCACTCCCAAGTAAAAATGGGTACTGAAGATTGGGTTCTCAAAGGTACAAAATTGATAACAAATACCAAAAAGCAAAGATTAAAAATCTAGAGTAGAGGTTGGATTTTCAAAATACAATATTAAAGAAAAGAAGAAGAAGAAAAAAAAGACAAAGTCACAAAAATTATATATATATATATATATATATATATATATATATATATATATATATGAAGTTTGCTTTTAAAAAATAGGGTCTTTTTTTGCAAAGTAATAGTAAGTTATAAAAATGAAAATTAAAGGAGTAATAGAGGACTTAAAATTTTAAAAAAATTTTAAAAAAAGAATGATCGTAAAAATAGTAAAATAGTAAAAATGTATCTAGGACTTTCTATGGTGGTGTTGTGGGCACTGTGGGGTCAGTTCATTTTCAGATAGTTCCTTCAGTTCAGTTAAGTTCAGTTCAGTGGCTCAGTCGTGTCCAACTCTTTGCGACCCCAAGAATTGCAGCACGCCAGGCCTCCCTGTCCATCACCAACTCCCGGAGTTCACTCAGACTCCCGTCCATTGAGTCAGTGATGCCATCTAACCATCTCATTCTCTGTCGTCCCCTTCTTCTCCTGCCTTCAATCTTTCCCAACATCAGGGTCTTTTCAAATGAGTCAGTTCTTCGCATCAGGTGGCCAAAGTATTGGAGTTTCAGCCTCAACAGCAGTCCTTCCAGTGAACACCTAGGGCTGATTTCCTTTAGGATGGACTGGTTGGATCTCCTTGCAGTCCAAGGGACTCTCAAGAGTCTTCTCCAACACCATAGTTCAAAAGTATCAATTGTTTGGTGCTCAGCTTTCTTTACAGTCCAACTCTCACATCCATACATGACAACTGGAAAAATCATAGCCTTGACTAGATGGACTTTTGTTGGCAAAGTAATGTGTCTGCTTTTCAACATGCTATCTAGGTTGGTCATAACTTTTCTTCCAAGGAGTAAGCATCTTTTAATTTCATGGCTGCAATCACCATCTGCAGTGATTTTGGAGCCCAAAAAATAAAGTCTGACACTATTTCCACTGTTTCCCCATCTATTTCCCATGAAGTGATGGAACCAGATGCCATGATCTTCGTTTTCTGAATGTTGAACTTTAAGCCAACTTTTTCACTCTCCACTTTCACTTTCATCAAGAGGCTTTTCAGTTCCTCTTCACTTTCTGCCATAATGGTGGTGTCATCTGCTAGTTCCTTGGTCTGGCTTATATTTCTCAAGATCTATAGGCCCCTTCCTATGTAGTCGGTACTAATGACAGGATTTTAATCTATTGCACCTGTCACTTCCATGGCAGTTCCCTCTGTTTTAGCTTCTTCTGTTTGCTGGTCTCTTCAGTGTCTGATTTCCGCCCTGACACAAGGCGGGTGGTGGTGGACACTTTTTTTAGGCTCACTTGTTCAGTCATGCCGTGGGGAGGGAGGGACGCTGCAAACAAATAACACTGGCATGTGGTCGCAGTGTCTCGGGCACACTGGGCCTGCCCCCGCTCACGGCACACGTGCCCTCCCTGCCCACACTGCTCAGGCTCTAGGTTGCTCTGCTGGGAACCGTCTAAGGCCAGCCCTGGGCTGCATGCCCCTCCCAGGTCTAAGCCACTCAGGTTCAGGCACTGAGGTAGTCCTCAGAGGCACAGACTCAGTTGGGCCTGTGTTTTGTGCCCTTCCCAGGTCCGAGCAGCTCAGGTGATGAGGTGTTTGGTGAGTGCGGTCGCTGCGTCTTATCACCTTCCCCGTCCCTGCCGCTCGGTTTTCTGCGTGTACAACCGGCGCACCTTCTCAGGTGGATGTTGACTGTCCAGAACCCCAAGAAGTCTTAGTTAGCAAAGAAGCCTGCTTGCAGTTTGGTAGATAATGCCTCTCTGGGGCTGCAGTTGCCCCTTCCAGCTCTGGCTGCCTGTCACCGGAGGGGGATGGTCTGCAGCAAGCTAGTTCCGTTCAGTCCTTTGTTCTGGTGGTGTCTTAGGGCTTTTCTCATGGTAGCTGTCCCGCAGTCTGGTTTGCTAGCCCAAGTTAGTTTGCTCAGATTGCCCTTGGGGCATTCAGGCCAGATCCTTACTCTAAGCAATGCAGCCCATGCCTCTCTGCCCAGGCCCCACTTGCCAGTGGCGGGTGCAGGCATATGCACTGCTTCTCTGCTGGAGGAGTTACCACTGGGCTCGTAATCTGTGGATTTTAATTATTTATTTATTTTTCTTCCCTATTATGTTGCCCCCTGTGTTTCCAAGGCTGGCCACAGACTCGGCACTGAGAGTGTTTTCTGATGTTTGGAAACTTCTCTTTTTAAGACTCCCTTCCTGGGATGGAGCTCCATCCCTACCTCTTTTGTCTCTTTTTTTGTCTCTTATATTTTTTCCTACCTCCTTTAGAAGACAATGGGCTGCTTTTCTGGGTGCCTGATGTCCTCTGCCGGCATTCAGAAGTTGTTTTGTGGAATTTACTCAGCATTTAAAAGTTCTTTTGATGAATTTGTTGGGGAGAAAGTGGTCTCCCCATCCTATTCCTCTGCCGTCTTAGGACCACCCCCCTTAAATTTAATTTTCTATATTATCCAAGTTGGCAAAAATAAATATTGACAAGAAAATTTTTTCTTTAATTGTTTTCATTTAAAAAATATTTTTAATATCAGTTACTTTTTAAAGAAGGCCCGTAAGACTTGGAACCAAGAGATCAGGATACTAGGTCTGGTCTGTCCACCAGTAGATGCCATGACCTGGGCCGACCAGTATCCCTTTCTGGGGTATAAGCTGACCCTAGTAATCTCTTCTTATCTCCCAGAGTGGTTCTAAGAGGTCAGTAAAACACTGTGGGGGGATTGGAAAGCTGGAGAGAGGAAACATTTTGAGATCATCCTTCTGGCAGGAAGACTTTGATCAATGCCTAATGGACCTGGGTCTAGTCTGGCTACCCTCTTGTTCCTGGCAGGTCCCAGGACACTCAGGAGGCACCTGTTTATAGACAGGTGTCCTTACCTTTGTGTGAAGGAAGAAGAGGCCCCTCTGGAAGCTTCGACTGGATCCCACAGCCTGTTTCTCTCTGTGGTTGGCATCTGAGGGATACACTTCCTGGGACATTAGCTGGGGCATCAGGGCATGTTCGCTGATAAAATCGTCCAGGAAAAAAGTGGCTAGAATTTCCAAGAAGAGGCTCTTTTTGTCCTTCTGCCTGCCCCCAGATGGGGATTCCCAAGCTCCTGCCTGGGATGCCTCCCTGCTGCCTGTGCCCAGGGCTCTGCACCCACAGAGCTCCAGTATGTAGATCTCTGGCTTCCTGGAGGCTGGGGGATCTTACTTTACAGGCACAAGGAAACTAGCTCAGAAAACCAGTCTCCCCTACATCCCTGGTGCCAATGCCTGAAGGCAGGTGTCTACTTGCTTTTTTTTGAAAGGGTTTGGCTGTAGAGAGTCTGCCAGAGGCACATATAAATCCAGAATTTTCTAAAGTTTGGCTTGGCAGACCCAGAGGGGCCTGGAAGGCAGTGATTCCAGCTCCATGTGGTGTTTGAGAGAGTCAGTGTTGCTGCCAGTCCATTTTTCCCACTCAGAGAGTCAGGGCGCCTACTGAATAATTGAAGTATTAGTAACAGTTTCTTTCCCCTTCTGAAGGCAATCCCAAAGGTCTGCCGTTTTCTTTGCAGGAACCGTTGGCATTAAATACGCTGGGTGTCAGTGCAGCAGTGAGGTGGTTAATTTTGACTGAATATTATGCTATATAACCACTTGGCATTTAACTTGAAAAATGGCTTTCTGCTTCACCTGTCAGCATACCCAGTTCTCATCAAATAAGTGAGTGAGAAAAATTTTTAAATTTCAATTTCCTGATGCTATTAGACACTACTTCTTCCATACTTAAACAGTTTAGCAGTGCATGTACAGGCTTTGGTATTCAGACCATGCCTCAGACTACATGCCATTACAATAGCTTTTTTGTTTAAAGGGTAAAGAGATGCATGGATCTTTATCTTGAGGTTAGGAAAATGTATTGCAGGAACACGGCCAATCAGGTTCTGAATAACTTTGAAACATGGTACCATCACCCCAACGTAGTACAAGGAATCCTAGAGCCTGCTGCAGAGGATTCGAGACTGTCAGAAGGAAGCTGTAGAAATGAAGTAAATGTGCAAAGTAATCCTGCGTGGTACTTCAGGGGGAAATTGATCACTCATGTTAGCATTAATCTATTTTTACTGTTTCTTTTGTCAATTATAATCCAGTAAACCATGCCAGAGACTTACATTCATGAACTCTCCATGTTTAAGATGAAAACCCCAGGCTCATTCACTGTGTGAATTAGAGATCTTCAGACTTCAGACATTTTTGATTAGAGTCACCCTATTTTGTTCATTCATCCTTAAAATAAAAAGGGAGAAGAATGGAGATGATAGTATTTGATTTCTACATCTCAGAACCACCTTTGATGACTCTTTCACTTTATGGTAGATGTGCCCTGGACACGATGGGAGAAGACACTTTGCAGATTTCTTCAGAATTTGGAAAACTATGGCCTGGGGGCCAAATTCAACCCATGGCTGGCCTGACCTGTTTCTGGTACAGCAGAAATTAACACAACATTGAAAATTAAAAAAAAAAATCCTATGATAAACCATCATGGAAAGATATTTTTAAAAGAATATATATATATATATATATATGCACACACATATATATACATATATGCATGTGTAACTGAATCACTATGCTGTATAACAGGAATTAACATTGTAAAGCAGCTATACTTCAATAAAAATAAAAACATAAAGTGTTATGGGGACATAGTCATTCCTTCCCTTCACATATTGTCTCTGGATGCTCTCAATCTGCAGCCTTGAAGGGTTGCTACAGAGACCCACAAAGCCTAAAACATTTACTTTATGGCCTATATGAAAAAAAATTTAGAATCCCCAATTTTCATTCTCTTCCATCTTCATTCCTGGGACTAATTTTTCCAGATCCTTAGTGGAGATATTTCTGGAAAGAATGAATGTCCTGAGAAGTTATATACAGATAAAGAAGTTTTCTTTCTTAGGCCAAATGGAGGGCTGTGCAATTATCTCTATTGTATAGCTGAAAATGTTGACACTTAGAGGGGTCCCATGGCCTGCAGGTTAATTCAGACCTGGGATGAGAAACACAGACTCTGTTTTGCATAGGAGCTGCGGGGGTTTAAGAAGTTAGCAAATGTGAGTTTAAAGAGTCCCCACCATATAGCATACCTTCAGTCCTTGTTAAATAGTATTCCCTTTATTCTTATCAGTCCATGACCCTCATGGACTGCACCACATGGTTAGGAAGCAGGGCTGCCCCCCGCTATTGGCCTTTCTAGTGACACAGAGCGGAGAAGGCCATGGCACCCCACTCCAGTACTCCAGTACTCTCGCCTGGAAAATCCCATGGATGGAGGAGCCTGGTGGGCTGCAGTCCATGGGGTTGCTAACAGTCAGACATGACTGAGCGACTTCATTTTCACTTTTCACTTTCATGCATTGGAGAAGGAAATAGCAACCCACACCAGTGTTCTTGCCTGGAGAATCCCAGGGACGGGGGAGCCTGGTGGGCTGCCGTCTATGGGGTTGCACAGAATCGGACACGACTGAAGCGACTTAGCAGCAGCAGCAGCGGTGACACAGAGACCCAGCCCATGAGTGGGAGTGGGGTTATTTGTCTCCATTGGAAACACGACCCATGTTTCCCTGTAATGGGCTCCATATTTTGGCTGAGCAGCTTCAGATGTCTGGCCAGTAGGAAACTCGTGTCCTTCCTGCACAATTTCAGCCCTAAGAATCTGTGCCTCTCTCTCCCTAGAGACCCGCAGAACGAGAGGGAGGAACAGCTAGAAATCAATAAATGGATTACACACCTCCGAGGCTCTGCCATTTGTCATCTCTGACCTACACAGATGTTCTGGGGCTTACAAGAACCCGAGCTACGTGTGTTTCCATGGTCTTCCTTATCCTCCACTTTGACCTGTCAGTATATTGTTCCCAGTTCTGAGCGAAGTGGTAGAGAGAGAAAGAGGAAAGAAGGGAGGGAGGTAGTAGAATTCAAAGAGAGAGAGAGAGAGATTGAGAAAGAATGCCCCAAAGTGCTGGTTCCAGCTAGCCTGTTTTGGAGACCAGGTGCCAATATCATCCTAGCCCCTCTGAGGTCAGCTCGGTAATGGGTACCCTTCATTGGCTGCCCGAGAAGTCAGGCTGCTGCTCCCAGAGGGAGCAGCCCTGATCTACTTCTCTAAAGACCAGTGAGAAGGAAGGGGAGTGAATTAACCAAGACATTCAACATATGGTCTCCAGGGTGATGTGCAAACTCCACAGAATGTCCTTTAAAGCCATTCAACCATCTGCTCACAATATACCCATGAGTGCCCACTCTGTGCTGGGCACTGGGCTGGGAGAAGATGGAGAGGGGAACTGACAGCTCCTGCCCCCAGGAGCTCAGCACCACACATGTTATCAGCGAAAGCTCTAGTTTAGTCTTGGAGATGATTTACAAGGGTGTTGGGAAGTACACTGGCAATGGTGATGGAGAGCACTCTGATACTGGCAATTTCAGGCTTCTTTGACTGGAGACCTGGAAAAGGAAATGGCACCCCACTCCAGTACTTTTGCCTGGAAGATTCCATGGATGGAGGAGCCTGGTAGGCTACAGTCTATGGAATCACAAAGAGTCGGACACGACTGAGCAACTTCACTGGCACTGACTGGAGAGGGATGAGACGAGGTCACTGTTCAGGGTTTGGGTCTGCTCCTTGAACCTGGAGACGGTGTCAGCCACTGGTTGATCCACCATCCTCTACGAACCCAAAGCTCTTAGGCATCCTTGCAGATGAATTTGCTCTCTGAAGCTCCTGCCTGCCAAGCAGCAAGCCAGAGAGGCTTAGGACAGCTGGGGGTTGACAGCTGGTGTGTTGCAGGGGGGAAGAAAGTCCAGCTGGGGTGAAGGTGCCCTGCAGCCTGGCTAGAACTCTAGAGATGACGGATGGTTTCCTGAGTGTGATGGAGGTGAGGAATCAGGATGGTGGGCTTTCCTTCCAGTGCTGGTCTCTGTGCCAGACTGGACCTCAGCTTCCTCATCTGTAACTTGGGACCGCTGGGTGTTACCCTGAGATGTCATTGTAGGGAATGGGATTAAAGATCACCATTTAGAAGATGGAGCTTTAGGAAAAGGAAATTGTTCAAGCCAGCTCAGAAGTGTCATATACAAGGCCTGACAGAACCAACGCAGGAGTTGGAAAGGAGGGCCAGAATCTGGGATATGTGGTGTGGGCTTCTGTGAATAAGGCAATTGTGAGGCAGGAAAGCTTATGTTCTCGGCAGTCCAGAAGCACTGCTTCTGCAGAAAGGTGAAATGGCAATTGAACCTACTGAGCCCTCTCATCACAGGGGTTCCAGGCTACCAGGGGCTCCCTTTACCAGAAGTTTCAAGGTGATTTTCCATGAACCTAGGTGTAAGGCATGTCGTGTACCTCCCGGCTCAGGCTCTTACCCATCCCAGCCAAGTCCGTACAGAACATCTTGGAGCCCTGAGCTGATTTGTGAATTAGTCTCAAGGTTCCCCTGTCCTCTCTGTGATTTATGGCTCAGGCCACACCTCAAACTTTCTGCTGGGTGCTGATGTCCTGTCCTTCATCTTTTTCTTTAATCATGAGAGAGTAATTGCAGATATTTAAACACTCGAGTTTCCTGCAGGAATTTCTATACTGGGTTTTATAGGCCTTTTATAACAGAACAAATCACAGTTTGGATGAAATTCTGGGAATTCTCTTGCAGGATAATCATGCTCAGATTGCCTCCCCACTGCTAGCTTAATGTGGCTGTCCAAGTCTGGGATTTACTGGGGAGCCAATTTGTTTTAAGAAATTAACAAAACCAATACCTAAGTACCGCACTGAACATAAAGTTTTTATTCATTTTGGTGAAAGCGGAGGAAAAAAAAAAAAAGAAAGAAAAAGATACCCAACATTCTACTACTCACAAAACAGCTCTTGGAAATCATTTTTATGAAATTGAATCTTTCTCCCCAAATGATTCCCTCATGCTAAGCGGGAGGCAGTGTGGCCTGTAATAATCGCTCCCTTGTATTTGTCTGGTAACCGGCTCAAGCTCCGCAGGCTTTGCCTGACCCAGAGGTCTCATTGCACCATCTTTATACTTTTTTACTTTATTTATTTATGTTTTTTTTTACGGAAATGCAGGGAGCCATGTTGATGAGAGAGAATTCTCATATGGGAAAAGCCATTTGAGGACTGCGAGAATTTAGACACACAAGACGCTATCTGTATCCTCACACCCCACACATAGACAAAGTATCATTGTGTTTCAGAATGTGTCCTAGAAAGGAGAAAAGGAAGAAGGATGTGCTTTCCCAGAGTTGCATGTTTGAAAACTTATCTAAAAGCAACAGTGTTTCTTCCGGGGGGGGGGGCGGGGCTTGTCTCCCCCTTAATTGCTCTTATCTGCTGAGCCCTGGATTCTGCTCTCTCCCCACAGTTAAAGAGAGTGATAGACGTATTCCAGCGAACAAGCACTCAGTACTCCTGCCATGGGGGCAGGAGCTCCGAACTCTGGGGACAGCTAAGAATGACACCAGTGCCCGGCCATTGAAACCTGGCAGACAGTTTGCACCGTCCCAAGACCTACATGGGTTGACCTGTCTTCTCCAGACAAGGACATTCTCTGAGATTGCTGTCACCACCTAACCCAGCCTCCTAGCACCAGGGAGCAGAACTGTCACACTTCTTGAGTTACAGGCCAGGGCATTTACTGGGCACTGCAGGCCCTGCGTTTACGTCTCTTCACCCCTGGCAGGCACACATGCCCCACTGCGCTCTCTGCTGTCCAGGGCATGCCCACGAGCCAGGCCCGAGGGCCTCACCTGAGGGGCCTGGTAGGACGCATGCAGGTCCTGGCCACACACAATGGGACACTTTTGAAGCTGTGTGGGCCCTTCAGACCTGACCCTGCTCCTACATATCCCAAATGTGTAGTCTGCTTCCGCATCTCTTACTCTCTGGCTGGTCCCGGGGTCTGGTGCCTGGAGAGTCATCCTCAGCCCTGAGGTCTGGGTTGGGGTTCCCTGGGCCACTCGAATATGACAGCCAGATCTGAGTGATCCTGGCTTTCTGGAACCTCAGTCACTCTGTTAACTTGGGACCTGCCTTGGTGTGAGGGCTGGGACTTCCCCAAGTGGTCCGAGCTTACTGCTGGTGAAGGTTACCTGGCAGCCTTCGCTGGAGTTCCAGCCTACGATGGAGAACACTGCAGGCATCAATCCACATACTCACTTTGTGGAGAGCTTTGACACCCTGGAAGCGACTGGCTCCACTGGACACAAGCATGCCTCCTCAGTGCCCCCTGCTGGCTGATTTGCACACTTCCTGTGACTTTGAGCTACATCGACCTCATTTAACAGGCCTGCAGGCTCCCCATGGAGAAGGAAATGGCAACCCACTCCAGTACTCTTGCCTGGAAAATCCCATGGACGGAGGAGCCTGGTAGGCTGCAGTCCATGGGGTCGCAGAGTCGGACACGACTAAAGCGACTTAGCAGCAGCAGCAGCAGTTTCCCCACGCGAGTACAGGCTGCTCCCCTGCACGGAAAAAGTTTCACCTGGTGCTGGCCCTGTCTCCCTGTAAAGTCTTTCTGGTCTCGTCTGTCTTTCAACAGGGACGACTTGAATACCGATTGTGTACCTTTGTGAGGCTCAGCACTGAGGGTGTTGTAAAGACAAAGCCTCTCCTCTCTTGGGCCATATAGCTCAGCGAGGGTGACAGGCCACCCAGAAAGATGCAAATGATGATAATTTTCGGTAGTGAGAAGGGCCATGGATGAAATAAAACAGGGTGCTGGGGACTGGATATGAAGCTATAGGTCTCAACATTAGATATAGTCCCAGGGAGTCTCGAAAAGTGGCAACTAGACTTCCTTGGTGGTACAGTGGATAAGAATCTGCCTGCCAATGCCAAGGACATGGGTTTGATCCCCAGTCTGGGAAGATTTCACATGCTATGGAGCAACTAAGCCCCTGAGCCTCAACTACTGAGCCCATGTGCCTAGAGCTTGTGCTCTGCAGCAAGAGAAACCAGTGCGATGAGAAGCTAGAGGACAGCAGCTAGAGGGTAGCCCCCACTTGCCACAACTAGAGAAAAAATGACCCAGCACAACCGAAAAGCCAATGGTGACTCAGCAATGGAGGAGCCACTACGCCCACACGGGAGGGCATTTCCGGCAGAGGAAAAGCAAGGACAGGGGCCAGAAGTGGCCTGAGCGTGGCGAGTGCCCTGGACACAGGATGGGGAGGAGCATCAGAGTGTGGTCTGAGGGCCAGCTGGGCCCAGATCCCAGAGCAGACAAGGAGCCCGGATTCAGCTGAGCACGTGGGATGAGCCCTGGGAGGGCTCAGTAGTCGTGACCTGCTCTCTGCTGAAGTCAACCCTGTCCCAGTGCAGAAAATATGCGCTTGGCGCAGGCGTGTGCCCACGGGGATCTAGGAAGCACCGTTTTCTTGAAAGAATATGTTTTAAATAAACAGGCTTTATTTCTCACAGCTGAGTTCTCTCTTGCTGATGTAGTCTCATTGAAGAGAATTTTCTTTTCTTTCTTTATTTTTTTTGGCTTGCAGGACCTTAGTTCTCCGACCAGGTATGGACCTGCACTTTCTGCAGCCCGAGGGAGCAGGGACAGGAACCGACAGCCAGACCAGCAGTCGGGACCCTGTGTCTCTGGGAGACAGAGCCTGAGCCCAGGCTTCCCCTGCTGATGGCCGCATACCATCTTCCTGCTACCCTCTCTTGTTGAAGACCCGAGGGCAGGAGCTGGCCCCCTTTGGGGATGTGGTTTTGCCAAAGCAGTGTCTGAATTAAATATTGCTGGGCGTGTCTGGTTCAGCAGCTCACTGGGTGGACAGGAAACGTTGTGGGCTTCTGCGACCTCACTAATTCCATTGTGTGGCTTTCAATGTCACTCTATTTAAATCCCTGTCAGAAAGCCCTTCAGGACAGCTGGTTTTATTTACTGTCAATATATCCGCTCCCTGGTTAATACCGGCCTGAACGCCATCAGGGAGGGAAGCATGCGTCTTATAAACTGGACATCCACCTGCTAAGGGAAACAGCCCCCCACCTCTCTCTGGCATATGTGCAGATGAGAAAATTTATTGAGCCCATTTTCATATCTTTCTACTAATGGGAGGATTTTTAAGACCTTTCTAAGTATAGAAGCAGTAAATCTTGGTTCGCATTTCACCCAAAAACAGAAAATAAAAATACTTTTTGAAAGAGAGCATAGAGTCACCCGGCCCACGCCTGCAGTTTGGATAGCTCAGTTCCTGACAACATCAACAAAAACAAAACAAAACAAACAAACAAACAAAAAAACCACATTGTAGCAATCAGCCCTCTAATGAGCCTCTAACTTGGTTTCTACCTTATCCCAAAGGTATAAGGAATAGCACCGCTTTTTTAAAAATATCAAGAAAACATCATTTGCTCTAAAATGTCCCTAAAAGCAGGTCTAAATTGCCAATAAAGGCTAGGTAATTGTATCAGCATGGATCAGAAAGCATTTCTCAGGCCCGATGAAAGAGTTTGCAGGGCTGAGGAGTGGGGAGCAGTGGCTGCACCCTCAGTCCTTGGGAAGAAGCTTGCCTGGTGGAGGCAAGAGGGCAGAGGGAGAGAGATGTTGAGAACACAATGCAATTTCCCTTTTAAAGCCAAGCACCTTTCTCTCCCCCTCATTGTGTTCTAATTAGTTAAACTTAATTTCTTCTGAGAAGTTGTCTGTAAACTCAGGTTAAATCAAAGAAACTTTCTGGCTCTTTGGTTTGAGAAGCAGCTCTTTCTTGTTTCCCTTCTTCGGCCTCTAGTTCTGAATTACTTAATTATTTCTCTCCCCGTCCAGGTTAATGACAAACAGAAAAGTAAAATGCACTGGCGGCTTGTCTTCTTAATAACATGACCAGCCTTGCCCTCCACCTTAGAGTTCTATAATCACTTGACTAGCAAACACATATACAGTATAAATATTTAAGAAAAAGTAAATTCCATTAAGCTGCTGTGTGATAGATGCAGCGGTAGGTACTTATCTTTGAAATATTAAACTCTAGACATTTATATCCATACAAAAAAGAGTTTCCTGCCATTTGATGAGAATTATGTGCCTGGCACTAATAAAATATTAAACTCCAATTTAAAAGATAAGTATCTTATCCAATTTTTTCATAATAAAACACTTTACGATGCTCAGGAAGCCAATATGCATCAGAATTTCCATACAATACTGTATTTACAAACTTTCATAAAAGTTTTGTGTCTGCATTTATCAGTGGCTGGCTTCACACTAGCATCCTGATTATTTTCCCTAATGACATGGTGCATTTCAATAATACATGATGGAAGGTGTACAAACAGCCTTTGTTTTTGTGTGTGGTAATTCCATACTTTTGGTTAGTGGCTCTCACTGTCAGTTAATTAAATGGAGGTGGTCACTAAGATTGCATTATCCTTTTCGGTCCCCATTATATAAATTAATGTCAAACTGATGCAATGTTTCATGTTTAAAATAACAGATACAAGTGTTAAAAATTATAGCCTGCAGTTTTCCTATTTGACAATGCATTATTTTCAGCTGCAAATGTCAGTTTCTAACCTCTGCCAAGAATATGTGGAGAGGGCAATGAGTAATAAGTGTTAGTTATCAAATTTAGTGTCTTTTGAAATTTGCCCGGTGTTGCCAGGGTGGGGGTGGGGAAGCAGGCAATGTGTACATGTGAATTTATGGAAGCTCTGCTTCCAGAGCCCAGTGGGATAAGAAGCAGTCAGCAAGAGCTCCCCAGCAAGAGCTGCCTCAGAGTGCAATGTCAAGTCCTGGCAGAGGCCCGGGAGGGCCAGACTTGGGTGGTGTCCCAGCTGTCTCTTCCTGTAGGGATATTTCAGACACCAGGACAGCTAGAACTTATGCGGTCTTCCTGAAGGGTAAGACATTGTCAAATGGCCTAACCTAATTTGACCTGGACTTCATAAGCCCCAGTCTTTTCATTCTGACATAAATCTCACCTTTGCCTTAGATGTTGCTGAGCTGGCCTCAGCCATTGATGGAATGTTCTTGACACCCCGAGATCATTCAGTTTCTGACAGCAGAAGTCACATGCAGGAGCCTCCCTGTCCCTGTAGAGATTGGCTTTGACAAAAGAATTTCTATTAGCAGCCTTCTCCCTCTTTGTTTTGATAGATGTCAAAAGACAGCTCTGCCTTAAGAAATGTAATTACTCAAGAGGATGATTGGAGGTAAAAAGCTAGGAGAGGTAAATAGCATGATGTTGTAAATAAACAAAAATCACCGCAGGGGCAAAACCCCTCTGCCGTCACCTGCAGGTTTGGGATTGAGAAGTGAAAGGTTCCTCCCAAGGCCGTGTCCTTGGGCTCATGAGCAAACAAACGATGTGAGCGTGGGTGATACGTGTAGTGTAGGACTAGCTAAAGAGTTCTATATCATGACATTGAAAGGTACCAGCATGATACCAGATGCCCTGAAGTTGTGACTGTCCAGAAGAGACCTTTGCTCATTGTGAGCTCTCGGTCTTCAGCAGAAAGTACTATCTGTTGGAGGAGGGGGGTGGGGATGCATGACACCTCTGCAGCCCAGCTGATGCTCCACCAGTGGTGACCAAATTGTTCTTCGAGCATCATCAGTTAGACACATCAGAGAAAGGCACTTCCAAGTTCTAACCAGGAGATCAGAGGTGGCTATCTGAAGAGATTTTAAAATAATAAACATCTTATAGCCTAAATGACAGCAGGTATGCTAGTCTTCTTTCCCTTGATTTTGAGTCCCAACCAAATAGGCAAATCATATTTTATCTCGAGAATATTAGTGCAAGCGGTCATTTCTGCAGGTGTGAGGTCCCGTTGGTAACCATTACCAGTGACTGTTGCATTATTTGGCCACAAACATCAGTCGATTCTTGACCAGGAGCTCTCTCCCCTCTCTTCCAGAAACGAACAGCAGTAGAGTTTCCTTATTTCTGTAAATTACTGTAGAAACAAAGGACTGCAATTATCATCACATTTGAAAAACATCTGCTAATTACACTCAGGATAAACTGCACTTAATACCTATGATATCTATTATGAGCAAATCAGTGAGATGCCCTAGCATGCACTGATCCCTTCATCTTCCAATATTTCTAAGAAACAATTGCTCTGTAAAGGGTTCTTTAAAAGCCTGACCTACTGGGGTTCTCCTAGGCAGCTGTTTCATAGGCTGTAGTCTGAGGGGGACCACATGACTTGGGTTCATTTATTTTGGAAGGTGCAGCTCAGCAGAGTCCTGCCTCAGGCCACTCACTTGCTGTGTAATCTCAGGCAAGTTTTCTAACTTCTCTGAGCCACTGTTTCCTTTTCTATAAAATGGGAGCAAGAATAAGACTCTTGGTGTAGGATGATCATAGTGATCAAATGTACCAATATGTTTGAAGCTTTGAAATTGTTCTGGTGTGTGATTTAGAGCTTCTGGAAAGTTGGTCCTGGAAGGTTTCTCCAAACAGGCTCTTGCAAAGAGTGACAGCATTGAACTCAAGCAGTGCCACCCATGGGTGATGGTAGAGATCTGGGTCTGCTCAGACCCCTCAGAGTGGAGGTCATTCCATGCCGGGCTCACGTGGCCTGCTCTGGCTGAATTCGCCTGCTGGCTGCTTCATGCATGTGAGCAGTGGGACAGGAGTCAGAACGCTGCTCTCCTAGCTTTACCAGGAAACTCAAGTGGAGCAAATCACATAAAAGGGGGTTTTCAAAAGTAAATTGCATGGAAAATGGGCAGTTGATAATCATAACACTGTATTATTAAAAGCACGGTTCTAATTTTTTCATTGTTTGGTGCACACTCCGTTCCCTCTGCCCCCGCCTCTGCCGTAGATGAGACCCTGCCCGGGTCTGAGCTGACCCTCGGAGATGCCACGCATCTCACAGCCAGAACAATCCTCCTAATATAACCAGCCTTGCACCACCTTGGGGGAAATCCTTGCTTCCTCCTTGCCCCAGCTCAAGTGTGGGCTCTTGCCACAGCTCCTTTCTTCGACCTCAACTAGCTCTCTAGCTTTATGTCTATTCCCTTATTTCTTCTCTTCACATCTAGCCAGATGGAAACTTCTGTTGTTCTTGGAAAAGGCCGTGTCTTCTCTCCACTCCTATCTTTGCAGGCCATTCGGTACCTCAGGCAAAGACTCTAGGGCTAGAATCTTCAGATTCAAATCCCTGCCCATCACTGAGAGGCTGGGTGGCTTTGGACATATTACTTCTCTGAGCATTACTTTCCCCACCAATACTGTGGAGTGTCTACTTCACAGGGTTATAATGAGGATTTAGTCAAGCTTTAAAATAAACCAGGGGTCTTGGGTTACTTTTTTCTTGTGAGATGTGTCTTAGGAAAGAGTGACTCAACTCCTGGGCAAGATATGAAGATTTGTTTTCTGAGACAGCAGAGGCCTCTCACTTTCTTTTTTATCTGTAGACCCTTGAAAGCTGAAGTTCAAACATCCCCCTTCCCAGGAAACCCTTAATTCTGTGTTAATTCATGGCTCTTCATTAACCCTTAATTCATGGATCTCTTCCACTCACATGCTTTATCTCTGTATCAGTCACTATTCAGTCTCCCAAGGTGTGATCTGAGTAGGACCTTAAAACAGCAGAGAAACCCAAAGTCACATGGAAACTTGGAGCTTCCAGACCTGGCCTTTGACCTGACTGATGCACCATCATTGTTTTCCTGCTTTTACCTGCTATGTGATAGTTTTTATCTGGCATGTGATTGTAGATTCACATTGAGGATCATTTCAGTCTTGCTCTAATGCTGTCTTTTTGTCTGGAGAAAAATACAGAGAGGAGTGTAGTTCTCTACTATCTGACTCTGAATTAAGAAGAGTTACCTGGGAGAAGAAAATGAAGAAGAAGGAGGAGGAGAAGATGACAAGTAAGGAGGAGGAGGTAGAGGGGCGAAAGGAAGGAAACAAGGGAGGAAGGGAGGGCAGGGGGAGTTGAGGTCCCTTGTCTGGCCTTCCTGGACCCAGCTCACTTTCCTCCAGCTAACTTGACGCGGATCTCATGATATATTTGAGGCCTCAAATCTGATCCATCCTGTGTGACAAGGACAGGGTGGGTGGCTTCTGTCTGCAATTTAAGGTAAAATTAACGCATATGCTTCTTCGGTATTTTCACAGTATAAGACTTCCAGCCAAATGTGAGTGTTTCCACACACTTCCTTCTCGAGAAGACGGATTTGCATATGCATTAAGGCCATTTTATCAGAACGCACACACAGAGGAATGACACATCTCATTGACAGCGCCCGGGTGACGGATAACGCCACACAAAACATACATTTGCAAGGAAAATAGGAGGAGGAATCGAATTAAGGGCCGGTGTGCGAATGGCAGCGCGTTTTGTGCGAGGAACCACAGATTGCACTGCCTGACTCACTTCCCCGCGCTGGCACTGGGTGAGTTCTGAGTCAGGTGGCGACAGGTGCTCCGGATCAGATCTACCTGCACTCCCGCTTGGGTGGGGCTGCTGAGCACCTGCATCTTTGGTGTTTCACACCTGAGACACAGTGAGCACCACCTGCCCTGTGATTCCCACTGTCTGGCCCCTGATCACGGTTTTATCTCCTCTCTATCTCCTACCCACGTGCTCGGCACACACGTGCGTCCCAGAGCTCATATTGCCCTTCCTGCAGTCTGTTATGTGGGGCCTTCAGGGGAGAAGCTCCTGGCAGCTCATGCTCCTTAAACTTGGGCACCCCTCACTCTTAGGGCCCATGAGCACCAGAAGAGGTGGAGGTAGTGGGGAGGGGAGGCCAGCTAGGAATTAGGAGTCATTTCAGGGAGCATCTAAAAAGCCTTTGTGCATGCTAATTCGCTTCACTGGTGTCTAACTCTTTGTGACCCTCTGGACTGTAGCCCTCCAGGCTCCTCTATCCATGGGATTCTCCAGGCAAGAATACTGGAGTGGGTAGCCCATTCCCTTCTCCAGGGGATCTTCCTGACCCAGGGATCAAACCCATGTCTCTTAAGTCTCCTGTACTGACAGATTCTTTACTACTAGTGCCACCTGGGCAGCCCCAAAAGTCCTTAGAGGGGCCCAGATCTCCAAGTCCCCAGTAACGCACTATGATTTCTTGTTCTCAACAGTCACTTTCATATGAATGCTTTTCTTACAGAGGCAAAGGCCAAACTGTGGAAGGCTCAGTCTTCCTCTTTTCTGTCAACTCAGTTCTCAGCACAAATTGCACCTTCTTGGAGAATCTTTTGTATTACTGTTCCCAAGCCCCGGTTACTCTATACTTTACCCCGGCTTGCAGGATTTAGCGACACTGAAAATCTGCCCCATTCGTTTACTCATTCGTGTCTTGTGTGCCTGTCTGTTCCACATCTCGGCCGTCCCTGAGCACAAGGCCCTGGTCAGGTCACTCGTCTTCCTGTCGCTACATCTATAGCCTCTTTCAGCAGGTGTCCTGTACACGGTGGTCAGATGCCCTGTCTGCCCATGACTTTCTCTGCCCTCGGCAAATGCCATTTATTTCTCTGGAATGGCAAGCTTCCTTGTAAATGAAAGGATTGGCAAAGTGTATGGAATTTTCGATTCTTGCTTGTTGTACCCTGGGGAAATATGCCAAGTTCAAGGTCTAGCAGAGACCACGACAGGAGTAGTCCCTGATTTCTGGGAGTGCAGTTTGTGGAAGACACAGACATTTCATGGGAAATCACACAATGATTTAATGGGAGTTGTAATGGGCAACTGAAGGCTCTTGTGAAGAGCACGCATCCTGGTCCTGTCAAGCTGGGCCCTGCCTCAGTACCTTGGAGAGTGGCACACAGTGGGCACTGTGCCCTTTGGCCCCCCTGATGACCTCAGCTTCTCTCAGCCTCTGTTCCTAGGAGCCGTCATGGGGAGAAGGAACACCCTGACAAGCCCTCGCCTCCTCCCACCACGCCTACCTATCTCCAAGTTCAAGGCTCCCTGGAGTTCTCCTCACATAGCCATGTTACCTCTTAAAGTGGTACCCTCTCCCACCTGCCAGATGACTCTGGGGACTGGGCTTTCGTAGGAGAGTTGACGACTTATGGGCCAAGGTGGCTAGCATGGCTAACCATACCAACTCAGATGGGGTCTTCCCATTGTAACCACCTGGGAAATGCAAGTCAACATATTAAACAGGGGTAAAAGCCAAACATCCCCTTTTTAAAATGTCTATATAATATATATAGATAACAAATATGCATTTTTTTTAATTGAAGTAAAATTGATTTACAATGTTGTGTTAGTTTCAGGTATACAGCAAAGTGATTCAGTTCAGGTCAGTTCAGTTCAGTCGCTCAGTCATGTCTGACACTTTGTGACCCGATGAACCACAGCACACCAGGCCTCTCTGTCCGTCACCAACTCCTGGAGTCTACCCAAACCCATGTCCATTGAGTCGGTGATGCCATCCAACCATCTCATCCTCTGTTGTCCCCTTCTCCTCCTGCCCTTAATCTCTCCAGGCATCAAGGTCTTTTCCAATGAGTCAGCTCTTTGCATCAGGTGGCCAAAGTATCGGAGCTTCAGCTTCAACATCAGTCCTTCCAATGAACACCCAGGACCGACCTCCTTTAGAATAGACTGGTTGGATCTCCTTGCAGTCCAAGGGACTCTCAAGAGTCTTCTCCAACACCACAGTTCAAAAGCATCAATTCTTCGGCACTCAGCTTTATTTATAGTCCAACTCTTACATCCATACATGACCACTGGAAAAACCATAGCCTTGGCTAGATGGACCTTTACTGACAAAGTAATGTCTTGGCTTTTTATATGCTGTCTAGGTTGGTCATAACTTTCCTTCCAAGGAGTAAGCGTCTTTTAATTTCATGGCTGCAATCACCATCTGCAGTGATTTTGGAGCCCAGAAAAATAAAATCAGCCACTGTCGCCACTGTTTTCCCATCTATTTGCCATCCAGTTAAATACATATATTTGAATATATGTGAACATATATATTCTTTTCAGGTTCTTTTTCATTATATGTTATTATAAGATATTGCATATAGTTCCCTGTGCTATATAGTAGGTCCTTGTTGGTTATCTATTTTATATATAGCAATTTGTATCTGTTAATTTAAAACTCCTAATTTATCCTCTGCTCTTCCTTTTTGGTAACCATAAGTTGGTTTTCCACATCTGTGAGTCTATTTCTGTTTCGTAAATAAGTTCGTTTGTATCATTTTTTTTGGATTGCACATGTAAGTAATATCATATGACATTTGTCTTTCTCTGTCTGACTTAATGTGCACTTGGTTTTTCTTGGAAGGGTGGAGTGAACTGTGTTGTCAGCCTTCTATCTTGTGAATCTCTGGTCCTGGCTTCCTTGGAAACCTCGTGCATAGCGTCACCTCTCCGACTCCCTCAGGGCCACTGGTGATCTGAAGAGTGGCAACTGGATTACATGCTCATGAACATGAAGGCTGAAAGCTTATGTCCAGAATGGACACAGTCAACCTTTGTTGGATGTTGAAATGCCGCTGGAGGTATACTCATGTACTGTTTCTAGGTCTCCCTCTGTGGGAGCAAACAATGCAACTTCAGTGGGGAGTACTTTAGCAAATTGTATACAATTGACCAAATTGACCTTATATTTAATCATATTAATCTGCATTACTGACACATATGATCAAAACCTGCCAATCCATTTAGCTGTTTTTCACAATGGAGTTACCACCAGAGTCAGAGGCATAGGCCAGGTACATAGGCTGTCTTAAACCCTGTCCTCATTCCATACGGCCAGCCAGCACTCAGTTGAACCTTGTGACAACAGTGGGAGAGCCGGAGCCACTGCAGTTCACCAAGGATAATTTGCGAAAGGGTAAAATAGCTTAATCTAATCAACCTTATTGTCAGTGGTGAAGATTATTGCAATGACAGGTGTATCAGAAGTGTAAGATATCAATCAGAACTGTTTGTCGTTAAAATCCCAACCAAGAACTTCATTATTTTTGCTAAGAAATTGTAGAACATTCAAAATTTTTCTATCAAGTGCCTCACCGAGTGCTGAGCCTATCTTGTTGCTATGCATTAATTTTATTTTGCCATTGGAGACTTTGACGATAGTTCACGTCTTCACTCTCTCTAACCTGGTAGCTTCTCTATGTCTTTGGGAGAGGAATTTGTAATTGCTGGAATATTCTTGGCCATCCTTCATTTGGAATTTATGTGGTAATTTCAGCAAAACCGAGACCTTGTGCAGCAGTTTTCATCTTTTTCAAGGCTGCCTCTATTTCTTGAGATGCTGGAGGGTTTCCAATTATTCCTTCTGGTCTCTTTGGATGTGAATCGTAACAGATCAGCTGAGAGTCGCAGTTCAACATTGTTAAGCTTATCAATATAAATATAATGTTAAACCCCTTTTAGATAATTGGAGTTATGTGTGAAAATGTGACCAATTTGTGCATAAATTGGTCCTACACTTCTTCCTGGCAAAGACAGAGAGAGAGGGAAAGAGAGACCAACCATATGTGAGGCTGGTTCGCTTCTTCTCAAGGACTTTTCTGCACCTTGAATCCTTGATCTGGTTTTGTGGCTGTTGGCAGTTGGAAACCTGCAGGGGTTATGTAAAACCATAAGGTCTTTTGCCCCTTTGAACCGAATTCTTTCATTCTAGAGGCTATCAAGTGAATATCAACAAGGCACTTAAACATCACACCAACGGGGAAGATGCAGACAGTCTTGAGAATTAAACGTCTCTGCTTGGACCACTACCAAATTCAAACAACCAAATGGAGAGACTGACGCCCATGGAGAAGGGAAGAGAGGGTGCTGAGGGAAATCCTGGAACTGACTCCTCCTGCTTGGAAACCTTGCTGTCACTTCGAGATCCTGGAAAGCTCATACTCTGCTGCGTGAGTGTTCGTGTGTGTGTGTGTGTGTGTGTGTGTGTGTGTGTATGTGTGTGTTGATGGGTAGGGAGTGGGAACTAGTCCATTTCTCCAGTTGTGGGTCCTCCGGAGTGGGTTAAGAGGCAAGAGATGATTATTATACAACTGCCCGAAGCATTTTACAGCTTAAGAGTGTTTAACAAAATCAATCCTTTGTACCATATTGAGCCAAGTATTATTATTCAAACTTTATAGATAGAGAAATTGAGGTTCTCAGAAGATCAAGACAAAAACAAAACCAGAACAGGAGTTTGAGGATACTCACAGCAATGTTCAATGTCCACTCTGCGTGGTTTTTAAATTTTTAAACAGGATGTTTCTTTTCCTGCAACAAAGCTGCAATGGAGATACATTTAAGGAAAAAAAACCTGAGGCTCATATAATCTGTGGGGCCATCTGACAGGTTTCTGACAGGCCTGATGGTGAAGGCTATTCCTTGTTTCCATGAGCCTGGGAGTCACTGGGACTGGAGAGCTTCCAATGGAGGTAGGGTTCTATCTCTCTGGTCCTATCTCAGGGCTCAGAACAACAGACCTGCCCTGGTATTACAGAGGTCTCAGGGAAATGTAGACCAAAGCCCAGTGTCAACTTGGAAGGCCCACTCTGCCATGGCCACTGGGCAGAACATGAGCCAGAACGATTCCCTCCATTCCAGCTCACTGAGAAAGCACAGCGGCTACCTTCAAGCCCCACAGGTTTGACCTCTGACTTTAGGGCTGCTCAAGGTGGGAGGCTATATGACAATTTCCCCCAAATGAAAAGGGTCCCAGAGACACTTTGCCCTGGAAAGAGCTGTTTTCTGGGAAAACCTGAGGTGACCATTTCAATTTGTGATTACGATTCCAAAAGAACTCCAGGATTTCATGGTCATTATAACTTCCTCAATTCCTCATCCTTTCTCATCAATCTGCAGGAAAGGGTGTATATAAAGAGGTTTCTTGGACATCAAATGCTCTGTTGAAGCAGGAAGATGAATGAAACAGACATGAATCAGAAAACATATGGATCCAATTTTGGTTTAAAAATTAATGGGAAAACACATTCTCATCAAACTCAAAACAATGAAAAATATTTCTTAAGCAGGCAAAAACTCCAAAATACAGCTGGGTTGGCCCAGCTCCACACAGATTCCTTAACGCCCCTGATCTTCTTTGGTTTTCAAGAATAGCAAGATGAGCTGAAGGATGTTTGGAATGCATTAGGGCAGCACCAGGGAGGTGTGGGCCTCCAGCAGCATGGACCACCAGGACAGGGTCCCAGAAAGCCACTGGTGATGGTTGTTGCGTCAACACCAGTCTCTCTGGTGCTGTAACCAGAAGGCAGATCCTAAGACTGAAGAGGTGCCCAGAAAGTAACAGTGATAGTGATGTTAGGCTCCCTCAGTGACCATGAGTCTCATAAAATGGAATAGTGAAAACAAACCAAAGGGAAATTCATCTTCTATCATCCATCCGTTGGGTGGGGCCTCACTCTAGAGGAAGGAAAGTGTATCAGGTACAATTCCCAGCCAGTCCTTCCCTGGTAAACTCCTCCTGTATCCTTCCCACACTCCCAGCCCCAGATCTGCAAAACCACGGTCTCTGAACTGCCTCCTGGGATGGTGCTTCTGAACTGAAGCTGTTCTCTGGTGCCGGGCCTACTGAAGGATCAAGGATGAGGCAGTCTGTTGATGGAAGTGACAAGCGAGGGGAGAGGGATGTCTGAGCTGTCAGCTGCAAGGCATATTCAGCCAGCCAGGCCAGAGCCTCTAAATTGCCCACCATCTCCTAGATTTTGCTGGTTGACAAGGTTCCTGGACCTCATCCTCCTCAAATCCTTGAACCACCTCCTCATCTTGCCCCTCCTTCTCAGCCAATGATCATGCCTCTTACTTTACAGACAAAACAGAAGCCACCAGCTGAGGTGCACCCCAAAATGTTAGCACACCCGCCACTCCCCTCACATCAAATCCCATCCTCTTCTCTTTCCTTCTGTGTCAGGAGAGAGAAGGGCCCCTCCGTCCAAGCTGATCCATCCTGTTGTGTGTGTGTGGAGGGTTCCCGTCTCTCTGCCTCCTCTGAGGCCTTGAGAATCTCCAATCTCTGCTTTATTTCAGACATCTCTCTTCCTCATGAGCTGATTTCTGGTCGGTGTTGAAATGCTCTATCTCAGAGCCAGACTACCTAGCCTGGTGACTTTAAGGATGGTACCTGGGCTCTCCGTGCCTGCTGCCACCATCTGCAAAAAGATGATACAAGTTTCCATCTAATGTGCTTGTTTTGGAGATTGAAAGAATTAGTACATAGAAAACACTCATAATAGTAGCTGGCTCATCAGAAGCTTTAGACAAGGGTAGGTTCTCCCTGCTTCCTTTCTGCTGATATTTGCAAGTGCTCAAATCTCTCATATTTAGGAAGAAATTCTTTCTCACCCTCACAGCCACCTCCAACTCTTGTCTTCACCCCTGTGATTTCTTCCTCCTAAATACACAGAGAAAATCCTTCTGCTTCTCTGCAGTGAAGTTGCGTACACCATGCACTTCCTGCCACTAGATCCAAAGGACGAGTTTCCACACATGACCTCTCTCCTCTATTCACCCTTGACCCTGGTAATCTGTCCTTTTCTAATATGACTCCATTAGCTTTCACACCCTACCCTGGGGCAAGTCCTCCTTAGCATCTCTTAAGGAAAAAAGGGATGGATTTGGGAGTCTGGCCTCACCATTTGTGGCCTGCTGACCCCTGCTTGCCCTCTCCAGCCAAATCCTGTCTCCTGAGCCCCACTGAGAAAGGACATTCAGATGCTTCACAGACATTTAGCTCTGCCTCTCCCCATCATCCCTGAGCTGGACCTCCTTAGGAGCCCCTGCATCTATGAGGTCTATCACTGAGCACCCTGTAGCCCAAACCAATGGCCTAGGGCTCATTCTTAAGCATTTGTCCCTCCCTCACTCTGATCCTATTTCCTAGATAGGATAAAGTAGGATAGGTAAAGTGTCTGCCTAGAATGCAGGAGACCTGTGTTTGATCCCTGGGTCGGGAAGATTCCCTGGAGAAGGAAATGGCAACCAACTCCAGTACTCTTGCCTAGAAAATCCCATGGACGGAGGAGCCTGGTGCAGGCTACTGTTCATGGGGTCGCAAAGAGTCAGACATGACTGAGCGACTTCACTTTCACTCTGATCCTATTTCCTAGATACCCATCAGATCCCTGGGCTTGTCTCCAGCTCTGACTCAGACCCCTACCCTTCTCCCCCACCTCATTTCTGCGATTTCTTATCGAGTATTCTCTGGCCTCCAGCCGTTCACCCTCCATCCATCCCCACACTCCAACAGTGAGCGATGTCTCCACGTGCCTATCACTGCCACCACCACTGCTCCCATCCCCACTGAACAACCATGAATGGCTTTCTATCGCTCTGAGGATAAAGGCCCAACTCCCTAACCAGTTTCAGACTTTTGGGCCTACTGGTGTCTGCTAATTGCCAGTGGGAATTCTCCATTTCTTTCTTCTTTTTATTTTGTTCTCTGCTTCAACCACATAAAGTTTTTGTGGGTATTTGTCATGTGTTGGTTGCCCAGCATCTGAATAGTTTACTTTGATTAGGGGAAATCCCCAGCGTGAATCTATATTCCCTTTCTCTGCTCTTTGGCATCTTTCATGAGTTGATGTGGGCTTCCCTAGAAGCTCATCTGCCTGCAATGCAGGAGACCCAGATTTGACCCCTGGGTCAGGAAGATCCCCTGGAGAAGGAAATGACAACCCACTCCAGTATCCTTGCCTGGAAAATTCCATGGACAGAGGAGCCTGGAATGCTACCGTTCATGGGGTCAAAAGGAGTAGGACATGACTGAGTGGCTAACACACACATGAGTTCATAAACTCAGATTGTCCAGACAAGTGCCCAGTGATGGGACTTCAGCAATAATGTCCTAATGAACCCTTCCTATGGGATAAGCTTGACTACGGCGGTAAGGAGATACCCCCTCATCCAAGGTAAGGAGCAGCGGCTGTGCTTTGCTGGAGCAGCCATGAAGAGATACCCAACGCCTAAGGTAAGAAAAACCCAAGTAAGATGGTAGGTGTTGCAAGAGGGCATCAGAGGGCAGACACACTGAAACCATACTCACAGAGAACTAGTCAATCTAATCACACTAGGACCACAGCCTTGTCTAACTCAATGAAACCAAGCCATTCCTGCAGGGCAACCCAAGACGGGAGGGTCATGGTGGAGAGGTCTGACAGAACATGGCCCACTGGAGAAGGGAATGGCAAACCACTTCAGTATTCTTGCCTTGAGAACCCCATGAAGAGTATGGAAAGGAAAAATGATAGGAAACTGAAAGAGGAACTCCCCAGGTCAGTAGGTGCCCAGTATGCTACTGGAGATCAGTGGAGAAATAACTACAGAAAGAATGAAGGGATGAAGCCAAAGCAAAAACAATACTCAGCTGTGGATGTGACTGATGATAGAAGCAAGGTCTGATGCTGTAAAGAGCAATATTGCATAGGAACATGGAATGTCAGGTCCATGATCAAGGCAAATTGGAAGAGGCCAAACAAGAGATGGCAAGAGTGAACATCGACATTCTAGGAATCAGCGAACTAAAATGGACTGGAATGGGTGAATTTAACTCAGATGACCATTATATCTACTACTGTGGGCAGGAATCCCTCAGAAGAAATGGAGTAGTCATCACGGTCAACAAGAGTCCAAAATGCAGTACTTGGATGCAACCTCAAAAACAACAAGGCAAACCATTCAGTATAACAGTTATCCAAGTCTAGGCCCCAACCAGTAACGCTGAAGAAGCTGAAGTTGAATGGTTTTATGAAGACCTACAAGACCTTTTAGAACTAACACCCAGAAAATGTGTCCTTTTCATTACAGGGGACTGGAATGCAAAAGTAGGAAGACAAGAAACACCTGGAGTAACAGGCAAATTTGGCCTTGGAATGCAGAATGAAGCAGGGCAAAGACTAATAGAGTTTTGCCAAGAAAATGCACTGGTCATAGCAAACACCCTCTTCCAACAACACGAGAGAAGACTCTACACATGGACATCACCAGATGGTCAACACCGGAATCAGATTGATTATATTCTATGCAGCCAAAGATGGAGGAACTCTATACAGTCAACAAAAACAAGACCAGGAGCTGACTGTGGCTCAGATCATGAACTCCTTATTGCCAGATTCAGACATAAATTGAAGAAAATAGGGGAAACCGCTAGACCATTCAGGTATGACCTAAATCAAATCCCTTATGATTATACAGTGGAAGTGAGAAATAGATTTAAGGGCCTAGATCTGATAGATAGAGTGCTTGATGAACTATGGAATGAGGTTCGTGACATTGTACAGGAGACAGGGATCAAGACCATTCCCACGGAAAAGAAATGCAAAAAGGCAAAATGGCTGTCTGGGGAGGCCTTACAAATAGCTGTGAAAAGAAGAGAGGCGAAAAGCAAAGGAGAAAAGGAAAGATATAAGCATCTGAATGCAGAGTTCCAGAGAACAGCAAGAAGAGATAAGAAAGCCTTCTTCAGCGATCAATGCAAAGAAACAGAGGAAAACAACAGAATGGGAAAGACTAGAGATCTCTTCAAGAAAATTAGAGATACCGAGGGAACATTTCATGCAAAGATGGGCTCGATAAAGGACAGAAATGGTCTGGACCTAACAGAAGCAGAAGATATTAAGAAGAGGTGGCAAGAATACACAGAAGAACTGAACAAAAAAGATCTTCATGACCCAGATAATCATGATGGTGTGATCACTAATCCAGAGCCAGACATCCTGGAATGTGAAGTCAAGTGGGCCTTGGAAAGCATCGCTATGAACAAAGCTAGTAGAGGTGATGGAATTCCAGTGGAGCTATTTCAAATCCTGAAAGATGATGCTATGAAAGTGCTGCACTCAAATGCCAACAAATCTGGAAAACTCAGCAGTGGCCACAGGACTGGAAAAGGTCAGTTTTCATTCCAATCCCAAAGAAAGGAAATGCCAAAGAATGCTCAAACTACCACACAATTACATTCATCTCACATGCTAGTAAAGTAATGCTCAAAATTCTCCAAGCCAGGCTTCAGCAATATGTGAACCATGAACTTCCTGATGTTCAAGCTGGTTTTAGAAAAGACAGAGGAACCAGAGATTCAATTGCCAACATCTGCTGGATCATGGAGAAAGCAAGAGAGTTTCAGAAAAACATCTCTTTCTGCTTTATTGACTATGCCAAAGCCTTTGACTGTGTGGATCACAATAAACTGTGGACAATTCTGAAAGATGTGGAAATACCAGACCATCTGACCTGCCTCTTGAGAAATCTGTATGCAGGTCAGGAAGCAGCAGTTAGAACTGGACATGGAACAACAGACTGGTTCCAAATAGGAAAAGGAGAACGTGAAGCCTGTATATTCTCACCCTGCTTATTTAACTTCTATGCAGAGTACATCATGAGAAATGCTGGGCTGGAAGAAACACAAGCTGGAATCAAGATTGCCGGGAGAAATATCAATAACCTCAGATATGCAGATGATACCACTCTTATGGCAGAAAGTGAAGAACTAAAGAGCCTCTTGATGAAAGTGAAAGTGGAGAGTGAAAAAGTTGGCCTAAAGCTCAACATTCAGAAAACGAAGATCATGGCATCCGGTCCCATCACTTCATGGCAAATAGTTGGGGAAACAGTGGAAACAGTGTCAGACTTTATTCTTGGGGGCTCCAAAATCATTGCAGATGGTGACTGCAGCCATGAAATTAAAAGACGCTTACTCCTTGGAAGGAAAGTTATGACCAACCTAGATAGCGTATTCGAAAGCAGAGACATTACTTTGCCAACTAAGGTCCATCTAGTCAAGGCTATGGTTTTTCCTGTGGTCATGTATGGATGTGAGAGTTGGACTGAGATGAAGGCTGAGTGCCGAAGAATTGATGCTTTTGAGCTGTGGTGTTGGAGAAGACTCTTGAGAGTCCCTTGGACTGCAAGGAGATCCACCAGTCCATTCTGAAGGAGATCAGCCCTGGGATTTCTTTGGAAGGAATGATGCTAAAGCTGAAGCTCCAGTAGTTTGGCCACCTCATGCGAAGAGTTGACTCATTGGAAAAGACTCTGATGCTGGGACGGATTTGGGGCAGGAGAAGAAGGGGATGACAGAGGATGAGATGGCTGTATGGCATCACTGACTCGATGGATGTGAGTCTGAGTGAACTCCGGGAGATGGTGAGGGACAGGGAGGCCTGGTGTGCTGTGATTCATGGGGTCGCAAAGAGTCGGACATGACTGAGCAACTGAACTGAACCGAACAGTCTAGGAGGTCCAGCTTCCTTGGGCTCCTGCCTGGTTCTGAAGCCCTCCTGTCCTTTGAACAACATCTAATATTCTTCTAAATATCTCTTCCTCATCTGAAGTTATCTAGAGATGGTTTCTAGTGTTTGTAATTAAGAACTCTGATGGTTACAAGGAGTTTCTTGCAGACACTCAAACAGTTGGTAAGTCCCCTACATGCAGATTTTCAAAAATGGGAACACGCCTGCCAGCCCCTATATGCCAGCTGTTGTCCTCTATTACTGTACTTTTCAAGGTATTGTACTATAAAAGTGTTTCTTTATTTTTTGTGTTTGTTTTTTATGTATGCATTATTGGTGTGAAAAAGATTATACACTTATTGCTGCACAGTACCATAGAGCTGTGTTAGTTGGGTACCTAGGCTAACTTTGCTGGACTTATGAACAATTTGGACCAGAACACACTTGCAGAACAGAACCTGTTTGTATGTAGGGGACTTACTGTACAAGGTGTGTGAGTTGCCTCTGTGTGTGCTCCACTTTGCTCACTCCTCCTCACTCTTCAGACCTGGATTTAAAAATCTGGTCTTTGTCCAGAGCCTCACCGAAACTTTCTCGCTTAGATCAGTTTAGGTGCCCCTATAGAACGTTTCTGGAGCTCTGTTTTTTTCTCTCTTATGCATTCGTCACCCTTTCATGTGATCACTTGCTAAGTCGTCTCCATCACTGGATTCAAGATGGTGAAGGACCTCCTCTGTCTTTCTTACTCTTGCTTTCCCAGGGTGCTGTACTCAGTACAGCATTTGTCATACAGCAACACTCACTAATGTTTACTGAGTGAGCGGATGGACTGCAGCCTCATTCCAGTGTCTGAAGTGGTCTTCTCTGAATCTTTCTTTCAGCTCACAAGTCCTTGGACTCCAATGTGAATCACTTGCCTAACTCATCTCCGAGCTTTGCTTCCTAGACCGCTGTATCCATTCTCTTTGGTAGAGGCCCCCATCTACAGCCACATCCACAGGCCTGGATTCTGTCTTGGGAGGAACAGGTCTGTGATGTATCATTTTGTGGACTTGTGCATATGATGTCCCAGAGGCTCTTGACCAAGAACCAGCTAGAATTGCAACACTCTGCCAGAGGCATTGGAAAATTCTAGAAAGCTGGAGAGCAACAGCGATGAGAAGATGTCAGTCCCCCCAACTAGAATGTCAGTTCTGTGTGAGCAGGCTCCTTTTCTTTTTTTTCCCCCTTCTCTATTTCCCGGCCTAGAGCAGTGCTTAGCACACGGTAAGGACTTAATATGCATTAACTGATTGACTGAATGTGCATCACTTACAATAAGGCAAGATAAAACGCATGCAAGCATCTTCTTGATAATTCACAGACAGGACATTCAGAAAATATTCCAGAGAGTAAAGCATGTACATGGCATGATATTGCCCAGCACCTGTTATCACTGATTGAAGATGGACAAATTTAAATGTCACAACTTTGTTTGGATAACACCAGAAATGTTTAATATATGGACTTTCACGACGTTACCTAAACACTTGGCCTTCCTCTCAACATCCTAAACATTTGCTTGTGAATTGTCTTGGTTTGGGATTTATATTTCTGAAGCATACACCCAAGGGAAGGGATTCAAGACTGTCCTCCCCCACCTCTGTTCATGGCTCTTTTCCACAAAAGCACCTATTGCTTCTGGGTCATCCTTTTGTTCACTGCCTTCCCTGCCGCTCTACCCAGCTCCTATGGCAAGGCCTCCTTCACATCGGACTTCCTCCGAGAAATCACTCTGGACCCCTCAGCCCATCTTCTCCTGCCCGTCTCTGAATACATCTGGGACCCGATTTCATCTGGACTGCTGCTCTGGTTGTGTCATTGATGAGTTAGCTGACAAAGGGAAAATGAAGTCTAAGACAAAATGAACCATCCGTTGATTCATAACCATACAACAAAGGAGTCTCTCTGATCACTCTCCTGGACAGGGGTTCAAGGAGACATTAGAAAGAAGAATACACATTATGAAGCAGAAAGGGGAGCTATTGAGACCGTCTCTGATTCGCAAAGGCTGATCAAGGTGGGGTCCGTGAAGCTGGGGAGACTAACTGGTCTTGAGGTACATTTGGCAACCTTGGGTTGGCTGCAGTTTGGGAGAGGAAGGATCCTTCAGGGCTGGGTGGAGGGTTTTCTGTGCTGGGCTATTTCCTGGAAGCGGTGGGGGATGGGGCTTCTGGCTGCCATGGCCGGCCGTCTCTCAAGTCTGAGCACAGCTTATGGGCTGCCACGAGGCAGAAATCATGTCTCACACGTTCCTTGTATGTGCTTCACTTCTTGGCATGCAGCCAGCACTCAGTCCTACTTCCAGATTTAATGTGAAGACTTGTTGAATTGGCTTTGGGGGAGGAAAGGTACTGTATGACATACTCACCTAGTATATCTGTGTGCTTCAGTGTGTAAATTTCCATATCGGGAAAATGGGAAGATTGATTTAAGAAAAGGGCATGGATGGATATGTATGTACATCACTGTTTTCAATATCCCCTATCAAAGAAATTCACTTCTGAATGTGTGTGTCCTCAAAGTCGAGCGGGTTGTGAGGTGTCTGGCCAAGTGTCTGTGGCACTGGCAAAGCAGCAGTCAGGAGACGGGTATGTCCTACAGAGCACGGTCCTGGCTGTACCCTCTCCAGGGTACAACTGAACTGGGCTGGGCTCTGTTTCTCCATGAACCAGCCAATGCCCCTCAGGATGGAGGTGCTCTGATAGACGCAGGAGTTGCCCTGCAGCATTGGGTAGGCAGATAGTGCAGAGAAAGGGCATACCATGACAAGGCTGCCTGTGTGAATGGAGATGAAAACTTCACATTGACATTATGGACCTACTGTGCTACTGAGCCATTGGAAACACTAGCACAAAATACAATTTAGTGGTGAAAACCTGCAGAGCATAAGGAAAATTAGGTGCTCAATAAATATTTGTTAGCTGAAGGACTGAACAAATTCATGTTCTTAAAAATAATGCCTTCCAGGAGCTCTGGACACACCACTACTGACTGCATTATGCATTTTGACCACACATTGGTATGAGGTGTTATGATAGCAGAGCGGTGACCAGTGGCGAATGGCATCTGGTGGGGAGGGGCATTTTCTAGGCTTAGGTCAAGTGACACAGCTTAGTGAGAACAAAGAGCTGGTGCGCTGGGAGACAAGGCAAGATGCAACATAGCTAAACTGTTCCTATTCCTTCCTTTAATGATCAGATACCTGGGGATGAGGGTGGGGCTTCCCTGGTGACTCAGAGGTAAAGAATCCACCTGTCAATGCAGGAAACAAGGGTTTGATCCTTAGGTTGGAAATATCCCCTGGAGAAGGAAATGGCAACCCACTCCAGTATTCTTGCCTGGAAAATCCAGAGGAAACTAGTGGGCTATAGTCCATGGAGTTGCAAAGAATCGGACATGATTTAGAGACTAAACAACAAAAAAAATTTGGGGGTGGGAGGAGCACCCTAAGGAGGATGGCATTGAACTTGGCTGTCTCTGCAAAGAGAAACCATGTCCAGCACAAAATCTCTCCAGTTGCTGGCTATGACTTTGCATCTCTTGTTGATTTTTTTTTTTTTTTTTGGTCCTCAAAATTAAATGACAGAGTCACTGTGCACTTGGAGCTTCCATGGGATAAATGCAGTGGTCAGTCTTTTGATAAATAGACTTTGAAATGCTCTACATATTCCTACAATGAGCTTTTATCCATTTGGCTAATTTTATTCTTTGTAAGGCACAAAAGACAGGGGAAAATGGCCCTGTGATTAGATCTGGCTCTGAGACTAGGAGAGGGAAGTGGAATTTGAGCCGCCCTACAAAGCATGAGCAAAGCATCCTTTGTACAAAAGGTAGAATCAGAGCATCAGGGGGTCCTGGGGCTGGGAGGGACCTTGGAACCCCTCTGGCCCTATGACTCTGAACATTAACCCTCTAGTCTGGGGCTCAGAGTTGCCTGGGGAAGTTTTAAATCATGCACTTGCCTGTTGGGCCAAATTGACCAGAATCTCTGGACAAAGAGCCTAGCCATTTGTATTTTTTAAAGTGCTCCCTGGGCTGGAAGTGGGTGGAGGGTTATATAATAAAGCAAGCTTGCTCTCCCAATACCATGTTCAAAATCAGGCTCCACCACTTTTCTGCTTCTGATGCTTTTCTTACAAAAAGGGAGGAAAGTAGTGTGTATCTCATACAGTTGTTGTGACCAGTATGTGTGATCATCCCTGTGGGTTTTTCAGAGCAGAGTCTAGCAGTAAGTGTCCACCATGACAAAGACCAGGGCGAGGAGGAAGGCTAAGTCAGCAAACCAATGACCCAACCCAGCTGCCCTCTCAGCCCAGAAGGGCCTTTCTTGGTATCCTTTTCTCCTTTGAACAGCCTGGCTATTGGAAGCGGTGCCCTGATCTGATCTTACGTAGCTCTGCCTCTGGACACAGTTGCCAGCCGACCCTGGTCCTCGTCCTTATGTCATCTGTAGTCTGGGTCCTGGGCAGCACTGGCTTTGTTCCAGTAAACCCTAAGAGCAGGAGTTCAAGCTGCAGGTCCTCCCGGGCCACTGCGGAGGGCTGTTTGTCCCAGGAGAGCTTGGTCACACCTCAAAGCAGAACTTTCGCACGGTTCTCTGATTTTAACCTACAAGGGTGTCTTCCTACCCTGGTGTCTTATTCAAGTTTCCCCTCAGCCAAGCCATGCCAAATGACGGGTGGATGCGAATGAATACCTGCTGTGGGAGGGAAGCGCACACCTTCCAGGCTGCAGCTCTTGATGAGCAGTGCACACATTTGCCGAGGAATCAGGACATAAAAATAAATGTGGCAATTTCATCAGATGAACAATTCCAGCATTTAACCAAATGTTAACTATCTCAGGCCAATCCAACCAGCAGTTAAAGTATCCATCCTGAGTGTAAGACACAGAGGTGGGTGCCAGGAGGGAGGCCATGGTGACTTGGCCCAGAGACAGGGCCCAGAGACAGAGGCGGGTGTGCCTCTGGTGACAGGGCTTGGGAAAGGGCTGAAGGTGAAATTCTTGCAGACTGGGTATAAATTGATGAGCTATAATCCAGGCCACCATCACAATCATGTCACCTGTAGTCTTCCCTGGACCCCGTGCTCACTAGGGCCCCATACTTGGTTTATGGTACTCCTGTTGCCATCTTGAAATTCTTAATAATCTTTACATGAAGTGTTCTGTTTTCATTTTGCACTGGACTCTGCAAATTATGTAGCTGGTCCTGGATTGAATTGTAATGTACATGGCCTACTGACACCAACACTGTCCTTCCTGCCCCTCTTGCTCCACCCTCAGTGCCCAAAACCACACATCTCCCTGGCTCTGGGGACGGATGAACAATGAAACCTGAGCACCTCTACCACCATGAGCCCCGCTGCTGGTTGTCAAAGGATCTGCGTTTTGCTAAATTTGCCCCAAAGTTGCACAAGAAGAGCCCCACACTCCTATATGTGTATGCATTTATACACACACACACACACACACTCATCTGGAAACTCATACCTTGGCCAGGAGAAAACTCTGCTTTTTCTATCCCCTCAGCTACCCTGAGAGGTTCAGGAAGCTTTTCTCTGTCTTTTTGGAAAAAGATGAGGATGAGTCAGGCTTTTGCCCCAAGCCCCAGCCCCCTGAAGTCTAGTTCTGAGACCCAGCATCAAGGAACATGTCATGATTTTGATGGCTGTTCATCTTGAGTTTTCATATCGATCTTCTCTGTGTTCTGAGGTGGCAGACCAGGCAACTATGCACATTTCATGGAGGAGAACAGTGAAGATCTGAAAACAAGTGGTTGTTTGCTTTCCCCAGTGCTCTGCTCAGCTGAAGACTGAGGGAAAGGAACAAAAATTCCACTCAAAATCCGTCATGGTTGTCGCTTCCATGCCCTTCTCGGGTAGAGCACTGTGCTAGCAGCCCCCTTTGGAAGGAGAGGTCTGCACATTGCGAGGTGGTGAGGAGGGCTGCTGGGAGACACTGGAAGGGGTTAGCTCCCTGCCAGGAATCTCCACTGGAATATGAAGGAGAAAGGGATTCTGAAAATAACTCCAGGCCTGGATGACTGGGCTCGGCAACCTTGCCCTCCAGCAGCAGCTCCTTCCTGCCAAGCACACCCTCTGAAGTCCTTAGAGCATTAGCAGACAAAACCGGTCACCTCTGGAGATCAGAGATGCACAGAGAGGCACAGAATTCCACTGTTGCAGAACTTTAAGAATTTTACCAGATCCCTTAGAGAGACCACTTGGAAATCCTACTACCCATCAGCTTTCCATGCCCCTAGAGCTCTGTTGGGCAATTGAGGCCCAGGGCCCATTGGTTTGGACCAGAGGCATGTACCTAATTCTACTGGTTCAGCCTTTCCCCTGAGTTTGTAACCTGGATCTCAGGTTCTGGTAGACTGGTGGTCCTGAAGTGCTGAGAACATCTAGAGGGTGGCCCAACCCTCTTCTACCACATGGATATGGAAGGAGAGAAAATCCTTAAGTGGAGGGAACAGATGGAAGCTGAAAGGGGACCTGTCAGCCCTAGAAAGATGGAGAGGGCACTTATCCTCCTGGTCCCTTCTGCTTCTAGGAGACTCTTCCCTCAGAATGATGCCCACCTTGGATCACCCTCTAGGCTGCTTGTGCACAGTGGTGTGCAAGGCACAATCATGGGGCCCAGGAGTGATGACTACAGAGTCACCTCCTCTGGGTTTTTTCCTGCCTCATCAGACAGCTCTTCTGTTTTGCATTGTTGTGACCCATGTGCTCAATATACACCCTTCCTTCAATTTCCACAACAAATTACTCAGACATTCTGGGCACTTGATTTCCTGAAATTATTTTGGTGAGTTAATATGAGTGCATGGACAAGCAGAGGACAAATTTCGTATTGATGCCCTTGTCCCTAAGAGAGACATGGCCACTTCATGGAATACTGTGCCAGCGCCAGCTCCATCAGCCAGCTGTCACCCTCCTCTCATCCCCAAGCGACTGATCAGTTAGGGGCAATGATCAAGCTGTCTTCCAGGCTATCTTGTCTCTGAACACCCCAGCTCCTCAGAGTCTCACATTCCCTACAAAGTTTCATGGAAGAACTTTGAATCCAATGGCGGTCGCCTTTGGGAGAGGAATCCACTGGGGGTGGGGGATGGGGGATACCCCAGCATCCCTGCTTGTGACACAGTCAGACCTAGAATTCGGGCATCCTGTCCCTCAAGGCTACTTCAAGGTGACCCTAGTAAGAAACCCAACACCCCACCATGACAGATCCAGTGTCTGGCACCCAAGTAAGTGCATATTTTTGTCACTCTCAAATGCACATTTTTGATGCATTTTGATGCATTTTTGAGATATTCCATAAAATTTAACAATTTAAAATGTACAGTTTCATAAGTTTTGTACAGGTTTATAGTAACACAATGGCCACATAATCAAGACTTCAAAAATTTCCATCACCCCCAAGTCCTCTTGTGTAGCTGATTATGAGCCCTACATAACTATTGATCTGCTTTCTGTTGCTATGGAATTTCAAATAAATGAAATCAGACAGAATGTATTGTTTTCTGCCTGACTTTCATGCAGCATAATACTTTTGGGCTCATCCAAGTGGTAATAAGTATCAGTACTTCTTTCTTTTTCACTCATTGCTAAGAACTATTTCATTGTATGGATATACCACAATTTGTCTATCCACTTGCAGGTTGGTGGATATTTGAGTTATTTCCAGTGTTAGGCTATTATGAATAAAGCTACTAAGAATACTTGCACACATGTCTTCACATGGGCATATGTTTCATTTCTCTTAGGAAATAAATATCTAGGAGTGGAATTTCTGGGTCATAAGGTACATAGGTATTCAATTTTATAAGAAACTGCCAAGTTGTTTTCCAAGTGGCTGAACCATTTTGCTTTCTCACCTTCACTACATAAGACTTATGATTGTCCCAAGTCTTTACTAACACTTGATAGTATCAGTTTTTGTATATTAGTTATTTTAATGGGTATACATCTCTTTTTTAATTTAAATTTCCTGAATAGCCAATGATATTAAACATTTTTTCGTACATGCATTTGCCTTCTTTGGATTTTCTTTGTTGAAGCACTTGTTGAAATCGTTTGACCATATTTCAGCCAGGTTTTATGTTTTTGTGATTATTAAGTTATAAGAATTATTAATATATTCTTGCCTTTTTATTTTATTAGTGGTTTTCTCCAATGAAAAAGTTTTTAATTCTGATGAAGCTTAATTTTTGTTTTTCTTTTGGTTTATACCTTTTGTGCCATATCTAAGAAATTTTTGCCTAGCCCAAGGTCACGATTTTTTTTCTATTTTCTTCCCAGAAATTTTTGGTTTTATGCCTTACATTGGGTAATCTATTTTTTCCTTTTTCCTCTTTTTTAAAAAAAAATTAATCTTTATTTTATATTGGAATTTAGTTGATCCACAATGTTGAGTAAGTTTCACGTGTACTGTACAGTAATTCTGTTATACTATCTTGCAATAGGCCTCCTTTCCACCATCCTTTCCTTCTCTCATCTTCCTTCTGGGGCACCCCCACTGCCATAGTTAGAAAGAGCAATAATAACTTGCAAGAGACCACGTAGGACCACTTAGAATCTTCAAATATCAAAGCTAGAAAGAATAAAAAATGTTATGAAACATGAATCCCTCACTTGTAAAATCAGGAAAAAGAGGCCCAGAAAGTTTAGACAATTGCTAAATGTCACAGCACCAGGAACTGGCAGAGAAGGGAACAGATCCCAGGTTTTCCCAATTGCCCATGGTGTCTGATGCTCATTTTCCACCCCAACAGCCTCCCTCTGTGGGCCTTCTCTGAACACCAGTGGCTCATCATTTCTTGGAACTTTACAGAACCATCTGGAGAAGGAGTGTTCTCAAGTAGAGTTTGACACAGACCTGGCTATGGAAGGAAAAAGACAGAAGGCTTGAGTTAAGGGCACCAATCCCTTTCCAAAGTGGTCATCTGAAAGTGCTCAGTTGCCTGCTAATTGGTCCCACACTGTCACATATTTCAGGCCATGGAGATGTCCCATGATCCAGACTTCTATCAGAATCTTGTTCTGAGAGTGGCCCCCACTGGTTGTAGACAGAGTGTGTAGCAAGTACAGATGCATTACACCGGCAGCGGGAATGGACACTGTCCCCACCACATGACTTCAAGGTCTAGGTTGGGAGAGTGAGTGCCAACCTTGCCTTCTGGTGCTGCTAGAGGCGGTACCCTAGGGGAGTGTGTTGTCCAAGAACATCTGCCCTGGCAGTGACATCACAGGCTAGCTTGTCTAACTCCATCCTTTGCAGATGGGGAAACTGAGTACTGGAGGAGATGTGACGTGTTCCTAACATCACACAGCAAAGTTGCATCATGCACTTTAAAGTACGGAAATTCAACTCTGGACATCATTCAGTTCAGTTCAGTTGCTCAGTCATGTCAGACTTTTTGTGACCCCATGGATTGCAGCATGCCAGGCCTCCCTGTCCATCACCAATTTCCAGAGCTTGCTCAAACTCATGTCCATTGAGTCAGTGATGCCATCCAACCATCTCATCCTTTGTTATCCCCTTCTTCTTGTGCCTTAAATCTTTCCCAGTATCAGGGTCTTTTCCAATGAGCCAATTCTTTGCATCAGGTAGCCAAAGTATTGGAGTTTCAGCTTCAACATCAGTCCTTCCAGTGAATATTCAGGAATGATCTCCTTTAGGATTGACTGGTTGCATCCCCTCACAGTCCAAGGGACTCTCAAGAGTCGTCTCCAACACCACAGTTCAAAAGCATCAGTTCTTCGGTGCTCAGCTTTCCTTATAGTCCAACTCTCACATCTGTACATGACTACTGGAAAAACCATGGGTTTGACTAGATCAACCTTTGTTGGCAAAGTAATGTCTCTGCTTTATAATATGCTGTCTAGGTTGGTCATAACTTTTCTTCCAAGGAGCAAGTGTCTTTCAATTTCATGGCTGCAGTCACCACCTGCAGTGATTTTGGAGCCTCCAAAATAAAGTCAGCCACTGTTTACATTGTTTCCCCACCTATTTGCCATTAAGTGATGGGACCAGTTGTCATGATCTTTTCAACATTCAGTTTTCTGAATGTTGAGTTTTAAGCCAACTTTTTCACTCTCCTCTCTCACTTTCATCAAGAGGCTCTTTTTATTTCATCAAGAGCAGTGGCTGTGCAGCACTGGAGTGGCAGAGAGGAGATAGCCCACATCCAAGGTCAGAGAAACCCCAGTAAGATGGGAGGTGCTGAGGGAAGGCATTAGAGAGTAGACGGACTGAAACTGCAATCACAGGAAACTGACCAATCTAATCACCTGGACCACAGACTTGTCTAACTCAATGGAGCTATGAGCCATACTCTGTAGGGCCACCCAAAATGAACAGGTCATGATGGACAGTTCTGACAAAATGTGGTCCACCAGAGAAGGGAATGGCAAATCACTTCAGCATTCTTGCTTTGAGAACCCCATGAACAGTATGAAAAGTCAAAAAGATAGGACACTGAGAGATGAATTCCCCAGGTCGGTACGTGCCCAACATGCTACTGGAGATCAGTGGAGAAATAACTCCAGAAAGAATGAAGAGACGGAGCCAAAGCAAGATTAAAGGCGGGAGGAGAAGGGGACGACAGAGGATGAGATAGTTGGATGGCATCACCGACTCAATGGACATGAGTTTGGGTAAACTCTGGGAGTTGGTGATGGGCAGGGAGGCCTGGCGTGCTGCAGTCCATGGGGTCACAAAAAGTCTGACATGACTGAGCGACTGAACTGAACTGAACTGAAGAGGCTCTTTAGTTCTTTGCTTTCTGCCATAAGGGGGTGTCATCTGCATATCTGAGGTTATTGATATTTCTCCCAGCAATCTTGATTCCAGCTTGTGCTTCATCCAGTGTGGCATTTCTCATGATGTACTCTGCATATAAATTAAATAAGCAGGGTGACAATATACAGCCTTGACATACTCCTTTTCCTATTTGGAACCAGTCTGTTGTTCCATGTCCAGTTCTCACTGTTGCTTCCCGACCTGCATACAGGTTTCTCAAGAGGCAGCTCAGGTGGTCTGGTATTCCCATCTCTTTAAGAATTTTCAACAGTTTATTGTGATCTACACAGTCAAAGGCTTTGGCATAGTCAATAAAGCAGATTTTTTTTTTTTTTGAAACTCTCTTACTTTTCAATGATCCAATGGATGTTGGCAATTTGATCTCTGGTTCCTCTGCCTTTTCTAAATCCAGCTTGAACATTTGGAAGTTCACGGTTCACATACTGCTGAAGCCTGGCTTGTAGAATTTTGAGCATTGCTTTGCTAGTGTGTGAGATGAGCGCAATTGTGCTGTAGTTTGAGCATTCTTTGGCATTGCCTTTCTTTGGGATTAGAATGAAAACTACTAATTCTTTCCTTTTGTTTGATGAGACAAAATAAAAGTTATATTTTAATGTGTACTCTTTATTATATATTTCACAATTGCATTGGAGTTACTACATAGAAATGACTGAATTAATGTTATCTTCAGAAATCCACATATACTGTGCTTTGCAGCTGATTTAAATTGTATGTAGCCAAAATAACACTTGAAATGGGATTTTCATCTTACCTAACCCTTTGTGAAGGATGTGACTCTGTGTAGTTGTTTAAATTGGGGAGGAAGGAGGGGAATCTTGACTCCTAATTAAGCACTCTTTCCTCAGCATCAATCTGCCTTTATCTTTCAGAGAAGTGTCTAATTTTTGTCTGTTTGCCCCTCTCCAAGAAAAACAGGGGGAGGAGGGTGCAGGTTGGTGCTTTGACCAGAAAGTTTGGAGATAGAGGGAAATACAAATAGCAGATGTCCAAGAAATGGAGTTTCTGATGGACTCAACAATAAGGGCTTAACCTGCAAAGCACCTCCCTCACCCAACTCCCAGCCCACCAGGGCTGCAGTTCAGCTCCTGGGGCTGAGAACAGCCCTTGCCATATCTCTTTAATGCTGGGTCTTCCTCTGGGTTCCTCGTCTCTCCAGGAAGTGACTGTGTACCGGGAGACTGTAATTGGCAGGCTGTGACACTCCTGTCTGCAAGTGTCTCTCTAAGAGCAGCACATTTCAGCCTTTATCTGGTGATGGCTGCTACCTGAGAAAGGCCCTGGGCCATCTCAAAGGGCTTGTAGCAGTTAATTGTGCCTGTTAGGACCAGCAATTAGCTGGGAACTATGGACTTCGAAGCTCCAACACCCACCAGCTTTCAGCTCCTTTCTCTCCCTTTTACTTAACTAGCTGAGCCTAATAGAGGCCGTGAAGGACAGGTAGGGGCGACGCAGTCAGGACGGGGGGCGGGGGCCAGCCGGGTCTTCATCAGCGCCGCCCCCTCTGAGTCCTACACCCCACCACCGCTCCCCCACCCCGCCCCAGAGAACTGCAAGGAGAAGCGGGCACCAGATGCCGATCCCGTGCCATAAATACTCCCTGTTTATTGCAGGACTGGGGCTGGAGGCTTATTAATCGGTATTGGGAGTCATGCTGCCCCTGTTTGTACAGTTTAAGTGTGAGTTGGAAGATGACAATAAAAAACTAATTAGGCCCAGGTCATAAAGGGGACCACACATGCATGGTGTCTGCTGGTTACTATGGGCACACGATGGTTTCGGTGGAAACGCGAGGCAGAACATCTGAAAATTAAGACAATAAATCAGTTCCATTGAATAAAAGCCATGCATTTACCCATTAATTAAGGATAATGGTATCCTATAAGCTTTTGTGTACCATAGGTAATTATTACACCTTACTGTAATAATAGACATTGAAGATTAAAAATTTCTTTACAGGTATTTGACTAACACACTCTCCTCTGTTTCTAGAAAGAACTAAAGATGTGTGCCCAATCCTGCATTCAGGCTCCATGACCATTTTGGTCTGGTTACTTAGTCCTAATTACTGGGTGTTCCTCCCTGCTGGTCAAGTGAATCTCCATCCCAGGGACAGGGACACAGCCTAGTGTAGTGAATTTGTGTTTTATTTTGTTTGCCTAACCACCATCCTATCCCCTTTTTAACAAAGCAGAAGGGGGAGGAGAGAGATGACCATTGTTCCCCTGTTTGCAGTCTTGGGGTGGTCAATTAAGGCGGGCATGCCATCAAGGCTCAGCTAAGGAAGTTCTCTGTCCCAGATTTTGGAATCTGAGCAGTGAAATGGAAGAACAAAGACAAGACTATCAGTGTGATTCTGTGTTGGAGACCTCTAAGGCTTTCCTTAGTCATCCTTGGTGGTGAGTGAAATAACAGGCGTCCAAAGGCATTCACACCCTAATCTCTAGAATTTAAGAATATGTTACTTTACGTGGCAAAGACACTTTGCAATGATGATTAAGGGTATATTTCGTGATGGGAAATTAGCTTGAACTGTCCAGGTGTATATGGTGTAATGGCGAGTTCTTAAAAGAACAGCATGTTTCCTAGGTGGGTCAGAGAACGAGATAATAGTAAAAGAAGTGCTAGAGATGAGACATGAGAAGGACTCGGCCACCATTCTTGACCATTCTTGAAGCCGGAGAAGGCAGTGAAGCATATTGTCCATCCCCTAGAGCAGGGGTCTCCAACCTCCAGGATCTAATGCCTGATGATCTGAGGTGGAGCTGATTTAATAATAATAGAAATAAAGTGCGCAATAAATGTAATGTGCTTGAATCATCTCAGAACCATTCACGCCCCCCCACCACTTGGCCCATGGAAAAATTGTCTTCCACAAAACTAACCGGCCCCTGGTACCAAAAAGTTTGGGGACCACTGCCCTAGAGCCTCCAAAAAGAAAGGTAGCCCTCTCAACACTATGAATTTAGTCTGGTAAAATCTGTATCAGGTCTATAAAACTGTAAAATCATAAATTTGTTTTCTTTAAGCCATTGAATATATTTGTTACAGCCACTGAATGTGTTTGTTACAGCAGCAATAGAAACATAATGCACCCTTTGAGTCTATGTCCTCCATTGTAACCAGCATCTTTCTGTTGCTTTTAACCAGCCCTCAGTTCAGTTCAGTCGCTCAGTTGTGTCTGACTCTTTATGACCCCGTGGACTGCAGCACGCCAGGCCTCCCTGTCCATCACCAACTCTCGGAGCTTACTCAAACTCATGTCCATCGAATCGGTGATGCCATCCAACCATCTCATCCTCTGTCATCCCCTTTCCTCCTGCCTTCAATCTTTCCCAGCATCAGGGTCTTTTCCAATGAGTCAGTTCTTCACATCAGGAAGGCAAATTATTGGAGTTTCAGCTTCAGCATCAGTCCTTCCAATGAATATTCAGGACTGATTTCCTTTAGGATTGACTGGTTGTATCTCCTTGCAGTCCAAGGGACTCTCAAGAATCTTCTCCAACACCACAGTTCAAAAGCATCAATTCTTCAGTGCTCAGCTTTCTTTAGAGTCCAACTGTCACATCCATACCTGACTACTGGAAAAACCATAGCTTTGACTAGATGGACCCTTGTTGGCAAAGTAATGTTTCTGCTTTTTAATATGCTGTCTAAGTTGGTTAAAGCTTTTCTTCCAAGGAGCAAGCATCTTTTAGTTTCATGGCCGCAGTTACCATCTGCAGTGATTTTGGAGCCTGAGGTAATAAAGTCTGCTGCTGTTTCCATTGTTTCCCCATCTATTTGCCATGAAGTGATAGGACCAGATGTCATGATCTTAGTTTTCTGAATGTTGAGTTTTAAGCGAACTTTTTCACTCTCCTCTTTCAGTTTCATCAAGAAGCTCTTTAGCTCTTCTTTGCTTTCTGCCATAAGGGGGGTGTCATCTGCATATCTGAGGTTATTGATATTTCTCCCAGCAATCTTGAATCCAGCTTGTGTTTCATCCAGCCTGGCATTTCTCATGATGTACTCTGCATGTAAATTAAATAAGCAGGATGTCAATATACAGCCTTGATGTACTCCTTTCCCTATTTGGAGCCATTCTGTTGTTCTATGTCCAGTTCTCACTGTTGCTTCCTGACCTTCATACATATTCTCAGGAGACAGGTCAGGTGGTCTGGTATTCCCATCTCTTTAAGAATTTTCCACAGTCTGTTGTTATCCATACAGTCGAAGGCTTTGGCATAGTCAATAAAGCAGAAGTAGATATTTTTCTGGAACTCTCTTACTTTTTAAATGATCCATCGGATGTTGGCAATTTGATCTCTGGTTCCTCTGCCTTTTCTAAATCCAGCTTGAACATCTAGAAGTTCATGGTTCAGGTACTGTTAAAGCCTGGCTTGGAGAATTTCAAGCCTTACTTTGCTAGTGTGTGAGATGAGGGCAATTGTGCTGTAGTTTGAGCATCCTTTGGCATTGCCTTTCTTTGGGATTGGAATGAAAACTGACCTTTTCCAGTCCTGTGGCCACTGCTGAGTTTTCCAAATTTGCTGGCATATTGAGTGCAGCACTTTCACAGCATCATCTTTTAGGATTTGAAATAGCTCAACCAGCCCTCGGGGAACTGGAAAAAGCAACTTCGCCTTCTTAGGCCCTCAAGCAAATATGGATGGGCCTTCTCCAAAAGCTACAGGATTTGGACAGGTTTCTGACTTAGCAAATGCAATGGCGCTGGAAACAAAAAGAAACTACCTACTGTAGCTCCCTGTTTCCAGAGACAAACCACACCCCAAACCATTCACACTTACACAACCTAAGCCGGGAAGATTCCCCTCCTCCACCCCTCTTCCTCCTTAAACCTATCCTTAATCTTTCGTTCTCAAAATGAACTCCTGGGTCTCCCAACCCAAGTGACACCACCTCAAAATCTCATTCAGTTCTTCTAAAGGACAGAAATGTGATTTTTTTTTTTTTTCCAAAGCTCACCTGAGGATTCTGATGCCTGTGGAGTTCTGATGCTGGAGAGAACCACTGGTCTAATTCAAATCCCTCATTTTCTGATAAAGGCATCGAGACTTAAATAAGCGTCCTTCCCAATGGTCCCACAGCTGAGCAGTGATAGAGAATGCTGGAATTCCAGCTCCGCTTTCATGCTTGTCCCATGACCAGGGCTGCTGTGCACCTCAGGGCATTACTACAGTCAGTGCACCCCCCCATGACATTTTCTGGCAATCTTTGTATTTTAATTGGAGCAGTTCATTCCTTTATGGTTTACTGTTATCATGTCATATTTGGATTTAAATCTGCCATTTCAACTGGGTGCGTTTGATTAGTTTTACCCACTTTGTGCTCCTTTTTTTAATCTTTGGATTACTGCTCCCAATGTTTCCTCTGTTACTTTGGAAGTTATATACTCACTTACTATTATTTTTTACATACCCTAGTGCAGTGGTTTTCAACTAGAGAGGTTCCCCTCACCATAAGGGAAGCTTGGCAATGTCTGGAGACAAGTTTGGATGTCACAATTATGGCAGGAGAGTTTGGGGAGAGTGTTGTGTACTAGTCAGGATTCTCTAGACAAACAGAAGTAATAGGATATAATATATACATATATATATGTGTATTTATATATATATATTCTGCAGAAGGAAATGGCAACCCACTCCAGTACCCTTGCCTGGAAAATCCCACGGACGGAGGAGCCTGGCAGGCTACAGTCCATGGGGTCGCAAAGAGTCAGACACAACTGAGTGATTTCACTTTCATATATATATATACATATATATATATACATATATATATACACACATATATATGTATACATCCCTATATCTATCTATCTATAGAAATACATACACCCACACCCACACCCACCCACCCACACACACACACACACACACTCATATATATATATATACATCTCCAAGCTTACCTCAGAGAGATTACAGACTTGGTTTCAGACCACTGCAATAAAGTGAGTCATACAATTTATTTTTTTGTTTCCCAGTGCAAGCTATGTTTACTCTACTGTGCTATATTAAATGTGTGATTGTACTATAGCTAAAAAAATTTCTACATACCTTAACTGAAAATTACTTTATTTCTAATAAATGCTAACCATCATCTGACAACACAGGTTTGCCACAAACCTTCAGTTTGTAAAACAGGTAATACCTGTGAAGAACAATAAAGTGGAGCACCATAAAACAAAGTATGCCTATATGTATATATATATATATACACATGGAAAATTATGATAAGACATTGGCTCATGCAGTTGTGGAGGCTAAGAAGTCCCACCATCTTCCGACTGCAAGCTAGAGACCTAGGAAAGCTGGGGGTGTAGTTTGAAGGCCTCAGAACCAGGAGTGAAAAGAGCAGGCAGAGATGAGTACCTCAGCTCCATCAGTCAGGAAAAGAGAGCACATCTTTCTTTCCTCCACGTTATGGGTCTATTCACTGCCCACCCATCCTGGGGACAACAATCCACTTTACTCAGTCCACCAATTCAAATGCAAATATCTTTGGAAACACGCTTGCAGACATACCTAGAAATGATGCTCAACCAGATATCTGGGAATCCCATGATCCAATCACTTTGTCACATTAAAATTAATTATCTATCACAGATTGGTAATGCTAGTTAGTAGAAGTCAGAATCGCTGATAAACAGTCTGCTGTATGCAGAACAGCCTCCCACAGCTAAGAACATAGGATCCCAAATGACACAGGCTAAGGCTGAGAAACCTTGCCCCAGTGATGACAGCTTTCATCCTTGACTTATCAAAACCCAGTGTCAGTTAGGTAACTCTATCTGCTTTCTAGAAAATGCAATAGCATACCTTACTTCCTTTGTCCAGCTTCAACTCATTTACTGTTGGTTGGGCACTCTCTCCACATTTTAAATGCCACAAAATATCTTTGTTGTTGTCTGACATAGCCAGTTCTTCATTTAGCTTTGCCCCAGAACTCTTCTTTCCTTCCTGCATCTCTGACCTTCCATCTGGAATCCTTTTCCTTCTACCTAAACAATTTCCTTTTCTATTTCTTATAATGCAGATCTGCTAGTGAGTTCTCCCAGCTTTTGTTTGTCTGAAAATGTCTTTATTGCATTTTGTTTTTGCTTTTCTGATATTAGTATATTTATCAATGTCTACATAGAGAAAACTCTGCTCCCCAAGAATAAAAGAAAGCATTATTTTATCACAACCACAGTACCATTATCACATGTAAGAGATTAACAATGATTTAATGATGTCTGAAATGGAAACCCACTCCAGTATTCTTGCCTGAAGAATCCCATGGATAGAGGAGCCTGGCTGGCTATAGTCCACGGGGTCGCAAAGAGTCAGACACGACTGAGCGACTTAAATCACTCACTCAAAATAGAGCTAATATTCAAATTTCCACAGGCTTGCCTTGTGGCTCAGCTGGTAAAGAATCCACCCGCAGTGTGGGAGACCTGGGTTCGATCCCTGGGTTGGGAAGATTCCCTGGAGAAGGGAAAGGCTACCGCTCCAGTATTCTAGCCTGGAGAATTCCATGGATTGTATAGTCCACGGGGTTGCAAAGAGTCAGACACGACTAACTTTCAGTTCAGTTCAGTCGCTCAGTCGTGTCCGACTCTTTGCGACCCCATGAATCGCAGCATGCCAGGCCTCCCTGTTCATCACCATCTCCCGGAGTTCACTCAGACTCACATCCATCGAGTCCGTGATGCCATCCAGCCATCTCATCCTCGGTCGTCCCCTTCTCCTCCTGCCCCCAATCCTTCCCAGCATCAGAGTCTTTTCCAATGAGTCAACTCTTCGCATGAGGTGGCCAAAGTACTGGAGTTTCAGCTTTAGCATCATTCCTTCCAAAGAAATCCCAGGGTTGATCTCCTTCAGAATGGACTGGTTGGATCTCCTTGCAGTCCAAGGGACTCTCAAGAGTCTTCTCCAACACCACAGTTCAAAAGCATCAATTCTTTGGCGCTGAGCCTTCTTACAGTCCAACTCTCACATCCATACATGACCACAGAAAAAACCATAGCCTTGACTAGATGGACCTTAGTTGGCAAAATAATGTCTCTGCTTTTGAATATGCTATCTAGGTTGGTCATAACTTTTCTTCCAAGGAGTAAGCATCTTTTAATTTCATGGCTGCAGTCACCATCTGCAGTGATTTAGGAGCCCCCCAAAATGAAGTCTGACACTGTTTCCACTGTTTCCCCATCTATTTGCCATGAAGTGATGGGACCAGATGCCATGATCTTCGTTTTCTGAATGTTGAGCTTTAGGCCAACTTTTTCGCTCTCCTCTTTCACTTTCATCAAGAGGCTTTTTAGCTCCTCTTCACTTTCTGCCATAAGGGTGGTGTCATCTGCATATCTGAGGTTATTGATATTTCTCCTGGCAGTCTTGATTCCAGCTTGTGTTTCTTCCAGTCCAGCGTTTCTCATGATGTACTCTGCATATATAAGTTGAATAAGCAGGGTGACAATATACAGCCTTGACGGACTCCTTTTCCTATTTGGAACCAGTCTGTTGTTCCATGTCCAGTTCTAACTGTTGCTTCCTGACCTGCATACAGATTTCTCAAGAGGCAGGTCAGGTGGTCTGGTACTCCCATCTCTTTCAGAATTTTCCACAGTTTATTGTGATCCACACAGTCAAAGGCTTTGGCATAGTCAATAAAGCAGAAATAGATGTTTTTCTGGAACTCTCTTGCTTTTTCCATGACCCAGTGGATGTTGGCAATTTGATCTCTGGTTCCTCTGTCTTTTCTAAAACCAGCTTGAACGTCAGGGAGTTCACGGTTCACGTATTGCTGAAGCCTGGCTTGGAGGATTTTGAGGATTACTTTACTAGCATGTGAGATGAGTGCAATTGTGTGGTAGTTTGAGCATTCTTTGGCATTGCCTTTCTTTGGAATTGGAATGAAAATTGACCTTTTCTAGTCCTGTGGCCACTGCTGAGTTTTCCAAATTTGCTGGCATATTGAGTGCAGCACTTTCACAGCATCATCTTTCAGGATTTGAAACAACTCAATTGGAATTCCATCACTTCTACTAGCTTTGTTCGTAGTGATGCTTTCTAAGGCCCACTTGACTTTACATTCCAAGATGTCTGGTTCTAGGTTAGTGATCACATCATCATGACTATCTGGGTCGTGAAGATCTTTTTTGTACACTATTATAAAATTTCCATAGTTGCCCCCAAGATGGTTGCATCCTTTTATAATGATTCATCTGGTTATTTTGTCTCTTCAGTCTTTTTCAGTCTAGAATTCTGTTTATTTATTTTGAAATTATTGTTATTACTTATAGTCTTTCACGACAGTGTCATTTTAGAAGAATCAGGCTGTATGTCTGGTAGAGCATCACTCATGCTAGATTTTTCTGGTCATTTCTTCATGACTTGATGCAGATTCACTATTCTGTCAAGGATATTACATGTGAGCCATATGTACTTATTGTCACATATCACAAGGCACATAGTGTCAGGCTGTCCTACTAGTGAAGGTCACTTAGTGAAGGTGGTGACTTCCAGGTATCTTTCATGTAAAGATTTTTCTTTTGTAGAACTAGGCTATATGAAACAAATGCATATCTCCCTTTGGAATCAGTAAGATGCATTCTTCTTTGGGACTGTGACATATCATCATCCCTAGCAACCTTTACCCAGATATTTAGCATCCTATCCTGACTTTTGCCTCTCTCACTTACTGCACTGGAGATTGCAAATGATTTTCTAATTTTATAATCCCGCTATATTGATTAATTGGCATTCTACTGAGACGAAGAGCATTGAACACTATCTTGCTGTTTGGAAAAGAAAGAAATTCCAAGCTCACATTGTACTTTCTTTGTCCAGATCTGTGATTAACAATTTTCAAAGCATCTCTGGTTTCCTTTAGTGGAAAATGGTACCTAGAAACCAAAATCTGGTCTATAGATGTGCTCTTCCCTAACTGGTTGCTATTGCTTCTAACTCCTTTTAGGGGAAATAGTTAGGATATATGCATATTTTTTCTCAAACCTCTAAGTTCATACTGGTAAGCTCCAGTTCAGTAGAATATTGATTTCCCACTTACATTTCCCTCCTCCCACAAAGAAAACCAGTTTGCAAAAACATATTTGTACAATTTCCTAATTTTGTAATGCACAAAATGCTTTCAGATTATACACTAAAACCACCACCACCTAAAAACCTCCTAAATAAAGGTTGATATTCCTTTGGAAAAAAAAAAAAACCTTAAATATATACATATATGTATGTATTTTTAAACTACATCTCTATAGGAATGTATGATTAGAGTACTGTGTTCAAAAGTTGCTTAACATTTTTCTTTTCATGGTTATGTTATCAATATTATCAGTTGAGGTTACAGTTTAGTTAATTTATTTCTGTGTATATGTATTTTCAGGCTTCTCTGGTGACTAAGTGGTAAAGAATCCTCCTGCCAATGCAGGAGACTCGGGTTTGATCCCTGGGTCAGGACAATCCCCTGTGGAAGGGTGGCAGCCTGTTCAACTATTCTTGCCTGGGAAATCCCAAGAGGAGCTTGGTAGCCTACAGTCCATGGAGTCACAAAAGAGTCAGTCATGACTTAGCAATTGAACAACAACAAAACCACAAATATATGTTTTCACATTTGTCTGTATCCTTTTGATACTATTTTATTTTGCGTACATAAAATATTTACAAAATACAAAAATGTGGTTCAAAATTCAAAGCTGTTGTTCAAAATTCAAAACCAAGTTTCAAAATTCAAATCTATGTAAAAAGATATTCTCAGGGAAGTCTCACTTGCATGAACATTGCCCCATCCCACTCCTACTCATCTCCAGAGGAAAATTTTTCATTAGTTTTTTGTATATCATTCTGTAATTCCTGCTGCAAAAATAAGTATATATGTATGTATGCATATACATGCATGTTATTACATTCATTTATATAACATTACTATAATAACATATACATATGATTTCACAATCTTTTAAAAATAAAAGATATCATATTCTCTATATATCTTATCCTTGCACTTGATAAAACATTCATAGAAATATCACAATATCACTACTTTTTCTTTCATTTTTTAAAAAATGAAACAAAGATGAATAGTTTTGATGGTAAAAGGCACACTTCACAAAGAAGGTAGACATCATAAACCATTAGACACCTAACAACAAAGAAACAAAGATGCATAAAGCAAAAATCAGAAGAAATATAAGGGAAAAGAAAAAAATGTATAATCACAGTGAGACATATTAATTTTCTCTGAGAATATTTTATCAAATGCAGAAAAAATAAGAATAGGAGCATCTTGAATGATGCTACTAATAATTTAAATAAAGTAGATTTATATTTATATTGATTTTTACTAATCTTATATCCTACAAAAATATATTTAAAATTTTGTATCTGATACACTGTTATTAGATGTTCAAAGGACATTTAGAAAACCTGGCAAAAAGATATATGCTATTAAATTTCAGAAAGTAGAATTATTTTTTATTGTGATTCAGTTATACATATACATATATATTATTTTTGAAATTATTTTCCATTATAGATTATTATAAGATATTGATTATAATTCCCTGTGCTATACAGTAAAATATTGTTCTTTGATGCATGCCTATTTTTTAAAATCAGAGATCTAGCATTCTATTCATACTAAGTCAAACAAGTGAAATAGAAATATCAAGTATTTTAGTTAGGAAAAATTCATAAGTATTCTAAAATATATATTATGCATATTATTTATGTATGTATACAAAAGCTTTTCTACTATGCTTGATAAAGACTTGAGAAAGAATATCAGAACAAAAAAGAAGAGATGGAAAAATAGGAAAACATGAATGAAATGGGAACACTGAATAAGAAATAAAAAAATGAAATAAACTAGATAAAAGTAAAAGATCCGCATATAGTCCAGTTGTTTTTAAACGTGGCTGTTCATTAGAAACTTATCAGGAGCTCTGGCAATAAAAGGAAGTAATACCTGGGCATTTGTATTTATCAAAGTATTCCAAGATAATCCTGATATGCATTTGGATTTTAAAAAGTGATTGCAGGTTTTCCTGTTTGAATGGTAGTTTTGATGATATATAATTCTATTATTTTCCAGTTAACCAGTCATGATACACTGGTATTAAGTGAGTAATAGTTACAAAATCACCATAGCAAAAGACGTTTATCAGTTTTCACAATCAATAGCCAGACAAAAAATAAAAGATTGTTATACTTGCAAGCCATAATGGGAACATGATTAACTTAACAATATAAAATAGTCACATACAATTTGAGGGGGGCTGCAGTCAAGCAGCATTATGTGGTAAGTGGAAGTGCATACGTGTACAAGTTTCATTCACCTGGCCAGTCTATGTCTTTTGGTTGGTGCATTTAATCCATTTACATTTAAGGTAATTATCAATATGTATGATCTTATTACCATTTTCTTAATTGCTTTGGGTTTATTTTCTGTAGTTAAGTCTTTTCCTTCTCTTGTGTTTTCTGTCTAGAGAAGTTTCTTAAGCATTGTTGTAAAGCTGTTTTAGTGGAGCTGACTTCTCTTAACTTTTTCTTGTCTGGAAAGCTTTCAATTTCTCCATCAAATCTGAAGGAGAGTCTTGCTGGGTAGACTCTTCTTGGTTGTAGATTCTTCCCTTTCATCACTTTAAATATATCACGCCATTCCCTTCTGGCTTGCAGACTTTCTGTTGAGAAATCAGCTGATAGCCTGATGGGAGTTCCCTTGCATTTTATTTGTCATTTTTCCCTTATTGCTTTTAATATTTTATCTCGGTCTCTAATTTTTGTTAGTGTGATTAATATGTGTTCCTCCTTGGGTTTATCCTTTCTGGGACTCTCTGTGATTCCTGAGCTTGGTTGACTATCTTCTTTCCCATGTTTGGGAGGTTTCCAGCTATTATCTCTTAAAATATTTTCTCAAGTCCTTACTGTGTTTCTTCTGCTGGGACCCCTTTAATGAGAATGTTAGTACATTCAGTGTTGTCCCAGAGGTCTCTTAGGCTGTCTTCCCTTTTTTTCATTCTTTTCTTCTATGGTTTGTTCTGTGGCAGTGATTGCCACCATTCTGTCCTCCAGGCCATTTACCCATTCTTCTGGCCCAGTTATTCTGATATGGATTCCTTCTCGTTCTTCTGTAAACAGTTCTTGCATCTTCTCAGTCTTTGTCTCCATTCATTTCCTGAGATCCTGCATCATCTTCACTATCATTATTCTGAATTCTTTTTCTGAAAGGTTGCCTATCTCCACTTCATCTAGTTATCTTTCTGGGATTTTATCTTGTCCCTTCATTTGGGATGTAACTTTCTGCTTTTTCATGCTTATTAAATAACTAGCTGTAATGTGGTTTTGTTTTAGCTGCTGAGACTGTGCTTCTTCTTGCTTCTTCTGTCTGCCCTCTGACGGATGAGGTGAAGAGGCTTATGCAAGTTTCCTGATGGGAGGGACTGGTGGTGGGGAAAGCTGGGTCTTGCTTTGGTGGGCAGGGCCTTGCTCAGTTACTCAGTAAAACTTTAACCTGATTATCTGCTGATGAGTGAAGTTGGACCCCTTCCCTGGTATTTTTATGGCCTGAGGTGACCCATACCTCTATGGTTGGGTTAATTGGGACCTCCAAGAGAGATTACGCCAAGGGGGACATTCCCAGACTGCTGCTGCCAGTGCTGCTGTCCCTGTGCTGAACTCCTCCTGACCTACGCCTCCACAGAAAACCCTCCAACACCAGCAGGTAACTTTGGTTCAGTCTCCTGTGGAGTCACTGCTCCTTTCCTCTTGAGTCTTGGTGTTTGCAAGGTTTTGTTTGTACCCTCCAAGACTGGAGTCTCTGTGTCCCCCAGTCCTGTGGAAGTCTTGTAATCAAATCCCACTGGCCTTCAAGGTCAGATTCCCTGAGGCTTCCCAGTCCTTTTGTTGGGTCCCCAGGCTGGGAAGCCTGAGGTGGGTTCTGAACCTCACAACAGTGAGAGAATTTCTTTGGTATTATTGTTCTCCAGTTTGTGGGTCACCCATTTGGCGGGTATGGGATTTGATTTGATCATGATTGTGCCCCTCCTACCATCTCACTGCAGCTTCTTTGTCTTTGGATATGGGGTATCTCTTTTTGGTGGGTTCCAATGTCCTCCTGTTGATGGTTGTTCAACAGCTAGTTGTGATTTTGTTGCTCTTGCAGGAGGAGCTAAGTGCACGTCCTTCTACTCAGCCGTCTTGAACTGGAAGGCTTATTCTTTCTTAAAGCCAAACATTCTAATGTGTAGATATACCAAAGTTTCTTTAAATAGTCTTCTATGGATGAGCAGTCAAGGTGATATTACTTTCTATTTCTTTAGAATAAACTCCTAACAGTTGGGCTGCATCACACTTAAAAAAAAAAAAAAAGTGGGCATTTTTTCCCTACTTTTATCATATATTTTCCCATGTAAATGCTAAAAAACTTGTTCAGATCCTGGCAAGGGGGGGTGAGTATTGGAATTTTATTGTCATTATTATAAATCTATATACTAACTTGGCAAGATAACATCTTTATGATGCTATTTTTTTTTCTGTTCAAGAACAAATATGTATTTCCCTCTGTTCAGGTATACTTCTGAGTCTTTCAAAGTGTCTCTAAGTTTTGTTTCATGTTAAGTCTTATACATTCATTATTGCATTTATTTATATGAATTTATCTTTTAATGGACTTCTAATCTTTACATCAAATTGGTTGCTATTTGTATATATATAGGCAAATTTTATGCTAATTTTAGATCCTTACGCCTTCCTGAATTTTGTGTACTTGTGTATCTCTCTTTGTGTATGTAGATCTTGGTATTGACTTACTGGGGTTTCCAGGTGTGTTGTTATACCATATACATGTAGAGTAAGTTTTACTTTTTTCTAGTCCTCATGCTTCTTATAGCTCTGAAAGTATTAACCAAACAAATCAGACAAGATTTTTAAAAGTATTAAACAGTAGCAGTAGTGAAGATGATGGGATCACTGCTTTCTTCTGAACCTTAGTAGAAATACTCCTAATGTTTATCCATGAGATGAAATTCCACCTTTTAGACTTAAAAAGTATCCATAAATTCTGATTCTATTGAGTGTTTTCATGAAGAATGAATTTTGGCTTTTGTTGAAAAGACCTCTTTAGCATTTAAGGAGATAATCACATGCTCTATTAATGTTATGAATTATGTTAATTATTTTCTAATATTAAGCCATCTTTGAAATCCTAGGTAAGTACCACTCAGTATAATGTATTATTTTTATCTTTTTTGAATGATTATTTATGGTAATTTCAAACTTTCAGGATACTTAAGAATAATGCAATGGAGTTTCTTTCCTCAGACTCACAAATTGTTAGCCATGTTTGCAAGAGTATATTTCCTTGAAAAAAGGTTATTTTATTATATAAGTATCACATAAAAATCAGGAAACTTATCATTGATATGATACTAAGATTTAATTATAGCCTAAAATTTAATTTTACCTTCTGTCCCCATAATGCTCTTCTTCAGTCCAGTATCTAATCCAGGACTACCATCTAGAATTTAGCTGGTTTTCAGTTTATTTTAACCTGGACCATTTGCTATTCTTTACTTTCTTTCATGACACTGGTATTTTTGAAGAGAAACAGGAAAATTGTTTTTCAAAATGTCCCTCAATTTGATGGATGTTTTCTAATGATCAGACTTAGGTTATGTGTTTTGGGCTGGACTTCTACAGCAGTGACTTTGTTATTTTCAGTGCATCATGTCAGTAGGAACCTGGTGTCAATTTGTTACATTACTTTGTTGGATTTTTAGCTATACCTCTTTGCTTGCTTTGCTATTTGCCCCAGGGATTAAGGTATGCATTTTAAACTGTTTTGTATTAACCTTTTTCACCAGATTCCTCCACTATAATATTACTATGTTTCCTTTTGTAATTACTAAACAGTTTCCTGAAATGAATTTTGGTTGATTTGCTTTAGACTTTTGTCTTAGTCGATTTGAACTACTATAACAAAAATACCACAAACTGGGTGGCTTATAAACAGCAAATATTTATTTCTCACAGTTTTGGAGGCTGTAAAGTACAAGATTACGATGGTAGGTGATTTGGTGAGTGGCAAGGGCCTGTTTCCTTTTTGATGACTGTGTTCTCACTGTAACCTCATGGGGGGAAGACGCAAGTTAGCTTTCTGGAATCTTTCAAGGATGAAAAGAAAGTGAAAGTTGCTCAGTGTCTGACTTTTTGTGACCCCATGGACTATACAATCCATGGAATTCTGTAGGCCAGAACACTGGAGTGGGTAGCCTTTCCCTTCTCCAGGGGATCTTCCCAACCCAGGGATCAAACCCAGGTCTCCAACATTGCAGGTGAATTCTTTACCAGCTGATCCACAAGGGAAGGCCAAGAATACTAGAGTCGGTAGCCTATCCCTTCTCAAATGGATCTTCCCGACCCAGGAACTCATCAGGGTCTCCTGCCTTGCAGGCGGATTCTTTACCAACTGAGCTACCAGGGAAGTCCACTAATCCCAATAGTGAGAGTTTCACCTTCAGGACATAAGCAACTCCCAAAGTCCAACAGAGCCATTCATTCTGCAACACTGTCTAAAATTTGCCTGCTCTCACGAGAAACTTCAGTTATGGTTATAGTTCATTGAACCAGTTATGGGTCAATGATTCCATGAATTATCTTATCTAAAATAGTGATTACGTTGTTTTTTCTAATTGTGCTTTTCTAACTTGTTCATTTGTTTAACATTTATTCTCCACAGAAGAACATTACTATTAATTTTTATTTTTAATTCCTGGTACTATAATCCAGCTACATCATAATTTTTATGCTAAATTTGCTCTGTTGTGGAGCATGAGAACTCCTGTAAGCTTATTTTAGTATTATTTTGACATATCCTCATCCTTTTTTTGAGTACTTTCATTATTTTTAATTATTTTTATGCTATATATTTTCCCACCTTTTTAACTTTCAATTTTTCTGTGTCTTTATATTTAATGTGTATTTGTTATAGATAACATATCATTTGATGCTGTTTTTTTAAAAATTCATTCTGATGATCTCTTTTAATTGGAGTGCTTTGTCCTTTATACTTAATCTGATTATTTAACAGATGAATTATAAATTACATAATTTTAATTATATAGTTAGAATTTATACAATATATAATTATAATTATAAATAATTAAAATAATTATACATTAATTAAAATTGATTATAATTTATATAAATTATGTAATTATAAAATTTGTATCTTCTATTTCACTATTTGATTTTGTTTTTTTCCTTTTTGATTTTTATTTTTTGGTCTTCTTATCTTCTGTTGATTTAGGTAAACATATTGTATGAGTTTTTCTATGTTTATTAGACTATTAGTTATACCAATGTGATTTTTATTTTTTTACTATTTGATCTAAAGATGGAAACATTCATCTTTAATTTTTCACAGTAAATGGAAAGTTAGATTTGTTTGTTGTGCTCTGTTCCCCACTCTGTCCTATAGATTATGCTTGCCATATATGATATTTGAAGCATATATATATATAATATAAATTATATTTATAATATATATTTTTAATATTATTTTTATTTTATAAAAATATTATTTTATATTATATATATATGGTTTTTCAATTAAAATGAGTATCTTACATTTCCTACATGTTTACCGTTAATGGGACCCTTCATTCCTTTCTGAAAATCTAAATTTCAATCTCATATTCTTTACTTGAAAATTTCTTCTCAAGTTTCTCTTTTCTACTAGAAATGCATTTTATTAGTTTTAATTTATCTGAAAATGTCTTTATTTTACCTTCATGTTTGAAGAGTGTTTCCACTGGATGAAAAATTTTGTATTGATAACTTTTTACTTCTTTCAGTACTTTAGAGATGCCATTCCCCTGTCTCCTGACTTCCAGTGCTTCTGATGATGTCAGTAGTCATTAAAGTTGTTGCTCCCTTTAATGTATTGTACTCTAGCTGCTTTCAGGATTTCTTCTTTATTTTATATTTTCAGTAGTTTGCATATGGTGGGCCTAGGTGAAATTTTCTTTGTATTGCTTTTACTTGAAATTTGCTGAGTTTTCAAGTCCTCAAATCTGTCTTTCACCAAATTCAGAAAGATTGGGGACATTATTTCCTCATATATATTTTTGTCACATTCTGACTCTTCTCATTCTGGTATTCCAATTATATGTGTGTTAGATCATTTTGTATTGTTACACAGATCTTTTAGCTTCTGTTCTTATTTTTATTCTCCCTTTATTGATGAGAAAATTGGTGCAATAGGAGCTACTCCAACATTACCAGAAGCAGAATTCTCCTGGGGGGCTGCAGGAGAATGTGTGTTTTTAATGCATTTCATTTTTATTCTTGAAGGATACTTTGAGGGGCGCAGAATTCTTGTTTAACATACAATTTCTTTCAGCATAAAAATAAGTATTTTTTTCCTGACTTTTTAGTTTCTATTTAGGAATAAGTTTTCAATCTTATTATGGCTTTTCTGACAACAATCTCTTGCTTTAACTGTTTTGTAAAGGATTTTTTCTTTGGTTTATTCTTTAGCTTTATTATTGTAGTATAATTATGTGTTTCTCTCTTTTTTAAAATTCTCGTTGACATTTGTTCAGCTTCTTGACTCTGTACTTGATATCTTTCATCAGTTTTAGAAAATTCTCAAGCACTGCTTCTTCAAATTTCTCTGCATTCTCTTTCACTTCTCCTTTTGTAATTCCAATTAAATGTATGTTAGACTTCTCATGGTATCACTTCTCGCTCTTATTTCCTTTTTTTTTTTTTCTTATCATTATAGGATAGGATACCAGAGGTCATGTTTTTGTATATTTTGTTTGATACATCCTCCATTATACTAACTTTTGTTTAGCTGATTGCAATTTGTTGAAAAACCTACATAAGGAGTTCTTAATTTCAGTTGCCATTTATTGTTCTATAATGTCCCTTTTTATTCTGCTATATTAATTTCTCAGAATTCTACTCTGTAAAAATTTCAGATCTTATATTTTTCTCTTTGTATGTAGAAGTTATAATTATTTTGCACAATTATTTTAAAGGTTGTGCCTTCCATTTTCATTATTTGGAGCCATAGGGATCTGTTTCTATTGTCTTATTTCTGTTAGTTTCCTTTCATCTTGTTTTCTCAAGCAATAAAACACAGTTTCCTCTCTTTCCTGTGCTAGGTACCATACTGAATAATATACATGACCACATTGATATTTATTTCAATTATATTGTCACCTCTATTTTGAAAATGAGAAAGCTCATGCTCAAAGACATCAGATAACTTCCCAAAGCCACACTTAATATAAGGAGATCTCCTGGAATTCAGACCCACATCTATCTGCCTTTAAAGCTAAATCCTGGGTTTTTACCCCATGGCTACTTAGGAGAGATTGAGCTAATGAGATCCTATTGTCCCCAAACGAAACCAAACAATTGACAAGGATGGATATAGTGGTCGATTCCAGTGGAATCTTCCTTCTCAAATTTCCTTTGCACACTGAATCTGTAGCACTACACTGACAGTGAGCAGTTTTTGGTCTGTGACATGGAGCTGGACAGCTGGCTCCCTTAGTGATGAGTGTAAAATAGGAAAAGCAGCAGTTTTATGATCATTTTAGGGAGGCTTCTCTGAGATTTAGAGCTGAGCAGTGGTGAGGTGCCTATCACCTTCTGCCAAGGCAGAAGGCAGCCAGGAATAGCTAACATAACAGACCCCAGGGCTTGCTCTACTGCTATACATTCCAAATCCTCTCTATATGGGTGCTTAAACACACACACACACACACACACACACACACACACACAATAATAGATAACATTTATTGAATATTATATAATCCACATGATTCTAGAACTTCACATTTATTAGTGTATTTAGTCTTATACCAATGCTCTGAGGTAAATCGTGTTATTGTTGACGTTTTTATAGATGAAAAATTACATAAAGGTTATGTATCTTTTCTAAAATGGTTCAGCTATTCAGAGTTATGCATAAGACCCATTCAAACAGTCTCATTGTAGAACCCATAGTCTGAAACAGTAGTTAACTGTTTTGCTGGTAGCGTTTTTTGTTGGTAGCCTTTTGATCAGTGGGAAGGTATATAATGACCTAGAAATAAAACATAGGATGTGAACAGGAGATCTGACAGAGGTTAAGTTCTGGCTCGGTTGAGACTCAGGGGCCAAAAGGTGTAGAATAGTCAGTGGAAAGCCCTAGGGGTTGACTATGGATGTGATTGTACAGCGATAGCAGATTACACCCCAGCACAAAGCAAAACATTAAAATGGCCAGCACTAATGTCCATGGCTGCCAATAAAACGTGTGTCTATTCTAAGCTGCTTTTACTACAGATTTTAAATACATCATTTAATAGAAATTAATACCTTTACTCAGAATCTCTTATGCAACAATTCTTCCATAGGTAGAAAAATGTGTCAGAAGAGATTCAAGTGTTTTATTTGTAAAATATCTTAGGGTCTGGGCAATTTTTACCTTTATAAAAGATGCTATTTTATTATTTATTCATTATTTTTCCCTTAATTAGTTTTCTCTCTTTGTATATTTTCTGTAGCAGGCTTGCCCCATACCTTGTGTTCCTTTCAGATGATAATTGTCACTCAGTTCTTAATTACATGGGGTGGTGGTTTGGGGATCAAGGGGCCTAGTTCAACAGCTGAATAATGGCAAAAATGTCCTGTGGGTGGGTTGAAATTCCTGTTGTAAGCTGAGAACACAGACTGACCCCAGTTGGGGCCAACAGCCTCATGGGTAGGGGGGCGCCAAAGGTTGTGCCTTTGTTCAGAGCCCGCCTATAGAATCAATGGCTGGATAGCTCAGAGAGTGTCACTGCACTTGGGGCTACCTGGCCATCTTGGCTTTATCATAGAGAGGCTTTGATGGGCCTCAGCCTGGTTGATGGCTGGCTCCCATGCTTTCATTTCCCTGCCTCTGCTGGCTCTAGAAAATAGGAATTAACATAAAAAGTAAGCTGATTCTTCTCTAAGCTCTCAGGCCCCTCACTCCTCAGACACATAGATGCCAGGTGGAGCCATGCTGGGAAATCTCGGCTGAGTGTCCTACACAATTTGGAGTCTGGTTTAAGATCTCTTCTTAGCTCTGAGTTAAGCAGACCTTTGGGTGGAGATGTGGGGGTATGGATTGTGCTGTGGATGATGAGGGAAGCCATGTAATACTGGAGAAGGAGCATTGGGCTGTCAGTCAGGAGATTCAAGTCTTGGCTAACTTGAATCTAAGCTCCAGGACTCCTTGAATACTGAACTATTGGAGCCCAAGGGACATGCCCTCTCTTGCCACATGACAGCAGCAGAAAGCAGTGAAGGGCACACCCATGATACCCCAACAGACTTGGACAGCACCAGACTGTGGCCATTACTTTTTTTATGGCTTTGGCCAAATCACTTGAGAGTGTTTCTATGTAAAATGAAGCTGCTATTGTCTGCCCTTCACCAAGGGATGGCCAACCAGGACACCATAAGACAACACTTCTCTGAGTTTTGGGCATGATCCTGGCTCACCTGCAGTGGACTCACCTGCATGATCCTAATGTAGTGTCTCCAAAATAAAAGCACATCAAGGGAGCAAGACTGCTGGCTGAGTGCCAGCTGCACATCCCATTCTCTTCTTACAGTTCTGAGGGGAGATATGATCCTCATTTTCCAAATGAGAACCCTGAGAGTGCATTAGGCTATGAGTGCAATCAGAACAGGGCAGGGTATTTCCAAATCTCATCTCTAGCACCCAGTAGGGTCTCAATGGGTGTCTGTCAGGTGAAAGAAGGAACACACTGAGCCTACTCAACCAAGTCGGTGGCTACCTTTCTCCTTCCTTCCTTGGATGGTGAGGGCTGTGCAACCTCACGGCTTTTGTTCTGCAGTCACTTGTCATGGAGGGTGGTGGTGCCCCCTTTCTGACCTCCTGAGGTTTCACAGTCACTGGTGTGAAAGCCAATCCTTTGCTGCCTCACTTTCTGGCAGGTAGGGACTGATGCCTTTTGCCATTTATGAAAAAAAAAATGTAAATGGCTACAAAAGCTATTTTTATAATGTTTTTATCTATTCCGTGACTGACATCAATAACACATAACAGTTTCATTGACATTGTATCGCATCCAATGGGCCCAGTGACCTGATTCAATGTCAGTAGAAAAGCCTCGTACATCATCTCTGTGGCTGAATTGCAACAGATCCATTATTGACGCTTCAACCCCACAAGAGCCCCAGAACCAATGCCAAGTCCATTTCAAGGGTTTGCCTCTTTTCTGAGCTTCGTTTCTCACAACTGTCTTAGTTCTCTGACCATGGACACCCCTCTGTAGCTCAGTCTCTTAAAATGGTTCACTCTGACTTTGCTTTTAGACTTGATGATTCTTGAGGGGTGGGGCAAGTCTGTTCACGAAGCACTTAGCAGGGCACGTAGTAGGAGCTCAACTTGTGAACGAGTGAGAGAAAGAGGGCGAGGGAGAGAGGTTGAATGGAAATCACACCTGCCTCTCAACTACAGGATACAGTAAGAGCTTCCTGCCCAGGGGTCCACATGCCTCACAGCCCCAGCTGAGTTGACACATTAAGGGCTGTTTTGCTAGGGTCCTTGGAGTAATAAAGGTTGTTAGTAGGGCAGAAAATAGCAAAGGCTTTAGCATATTTTTGCAAAATACAACCTAGAGAGAGGGAATGCTCTGACCCAGACCTTAGCCGCAGAACCTGGAAGCTGGCCAGCTTATGGGGAAGAGAGGAAGCCGGCTGGCCAGATCCTTGTGCTGGGCACACGAAAAGGCCCCCAACCAGTGAGCCCACCCTTTATTCTCCTCATCTTCTCAGCCATGGAAAACAGGAACAAAGACTGACTCCACAGTCTTATGTGGATTTAAGCCAGCCCTCACTAATACTGCAATATATTTGTCATTTGCTCACTGGTAAGCCTGTTTAGTAGTCAAAACTGTAGAAAATTGAATATACACTCACTGTATAAAAATGATATGCTTGGTTAGTGATAGTTTAGAAGAAATAAGTACATCTATCATAGAGGAGCAGGCTGTCAGGTCTTTATATGTAAGAAAAATATTGAACACAAATGTGATAAATGTTGGGCACCGTTTACAAAAGTTGTCCGACAAAGTTGGTTTGTAATAAGTTTTATCCAAGCGAAGGGGGAAAATGAATGGAGATGAAGGAGACAACGGAGACCAGAGAGCAAGAGAAAATGAAAACGGGGGTGGAGAAAAAGAAAGAGGGAATGAAGAGCTCAGGGATGATCAAAGAAACAGGGACCAGACACGCTGCCCTTGCTCTGACATCACAGTAGCCTCTGCCTGTCCATCAATTCCCTGGCTTGGGAAAACTTGTTCCTGAGACAGAGGAGGATTAATCTGCTGCAAAAGATTCCATATCACAGGAAATCGTTGATGAACACTCTCCCAAACCACCAGGAAAGGCAGCTGGGATGGATCTCGCCATGGCCTAGAGGGGAGGGGTAGGAAGACTGAGGTCAGCAATGAACTGATGCTAAACTAGAGGGCGTGGGGGTGTATCCATAAATCAGAAAGTGCCAGGTGAGGAGGGACTCGAAGAACAATGCTGAGTGCTCACGGGGACCTGGGACAGTAAAGGGGCCAGACGTGTGGCGAGGGACATACAGCAGGGACCTTGGGAGAGAGCAGGCTGGGTTAGCACTACCCCTCTGGTCTGGACACTGGGACCAAGGCAGGGTCCCTGTCTGGGGGTGGCGGACGGGAGGTGGGCTCCGACATGGGCGGAGTGAGGAGGCTGCTGAGGCCACAGGCATCAGGTCAAGGAGCTAATGGGCCAGTGCGTGAGCTGGAAGATGGCAGGGAGGCAGAAGGTGTATTCCTGGAGGACATGGAGAGAGACAGGGCCTGGAGGCAAGAGTGGGCAGTGAGGGCTTTCAGTGGGGGACGTGCCCGTGTTTGATGTGGGGGGTTCTATGTCCATTTTGTTGGGACAAAGGGAAAGTTCATTGGAGGGAAGGGGCTACAGAGATAAGACAGATGGGAGGCTGTTTGGCAGCAGCTCTTGGCCTGTGGGTAGGGCTTGAAATCAAGTTCAAACTGGCTTCCTTGGGATCCAGTCAATATAGGGAGCCACTGAGGGCTTGGGGTTGGGCAGAGTGAGGAAGGAAGCCGTGAGGATCAGAGGGGGTGGCTTTCCCTCTCAAGAGTGTAGACAGATCACAGCACACCCTCTGCCCTGTGGTCCTTCCTTCCAGGGTGCCTCTGCTCTGTCTGGGATCTGCACTGTGCAGACATTCAGAAGGACTGAGGGGAGAATGGCGACGGGACAGCAGGTGTGGCTTAGGACAAGAGAGGAGGGTGAGGAGGTCTTCTCACACGCAGGAGGAAGGGCGACCGGGGAAGGAGTTCTGTGACTTGTTACCTCTTCCTTCATCTCCTAGTAGTATTTTTTTCCCCCTACTTTAGCCAGCTCTCAGAAAGATAGTGCTCACTACCTCCAGGAAATTGTTTGAAACACTTTATGGATATTATTTCATCATCGCAATAACCCTAATAGTGGCAGACACTATACTTATCCCCACTTTACAGGCAAGGAAACTAAGGCAGATAAGAAAGAAAGCAACGTGTTTAAGTCACCCCACCAGTAAGTGGCAGGGCTGGCACTGGAATGGCACAAGTCTAAATCTTGCTGCACTGGGTCACCCTCCTCCCCCAAGCCACCTCTCAAAGAGACACCAGTCCTTCTCTGGAGAGGACCCAGGTATTCGGAGACAGCATTTTGACATTCCTGTCTGTTCCTTTTTGGAGCTTGCCCTCACTGGAGATGGAGAGCTGGTCTGAGAAAAGGAGAGAATGGGGCTGAGTCAAGGAGTGTTCCCCCATGGGAGGCAGGCAGGCCAAGCTTTCACCAGCTTCTGCAGCTTCAAACTTTACAACGCTGGATTTGCCTTCACTGCTTTCAGCTTCACATTCCTCCTCATTTTCAGAGAAGCCATTGTCATGGGGCAGCAGAGATGGGCTAGCTTGGCCAGCATCCACTGTCGCCATAACTCCTAGCCAGGAGCATGCATTTCATGAAAACTGAGCATTCACTGAGTGGGTTTGTCCTTAGGACTTCTTTTGGGCCCCTGAATCCAACTATACCTGAAGCCAACACCCTTGGACTTCTGCTCCTGTGATCCAACAGTTTTTTTTTTTTTCTTCACTTATTATACAAATGAGGAGACTGTAGGCACCCAGGGAAATGTAATGGTATATTTATAAGTACAAACAAATGACAGAGGCAAGACTAGAACTCAGGTCCCCTGACATTTCACCAGCCTCATAGCCAGGCCATAGAAGCTGAGCTATCACATCCCTGAGGGTACTTGTTCACTCAGTAGTTGGTCTCCATCCTTCACAGCAATCGTTTGCCTGTCCAGCCCTACAAGATACAACATAGCTACTTTATGTTCAGATGAGATCAAGACTTCCGTTCTTAGGCTTGCCAGGTGATTGTGTGTGTGCTCAGTTGCTTTAGTCATATCCAACTCTTTGCAATCCCATGGGCTGTAGCCCACCAGGCTTCTCTGTCCATGGAATTTTCCAGGCAAGAAAACTGGAGTGGGTCACCATTTCCTCCTCCGAGGGATCTTCCTGACCTAGAGATTGAACCTGCATTTCCTGCATTGGCAGGCATATTACCACCTGAAGCTATACAGGAACTTGGGTAGGAACTTCCTAAAGGAGAATTTAGGCACCTTAGGTTTTTCAGATCTGTTACCTAGCACTGGAGCTGAAGTGATGAGACGTGCGACTTAAGGCCTAGTTCTAATTCTGCTTGATTACACGCTAGCTTGCTGTGTGATCTTGAGCAAAGGCCCTCGCTTGACTGGGCCTGTGCAGGAATAAGTGCCTTTTTTTCTTTCTTTTCAGCCTCCATTCTCCTCCTCCTCAACTAACAGTGCAGCTCTTCCCTTAGATACAAACCAGAAAAGTCCCAGCCTGGTACCTCATTGGCTGTGCCCCTCCCCACAAGACAAGGACACGTGGCTGAAGCCCATGCCGCCTTTTCTGGACCACACTAGCAATACTGACCTCCTGCCCAAAGGATCCTGAAAGGCTAAGTTTGCATTTATCTCTTCCTTGGGTCCCACCTCTCAAGAGCAGACTGCAAACCCCAGTTGGAGTTACAGCCATGGGTCTGCTGTTTGTGAGTGGAACAGACAGCTTGGCATGTAGGCTGGGTGTTCACTTGTGTGAATGGGAGGGCCTTAGGATGCAGGAGAGAGCAGAGTTGGAAAGGAAGTGGTCTGTAAGCTGAGAAAGGGCTTCTGTGGTGGTAGGGTAGAAATGAGTGTATTCTATTTGTATAAATGTCTACTTCTTCTTAATTAACTACATTAAAGCCATTGACTGTGTGGATCATAACAAACTGGGTGATCTTATATTCTTAAAGCGATGGGAATGTCAGATCACTGTACCTGCCTCCTGAGAAACCTGTATGCAGGTCAAGAAGCAATAGCTAGAATCAGACAGGAACCAAAATTGAGAAAGGAGTACATCAAGGCAGTATACTGTCACCCTGCTTGTTTAATTTATATGCAGATTACATCATGTGAAATGTCAGGCTGGATGAAGCACAAGCTGGAATCAAGATTGCCGGGAGACACATCAATAACTCATATATGCAGATGATACCATCTTAATGGTAGAAAGTGAGGAGGAACTAAAGAGCCTCTTGAAGGTGAAGGAGGAGAGTGAAAAAGTTAGCTTAAAACTCAACATTCAAAAAACTAAGATCATGGCATCCAGTCCCATCACTTCATGGCAAATAGATGGGGAAAAAATGGAAAGTGGTAGACTTTATTTTCTCAGGCTCTGAAGTCACTGAGGACAGTGGTTGCAGCTATAAAATTAAAAGATGCTTGCTCCTCGGAAGAAAAGTTATGCCAACACTAGACAGCATATTGAAAAGCAGAGACATCACTTTGCCAACAAAAGTCTATATAGTCAAAGCTATGGTTTGTCCAATAGTCATGTACATGCATGAGTTGGACCATAAAGAAGACTGAGCACCGAAGAATTGATGCTTTTAAACTGTGGTGCTGGAGAAGGCTCTTGAGAGACCCTTGGACTGCAAAGAGATCAAAGTGGTCAATCTTAAAGGAAGTCAACCCTAAATGTTCATTGGAAGAATTGGTGCTGAAGCTCCAATACTTTGGCTACCTGTTAGGAAGAGTTAACTCATTGAAAAAGTCCCTGATGCTGGGAGAGATTGCAGGCAGGAGAAGGGGATGACTGAGGATGAGATGGTTGGATAGTATCATCAACTCAATGGACATGAATTTGAGCAAACTGTGGAAGATAGTGAAGGACAGAGAAGCCTGGCATGTTGTAGTCCATGGGTTAGCAAAGAGTCAGACACTACTTAAGCAACTGAACAACAGCTACTTGTGTAGACAGAATTCCAAGGCATTTGGGAATTCTAAACTCAAATCTGATCTGACAGGCTGTTATAAAGCTATATTTATCCAGGTAGGAGGATATAACATGTTTTATTTAATAGTTTATAACTTAATTTGTAACATTTAAAAATAGTGTACTCATATGAGGATTCCTTTAAGTGTTAGGTAAGATTGGACCTGTGACAGAACCCTTGGGAGAAATGTTCTGTCTCTGATTATATGTCATTTGAGGGATACAGAGAATCCAGATTTATTCCTCTTTTACAGAGAAGTAGCAAAAGATCCTTGAGGCCCTTGCACCAGAATCTTCCTTTTCTTGTCCTTTCAGGGATGAAGGTCAAGTATGTGACCTAAGCTCAACCAAACACAATTTTTCTTCCTAGGCATGGACTTGGGACTCAGTTAATAGATGTAGGTGATGTCCACTCTAGCAGGAGTGGATCCTGGGGCTAAGTGGTCCCTGTTCTGGCTCCCATCTTGCTGCTCAGCCTTAGACTCGAGGCTCCTTATCCCATAGCTTCTGGAAGCTGCTTGATATCTTTTCTTTAGTGATTAATTAGGTCAGTTTATTTCTCTTGCTTATTCTCAAAGATCCTGTGGGTATTTCAGACCTCAACTTTCTGTTTTGTCAATGATCTCAAAAAGTCCTTCCAGCTCTGATGTTCAGCAGCCCATGTTCTAGAAGCTGCAGAAGCTACTCAGCTTTCTCCAAATGACAAGTTCCTATTTGTAGGTGGGAGGTTTCTCAGCAAAAGTTGTCCTTACAGCATGTAGATACGGTAAAACAATGAATAGGCTATAGCATTGGTCTTGGAGGAGGGGGATGCCAATGTATTCAGGGATGTGAAGTAGACCACTGTTGAGGAATTTCTGAATTTGGCCTTTGTACCAAAGGAAATTCTACATCCGACCTTGCTTAATGAATTCTGGATGACCCTAATTCTCTGCCCACAGGTCAGGGGAATCCAATTTCAGCTGCATCTTTTCATTTGATGATTCAGTTCAGCCCAATCTAGCAAGTTCAGATTACTACTATATGAATGCGCTGAAGGTCACTGGATCCTTCAGTGTGGGTGTGGGTTAGCATCTGCCCTCAAGGAGCTTACAGGCCATCTGCCGCTTCACCAGGGTTTTCCAAAACATCTTTTTTTCTTCTTCTGTCTCCTCCTAGCAAGAAAGTATTTGCACCAAGATTTACAACACACACATTTTAAGAATTCCAAAAATGATATATGATTTTGCAGAATTCATGCAACCAAACCTTGCACCTTTATTACGTCTTCAGCCCCCCCACCCCCACCCCGACTCACAAATGTGGAGAGTGATTCAGTAGAACTCATTTGGCCAAGGCTAGAGTCGTGTCTAAAATACTTCTCTGAACTGATGGCAGACAAAAACCTTCTCACTATGCAGATCTGAGACTGCGTTACTGGATTGTAAAGTGGTGGTGTTTTGTGTTGTAACCCCCAGTTCTTAACATTAGGAGGTTCTGAGAGGAGACGGGGTGGGGTGACTGGCAGTGCTGGAGGGTGGGGTGTTTGGGGGCTTGATGCATTTGTCCTTTCATACACAGCTCACTCTGTTCCTAGCCCCCTTTACAGATGACGAGAGGTGCTAGACGAGAGGAGAGTAAGATGCGTGGTGCTGCAGGAAGAAACTTGATATAGTGTAATTACTTCACATTAAAATAGATAGAATTTGGATATGAAATCAGAGCAGACCATAGCTTACATGATCCTGAGAAAGGAGACATCACCTCACTCTGTGTGTGCATGTGCCTGAAAGAGCATTCTAGACTCCGAAAATGGCACACAGGCCAAAAAGTCCAAATAAACACCTCATTGCTGGGAGTGGGTGAGGAGGAGGCTCTCACCATGGCAGATGAATGTAGATGTGAATCAGAAACCACACTCATATGAGCCATCTTTTGGGTTGAACTTTTACTCAAATGTGAGGAATTACGTTTCTCTTTTCGGAACCAAACTAGAGTGATGCCAGTTCCTTATTGGGGGCCAAGAAAAGCAATTTCCAAAGACTTTACTGAACAATTGTGCTAGGCTAGGTCAAGGGAGAATAGGTTACCACGTGCCCCAAGTAGCTTATTAGTTTATTTGAGAGTGAGAATCAATTTTGAGAATACTGAGTATTATTACACATAGATCAACTAAGGATGTAAAAAAAATAAAGGGATCAATTACAGGTCAAAAAATTCTTTTCGAAGGTATAACTTGAATTAAGCCTTGATGAGTGGATTCACCTAGACCAAGGAGTGGAATGTGTACCATCTAGCGAGGGGTGCAAACAGCATGAGAGGTAAGTTCAGAGGTAAGTTCAGGTAAGTTCAGAGGTAAGTACTGAGATTGTGTATGTGTGAATAGATGGGAGAAAAAAATGAAGGATGCTTTGGATGGTGTAAAACCAAGGGAGTTCAAATTCCAGACAGGGACTTGACTAGAATCTAAGGATTTCTTACTACCCTTATCAACCTTAAGAATCTCTGATCATAGAATATCAGGATAAAATAAAGGGCTAAGCTTCAGAGAGTGGGGTGGTGCCGTGGAAGTGGTGCACATGGGATATACTGGAGAGGGTGTCAAAAGAGTAATACTGATCTGCAGCTTTTGACTGAGTTTTGTATTTCCTTTTTGATAGCCTTTTGATCACAGCACCAGCCACGGGAGAGACAGAATAAAGCAGTCTTGATTTCCCTGTGATGGATTACTGAATTTTTAGAAAAGAGAAGGTCACATTGGGTGTCCTGTCCACTGGATGGCTGGCTTTCTGTGAGTCTGACTTTGATTTTCTTGATCTCTTTCCCAAGTGGCAGAGCACTGTTACCACTGAGGTGCACCTGTTTTAGTGATTTTCTAAAATTGCCCTTAAAATACATCTAAATACATGAAAGTCATTCCTGGAGGTATGGTCATTTTGAACATCCCTTGCAATTGTAGAGCCAGAGGAATATGGACCAGCTAGTCAAACCTATGGTTTTTCCAGTAGTAATGTACGGGTGTAAGAATTGGATAATAAAAAAGGCTGAACACTGAAGAATTGATGCTTTCACACTGTGTTGCTGGAGAAGACTCTTGAGGGTCCCTTGGTCAGGAAGAAGATCAAACTAGTTGATCTTAAAGGAAATCAACCCTGAATATTCATTGGAAGGACGGATGCAGAAGCTGAAGCTTTAATACTTAGGCCACCTGATGCAAAGAGCCAACTCATTGGAAAAGACCCTGATGCTGGGAAAGATTGAGGGCAGGAGGAGAAAGGGGCAACTGAGGATGAGATGGTTGGATGGCATCACCAACTCAATGGAGATGAGTTTGAGCAAACTCTGGGAGATAGTGAGGGACAGGGAAGCCTGGGGTACTGTAGTTCATGGGATTGCAGAGCTGGACACGACTGAGTGACTGAACAATAAAATCAAGAAGGAATTGGAAATAAAGCCCAACCTGCTGATGCCATAACCAGCCTTTGCAAGCTGAGGTAACAGCTTAGGCTACATCACTTTTCTTTACTCCACCTCACTTGAGGTCTCTACTATGTTTGACTGATGGCAAAATGAAGGATGGAGAGAGAGCAGATCTAAGGAAGGTCACTTTCTGTTCAAAAGAGCATCTGGCTAGAAGACCTTGATTTAGCTTCACCTCCACACTCATCACACATACCTGACACATACACATACACACGAATATTCTGCCCAAGTGCTGATGGAGACAATGGGGAAAAGGCAAAACTCACACTATCACCCAAACAGAAGGCCATACATTAATGCCAATAGATGGAAGGAATTTTACCCAAGCGACAATGTCTTTAGAAATACAAAGAAAATTGGGACAAACACAATTATAATGATTTTTTAAAATTGATTTTATCTTTGTCAGATCATTAGGAAAATTAAGTGAGAAATTCTGAATAATAAACATCACTTTTTAGAGACTATGCCTTATTTTCTGGCACCCATATAATGTTTATTAAAAGTTAATCTTATTAATCAACAAAAAACACCAATACATTCTTAAAAATTAGAAGTTTATGCTTCATACTTAACTAAAGTATAAAGTAATAATTAATAACATTAAGTAAAAATAACACTTGCCAAAAAATTAAATAATACTCTCTTAAATATTAACTTAAAAGAGTTAAAATTTAATTTATATAAAAATAACAATGAAAATCTATATATCAAATATTAAAAATGATCAGTTTGAGATAAAAATTTTAAACATTGCATATTTTCATTTTTGACAAAAATTTTGATGAATTGAATTTTAATTCAAAGACTTAGAGATATAACAATAAAAGATTCACAGAAAAAATGGAAACAGTTGAGACCAGAATTTCAAGGAATTAGAAAAGTAAAGAGGTAGAATATATTGTGTATATGCACATATTGTGTACATCTGTATATATACTAATATTTTAAGATACTTTTTCTGTGAAAGTTTTAGACATTGCAAAAATTCCAGAAATACATGACCAGTACAAATTTGTGGAAAGAAAATAAAATTATTACAATTTACAGTTAATTAGATTATTTTTTCCCAAATGCTAAAACAACTATACAACGATTAAAAATAACAGGAAAGGTGATTGGAATAAATTATGTAATTTTTTTTTTAGAAATTCAACAAAATGACTTAAAGGTCTATAAAAGAAACAGTAAGTTAAAAAGTCAAGAAAAAATGTACATTCAGGAAGTCTTGCCATTTATACATTATATATCTACAATAATAAAATCAGTGTGGTTTGATTTGCTATGACAAACCAATGGATCAGAAGAAAAATTTCAGAAGCATGCTCAGGTTGATGTAAATCTGTGGATAAAAGATAAATGGCTCATTCAGTGTGTTAGAACAATGGCCAACGTTTTTTAAAAAAGATAATTTTAATCTAATCATAATCAATAATTCATACCAATAACCAAAGAAACTTTCATGTAAGTAAAACATATGAATGTAAATAATGAAATCATGGAAGTAGTAGAAGCAAACCTGACAAATGGGTGGGATGTTAGTTCTAAAATATATAATATTTTATCTAGTTTGTTTTTCTGTTTTAACTCTAGTAAGTTGAAATTATATTTGCTGTATCAGTTCCACATATTAACTCACTTGTGGTGTCTGCCTTTGGTGGTTTGCTTGGAAACTCACGTGCTTGCTTGCATATGTACCTGTGTGTGTGTTTGTATGTGTATGTGTGTGTGTGTATGTGTGTGTGTATTCTAAAAACAAGGAGCCCATAAAAATCAACTGGTGTAATATTTAAGAATGCAACTGTGAAAAGTAATTATCCTCCAATTAAAAATAAGTTTTAAAATATTTAAGAATACAGATTCTGCCATATGACATACTTAAAATCCAACTTTACATGACCTTAGGCAATTTAACCTTTTTATGCCCCAATTTTCTTATCTGTAAAATGGAAATAATATCATTACCTTTAGGGTTTCTAGAGGATTAAGTTAGTAAGCACACATAAAGTACTTAAAACAGCAGTTGACACATCTAAGCATTATATAATGCTACTATTAAAATAATACTAATATACATTAAAAGATTATTTAGAACTGAAAAAATGGCTAAAAATACACTAAAATAACTAAAATTAATTTTACATTTATTTGTTCAAAAATGCAGTTAAGATATTAGTGTGTTCATATTTTTCACCTATAAAAGTAGCAAAGACAAAAAAATCAGTTCTAAAGTTAGCAAGTTGGCAGAAAAATAAATCGGTATCAAACATCATAGAGCAATTTGAAAATATATACCAAAATATTATCTATATATATAGTTAATATTTTATGATCTATACACATAGATAATATTTTAATCTAGCTATTTCTATCCAAGAATGTATCTTAAGAAAATTATTATACATGGACAAATATTCAGCTACAAAGAAAGTCTTTCTAGCGTTGTTTAAAGAGGAGATAGAAGTTCTTTCTTAAATGCTTGATCAACTTCACCTCTGAACTGGTGATCTTTTTGGAAAGGTTGTTAATTATTGATTCAATTTCTTTAATGAATATAGACCTATTCATATTGGCTATATCCATGTCTGAGTTTTAATAGATTTGTCTTTCAAGGAATTAGTTCACTTCATCTGGGGCATCAAATTTATGGGTGAAGAGTTGTTCATAATATTCCTGTATTATGCTTTTAATATCCATAGAAAAAGTAGTGTAGACTCCTTTTCATTTTTGATATTAGCAATTCATGTGTTCTCTTTTTTTCTTGGTTGGCCTGGTTAAAGGTTTACAATTTAATTGATCTTTTCAAAGACAAGCTGTTGATTTTTCTCTATTGATTTCTCATTTTAAATTTCATTTATTTCTGTTCTAATTTTTATTATTTCATTTATTATACTTACTTTGGATTTAATTTTCTCTTTTTTCCTAGTTTCCCAAGGTGGAAACTCAGATTATTGATTTTAAGTCATTCTTCTTTATTAATATATGCATTCAATCCTATAAATTTTCCTCTAAGTACTGCTTTTACTGCATTTCACAAATGTTGATAAGTTGCATTTTCATTTTTACCTAGCTCAAACTATTTTTTAATTTCTTTTAACATTTCTTTGACTCATGTGTCATGTAGAAATGTACTGTTCCATTTCTAGATATTTGGGGATTTTCCAGCTATCTTTCTGTTATTGATTTACAGTTTAATTTCATTGTGGTTTGAGAGCAGACATTGTATGATTTCTATTCTTTTAAATTTGTTAAAGATATTATATGTTCCAGAATGTGGTATATCTTGGCAAATGTCCCATAGGAACTTGAGAAGACTACGTATTCTACTATTGTTGGATGAAGTAGTCTATAAATGTCAATTAGATCCAGTTGATTGATGGTTCTATTCAGTTTGACTGATTTTCTGCCTGCTGAGTCTGTCAATTACTGATACCGGGGTGTTGAAGTCTATAACAGTGGATTTATTTATCATTTTATCATTTTTGCCACATGTATTTGACTCACATTAAATATTGCCATGTTTTCTTGAAGAATTTATCCTTCGATCCTTACGTAATGCCCCATCTTTATGTCTGATAATTATCCTTGCTCTGAAGTCTGTTTGGTCTGGAATTAATATGGTGATTCGATTTTGATTAGTGTTAGATATATTTCTTTCTCTGTCCCTTTACTTTTAATCTAGTTGTGTGTCTTTTTGATTGAAAGTGGACTTTTTTGTAGACAGCATACGGTTGAGTTTTGTTTTTATCCATTCCAACATTTTCCATCTTTTAATTGGCATATTTAAACCATTCACATGTACAGTGGTTATTGATGTAGTTGGAGTAATAACTATCATATTTGTAATTTTAAAATTCTAATCCTTGTTCTTTGTTTCTTTTTTTTCTCCTTTCTACTCTGTCTGCTTTCTCTGGTTTTAATTGAGCATTTTATATGATTTAACTTTGTCTCTTCTCTTAGCATATCAATCAAACATTTTTTTAGTAGTTGCACTAGAGTTTACAATATATTTATACATTTACAACTAATCTAAGTCTATTTTCAAATAACTTTATACAACTCCATGATAAGTGTAACTACTATATAAGTGTCTGCAGTCCCTCCCTCCTGTCCTATGCAATATTATTGCCATTCATTCCCTTATCTATAAGTTACAATCCCCCAGTAAATCATCAGTATTATTATTTTGAAAAACCAGTTATATGTTAGCTCAATTAAGAATAAGAAAATACATTTGTAACATGTTACCTTCATTTATTCCTTCTCTAACACTTCCTTTCTTCATATAGATCCAAGTTCCTGACCTATATAATTTTTCTTTTCTCTACATTGGTGTTGTTTATAATAGTAAACATTTGGAAACAGCAGAAATGTTCAACAATTGGATAAGACTGTGGTAAATCCATGTGATGGTTAACCATGAAGTTGAAAATGATGGTGAACCAGTGTCCTTCCCTTGTTGTCCATCTCCTGGTGGTCTACTAATTAATCATAGCTGAGCAAAGTTCACTGGAAATAAATTACAGGCACCCTGTGATCATATCACAGGGAGAACTCACTGTTTCTTCTTCCTCTTGTACTTCTGAGAGTGTTTCCCAGTCTTGGTGTAGGGAAAGGGACTGCGTGGAAAGAGAAGAGTGCCCAGCCAGGGGCAGCACACACAGAGTGCAGATTCCTGGGCCTGGATGAGAGAGGCCCTGAGAGCAAGGGCCCCCCACTAAGGTTTGGGAATGTGGGATTAGTTGCTGGAGAGGGGGCTTTTCCCTTGACCTGGTGATTCTGAGGTTTTAACTAGAGGAGTTGGAATATGACTTACCACCCCCTCCCCTGCCCCCTGCCCCCATCACCAAGCACCATCTTTGCCTGGCCCTCACTCAGAAAACTAGGCTTTTTATTTTCTCCTGCTTTCAAGAAAGGATAAGATCCCAAAAGCAGAGGAGGAAAGGGCATCTCTTTCTTCAGAATTTCAGTAGGCTTGGAGAAATTTCAATGCCTTTGGAAAAATTGCAGGACTCTAGGTACAGACAATATTTTAAAAGAAAACATTATGACTGAGAGTCTCCTCCCAAGTCTAGGAAAGGATTTCAGGCTGGAGTGAGGGGAGAGAGATGGAGAAATCCATGTTCCCTGCAGGGATTACTGTGACCTGTATCCTAGGCTGAGCCCCAGAGAGTGGAAAAACAACCCAGACAAGTTTGTAGGAACTCTAAAGCCGCGGTGGCCTGCACATTTCCTTGGGAAGAGACCAGGAAAGCAGGAAGCTCAGTGGAGACAGAAATGCTTTGGGATAACAGGCAAATGCAGAAGAAGGAAGCATTTCAATTCCGGTGTGTTCAAAGGCAGCAAGGAAATTGCTGGGTGAATTGTTCTAGGTCCGGGGGTGTGAGACATCTTGTAGTGAGTGGAATGGACCAATGATTCAGATTAGACATGAGAATGGGCAACCTGGTAAATGTCAATGTGGTCAAATAACACTGATGTATTAAGCACCTGGGTACTAAATAAGCTTTAACACCTAGAAGCAACTGGTAGGAAAGGGCTTGGAGTAGCCCTTACCTTTACCTTTGCTGAAGTTAAATTTCTCCAACTGTGACAGAATGATTGCTCAGAATAGAAGAAAATGGAATTACAAAAAAAATAGTTATATTTATTAAATACTTGTGTTTGTGGACCAATATTCTTATTTAATCATTTTATGGTAATTTTAGCTCCAGACTTCCTGGAGAATGAAGAGTAAAGACAACTATCAGCAGTTCTTGGGTCTGAAAATACCCTCCCACTAAGGGTTAAGGCAGGCCATTTCTTACCCACACCGAGGAAGCCAGCAGCCTTAATTGTAAATAAGGAATTAATGTGTGCATCAAAGACAATGTCGAGATTGCATAAAAAATGAGCAGTTCACACGTTTTTTTCAAAGTTAACTTTTCTTCAGCTTAAAAACCTGATAAATGATTTCAATTAACAGTTACAGAAAAAGAAAATTATATTGCAAATTCATGCAAAATCTTCCTACAAAAATCGCTTGCCTAATTACACAAATCAATTCTTCAGACTGAGAATCCAGCCTCAAAATAGAAAGTATGGAAGTTTCAGCAGCAGTTGCCCAAGTAAGGTGGGAACCTCAGGGTGGTCTGCTCTGGCCACTATTTCATCCTGATAAAATGGGTTAAAGATGACAGAAATCTGGTCTTTCAGGACCCTGTGCTGCTCCATAGAAAATCAGCACAGTGCCTTAGGAGGTGTTCCATATCTAGTTCTTTCTTCTCTTTAGGCAAAATGAATAATGAACTCCTTTAACCATGGGGAGTTATAGAACATGGGGAGTTAGCTCTGGAGCAACTGAGAATTATCAAGCAGTACCAGACACACATGTGTAGGCTTTCAGTTACACCATGATCCAAATACATCATCATTACCATTGTTGTCATCATCACCATCTAGGGAGCTTGTGGTCATTTGGATGGATCCTGATGTAGTAGAAAAGGATTTGGGGTTGGAAGTTCAGGATGCTGGATCGACTCAGACTCTACCTGCTTGTTTCATTTTGGCAGGTTGCTTCCCTGCTCCGGTATTTGCTTGATGCATGTAAATCTGAGTGGGTAGTCTATGGACCAAGCATTCTTCTTTTCAGCATTCTTTATTGTTTCGCACTTGCCCCTGCTGTCATAGTTTGTGAGTCTTTAAGGTATTTGAGGGTAAAGATCTTGTCTTGTTGACTATAACATCCCTCAGAAGGTCTATCTGACCTATCTTAGGGTTTGTGCCTAACATCGTTGAGTTAGAGTTTTGCTTTGTTTGCAGAAGGGTCTGAAAGGAAAAGAGAGAAGAGGTAGTATATGCTGTCCACTTAGAGGCATTGAGTTCCCTCACCCTGTTCCCATCTCAAAGGAGAGAGTGTAGAGTCCTAGAATTTTTGTCTTCAACTTCTGGCAAACACAAGGGAGTCACAGAGCATGTCTGTTTGCATTCAATAGCTCTGTGGTTCCATCCTTCCCCAGAGAACTGGTGTGGGGAAATTAACAAGATGGCACCAACCAGGTTCTCTCACCCTGCACTCTCATGCCCTCTTGCCCCATGTTCTGTGGACAATGACTTTGCACAGTTACGTAACAGCTGAGATCACATGTAGCACTGTGCATGCGCGTACAAGGTGCTTGCTTGGTCACGGGCTCCTGTGCGGTACATCTGTGTGAGCTTCACCAGGCAAGCCCTGGCTGTTGCTGCACCAAGGCTACACTGGAGCAGCATCATGATTATGTTATGGCTATGTCACGGCTATGTTGTGGTTATGTTATAGCCGCTGCTATGGCTGCTGGGTCCGCTAGAAGAGAGGCTGTATTATGGCTGCCAGGCCAGCCAGGAGAGGATAAACGTGTCTGCAGTTCCTGTGGCTCCTCACATTTCCCTCCAGCCTCTTAGCTCACACCTTGCCTACCATGGGTTCAGCGAACAGTGTGCACAGTGAGACAATCGGCATCACAAACAAAATCAGCAATGCAACTGGGAATTGCTTTTCTGTTTTATTGTTTTATTCCTGAGTCTTGGCTGTGCCGTGGAGTTGCCTCCATTTGTTTGATATTTAGCAGTGGCGCCACCTCACTAAGTCTACATCGTTAATGCTCTTAATGCCTAAAGGATGAACTTAGGACAGGGATTCTGCAAATGACCCCCTTGATAGAGATAACATTTTTGGCCCTAACAAACACAGATACAATAAAGCACACTCCAATACACAACAACAAAAAAAGCATCCAGAAGAACAGGAAATAGGAAAGAAGGATGGAGAATGGAAAAGAAGGGGGATTTCCTAGAATTCTCCTGACTGAAGAAAACTAAGGCTTTTGAGTACAATTCTTGGTCCTGAGCTTCTGGGGATCCCAGGAAACAGAGGGACCAGAGACATGCAGGGTCTCAAAACAACGTCACAGTGGTGCATCAGGAGAAATGCATTTCCAGATCCTGGGTTTTGAGATAAGCTGGGTTTTAATAAAATGACCAAGAATCTTCTGGATCAGCTATTGCTATGTAATGAATCATTCGTTTTAAGCCTGTTAACGGACGAAACTAACAACCTAATTTTTAAAAGTCTCTTTTGAGTATATATGTGCACTAGGCAGTTTTGTTGATCTGGGCCAGACCAGCTAACTTCAGCCAGGGAAACTCATGCTTCTGTGGCCAGCTGGGGGGTCAGCTCTGCTAGCTGCTCCTAGCCTCAGCTGGAAGAACTTTTCTCTGCCGCATGTAGTCTCTCCTCTTCCATCATCATGCTAACTGGAGCCAATCCAGTGGTTACCAAGTTCAAAAGGGACTGGAGAGGTACAAGAGGATTTTAGGGCCTAGACTTAAAGCTGACACAGCCTCAATTCTGCAGCAGTCTCTGGGCCAAAAGTGAGTCACAGCAACAGCCCAGAGGGGAGGAACAACAGTCTAATTCTTCCTGGGATGACCTCTGAAGTCAAATCGTAAAACTCATGAACACAGACAGGTAAAGAATTTAGGCGATTTGGGCTACTTTTGTAATAAACCTACCACAGTCAAGCCTCTATCCACAATTACATTTTTCCTTCATACAAAGTACATCACACCCCTATGAGATCCCTACATCCCAACTCCAGTGGTGATATCATGCTCCAAGTCTAACAACTGTGATCCATTAAGCTCCAGACTCAAATCCTGTTGATCCTGAGACCAATGAACTAAAAGCCAAATCTTCAGTCCTCACTCACTATACATATAATGTTGAAATAAACAGTAAATCACAAAGAACACTTATTCAAAAGTGAGAAGAATGGGAGGTGTGTGGCAGGCTTTGGTCTACAGGAGTTCTGAAACCCCATTGGATAAATGGTTGGATGTGTTACTTGATGGAGCAATGTTTCTACTCCCTTGGAGTGGCTGCTCCACCCATTGGTTTTAAAAGCCTTGGCTTAACTGTTTGAGAATTTTTCCTTTCCTGTCATCCTCTTTTGTTGTTGTCCAGTCACTTTGTCATGTCCAACTCTTTGCAACCCCATGGACTGCAGCATGCCAGGCTTTCCTGTCCTTCACTATCTCCCGGAGTTTGCTGAAACTCACTTCCATTAATTCAGTGATGCCATCCAACCATCTCATGCTCTGTTGCCCCCTTGTCCTTCTGCCCTCAATCTTTCCCAGCATCAAGATCTTTTCCAATGAGTCAGCTCTTTGCATCAGGTGGCCAAAGTATTGGAGTTTCAGCTTCAGCATCAGTCCTTCCAGTGAATACTCAGGGTTGATTTCCTTTAGGATTGCCTGGTTTGATCTCCTTGCTGTTCAAAGAACTCTCAAAAGTCTTCTCCAGCACCACAGTTTGAAAGCATCAGTTCTTCAGTGCTCATCATTCTTTACGGTACAACTCTCACATTTGTACATGATTACTGCAGAAAAGATAGCTTTGACTATGCAGACCTTTGTCAGCAAAGTGATGTCTCTGTTTTTAATATGCTGTCTAGGTTGGTTATAGCTTTACTTCCAAGGAGCTAGCATCTTTTAATTTCATGGCTGCAATCACCATCCACAGTGATTTTGGAGCCCAAGAAAATGAAGTCTGTCACTGTTTCCATTTTTTTCCCAATTATTTGCCTTGAAGTGATGGGCCATGGTTCGCATTGTCTGAATGTTGTGTTTTAAGTCAGTTGTTTCACTCTCTTCTTTCACCTTCATCAAAAGGTTCTTTAGTTCCTCTTCACTTTTTGCCATTAAGATGGTATCATCTGCGTATCTGAGTTTATTCATTTATCTCCCAGCAATCTTGATTCCCGCTTGAGCTTCATCCAACCCAACATTTCACATGATGTACTCTGCATATATGTTAAATAAACAGGGTGACAATATACAGCCTTAACTTACTCCTTTCCCAATTTGGAACCAGTCCATTGTTTCACATCCAGTTGTAACTGTTGCTGCTTGACCTTTATACAGGTTTCTTAGGAGGCAGGTCAGGTGGTCTGGTATTCCCATCTCTTGAAGAATTTCCCATGGTTTGTTGTGATCCATACAGTCAAAAGCTTTAGTGTAGTCAATGAAAGAGAAGTAGATGTTATTCTGGAACTCCCTTTTTCTATGATTCAATGGATGTAGACAAATTGATTTCTGGTTCCTCTGCCTCTTCTAAATCCTGCTTGTACATCTAGAAGTTTTCAGTTCACATACTGTTGAAGCTTAGCTTGAAAAATCTTGAGCATTAACTTCCTAGCATGTGAAACACATGCAATTGTGTGGTAATTTGAATAATTTTGGCACTGCCTTTCTTTGGGATTCGAATGAAAACTGACCTTTTCCAGTCCTGTGGCCACTGCTGAGTTTTCCAAATTTGCTGACATATTGAGCGCAGCACTTTAACAGCATCAACTTTTAGAATTTGAAATAGCTCAACTGGAATTCCATCACTTCTACTAGCTTTGTTTGTAGTAATGTTTCCTAAGGCCAACTTGACTTCACACTCCAGAATGTTTGGCTCTGGGTGGTCATCCTCTTTGGCTGTTTCTAAATTAAGTTGTCTGCCTTGGCAGCAAATTGCTTTCTTAGCCTTCTTCTTGACCTTAAGAAGTTGGAGGCAAAGGAGTCTTTAAAATTTTAAAAGAAATCTCAGTCTTTTTATTACACAGGAATAACATTTGCCAATTCAATTGGCTTTACACTTTGTGTGCTTTCTATGTACCCAACTATTATTTATTCTCTGCATTGAAAGCCACAACTAAAATAGCTTCTAGACAGACCTCACTTTTTGAAGTCACTTCTAGTTTAGAGTTTCTCTTTTATATTCTTAAGCTTTCCTTTAGCCCAGTTGAGAAAGTCTATACAAATATAACATTCTTGATTTTATCTTTGTACTTATGGCTCATTTTATTCATTTTTAAAATTAGTATACAACAAAAATGACTTTTATTGTATGCACAGTCTTTTGAGTTATAATGTATGGATAGATTTGCATAATCATCATTACTGAGAATACAGATAACCATCCCATCATCCTAGAAACTCCTCTGTGCTGTCCCTTTAGAGTCACACTTTCCCCACTCCTAACCTGTGAGAATCTCGGATCTGTTTCCCATCACTATATATTGAACTTTTAAGATGCCACACAAATGGAACCCCATATAGAATGCAAGTTTTTGACACTAGACTTACTCAGCACAATGAGTTCAATATACTGCTCCTATAAATGGTGCATTCACTATTACTATTTAGTAGTATTCCAGTGTATGAATGAACCCAGTTTATGTAACCCTTCACCCGCTGAAAGATATTTGAGTTCTTTCCAGTTTGGGATAATTATGAACAGAAATTTTCCAAACAGCCTTCCTCAGTGACCAATGGAAAGAAATAGAGGGAAAAAATACAATGGGAAAGACTACAGATCTCTAGTCAAAGCTATGGTTTTTTCAGTAGCCATGTATGGATGTGAGAGTTGGACTATAAAGAAAGCTGAGTGCCAAAGAATTGATGCTTTTGAACAATTGTTGGAGAAGACTCTTGAGAGTTCCTTGGACTGCAAAGAGATCCAACCAGTCCACCCTAAAGGAAATCAGTCCTGAATATTCATTGGAAGGACTGATGCTGAAGCTGAAACTCCAATACTCTGGCCACCAGATGTGAAGAACCGACTCATTGGATAATACCCTCATGCTGGGAAAGATTGAAGACGGGAGGAGAAGGGGACAACAGAGGATGAGATGGTTGGATGGCATCACTGACGCGATGGACAAGAATTTGAGTAGACTCCAGGAGTTGGTGATGGGCAGGGAAGCCTAGCATGTCCATGGGGTCGCAAAGAGTCTGACATGACTGAGCTACTGAACTGAACTGATTGAGAGATCTCTTCAAGAAAATTAGAGATACCAAGGGAACATATCATGCAAAGATGGGCACAATAAAGGACAGAAATGATATGGACCTAACAGAGGCAGAAGATATTAAGAAGAGGTGGCAGGAATACACAGAATAACTATACAAAAAACATCTTCATGACCCAGATAACCACGATGGTGTGACCACTCAGCTAGAGCCAGACATCCTGGAATACGAAGTCAAGCAGGCCTCAGGAAGCATCACTATGAACAAAGCTGGTGGAGGTGATGGAATTCGAGCTGAGCTATTTCAAATCCTAAAAGATGATGCTGTGAAAGTGCTATACTCAATATGCCAGCAAATTTGGAAAACTCAGTAGTGGCCATAGGACTGGAAAGTCAGTTTTCATTCCAATCCCAAAGAAAGGCAATGCCAAAAAATGGTCAAACTACCAAACAATTGCACTCATCTCACATGCTAGTACAGTAATGCTCGAAATTCACAAAGCCAGACTTCAACAGTACATGAACTAGAATTTCCAGATATTCAAACTGGATTTAGAAAAGACAGAGGAACCAGAGATCAAATTGGCAACATCCATTGGATCATCTAAGAGGCAAGAGAGTTCTAGAAAAACATATATTTCTGCTATATTGACTACACCAAAGCCTTTGACTGTGTGGTTCACAACAAACTGTGGAAAATTCTTAAAGAGATGGGAATAACAGACCACCTTACCTGCCTCCTGAGAAATCTGTATGCAGGTCAAAAAGCAACAGTTGGAACCAGACATGGAAAAACAGACTGGTTCCAATTGGGAAAGGAGTACATCAAAGCTGTATATTGTCACCCTGCTTATGTAACTTATATGCACAGTACAGCATGCAAAATGCTGGGCTTGATGAAGCACAAGCTGGAATCGATTTCCAGGAGACTCTGTGGGAGAGGGAGAGGGTGGGATTATTTGGGAGAATGGCATTGAAACATGCATAATATCATATATGAAATGAATTGCCAGTCCAGGTGCAATTCAGGATACAGGATGCTTGGGGCTGGTGCACTGGGATGACCCAGAGGTATGGTATGGGGAGAGAGGTGGGAGGGGTTTCAGGATGGGGAACACGTGTACACCCGTGGCGGTTTCATGTTGGTGTATGACAAAACCAATACAATATTGTAAAGTAATTAGCTTCCAATTAAAATAAATAAACATATAAATAAGAAAAAAAAAAGATTTCCAGGAGATATTTCATTAAACTCAGATACAAAGATGTCACCACCCTTATGGCAGAAAGTGCAGAAGATCTAAAGAACCTCTTGATGAAAGTGAAAGTGGAGAGTGAAAAAGTTGGCTTAAAACTCAATATTCAAAAAACTAAGATCATGGTATCCGGTCCCACAACTTCATGGCAAATAGACGGGGAAACAATGGAAACAGTGATAGAATTTATTTTCTTGGACTCCAAAATCATTGCAGATGGTGACTGCAGCCATGAAATTAAAAGATTCTTGCTCCTTGAAAGTAAAGTTATGGCCAACCTAGACAGCATATTAAAAACCAGAGACACTAATTTGCCAACAAAGGTCCATCTAGTCAAAGCTACCATTTTTCCAGTAGTCATGTATGGATGGGAGAGTTGGACTGTAAAGAAAACTGAGTGCCAAAGAATTGATGCTTTTGAACTTCAGTGTTGAAGAAGACTCTTGAGAGTCTCTTGGACTTCAAGGGGATCAAACGAGTCAATCCTAAAGGAAATAAGTCCTGAATACTCATTGAAAGGACTGATCCTGAAGCTGAAACTCAAATACTTTGGCCACCTGATGCAAAGAACTGACTCATTTGAAAGACCCTGATGCTGGGAAAGATTGAAGGCAGGAGGAGAAGGGGATGACAGAGGATGAGGTGGTTGGATGACATCACCAACTCAATGGACGTGAGTTTGACTAGGCTCTGGGAGTTGGTGATGCACAGAGAGGCCTGGTGTGCTGGCTGTAGTCCATGGGGTTGCAAAGAGTCTGACATGGCTGAGCGACTGAACTGAACTGTAACAACTGCGTATATCTTCATGTTGATGTAGGGTTTCTGTTTGTTTTTTAACTTTTCTGGGGTAAATACATATGAGTGGAGTTTCTGAGTCATAGGGAAAGGTACGCTTGCATTTATAAGAAATTATGCACTTCTATTACATGCTTGTACAGTTTTGCATTCCTACTATCAGTTTATGAAAGTTCCAGTTGCTTTCCATCCTTGGGAATGCTTAGTGTTCTTCGCCAATCTAATAGGTGTTCATCTTAACTTTAATTTGCGTTTCCCTAATGACTAGTGAGAACATATTTTTATTGGCTTACATGACATCTATATATCTTCTTCAGTGAAGTTTCTGTGTCTTTTAACCATTTCCTAACTGGGTTATTTGTTTTTTTAATGTTTTTTATGTGTTTACTTAATGAATCTTGAAAGTTCTTTTTATATAACTACATATGAAGTCTGTTAAATATGTGGCCTGAAAATATTTTTCCCAAGATGTGCTTTTTTTCCCCATCTTCTTAACATGATCTTTCATAAAGTAAACATTTTGAATGTTGTTAAAGCCTAAATTATTGATTTTTTTTACTTTGATGAATCATGCTTAGACATCATTTCTAAAAACATGTTCATCCATCCCTTTGTCTTGAAGAGTTTCCCATGTTTTCTTTGAAATGTTTTATAATTTTACGCTTAAATTTAAGTCAATTTTTGTATAAGGGCTGTGATTTAGAGCATGGTGTATTTGTTTGTCTTGGTAATAAACAGTCTTTTATATAGGTAGCATATAGTTTGGTTATGTTTTTAAAAACTTATTCTCCCTATCTCTGCCTTTAAATTTAAAAATTAATCTATTTACATTTAAGGTAATAATTGGTACAATAGGATTTCCATCTCTCATTTTGCTGTTTGTTTTCATATGTCTTGTATGAGTTTATAGTTTTGCATTCCAGTCCCCTATAATGAAAAGGACATCTTTTGGGGGTGTTAGTTCCAAAAGGTCTTGTAGGTCTTCATAGAACTGTTCAACTTCAACTTCTTCAGCATTACTGATTGCAGCATAGACTTGGATTACCATGATATTGAATGGTTTGCCTTGGAAACGAACAGAGATCATTCTGTCGTTTTTGAGATTGCATCCAAGTACTGCATTTCAGACTCTTTTCTTGACCATGATGGCTACTCCATTTCTTTTAAGGGGTTCCTGTCCACAGTAGTAGATATACTGGTCATCTGAGTTAAATTCACCCGTTCCAGTCCATTTTAGTTTGCTGATTCCTCATTTTAGTTCACTGATTCCTAGAATGTCGACGTTCACTTTTGCCATCTCTTGTTTGACCGCTTCCAATTTGCCTTGATTCATGAACCTGACATTCCAGGTTCCTATGCAATATTGCTCTTTACAGCATCGGATCTTGCTTCTATCACCAGTCACATCCACAACTGGGTACTGTTTTTGATTTGGCTCCATCCCTTCATTCTTTCTGGAGTTATTTCTCCACTGATCTCCAGTGGCATATTGGGCACCTACTGGCCTGGGGAGTTCTTCTTTCAGTATCCTATCATTTTGCCATTTCATACTGTTCATGGAGTTCTCCAGGCAAGAATACTGAAGTGGCTCACCATTCCCTTCTCCAGTGGACCACATTCTGTCAGACCTCTCCACCATGACCCCACCCGTCTTGGGTGGCCCACGGGCATGGCTTAGTTTCATTGAGTTAGACAAGGCTGTGGTCCCAGTGTGATCAGATTGGCTAGTTTTCTGTGATTATGGTTTCAGTGTGTCTGCCCTCTGATGCCCTCTTGCAACACCTACTGTCTTACTTGGGTTTCTCTTATCTTGGACGAGGGGTATCTCCTCACTGCCGTCCTCCTTGACCTTGAACATGGAATAGCTCCTCTAGGCCCTCCTGAGCCCACACAGCTACTGCTCCTTGGATGCAGGGTAGCTCCTCCCAGCCACCGCCCATGGCCTCAGACGTGGGGTAGCTCCTCTTGACCATTCCTGTGATGTTGCAGCCTGGCACTCTCAGCCACTGCCCCTGACCACGGACGTGGGGTAACTCCTCTTGGCGCTGCCCCTCGGGCACGGGGTCCTCTTGGCTTCTGCCCCTGACAAATTTGGAAAACTCAGCAGTGGCCACAGGATTGGAAAAGGTCAGTTTTCATTCCAATTCCAAAGAAAGGCAATGCCAAAGAACGCTCAGACTACTGCACAATTGCACTCATCTCACACAATAGTAAAGTAGTGCTCAAAATTTTCCAAGCCAGGCTTCAGCAATATGTGAACCGTGAACTCCCTGATGTTCAAGCTGGATTTAGAAAAGGCAGAGGAACCAGAGATCAAATTGCCAACATCTGCTGGATCATGGAAAAAGCAAGAGAGTTCCAGAAAAACATCTATTTCTGCTTTCTTGGCTATGCCAAAGCCTTTGACTGTGTGGATCACAATAAACTGTGGAATATTCTGAAAGAGATGGGAATACCAGACCACCTAACCTGCCTCTTGAGAAACCTATATGCAGGTCAGGAAGCAACAGTTAGAACTGGACATGGAACAACAGACTGGTTCCAAATAGGAAAAGGAGTACGTCAAGGCTGTATATGGTCACCCTGCTTATTTAACTTCTATGCAGAGTACATCATGAGAAATGCTGGGCTGGAAGAAGCACAGGCTGGAATCAAGATTACTGGGAGAAATATCAATAACCTCAGATATGCAGTTGACACCGCACTTATGGCAGAAAGTGAAGAGGAACTAAAAGCCTCTTGATGAAAGTGAAAGTGGAGAGTGAAAAAGTTGGTTTAAAGCTCAACATTCAGAAAATGAAGATCATGGCATCCGGTCCCATCACTTCACTAGGTGGGGAAACAGTGGAAACAGGGTCAGACTTTATATTTGGGGGCTCCAAAATCACTGCAGATGGTGACTGCAGCCATGAAATTAAAAGACGCTTACTCCTTGGAAGGAAAGTTATGACCAACCTAGATAGCATACTGAAAAGCAGAGACATTACTTTGCCAACAAAGGTCCTTCTAGTCAAGCCTATGCTTTTTCCAGTGGTCATGTATGGATGTGAGAGTTGGACTGTGAAGAAAGCTGAGCACCAAAGTATTGATGCTTCTGAACTGTGGTGTTGGAGAAGACTCTTGAGAGTCCCTGGACAGCAAGGAGATCCAACCAGTCCATTCTGAAGGAGATCAGCCCTGGGATTTCTTTGGAAGGACTGATGCTAAAGCTGAAACTCCAGTACTTTGGCCACCTCATGTGAAGAGTTGACTCATTGGAAAAGACTCTGATGCTGGGAGAGATTGAGGGCAGGAGGAGAAGGGGACAACAGAGGATGAGATGGCTGGATGGCATCACCAACTCGATGGACATGAGTCTGAGTGAACTCCGGGTATTGGTGATGGACAGGGAGGCCTGGCGTGCTGCAGTTCATGGAGATGCAAAGAGTCAGACACGACTGAGCGACTGAACTGAACTGAAGTGAACTGTATGGGTTTCTTAATTCTGACATTACTATCTCATTTTGCATTACTTACATGTTTTCTTTTGTACCACTTTTTTATTCTTGTCATTTCTTTGACTGTATGTTTTTAAATTATTTTCTTAGTTGTTTCCTTGGGGATTGCCATTAACATCTTAATAAAATTCTACTTTGGATTAATACCAACTTAATTTCACTAGTGTTCAAACATTGTTGTTGCTGTTGTTTTTCAGTCACTCAGACGTGTCCAGCTCTTTGCAACCCCATGGACTGCAGCACGCCAGGTTTCCCTGTCCTTCACCACCTCCCGGAGCTTGCTCAAATTCATGTCCATTGAGTTGGTGATGCCATCTAACCACCTCATCCTCTGTCATTCCCTTCTCCTCCTGCCTTAATCTTTCCCAGCATCAGGGTCTTTTCCAATGAGTCAGCTCTTTGCATCAGGAGGCCATATTATTGGAGTTTCAGCTTCAGCATTGGTCCTTCCAATGAATACGCAGAACTGATTTTCTTTAGGATTGACTGATTAGACCTCCTTGCAGTCCAAGGGACTCTCAAGAGACTTCTCCAACACCACAGTTCAAAGGTATCAGTTCTTCAGTGCTCAGCTTTCTATATAATTCAACTCTCACATCCACACATGACTACTGGAAAAACCATAGCCTTGACTAGATGGACCTTTGTTGGTAAAGTAATGTCTCTGCTTTTCAATATGCTATCTAGGTTGGTCATAGCTTTTCTTCCAAGGAGCAAGCGTCTTTTAATTTCATGGTGGTAGTCACCATATGCAGTGATTTTAGAGCCTAAGACAATAAAATCTCTCACTGTTGCCATTGCTTCCCCATCTATTTGCCATGAGGTGATGGGACTGGTAAGGAGATACCCCTCGTCCAAGGTAAGGAGCAACGGCTGTGCTTTGCTGGAGCAGCCATGTAAAGATACCCCACGCCCAAAGTAAGAAAAACCCAAGTAAGATGGTAGGTGTTGCAAGAGGGCATCAGAGGGCAGACACACTGAAACCATACTCACAGAAAACTAGTCAATCTAATCACACTAGCACCACAGCCTTGTCTAACTCAGTGAAACCAAGCCATGCCTGTGGGGCCACCCAAGATGGGCGGGTCATGGTGGAGAGGTCTGACAGAGCGTGGTCCACTGGAGAAGGGAATGGCAAGCCACTTCAGTATTCTTGCCTTGAGAACTCCATGAACAGTATGAAATGGCAAAATAATAGGATACCAAAAGAGCAACTCCCCAGGTCAGTAGGTGCCCAATATGCCACTGGAGATCAGTGGAGAAATAACTCCAGAAAGAATGAAGGGATGGAGCCAAATCAAAAACAGTACCCAGTTGTGGATGTGACTGGTGATAGAAGCAAGATCCGATGCTGTAAAGAGCAATATTGCATAGGAACCTGGAATGTCAGGTCCATGAATCAAGGCAAATTGGAAGTGGTCAAACAAGAGATGGCAAAAGTGAATGTCGACATTCTAGGAATCAACAAACTAAAATGGACTGGAATGGGTGAATTTAACTCAGATGACCATTATATCTACTACTGCAGGCAGGAATCCCTCAGAAGAAATGGAGTAGCCATCATGGTCAAGAAAAGAGTCTGAAATGCAGTACTTGGATGCAATCTTAAAAACAACAGAATGATCTCTGTTTGTTTCCAAGGCAAACCATTCAATATCACAGTTATCCAAGCCTAGGCCCCAACCAGTAATGCTGAAGAAGCTGAAGTTGAATGGTTTTATGAAGACCTACAAGATCTTTTAGAACTAACACCCAAAGAAGATGTCCTTTTCATTATAGGGGACTGGAATGCAAAAGTAGGAAGTCAAGAAACACCTGGAGTACAGGCAAATTTGGCCTTGGAATGTGTAATGAAGCAGGGCAAAGACTAATAGAGTTTTGCCAAGAAAATGCACTGGTCATAGCAAACACCCTCTTCCAACAACACAAGAGAAGACTCTACACATGGACATCACCAGATGGTCAACATCGAAATCAAATTGATTATATTCTATGCAGCCAAATATGGAGAAGCTCTATACAGTCAACAAAAACAAGACCAGGAGCTGACTGTGGCTCAGATCATGAACTCCTTATTGCCAAATTCAGACTTAAATTGAAGAAAGTAGGGAAAACCGATAGACCATTCAGGTATGACCTTAATCAAATCCCTTATGATTATACAGTGGAAGTGAGAAATAGATTTAAGGGCCTAGATCTGATAGATAGAGTGCCTGATGAACTATGGAATGAGGTTTGTGACATTGTACAAGAGACAGGGATCAAGACCATCCCCATGGAAAAGAAATGCAAAAAAGCAAAATGACTATCTGGGGAGGCCTTACAAATATCTGTGGAAAGAAGAGAAGTAAAAAGCAAAGGAGAAAAGGAAAGATATAAGCATCTGAATGCAGAGTTCCAAAGAATAGCAAGAAGAGATAAGAAAGCCTTCTTCAATGATCATTGCAAAGAAATAGAGGAAAACAACAGAATGGGAAAGACTAGAGATCTCTTCAAGAAAATTAGAGATCCCAAGGGAACATTTCATGCAAAGATGGGTGCGATAAAGGACAGAAATGGTCTGGACCTAACAGAAGCAGAAGATATTAAGAAGAGGTGGCAAGAACACACAGAAGATCTGTACAAAAAAGATCTTCACGACCCGGATAATCACAATGGTGTGATCACTAATCTAGAGCCAGACATCTTGGAAAGTGAAGTCAAGTGGGCCTTAGAAAGCATCACTACGAACAAAGCTAGTGGAGGTGATGGAATTCCAGTTGAGCTATTTCAAATCCTGAAAGATGATGCTATGAAGTGCTGCACTCAATATGCCAGCAAATTTGGAAAACTCAGCAGTGGCCACAGGACTAGAAAAGGTCAGTTTTCATTGCAATCCCAAAGAAAGGCAATGCCAAAGAATGCTCAAACTACTGCACAATTGCACTCATCTCAAAGGCTAGTAAAGTAATGCTCAAAATTCTCCAAGCCAGGCTTCAGCAATACGTGAACCGTGAACTCCCTGATGTTCAAGCCGGATTTAGAAAAGGCAGAGGAACCAGAGATCAAATTGCCAACATCCGCTGGATCATGGAAAAAGCAAGAGAGTTCCAGAAAAACATCGATTTCTGCTTTATTGACTATGCCAAAGCCTTTGACTGTGTGGATCACAATAAACTGTGGAATATTCTGAGAGAGATGGGAATACCAGACCACCTGACCTGCCTCTTGAGAAATCTGTATGCAGGTCAGGAAGCAACAGTTAGAACTGGACATGGAACAACAGACTGGTTCCAAATAGGAAAAGGAGTACATCAAAGCTGTATATTGTCACTCTGCTTATTTAAGTTATATGCAGAGTACATCATGAGAAACGCTGGACTGGAAGAAACACAAGCGGGAATCAAGATTGCCAGGAGAAACATCAATCACCTTAGATATGCAGATGACACCACCCTTATGGCAGAAAGTGAAGAGGAACTAAAAAACCTCTTGATGAAAGTGAAAGAGGAGAGTGAAAAAGTTGGCTTAAAGCTCAACATTCAGAAAACAAAGATCATGGCATCCGGACTCATCACTTCATGGGAAATAGATGGGGAAACAGTGGAAACAGTGTCAGACTTTATTTTTTTGATCTCCAAAATCACTGCAGATGGTGATTGCAGCCATGAAATTAAAAGACGTTTACTCCTTAGAAGAAAAGTTATGACCAACTAGATAGTATATTCAAAAGCAGAGACATTACTTTGCCAACAAAGGTCCGTCAAATCAAGGCTCTGGTTTTTCCTGTGGTCATGTATGGATGTGAGAGCTAGACTGTGAAGAAGGCTGAGTGCCAAAGAATTGATGCTTTTGAACTGTGGTGTTGGAGAAGACTCTTGAGAGTCCCTTGGACCACAAGAAGATCCAACCAGTCCATTCTGAAGGAGATCAGCCCTGGGATTTCTTTGGAAGGAATGATGCTAAAGCTGAAACTCCAGTACTTTGGCCACCTCATGCGAAGAGCTGACTCATTGGAAAAGACTTTGATGCTGGGAGGGATTTGGGGCAGGAGGAGAAGGGGACAACCGAGGATGAGATGGCTGGATGGCATCACGGACTTGATGGACGTGAATCTGAGTGAACTCCGCGAGTTGGTGATGAATAGGGAGGCCTGGCATGCTGCGATTCATGGAGTCACACTGAGTTGGACACGACTGAGTGACTGAACTGAACTGAACTGATGGGACTGGAAGCTGCATTGCTGCAATACAGCTCTATTACCTTACTCTTTTATGCTGTTAACATCCTAAATTACATGTTTATACATTGTGTAAACACCACATATATTTGCAATTATTGCTTTATGTGGTTGTCTTTTAAGAAAGAGAAAAAAATTTACACACAAACATATTTATGTTGCAATTTGTATTTATGGATATATATACACACACACACACATACACAGTTATTGGTTTTTTTGGGATGTGTGTGTGTGTGCTCATTTGCTTAGTCATGTCTAACTCTTTGCAACTCGACAGGCTCCTCTATTGGTGGAATTTTTCAGGCAAGAATACTGAAGAGGGTTGCCATTTCCTACTCCAAGGTATCTTCTGAATCCAGGGGTTAAACCTGCATCTATTGAGTCTCCTGCATTGGCAGGCAGATTCTTTACTGCTGCGCCACCTTGGAAGCCCCTTTTATGGATGTAGTTACTTTTAATTGCTCATATATATTCAATATACTGTCGAGTGTCATTTCACTTCAGCCTGAAAGACTCCCTTAAAGTATATCTCATAGGCAAGTCTACAGGAGAGGTTCTCTATCTTAATTTCTCTTTCATTTTCAAAGGATAATAATATTATATATATATATATACATATATATATATCTTATATATATTTTGACTCTGGGAGAGGGTGGGATGATTTGGGAGAATGGCATTGAAACATGTATAATATCATATAAGAAACAAATCGCCAGTCTAGGTTCAATGCAGGATACAGGGTGCTTGGGGTTGGTGCACTGGGATATCAGAGGGATGGTATGGGAAGGGAGGTGGGAGGGGGGTTCAGGAGTGGGAACTTATGGTGGATTCATGTTGATGTATGGCAAAACCAATACAGTATTGTAAAGTAAAAAAAAAATAAAATAAAATAATAATAAAAAAAATTCTTGGTTAACAGTTTTTTTTTTTCCTTCATCTTTTGAAAATGCCAGCCCAGTGCCTCCTGGACTTTGTGGCTTCTGATATGAAATCTGCTGTTAATATTTTTGAGGATTCATTGAAAATAATGAATTCCTTCTCTGCTGCTTTCAGGATTCTGACCTTCAATGATTCAATCATGATTTTTGTGTGGATATCTAAGTTTATTCTACTTGGAGTTTGTTAAGCTTCTTAGATGTGTAGATTAATATTTTAATCAAATTTAAGAATATTTTGCCATCGAATATTTATTGTTCTCCTTTCTCTCACTCTTTCTCTTCTCCCGTTTTGAACCGTTATTATGTATACATCAGTATTTGGGTGTTGTCTCACAGGTCTCTTATGATCTGTTCATATTTCTTCTTTCTTCTTTTTTTTTCATTTCTTTAGATTGGATAATCTCAATTGGGCTACCTTTAAGTTTACTGAATCTTTATCCTACCTGCTCAAGTATACTATTGAGTCCTTCCAGTAAATTTTATTTTTCAGTTTTGTAATTTTCAATTCCAACCATTCTATTTGGTTACCTAAAAATATCTCTTTAGAACAAAGTTACATATAGTTTCACTATATATTACAGTTATTTTTAAAGTGGATAAATGAAGATTTTTAGATTGAGTTTCATTATCCAATTCTCAAAAGTTAATAGAATGAATAGACAGAAAGGTAGAAGGATATAGTAGACCTGAAAAGCACTATGAACCGATTCAACATAGTTAAGATTTACACAATTTTCACACAACCGCAGGGAACAAACTCTATCCAAGTTCCCATAGACTTTAAAGCAGGAGACACTGGAATACATCCAGAGACGTAAAACAAGGTGTAAAATTTCATGATCTAAAGGCATTGAAATCATAGAGTGTGTTCTCTTATCACTGTGGAATTATGCTAGAAATCCATATCAAAAGATATTTGATAATAACCACATATTTTCAAGTGCAATGAGACATTTACCAAGAGAGATCTTTGACTTACCCACTGAAAGCCTTAATAAAGGTAAAAGACTGAAAAGCACAGAGGGTGATTACAGAGAAGAAAGCGTTTAAATGAGAAGTTAATATCAAATGAGAAATTAATATCAAAGATACTTTAAAAAACCCGTGTATTTGAAAATTAAATGTGTGCCTTTAAATGATGGGTTTATCTAAGAAGTGATAACAAGGAAAATTAGAAAATATTTGTAACAGAATAAAAGTGATAAGAGAATTTATCAGAATATGTTGTATGCAAGTGAAAGCTGCTTAATGTAACCAACCATAATGCGGAATCTTGAATAAGATGTAAAAACAAATAATGGACACTAGCATAAAATTCTGTGAAATTTGGACAAAATCTGTAACTAAGTTAATAGTACTGTGGATCACAACAAACTGCGGAAAATTCTTCAAGAGATGGGAATACAAGACCATCTTACCTGCCTCCTGAGAAATCTGTGTGCAGGTCAAGAAGCAACAGTTAAAACCAGACGTGGAACAACAGATTAGTTCCAAACTGGGAAAGGAGTACGTCAAGGCTATATATTGTCACCCTGCTTATTTAACTTATATGCTGAGTACATCATGCAAAATGCTAGGCTGGGTGAAGCACAAGCTGGAATCAAGATTGCTGGGAGAAAAAATAACCTCAGATATGCAGATGATACCACCCTTCTGTCAGAAAGCAAAGAAGAACTAAAGAACCTCTTGATGAAAGTAAAGAGGAGAGTGAAAAAGTTGGCTTAAAACTCAATATTCAGAAAATGAAGATCATGGCATCCAGTCCCATCACTTCATGGCAAATAGATGGGGGAAACAAGACTATTTTCTTGGGCTCCAAAATCACTGCAGATGGTGTCTGCAGCCATGAAATTAAAAGATGCTTGCTCCTTGGAAGAAAAGCTATGACCAACCTAGACAACATATTAAAAAGCAGAGGTATTACCAACAAAGGTTTGTCTAGTCAAAGCTATGAATTTTCCAGTAGTCATGTATGGATGTGAGAGTTGGATCATAAAGAAATCTGACCCTGGAAGAATTGATGCTTTTGAGCTGTCATGTTGGAGAAGCCTTGTGAGAGTCCCTTTGACTGCATGGAGATCAAATTAGTCAATTCTAAAAAAAATCAGTCCTGAATATTCATTGAAAAGATTGATTCTGAAGCTGAACTCCAATACTTTGGCCACCTGATGCAAAGAACTGACTCATTGGAAAAGACCCTGATGCTGGGAAAGATTGAAGGCAGGAGGAGAAGGGGATGATAGAGGATGAAATGGCTGGATGGCATCACCAAGTTGATGGATATGAGTTTGAGCAAGCTCCAGGGGTTGGTGATGGACAGGGAAACCAGGCGTGCTGCAGTCCATGGGGTGGCGAAGAGTTGAACATGACTGAGAGACTGAACTGAATGAGTGATGTTGAACATCTTTTCATGTGTTTACTAGCCATCTGTATGTCTTCTTTGGAGAAATGTCTGTCTAGGTCTTTTGCCTACTTTTCTATTGGGTTGTTCATTTTTCTGGTATTGAGCTGCTTGCATATTTTGGAGATTAATTCTTTGCAGTTGTTTCCTTTGCTATTATCTTTTCTCATTCTGAGTGCTGTCTTTTAACCTAGCTTATAGTTTCCTTTGTTGTGCAAAAGCTTTGGAGTTTAATTAGGTCCCATATATTTTTATTTTTTATTTCCATTACTTTGGGAGGTAGATCATAAAGGACCTTGTTGTGACTTATTTTGGAGAATGTTCTGCCTATGTTTCATAGTTTTTGGTCTTACATTTAGGTACTTACTCCATTTTGAGTTTGTTTTTGTGGATGGTGTAAGAAAGTGTTCCAGTTTCATTCTTTTATATGTAGTTGACCAGTTTTCCATACTTTGGCCACCTCATGCAAAGAGTTGACTCCTTGGAAAAGACTCTGATGCTGGGAGGGATTGGGGGCAGGAGGAGAAGGGGACAGCAGAGGATGAGATGGCTAGATGGCATCACCAACTCCATGGATGTGAGTTTGAGTGAACTCCGGGAGCTTGTGATGGACAGGGAGGCCTGGAGTGCTGCAATTCATGGGGTCACAAAGAATCAGACAGGACTGAGTGACTGAACTGAACTGAACTGAACTGACCAGTTTTTCTAGCACCACTTGTTGAAGAGACCATCTTTTCTCCATTATATGTCTTTGCCTCCATTGTCAAATATAAACTGTTAGGTGTGTGCATTTATTTCTGGGCTTTCTATTTTGTTCCTTTGATCTATATTTCTGTCTTTGTGCCAGTACCATACTGTCTTGATGACTGCAGCTTTGCAGTATAAGCTGAAGTCAGCCAGATTGATTCCTCCAGTTCCATTCTTCTCTCTCAAGATAGCTTTGGCTATTTGGGGTCTTTTGGGTTCCATACGAATTGTGAAATTATTTGTTCTAGTTCTGTGAAAAATACTGCTGTTAGTTTGATAGGGATTGCATTGAATCTGTAGATTACTTTGGGTAGTATACTTGTTTTCACTATATTGATTCTTCCAATCCAAGAACATGGCATATTTGTGTCATCTTTGATTTCCTTCATCAGTGTTTTATAGTTTTATGTATAGCAGTCTTTTGTTTCTTTAGATACATTTATTCCTAAGTATTTTATTCTTTTCATTGTAATGGTGAATGGGATTTTTTCCCTTAATTTCTCTTTTTGATTTTTCATTGTTATCATATAGAAATATAAGGGATTTCTGTGTATCAGTTTTATATCCTGTGACTTTACTATATTCATTGATTAGCTCTAGTAATTTTCTGGTGGCATCTTTAGGGTTTTCTATGTAAAGGATCATGTCATCGGCAAACAGAGTGTTACTTCTTTTCCAATCTTTTTTCCTTGTATTTCTTTTTCTTCTCTGATTGCTGTGGCTAGGATCTCTAAGACTATGTTGAATAGTAGTGGTGAGAGTGGGCACCCTGGTTTGTTCCTGATTTTAGAGTAAATGCTTTCTTTCTTTCTTTTTCTTTTTTTTTTTGCCATTGGGGATAATGTTTGCTGTGGGTTTGTCATATATGGCTTTTGCAAATAAGTTAATCTCTACCATTTTTCTAGATTCTATATATAGGTGGCATTATATTATTTGATTTCTCTTTTGACTTACTTCACTCTGTATGACAATATCTAGGTCCATCCACTTCTCTGTAAATGACTCAATTTCATTCCTTTTTATGGCTGAATAATATTCCATTTACACGACTGAGCAACTGACCTGAACTGAATATTCCATTGTATAATATGCATTGCATCTTTATCTATTCATCTGTGGATTGTCATTTAGGTTGCTTCCATGTCCTAGCTATTGTAAATGGTGCTGCAATGAACACCAATGTGCATGTATCCTTTTAAATTATGATTTTCTCTGGATGTATGCCTAGGAGTGGGATTTCTGGACCACATGATAGCTCTAATTTTAGTTTTTTAAGAAACCTCCAAACTATTCTCCATAGTGGCTATACCAATTTACATTCCCACCAATAGCAAAGAAGGTTTTCCATTTTTCCACACCCCCTCCAGCATTTATTGTTTGTAGATTTGTTGTTGATAGCCATTCTGACTGGTGTGAGATGATACCTCATTATAGTTTTGATAGATATTTCTCTGATAAATTTTTATGTCTTCTTTGGAGAAATGTCTATTTAGGCCTTCTACCCATTCTTTGATTGGGTTGTTTGGGCTTTGTTGGTTAGGTTTTTTTTTGTTTGTTTTTAGCTGCATGAACTCTTTCTATGTTTTGCAGATTAATACTTTGTCAGTTGTTTCATTTGCTTATATTTCTTCCATTCTGAGCATTGTCTTTTCATTTTGTTTATAGTTTCCCTTGTTATGCAAAAGCTTTTAAGTTTAATCAGATCCCATTTATTGATTTTTGCTTTTATTTTCATTACTTTAGGAGGTGAGTTGTAAAAGATATTGTAATGAATTATGTCAAAGAGTGTTCTGTCTATATTTTCCTTTAAGGATTTCATAGTGTTTAACTTTTCATTTTGGAGAAGGAAATGGCAACCCACTCCAGTACTCTTGCCTGGAGAGTCCCATGGAGGGAGGAGCCTGGTAGGCTACAGTCCATGGGGTTGCAAAGAGTCGGACACGACTGAGCGACTTCACTTTCACTTTCACAACCTTACATTTAGGTCTTCAATCCATTTTGAGTTTTTTTTGTTTTGTTTTGTTTTTTTGTATATGCACATAGGTAATATAATTTCATTCTTTTACATATAGTTGTCCAGTTTTCCCAGCACCACTTATTGAAGATACCGTCTTCTCCATTCTATATTCTTGCCTCCTTTGTCATAGATTAGGTGCCCCTATGAAAACCCTAGTGTGGGTTTATCTCTGAACTTCCTATTCTGTTCCACTGATCTATATTACTGTTTTTGTTTCAGTGCCATACTTTTGGATTACTGCAGGTTTGTAGTATAGTCTCGAGTCAGCGAAACTGTTTTCTCCAGCTTAGAATTTTTCACAGAACTAGAACAAAAAAATTTATGCTCTGCATTAAAACACAAAAGACCCTGAATAGCAAAAGCAATATTGAAGAGACTGTCTTATCTTCACTGTATATGCTTACTTCCTTGTCATAGCTTAATTGCCCATATAAGTGTGGGTTGATTTCTGATGGCTCTATTCTATTTCATTGATCTCTCTGTCAGTTTTGGTGCCAGTATCATACTCTTTATGTTACTGTGACTTTGATAACTTGAAATCAAGAAGTGTAATACCTCCAGCTTTGTTCTTCCTCAAGACTTTTTTAGCTATTTAGGGTATTAGTATTTCCATACAAATTTTAGAATTATTTATTCCAGCTTTGTGATAAATGCCATTAGCATTTTGATAGGAATTGCACTGAATCTGTATAATGCCTTGGATAACATGGTAATTTTAACAATATTCAGTTCAGTTCAGTAGCTCAGTTGTGTACAACTCTTTGTGACTCCCTGGGAATGCAGCATGCCAGGCTTCCCTGTCCATCACCAACTCTTAGAGCTTGCTCAAATTCTTGTCCATCAAGTCAGTGATGCCATCCAACCATCTCATCCTGTTGTTCCCTTCTCCTCCTGCCCTCAATCTTTCCCAGCATTAGCGTCTTTTCCAATGAGTCAGTTCTTCACACCAGGTGATCAGAGTATTGGAGCTTTAGCTTCAGCATCAATCCTTCCAATGAATATTCAGGACTGATTTCCTTTAGGATTGATGGGTTGGATCTCCTTGCAGTCCAAGGCTTTTCCAACATCACAGTTCAAAAGCATCGATTCTTTGGTGCTCAGCTTTCTTTATGGTCCAACTCTCATATCCATACATGACTACTGGAACAACCATAGCTTTGACTAAATGAGCCTTTGTCAGTAAAATAACATCTCTGCTTTTCAATATTCTGTCTAGGTTGGTCATAGCTTTTCTTCCAAGGAGTAAGCATCTTTTAATTTCATGGTTGCAGTAACCATCTGCAGTGATTTTCAAGTCTAAGAAGATAAAGTCTGTCACTGTTTTCCCATCTATTTGCCATGAAGTGATGGGACTGGATGACATGATCTTCATTTTTTGAATGTTGAGTTTTAAGCCACTTTCTCACTATCCTCTTTCACTTTCATCAAGAGGCTATTTAGTTCCTCTTCGCTTTCTGCCATAAAGATGGTGTCATTTGCATATCTGAGGTTATTGATATTTCTCTTGGCAGTCCTGAGTACAGATTGTGCTTCATCCAGCCCAGCATTTAGTATGAGGTACTCTGCATAAAGTTAAATAAACAGGGTGACAATATATAGCCTTAACATTTCTTCCTTTCCCAATTTGAAACCAGTCCATTGTTTCACATCCAGTTCTAACTGTTGCTTCTTGACCTGCATACAGATTTCTCAGGAGGCAGGTCAGGTGGTTTTGTATTCCCATCTCTATAAGAATTTTCCAATTTGTTAGTGATCCACACAGTCAAAGACTTGAGCGTAGTCAATGAAGCAGATGGTTTAGTTGCTAAGTCGTGTCCGACTCTTGTGATCCCATGGACTGTAGCCTGCCAGGCTCCTCTGTCCATGGGATTCTCCAGGTGAGAATACTGGAGTGGGTTGCCATTCCCTTCTCCAGATGATCTTTCCAAGCCAGAAATCGAACCCGTGGTCTCCTGCATTTCAGGCAGATTCTGCAATGAAGCAGAAGTAGATGTTAATTCTTCCAGTTCATGAACATGGTATATCTTTCCATCTGTGTATGTCAACTTCAATTTATTTTATCAGTGCCTTATAGATTTCTATGTACAGATCATTTGCCTCCTTAATTAAATTTGCTTCTAGGTATTTAATTCATTTTGATGTGATGTTAAATGGGATTGTTTTCTTAAATTCTCTTTGTGGTATTTCTTAGTGTATAGAAATACAATGTATTTCTGTTTATTGAATTTGTGTCCTAAAACTTTACTGATTTCATTGATGAGTTCTAGTGGTTTGTGTGTGTGTGGCATCTTTAGGGTTTTTTATGTATATCATGTTATCTGCAAACTGTGACAGTTCTGATTCTTTTCTTTCAAGAATCAGGAATTTCTTTTTCTTGTTTGATTATTGTGGTTGGGAACTTCAATTCTATGTTCAATAAAAGTGGCAAGGATGGTCATCCATGCCTTGTTCCTAATATAGAAGAAATACTTTCACCTTTTCATAGCTGAGTACAATGTTAGCTGCAGACTTGTTATATATGGTCTTTTGAGGTGATCATGTGATTTTTCTTCCTCTATGTGTTAATAAGGTATATCATATTGATTGATTTGTGATACTGGACCATTCTTGCATTCTTGGGATAAATCCCACTTATCATGATTTATAATCCTTTTAATGCGTTGCTCAATTCAGTTTGCTAGCATTTTGTTGAGGGTTTTTGCATCTATATTCCTTAGTGATATTGGCCTTTAATTTTCTTTTTTTGTGATATCTTTGTTTGGCTTTAGTATCAGGGTGATGCTGGCTTCATAGGATGAATTTGCAAGCATTCCTTCCTCTGCATATTTTGGAATAGTTTAAGAATAATAGGTGTCAACTCTTCTCTAAATGTTTGGTAAAATTCAACTGTGAAGCCATCTGGTCCTGGACTTTTGTTTGGGGGAGGTTTTGTTGTTTTTGTTGTTATTACTAATTCAATTTCATTACTGATAAATCATCTCTTCACATTTTTTAAAATTTCTTTGTGGTACAGTTTTGAGAGATTGTGCTTTTCTATGAATTCAAACATTTATTTTCTAGGACTTTCCTGTTGGCTCAGTGGTAAAGAATCCTCCTGCAATGCAGGAAATTCAGGAGACATGGGTTTGATCCTTGGATCAGGAAGATCCCTGGAGGAGGAAATGGCAACTCCCTTCAGTATTCTTGCCTAGAAAATCCCATGCACATAGGAACCTGACAGGGTACAGTCCATAGACTCACAAAGAGTTGGACATGACTTAATACACATGCATGCAAATGTTTTTTCTCGGCTATTTTATTGGCATATAATTGTTTATAGTAATTAATCTTTTATGATCCTTTATATTTCTGTAGCGTCAGTTTTGGCTTCTTTTTGCTTTCTGATTTCATTGACTTCTGCTCTCTCTTAAGGTTAAATGCATTGTAACAACTCTGCATTTTTACTCAACCCTCCTCCTCCCAGTTTTCTGTTCTCAACTTCATATTTTACATGTTTTTGTGTATTCTTTAACTACTTATTGTTGATATACATGATTTTACTACTTCTGTCTTTTAACCTTCCTAATAACTTCATATATGGTTAGTTTACAGTCTTTACTGTACATTTATATTTACCAATGAGACTTTTTTCTTTTGTCATTTTTATATTTCCAGTTGTGTACTTCTCTTTTTTACTTAGAGAAATCCTTTTATCATTTCTTGTAAAGCTGGTTTGGTGGTTGTGAACTCCTTTAGTATTTGTTTACGAAACATTTTACAATTTTTGTTTTTAATTGAAGGAGAGTTGCTTTACAATATTGTGTTAGTTTCTGCTATACTTAAAAGTGAATCAGCCATAGGTATACATATGCCCCCCTCTCTTGAACCTCCCTCCCACCTCCTACCCATCTCACCCCTCTAGATTGTCACAGAGCACCATATTTGAGCTCCCATCATCATACAGCCAAATTTTCACTCGGTATCTATTTTACATACTATAATGTATATGTTTCAATTCATCCCTCTCCTTCTCCCACAAGTCTATTCTCTATGTCTGTGTCTCCACTGCTGCCATGCAAATAGTTTGTCAGTACCACCTTTCTAGAGTCCATATATATACATTAATATACATTTGTTTTTCTCTTTCTGACTTATTTTATATAATAGACTCAAGGTTCATCTATCTCATTAGAACTGACTCAAATACATTCATTTTTATGACTGAGTAATATTCCACTGTATATATGTGCCACAACTTCTTTATCCATTCATTTGGCAGTGGGCATCTAAGTTGCTTCCATGTCCTAGATATTGCAAATAAAGCTACAGTCAACATTGGTATTCTTGTGTCTTTTGATCTCTCCATCAAATCTAAATGAAAATCTTACTGGGTAGATTATTTTTGTAGGTTTCTCCCTTTCATCATCATACCACTCTCTTCTGGCCTGCAAAGTTTCTGCTGAAAAATCAGCTAATAGACTCATGAGTGTTCCCTTGTATATAGCTTGTTGAAAGCCTGTTTCCCTGGAGGCTTTTTAATATTTTCTCTTTATTTTTAATCTTTGCTGCTTTAATTATAATGTTTTTTGGTGTGACCCTCTATGACTTGATTCTGGTTCAGACTCTCTATGCTTCCTGGATCTGGATATCTATTTCCTTTCCAGGTTGGGGAAGTTTTCAGTTCTTATGTCTTCAGATATGTTCTCTGACCCCTTCTCTCTCTCTTCTCCTTCTGCTGCTGCTGCTGCTAAGTCACTGCAGTCATGTCCAACTCTGTGCTACCCCATAGACGGTAGCCCACCAGGCTCCCCCATCCCTGGGATTCTCCACCCAAGAACACTGGAGTGGGTTGCCATTTCCTTCTCCAAGACATGAAAGTGAAAAGTGAAACTGAAGTTGCTCAGTCGTGTCCGACTCTTAGCGACCCCATGGACTGCAGCCCACCAGGTTCCTCCGTTCGTGGGATTTTCCAGGCGAGAGTACTGGAGTGGGGTGCCATTGCCTTCTCCGCTTCTCCTTCTGTGACTCCTCTAATGTGAATGCTCATATACTTGATGTTGTTACTGAGGTGTCTTAATCTCTCATTTCTTTTTAACATTTTTTGCTGTTTCAGTGGTTTCCACTATGCTGTCTTTCAGCCCACTGATGCATTTCTCTGTATTATCTACTCTAGTGCTGCTTTCTTCCAGAGTATTTTTTGTTTGTTTGTTTTAGGTATTGTAATTTTCATCTCTGTTTGGTTCTTTATATTTTCTCTTAGTTCAAAGCTTCTAACTGATCTTGTTCATCCATTCTTCTCCTGAGTTTTTGAACATCTTTATGATCATTATCTTGAATTCTTTACTGGATAGATCACTTATCTCAACTTTCCTTAATTCATTTTGGGGGGACTTTGTCATGTTCCTTCATTTGGAATATATTCTTCCAATTTGCTGTGTTTATTTCTGTATATTTGGTGTGTTGATTATGTTTCTCAACCTTGGAGAAGTGGCCTTTAGAAGACGCCCTATATGCCCCAGAAACACTCCTCTCTGATTACCAGAGCTACAGGTTCTAGGGGGTCTCCCCATGTAGGCTGCATGGGTCCTTCTGTTGTAGTGGACTTTCTACTATAGGTGACCTCCAGTCTGGCTGGTTTCCAGGCCTGCCTTCTGTGGAGGTTTCTGACTGCTGGTGGGCAAGGTAGGGTCATGAAGTAGCTTGCTGTAGAACTCAAGGAACCTCAGAACTTGTGCTGGCCCACTTGTGGGTGGAGCTACCTTTTAAGGTAGGTGGTTGCACGTCTGGGCATCCCAGATGTGGTGTTAACGTGTTAGTGGGCAGAACGTGTTTTTTTACAGAACTGTCTGAGTTGTTTCAAAGCTGGTGTTGGCCTACTGGTCAGCGGGTCTGGGTCCCAGGGAGATTTCTGAAGGGTCTAGAGTCTTAGGACTGGTATTGGCCTGCTGGTTGGTGAGGCTGGTGTCCTGGAGGATCCCAGGGCTGATGTTGACCTGCTGGTAGATAGAGGCAGGACAAGGGGCCTCTGGCTACAGGGTTCTGGGAGTCCTGGTGGAGCTGGTGTCAGCTCAAAGTGTATGGGGCCAAATCCTGGGGCAGCTGGATGAGGGGCTCAAGGTGTGCCAGGGCTGGTGTTTGTCTGCTCATGGGAGGGGCTGGGTTATCTTTGGGGTTGGTGCTGTCCTTCTTGTAGGTGGGCTGTATCCTGACATGGCAGGCTGAGAGGCTGTGGTGGTACTGGTGCCCACTGGTATATGGAACAGGGCACACAGCATCCTGGGCCCAGTGCCAGCCTCCTGATGGGTGGATTTGGGTCCAGAGTTTCTGGTTGCAGGGCCCAGGAGCTCCTGGGCTTAGTGCCAGTACACTGGTGTGTAGGACTATGTTTTGGGACTTGTAGTGAATAAGGCCAGGTCCCACTATTTCCCATAGTCTTCTTCCGGCTTTCCTGAAAGTAAGTCCTACTGGCCTTCAAAGCCAATTGTTCTAGGGGCTTGTCTTTCCATTTCAGGACCCCTAGGCTGAGGACGCTTATGTGGGGCTTGGACCCCTTGCTTCTTGGGAAGAACTTCTGTAATTATCACAATTATTATATCTTCCTTCTGTTTGTGGCTCACCCACTTAGGGGTGTGGGTCTTGAATGTACCACATCACCACCCCTCCTACCCATCTCATAGTGTTTCCTTCTTTATATCTTAGTTGTATATCTTTTTTGCTAGTCTTCCAGTCCTTCTTGTCAATAATTCCTTTGTAATAGTTATAGTTTTGGAGTTCCCATTGGAGGAGGTAAGCTCAGGGTCTTCCCACTCCTCCATACTACTGGCCACTCTTTTGTTGAGTGTATCTTTGATCAGCCTTTTTAGTAGTTGTGTTTGGTTACACATATATTCAAGTCTACTGATGACTACACTTTACCATTTCAAATGAATTCGGAAATTTTGCCTCCTTTTACATCCCTTTACCCTATCCTTTTATAATAAAATTATCTTACATGTTATCTCTCTATATATTGAAAATCACATTAGACTGTATTCTTTTCTTCAATGATAAAGCATTATTTAGAGAACACAAGAGAAATAAATTTTGTGTTGACCTATATTTTTGCTCTTATCATCTTCTTTCTTCCTTCCTGATATTTCTTTTTTTTTTTTTTTTAATTAATTATTTATTTATTTATTTTTTTAAATTTTAAAATCTTAAATTCTTACATGCGTTCCCAAACATGAACCCCCCTCCCACCTCCCTCCCCACAACATCTCTCTGGGTCATCCCCATGCACCTGCCCCAAGCAAGCTGCACCCTACGTCAGACATGGACTGGCGATTCAATTCTTACATGACAGTATACATGTTAGAATTCCCATTCTCCCAAATCGTCCCACCCTCTCCCTCTCCCTCTGAGTCCAAAAGTCCGTTATACACATCTGTGTCTTGCATACAGGGTCGTCATTGCCATCTTCCTAAATTCCATATATATGTGTTAGTATACTGTATTGGTGTTTTTCTTTCTGGCTTACTTCACTCTGTATAATTGGCTCCAGTTTCATCCATCTCATCAGAACTGATTCAAATGAATTCTTTTTAACGGCTGAGTAATACTCCATTGTGTATATGTACCACAGCTTTCTTATCCATTCATCTGCTGATGGACATCTAGGTTGTTTCCATGTCCTGGCTATTATAAACAGTGCTGCGATGAACATTGGGGTACATGTGTCTCTTTCAATTCTGGTTTCCTCTGTGTGTATGCCCAGAAGTGGGATTGCTGGGTCATAAGGTAGTTCTATTTGCAATTTTTTAAGGAATCTCCACACTGTTCTCCATAGTGGTTGTACTAGTTTGCATTCCCACCAACAGTGTAGGAGGGTTCCCTTTTCTCCACACCCTCTCCAGCATTTATTGCTTGCAGATTTTTGGATCGCAGCCATTCTGACTGGTGTGAAGTGGTACCTCATTGTGGTTTTGATTTGCATTTCTCTAATAATGAGTGATGTTGAGCATCTTTTCATGTGTTTGTTAGCCATCCGTATGTCTTCTTTGGAGAAATGTCTATTTAGTTCTTTGGCCCATTTTTTGATTGGGTCGTTTATTTTTCTGGAATTGAGCTGCAGAAGTTGCTTGTATATTTTTGAGATTAGTTGTTTGTCAGTTGTTTCATTTGCTATTATTTTCTCCCATTCAGAAGGCTGTCTTTTCACCTTGCTTATATTTTCCTTTGTTGTACAGAAGCTTTTAATTTTAATTAGATCCCATTTGTTTATTTTTGCTTTTATTTCCAGAATTCTGGGAGGTGGATCATAGAGGATCCTGCTGTGATTTATGTCTGAGAGTGTTTTGCCTACGTTCTCCTCTAGGAGTTTTATACCTCAACATAATAAAAGCAATATATGACAAACCCACAGCAAACATTATCCTCAATGGTGAAAAATTGAAAGCATTCCCCCTAAAGTCAGGAACAAGACAAGGGTGTCCACTTTCACCGCTACTATTCAACATAGTTCTGGAAGTTTTGGCCACAGCAATCAGAGCAGAAAAAGAAATAAAAGGAATCCAAATTGGAAAAGAAGAAGTAAAACTCTCACTGTTTGCAGATGACATGATCCTCTACATGGAAAACCCTAAAGACTCCACCAGAAAATTACTAGACCTAATCAATGAATATAGTAAAGTTGCAGGATATAAAATCAACACACAGAAATCCCTTGCATTCCTATACACGAATAATGAGAAAGTAGAAAAAGAAATTAAGGAAACAATTCCATTCATCATTGCAACGAAAAGAATAAAATACTTAGGAATATATCTACCTAAAGAAACTAAAGACCTATATATAGAAAACTATAAAACACTGATGAAAGAAATCAAAGAGGACACTAATAGATGGAGAAATATACCATGTTCATGGATCGGAAGAATCAATATAGTGAAAATGAGTATACTACCCAAAGCAATTTACAAATTTAATGCAATCCCTGTCAAGCTACCAGCCACATTTTTCACAGAACTAGAACAAATAATTTCAAGATTTGTATGGAAACACAAAAAACCTCGAATAGCCAAAGCAATCTTGAGAAAGAAGAATGGAACTGGAGGAATCAACTCGCCTGACTTCAGGCTCTACTACAAAGCCACAGTCATCAAGACAGTATGGTACTGGCACAAAGACAGACATATAGATCAATGGAACAAAATAGAAAGCCCAGAGATAAATCCACACACATATGGACACCTTATCTTTGACAAAGGAGGCAAGAATATACAATGGAGTAAAGACAATCTCTTTAACAAGTGGTGCTGGGAAAACTGGTCAACCACTTGTAAAAGAATGAAACTAGATCACTTTCTAACACCTTCCTGATATTTCAAAGTTCTTTCTTTTGTTATCACCTTTCTTTTTAGAGAACTTCCTTAGCCATTCATTCAGGATAAGTTTGCTAGCAACAAATTCTCTTACTTTTCCTTCATTTGGAAATATTTTATTCTCTCTGCATTCCTAAAAGATATTCTCACTGGATTTAGAAGTCTGGTTTAACAGATATTTTATTTCAGTTCTTGAAAAATATTATGCCATTTCCTTCTGGCCTTTAAGGTTTCTGATAAGAAGTTGTTATCATTTGAGACTTTTCCCCCTATTGCTGTATTAATTGCTCAGTTGTGTCTGACTTTTTGTGACCCCATGGATTCTGTCCATGGAATTCTCCAGGCAAAAATACTGTAGTGGTTTGCCATTTCCTTCTCCAGGGGGTTCTTCCTGACCCAGGGATTGAACCCAGGTCTCCTGCATTGCAGGCAGATTCTTTACCATCTGAGCCACCAGGGAAGCACTTTTCCTCTATAGGTAATGCATTGTTTTTCCTCTAACTGGTTTCAACATTTTTGTTCTGTCTTTAATTTTCAGAGAGTTGATTATAATATGTCTTGGCATGAATTTCTTTCAGTTCAGTTCAGTTCAGTCTTTCAGTCGTGTCCGACTCTTTGCAACCCCATGAATCGCAGCACATCATGCCTCCCTGTTCATCACCAACTCCTGGAGTTCATTCAAACTCATGTCCATCAAGTCGGTGATGCCATCCAACCATCTCATCCTCTGTCGTCCCCTTCTCCTCCTGCCCCCAATCCCTCCTAGCAGCATGGTCTTTTCCAATGAGTCAACTCTTCGCATGAGGTGGCCAAAGTATTAGAGTTTTAGCTTCAGCATCATTCCCTCCAAAGAACACCCAGGTTTGATCTCCTTCAGAATGGACTGGTTGGATCTCCAAAGGACTCTCAAGAGTCTTCTCCAACACCACAGTTCAAAAACATCAATTCTTTGGTGCTCAGCTTTCTTCACAATCAACTCTCACATCCATACATGATTACTGGAAAAACCATAGCCTCAACTAGATGGACCTTTGCTGGCAAAGTAATGTCTCTGCTTTTTAATATGCTCTCTAGGTTGGTCATAGCTTTCCTTCCAGAGATTTCATGGCTGCAATCACCATCTGCAGTGATTTTGGAGCCCCCAAAATATAAAGTCTGACACTGTTTCCACTGTTTCCCCATCTATTTCCCATGAAGTGATGGGACCAGATGCCATGATCTTCGTTTTCTGAATGTTGAGCTTTAAGCCAACTTTTTCACTCTCCACTTTCACTTTCATCAAGCTGCTTTTTAGTTCCTCTTCACTTTCTGCCATAAGGGTGGTGTCATCTGCATATCTGAGGTTATTGATATTTCTCCTGGCAATCTTGATTCCAGCTTGTGCTTCTTCCAGCCCAGCATTTCTCATGATGTACTCTGTATATGGTGACAATATACAGCCTTGACGTACTCCTTTTCCTATTTGGAACCAGTCTGTTGTTCCACATCCAGTTCTAACTGTTGCTTCCTGACCTGCATATAGGTTTCTCAAGAGGCAGGTCAGGTGGTCTGGTATTCCCATCTCTTGAAGAATTTTCCACATGAATGTCTTTGGGTTAACCCTATTTGGAATTTGCTTAGCTTTTTGAATCTATAGGTTATGTTTGTTGTCAAATGTAGGAGTTTTTCAAGCATTATTTCTATGAATACCTTTTCAGCTTTTACCTCTTTCTCTTCTTCTTCTGGAACTCCAGTGACATAAAAGGTGGACTTCCTGTTTGGTACCATTCATCCATTTGATGATATTTTGAATGCTAGTCTTTTCCCCAATATGCATAATACTATTTACCTTTAAAGTCGTGGAAGAACTGCTTTGTGCCTTTTGTATAGATTTTATACTTGCAGTCAGTGGAAGAAATCAGATGGGATGTGCTTCCTTCACCTTACCCAGAACTAGAACCTCCTCATTTTATTTTGAATCTTTACCCAACTGAAGGGTCTAGAGAGAGAGAAAAAAAATTATTTTTCTAATTCTGCAAGTTCTTGCCTTTCTATATTCTGTCTATGTTCTGATTGCAAAGTGGCTAGTGTTTGACTTTTATCTCTTTTTTACTATCTTACCATATACAACTAGATGTAATTAATCAACACTTTCAAAACTCTTGCTGCAAATCATTTTTTTCAAAGTCAAAAGCAAGTTAATTTTTATTCCCCATGTTGCCACAGGAATCAGTTTTTAACAATTTCTGGACGGTTAACAACATAAGTTGTCATTTTCCTGCTTCTGTTAAGGGTTTCATTGCTGCTTTTCCAGCCTTACTCTCTACTGAGTTCCAAAGCTGATGCTACCTATTTTCAGGGTTTTGTTTCAGTATAGCCTCAATCTTAGGTACTGATTTTCTAATCCATTTGCTTTTGAGGCATGACCACTCCAAAATTAAGTCCTTTAAAAAACCCAACTATTTGTAATTTCTCATGAGTTTAGGGCTCAGTTGCATGGTTTTGTTAGTGGATTATTTTAGCGGATTTTAGTTGGGTCTGCTAATGTGTCTGTGGTCAGCTTGAGGACCAACAGGAGGCAATTTAAATAGAACATTGTTGTTTTTTCAGGGCAACAGAGGGACACACAGGAAGAACATGGATGCCACTCAGTAGGCTGGCATCCATGGGAATCATGTGGTCATGGAGAATGCAACATCTCCTGGCCCCTTGGAGTTCCAAAATCTTAAATATATTCTTACTTATTATGGGACTCCATTCCAGACTCTTGTGCCTCTCTTGGTGATAAAATATTCACTGAGACATTCTAATCCATTTCTGGAAGGCTGTTGAAACCAGTTTATTTAGTCTTCTGTGACTCCTGTGAGCTCACCTGGGACAGTTTTTTGAGGCTCTATGAAGGTGAACATAGCAGCTGGATTGCTTTTGTTCTAATGAGGTCCTCAGCTTCTCTGCCACTGGCTGGAGTTAAACAGCTTCAGGTAACAGCCCTAGACACCCTGAGATTGTCAGGTCCTTCGGCAGAGATCCAGAGATGACAGAAACACACAGGGATGGTAGTAGACACATTTAAGATGGGACTGAGTGTCAGAAAGTGTTCAGGGCCTTGAGGCAGGGAAGCCATCCTCAGGCAGTGGGCTTAGCAAGCCACTGTCCTATAAGTAAAACACATTGTCCTTTTTACTTTAATTTGCATGTTTTTTTTTTTTTCTTTTTCTAAGTGAGATTAGGTCACCGCCTCTGCACTGCTTTCTTGAGAACTGACACTTTCAGTGCGAATGAAGCTAATGATGAGAGACAATATTTTAATGTTAATTAGATATTCCATGTGTCTTAGTTCATCAGAGAACCATTGCTCTTTTATGTATCAGATGAAAGCACAGCTCTTGCTTGGAGGAAAACAGAATACATAGAAAAAAATATTTTCAGTTTTGTAATTATTCAAATTATTGTTGCTTTTTAGAAAAATTCAGAAGACTTTGAGAGGGCAGAAGGATACTTAGCAATAACACGACTGCATGGCAGGAAGCCACTGAAGAGCCTCAAAGACCCTCTTCATTCTCTTTCAGAAAACATTGTTAAAAGCTGTAATCTCCAATTAGGAAACAATCTCTCCAAGAGTTACTCGGAGTGGCCTTGTTAGATGAACGAGAGGTGGTAGGACCAAGCCTCCTTCTGAATGGGCCTACCCAGGAGAAAAGAGCCAAAAAGCATGCAAGAAGTCCCTTGGGTCCTTTGGACTCTAAAGTGTCAACACTCAAGTTGGAAGAAAAACGCTGGTGAGTAAATACCTCTTTCAGTTCAGTTCAGTTCAGTTGCTCAGTCGTGTCTGACTTTGCGACCACGCCAGGCCTCCCTGTCCATCACCACCTCCCGGAGTTCACTCAGACTCACGTCCATCGAGTCAGTGATGCCATCCTGCCATCTCATCCTCTGTCGTCCCCTTCTCCTCCTGCCCCCAATCCCTCCCAGCATCAGAGTTTTTTCCAGTGAGTCAACTCTTCACATGAGGTGGCCAAAGTATTGGAGCTTCAGCTTTAGCACCATTCCCTCCAAAGAAATCCCAAGGCTGATCTCCTTCAGAATGGACTGGTTGGATTTCCTTGCAGTCCAAGGGACTCTCAAGAGTCTTCTCCAACACCACAGTTCAAAAGCATCAATTATTCAGTGCTCAGCCTTCTTCACAGTCCAACTCTCACATCCATACATGACCACTGGAAAAACCAGAGCCTTGACTAGATGGACCTTTGTTGGCAAAGTAATGTCTCTGCTTTTGAATATACTGTCTAGGTTGGTCATAATTTTCCTTCCAAGGAGTAAGCGTCTTTTAATTTCATGGCTGCAGTCACCATCTACAGTGATTTTGGAGCCCCAAAAAATAAAGTCTGACCCTGTTTCCATTGTTTCCCCATCTATTTCCCATGAAGTGATGGGATCTATTTCCCATGAAGTGATGGGACCGGATGCCACGATCTTTGTTTTCTGAATGTTGAACTTTAAGCCAACTTTTTCACTCTCCAATTTCACTTTCATCAAGAGGTGTTTTAGTTCCTCTTCTCTTTCTGCCATAACAGTGGTGTCATCTACATATCTGAGGTTATTGATATTTCTCCCGGCAATCTTGATTCCAGCTTAAGGTCACTTAAAAATAATGATCGGAAAAAGAATAAAGACAGTTCTGTTCTCTCTGTGAGTTCCATTTTCCTGTCAATAAAATGAACATATTGAACTAACTCAGGAATTCTAAATAAAAGCTGTAGCCCTGTCTTCTCTAACCTCTAAGTTGTATAGTTCAGTTACAGGGTCAAGGTGGAAACTTTTAAATTGCATATGTCCAAGTGATCCTGTTACTGATGGGAATGTGTTGCACCCTTCTGGCATGTTGTCCTACCAACTGCCCTTCTTTAGTTTTAGAATTAGCTGACCTCACTTGATAGGTGAATGTGTTTTGTTGCTTAGTCATGTCCAATTCTTTGCGACTCCATGGACTATAAACCGCCAGGCTCCTCTGTCCATGGGGATTCTCCAGGCAAGAATCCTGGAGTGGGCTGTCATGCCCTCATCGAGGTGAATAAATTAGTGAATTAATGGTTGACATTTATGGATAAAAGACTTATTTATTGCTTTTATTTTTTACTTTTGAAGTTTTTTTTTCAAAAATTTGAAATAAGTTTGGATTTACAGAAAAGTTGCAAAGAGTCCTTTTATCCAGTTTCCCTTAATGTTAATATTTTGCATAATTATGGTAGACTGGTTGAAACATTGATGAATTACTGTTAACTAATCCAAACTTTATTTGGATTTCATCACTTTTCCCTCTAATGCCCTTTTCCTGTTCCAATATCCAATGCTACTATCCAGCATTCAGAAAATTTTATTTTTGTGTGTAAATTTCTATGCCAGGTACGGTTTGGTTGGGTTTATGAATCAAAGAATGGTTCACGGCCCCCACTCTCCACAAACACATGAGCCTGGAGGTAGTACCATATGTGCAGAAAAATTCAAGCATCCTTGTTCCTAGATCATCAAGACATAATGCATGAGGTTTGGGGGCAGATGGTTCAACCTGGCCAGGTAAGGCCTTGTGTATTGGCAGCCTTGAAATGTGGTGGGAATGTGGACTTCTTCCCTTTGGATTCTCTGACCAGGACCAGTAAATGTATGGGCTCAGTAAGTCAAATTCCTGAAAAATATCTCAACAAGTTTCTCTCCATCACGTATCCAATATATCTTTCTTTTGCTTCTTTGAATTATGCAGACTCAACTTAGAGTGTATGGATAATTACTCTTCATCAGAAAGAATAACCCAAATAAAATTGGCAAAACTCTTTAAATGGTTAACAGCAGTTGTAGTCAGTGTGGGAAAATGGACACTCCTTTGAACTGCCTTTGGAAGAAAAAACTGATGCATTCTCCAAGGGAATTTGTATTTTATGTCATCAAAATATGCTTACTTATTGATCCACTTAGCCCAAAAGTTACTTGGTACAGTATTGTTTACAGTAGCAACACATTAGAAGAAACAAACATTTAGCCAAGATTATTTAGACAAAGTATAGAATACACATATAAAATTAATGCATATCTTAAAAATGAATTATAAAAAATTTTCATGACACAAATGGTTATGTAATACTACTCCAAGAAAGAATTTTACAAATAGTTATATACAGTATGACTTATTTTTATTTATATATATGTTTGTATCTTGAACATTTCCCTTACTAAATATATCAGTGGTGATTTTCTCTGGAAAGTGGGAATTATTAAAACCAGCTTTATTGAGATAAAGTTCACATATCACACATTTCCTAGAATTAAGTTGTGCAACTCAGATTTTAGTGCATTTACAGGGTTGTACATTACAATCTGTAAAAGTGAACAGTTTGTACACTTTCATTGAAGATGAAAAGATGGTGGAGTAGAGGGATGTGCACTCATCTTCTCTTGCGAGAGCTCCAAAATTGCAACTCGCCGCTGAACAGCCATAGACAGGAGAATGTTGGATCCCACTGAAGAAAGTTACCTCACATCCAAGGGCAAAGGAGAAACCTCAACAACATGGTAGGAGGAAATTCTAAATGTTCAAGCTGGATTTAGAAAATGCAGAGGAACCAGAGATCAAATTGGCAACATCTGTTGGATCATAGAAAAAGCAAGAGAATTTCAGAAACATATCTACTTCTGCTTCATTGACTATGCTAAAGCCTTCAACTGTGTGGGTCACAACAAACTGGACAATTCTTAAAGAGATGGGAATACCAGACCATCTTCCTTGCCTCCTGAGAAATCTGCAGGTCAAGAAGCAACCAGACATGGAACAATGGACTGGTTCCAAATTAGGAAAGGAGTACATCAAGGCTGTATGTTGTCACCCTGCTTATTTAATCTATATGCAGAATACATTGTACGGGATGTCAGGCTGGATGAAACACAAGCTGGAATCAAGACTGCTAGGAGAAATATCAATAACCTCTGATATGCAGATGATACCACCCTTATGGCAGAAAGTGAAGAGGAACTAAAGAGCTTCTTGATGAAAATGAAAGAGGAGAGTAAAAGAGCTGGCTTAAAACTCAGCATTCGAAAAATGAAGATCATGGCATCAGGTCCCATCACTTCATGGCAAATAGATGGTGAGACAGTGAGAGACTTTATTTTGGGGGCCTCCAAAATTACTGCAGATGGTGACTGAAGCCATTAAATTAAAAGATGCTTACTCTTTGGAAAAGAAGTTACAAAATACTTAGACAGCATATTAAAAAGCAGAGACATTACTTTGCCAACAAGGGTCCATCTAATCAAACCTATGGTTTTTCCAGTAGTCATGTATGGATGTGAGTTGGACTGTAAAGAAAACTGAGTGCCAAAGAATTGATGCTTTTGAACTGAGGTATTGAAAAAGACTCTTGAAAGTCCCTTGTACTTCAAGGAGATCAAACCAGGCAATCCTAAAGGAAATCAGTCCTGAATACTCATTGGAAGGACTGATGCTGGAGCTGAAGCTCCAATATTTTGTTCACCTGATGCAAAGAACTGACTCATTGGAACAGACCCTGATATTGGGAAAGATTGAGGGCAGGAGGAGAAAGGGATGACAGAGGATGAGGTGGTTGGATGGCATCACCAATTTGATGGACTTGAGTTTGAGAATGCTCCAGGAGTTGGTGATGGACAGGGAAGGCTGACATGCTGCAAATGTGGTCGCAGAGTCAGGCATGACTGAGCGACTGAACTGAACTGACATTTATCATCACAATCTAATTTTAGAACACTTTCTTCACCCCAAAAAGAAATCCTGCAATACAATTGCTCCCTATTATACTTCCCTACAAGTACTGGGAACATGAACCACTAACATATATTTGTTCCTATAGTTTTGCCTGTTATGGACATTCTGTATCAGTGGAATCAAGATGTGGCCTTTGGGGACTGACTTCTTCCAGTTAGTCAGTTCAGCCATGGTTCAGCCATGTTGCAGCATGTATCAAGTAATATATTCCTTTTTATTGTTGGATTATAATAATACATTTTTTGTATATACCACAGTTACTTTTTTATTCATCATTTGATAAGTGTGGATTGTTTCCTTTTTGTAGCTGTTATGAATAATGCTGCTATGAATGTTGGTTTGTGTACAAGATTGTGTTAGAGGTCCACTTTTACATATTGGGTATATACCTAGGAGTGAAATTGTGGGGTCACATGATAATTCCATGTTTAATTTTTTGAGGACTTACCAACTATTTTGTAAAATGGCTGCAGTTTTACATTCAGACCAGAAATGCATGAGGGTTTCAATTTCTTCACATTCTCATCAACACTTGATACTGTCTGTCTTTTTAAATACATTCGTTGTGGTACATGTAAAGTGGTTTCTTAGAGTTTTGGTTTGTAGATCCTTAAAGTCTAATGATGTTGAACATCTTCATATGAGCTTATTGGACTTTGTATAACTTCTTTAGCAAATTGTCTATTTGGATTATATGGCCAATTTTAATTGGGCTATTCATCTTTTTATTATTAAGTTTGTTATTCAGTTCAGTTCAGTTCAGTCACTCAGTCGTGTCCAACTCTTTGCGATTCTATGAATCACAGCACACCAGGCCTCCCTGTCCATCACCACCTCCCGGAGTTCCCTCAGACTCACGTCCATCGAATCGGTGATGCCATCCAGCCATCTCATCCTCTGTCATCCCCTTTTCCTCCTGTCCTCAATCCCTCCCAGCATCAGAGTCTTTTCCAATGAATCAACTCTTCGCATGAGGTGGCCAAAGTACTGGAGTTTCAGCTTTAGCATCATTCCTTCCAAAGAAATCCCAGGGCTGATCTCCTTCAGAATGGACTGGCTGGATCTCCTTGTGGTCCAAGGGACTCTCAAGAGTCTTCTCCAACACCACAGTTCAAAAGCATCAATTCTTCGGCACTCAGCCTTCTTCACAGTCCAACTCTCACATCCATACATGACTACTGGAAAAACCATAGCCTTGATTAGACGGACCTTGGTCGGCAAAGTAATGTCTCTGCTTTTGAATATGCTATCTAGGTTGATCATAGCTTTCCTTCCAAGGAGTAAGCGTCTTTTAATTTCATGGCTTGCATGAATTCTTTTGGGCTTCCCTAGGATTGCAGGGAGATATAATCAGTCCATTCTAGAGATAGGCCCTGGGTGTTCTTTGGAAAGAATGATGCTAAAGCTGAAACTCCAGTACTTTGGCCACCTCATGTGAAGAGTTGACTCATTGGAAAAGACTCTGATGCTGAGAGGGATTGGGGGCAGGAGGAAAAGGGGGTGACAGAGGAAGAGATGGCTGGATGGCATCACCGACTCGATGGACGTGAGTCTAAGTGAACTCTGGGAGGTGGTGATGGACAGGGAGGCCTGGCGTGCTGCGATTCATGGGGTCGCAAAGAGTCGGACATGACTGAGTGACTGAATTGAACTGAACTGAAGAAAAAGGAATAAATGTGAAAGATCCTAATAGCTACTATTTGTCTGTGGTGGGGCAGATATGAAAGAGGAGTCTGAATGACTTGCTTTTGTTGTGGGAACCACGTACTGGTGTTTTCATAGTTCTGTTTTCCTTCATGATCCAAGGCAGCCAGGAAACAAGTAGTAGGGTAGAGAGGAGCAGAAACTATTCATGAATTTGAGAACCATGCCACACTTTCCAAGGAACCAAAGGAGAGATAGTCCCGGAGTCAGAAAGTACACAGCTAAAAAAATGGGTGGTCATAAGCAAATGAATTGGTTGTTGCCAAAAGGGCTTTCTCTGGTGGGTTTGGGGTAAGGAATCCATCTGCCAATGAAGATGATGCAAGAGATGCAGGTGCAATCCCTGAGTCAGGAAGGTCTCCTGGAAAAGGAAATGGCAAGCCACTCCAGCATTGTTGCTTGTGAAATCCCATGGATGGAGAAGCCTGGCAGACTACAGTCCATGGGTTGCAAGAGTAGGACACAACTTAGTGATTAAATCACAAAAGCAGGTTGAGTTTCCCCCAAAGCAAACACTGAAACAAGAATTTAAGTGCAAGTCATTTATTTGGGAGATGATCCTGGGAAGAACCTGTATGGGAAAGAGAAAGTGAGACTGGGAAGGGAAGGAACCAGTGTAGAGCATGTCGATATGTAAGATATGTCAGTGGGCAACTGGGGACCCCAGAAAACTGTGAGAACACCTCAGGGTGGTCCCATATGAAGGTCAAGGAAGCTGGGGTGTCCATCATCAACTATCTCTTGTCCTGTGAGACACAGGAAGCACATACCCTGCCCAGTACATCAGGCCTGACTGAGGGGTTGCCATGCTCCTGTGGTCAGTGAGGGTCTGCAGACAGAGGCACAGGGCTGACAGTGAAAGCCCCATTCATGTTTGGGAACAAGAAGTGCTGAGGGGATATACCATCTGCTATGGAGAAGGAAATGGCAACCCACTCCAGTGTTCTTGCCTAGAGAATCCCGTGGACAGAGGAGCCTAGGGTCTGCTATCCATAGGGTCACACAGAGTTGGACACGACTGAAGCAACTTAGCATGCTTGCATGCATTGGAGAAGGAAATGGCAACCCACTCCAGTGTTCTTGCCTGGAGAATCCCAGGGAGAGAGGAGCCTGGTGGGCTGCCATCTATGGGGCTGCACAGAGTCAGACATGACTGAAGCGACTTAGCAGCAGCAGCAGCATGGGAATGAACTGCTTTTATTCAATGGTCCTCTCTGTTGTAGCCAGTTGCTAAGTTGTGTCTGACTCTTTTGCAACACCATGGACTATAGCCCACCAGGCTCCTCTGTCCACGGAATTCTTTAGGCAAGAATACTGGAGTGGGCAGCCATTCTCTTCTCCAGGGGTTCTTCCCGACTCAGGGATTGAACCCAGGTGTCCCACATTGCAGGCATATTCTTTATCATCTGAGCCACCAGGGAAGCCTTACCTGGCTCTGGGTCCTCCTTAATCAACTGGCTGTTTAAGGAATGTAAACTATAGTGTGGTTTCAGTAATTTAGATGATCATACTTTGCAACAAACTTTGAATCAAATGGATAAGGGAACCATTATTATCCAACCCCCCTCCCCACTCCTCTGCATTTGCATTTCACCTTGGGTCAGAAGAAGAATGGGGGTGCCATAGAATTTTGTAGACTTGACCAAGGAAATACAAATGTGTCCAGGTTATACTCCTGTAGTTGGCAGGTGTGAGTCTGGGGCCATGTTTAGGAATAATGGGAAAATTTTTAACTAAAACAAGCCAAGCACTGTGTCCCTGCAGCTGAGGTGGGAATAGATGCAAGTGGGGGTACAGGCCTTCCAGCCTTTAAGAAAAAAGATTTCTGTGTGCTCTATGACCCTGGGGAACTAGTATTGTGAAAGATCCCTCATCAAGGCTCTTTCATAAACAGAATCATAACTCAGACTCACCTCGAAGGAAAGGGAATCTGTTGGTTCATTTCACTAGGAAGTTCCAGGGATGCCCTCAGGCAGAGTCATCAACAAAGTCCTAGGATCCTAAGTGTCTTCCTCTCTGTTCTCCTCCTTGCCCATGGGCTTTGCTCTTAGGCAGGACGTCCTCCTGTGGTGTCCCCTGGAAAGCCCAGAATTACATGCTCCAAGTCTATCAACTCCAGCTGGAAAAATGTCTTCCTCCTTAGCTCCAACAAAAGGCAAGTGCTAAGTTACCTTGGCCTAGCTCAGGTCATCTGCCCTTCCTGCAACAGCAACCCTAGGGGGACCATGGTCTGACTGAACAGTACTAGATTCTGTGTTCATTCCTAGAGGGATGAGATGAGGAAAGTTGCATGAAAACTGTGTGGACAGATAAGAGAAGATATCCCCCGACTCCCTACCCCCGAAAAGAAAAAAAAAAAAAGAGAGAGAGAGCTGCTGTCAGATGCACAGGTGACACTGAGCAAGCCAGAATGGCCAAGCTCCAGGTTGCGATCAAAGCCAGTGTTCTCTTTGCCCATGGGCACCATCTTCTGCCTAAAGATCCATTAATCCATTTATTCTTCCTTCTCTATTCTCTGTCTATATATAGAGAGACTTAAATTTATATACATATATATTTATACTTAAACTTATTATGTAACAGACATTGAGCTAGCCAGAGAACCATCAATCATATTAACACAAGGCTAAGTGTATATTTAAATGCAAATGGTGTGTCGAGACCAGAAAGCTGATCTAACCACTGATCACAGAGGTTCCTCCCTGGTTGCCCGTTTACTGATCCAGCTGGTACCAGCTGACTCACCTCCAGCAAGAGGGCTTGTCCTCAAATTTAACCTTCCATAGGCCAAAGGTCCCTAAGGTCTTCCATGGCTGGGCAGCTGCCACATCCTAAACACTGCTCTAAACAATATAAAATAAATAAGCAACATATTACTTATAAAACATTGATGAATATATAGTCATAGTAAGCTATTTGATGCAGTCCCAATAATTGCAAAGAAAGCAACAAAAACCGTTAAGGAAGTAGAGCGTTTAAACAAAGCTAGTATGATACGTTCATGGTCATACATACAGAGAGCCCTAAAACCTACAAAAATAGAACATGTTATTTTCAAAGCGTATGTGAAATACTAACCCAAATGACAATATTCCAGTTCATGAAGTTTGTCTTAGAAGATGCCAAAGTGTTAAATATCATAGACGCAACATTCTCTGACTATAAAGGAACCAGTTTAAAAATTAGTAACAAATATAAGTTAAAAAACCCCCACAGTTTTAGGGGAAAAATATATGTTTCTAAATAAATCATGAGTCAAAAAAAGTAAAAATGGAAATTTGACAATATTTAAAGTTGAACAAAAATGAAAATGCTACATACTAAGCCAGAGCAAAATATATACTCTTAAAAACTTGTGGTAGAGAAAGAATTCTGGAACATACTGAAAATGTTAAAAAAAAAAAATAAAGTAGAGTAAATAAAAGAATATAGAAAAAGGAGCAATAAAGGTAAGAGAAAAGATTAATGAAACAAAAAACAAAGAAGTGATAAAAATAATCAAATCTTTTCTGTTTTTTTAAAAAAGATTATAAAAATAGACAAACCTCTGGCAAGACTGAGCAAGGCAAAAAAAGATCAAGTACAAATAATTTTAGGCCTGAAAAAGGAGCCACAACTACAGATATTGTAGGGATGTAAAAAAATAGAAAATACTGGGAAATTTCACGGCTCTAAATTTGAAAACAGACAAAAAATATTTTTTTAGAAAAAGACTTCTGAAAACTGACTCAAGATGGGGAGAAAATCTTTACTATATATTTTTATCTGTATCTATAAATAGATAGATATAGATAGACAGATATCTGTCAAAGGACTTGTGTGAGGAATGCACAAATAGCTAACTGTCATTGTATAAGAAGACAGCTTAATTTTTAAAAAAGGCAAAAGAGTTGAACAGACACTTCAAATAGGAAGACATGGTTGCCAATAGTCCCATGAAAAGTGCTCAATATTAGTATCTCTGATGAAATGCAAATCAATACAACAATAAAATATCATTTCATACACAGCAGAATGGCTAAAATTAAAATTCCCAAAACATCAGATGCTGGCCAGGATGTGGAACAAAAGAACTCTCTTATATTGGTGGTGAAATGTAAAATGCTAAAACTACTTTAGAAAACTCTTTGGCAGTTGGTTTTTTTTTTTTTTTTTAATAAAGTTAATCATGGGCCTATCATAGAACTAAGCAATTATACTTTGAAGTTATTATTCAAAGAGTTGTACACCAATGTTTACACCAGTTGTACATCAGAAGTACCTATAACAGCCCCAAACTGAGATAACATAAGTATCTATCAAGAGAGAAATGGATAAAGAAATTATGTGTATTCATACAGAGCAACTTTACCTAGCAAGATAAAGAATGAACCACTGATAAACCAGTAACACAGATAAATCTCAAAAAAATTATTTTGAGTGAAAGAAGCCAGATACAAAATAATGCATACTCTGTGATTTTTTAAAATGATGTTCTACAAGAGGCAAAACTAGCTTGTGATGAAAGAAATGATAGTAGTTATTGTCTGGGAAGAGAGTGAGGAGCATTAGCTCTTTAGGGAGGGACTGACATGAGGGATTTTTCTAGAGTGATGAAAATATTCTATATCTTCATGGGGATGTGGGTTATGTGGGCATATGCATTTGTCAAAATCCATCAAATTGTATACTTAGAACCTGCATGTCACAATATATAATTTATACCTCAATAAAATATCTTAAAAACAGACTGAACAAAAGAAAAGGAAAATGGTTAAATATCTGCGCACACATATATGCACACACACATACATACTGGGCCTTCCCACGAGGCTCAGTGGTTAAGAATCTGCCTGCCAAGGCAGGAGACACAGTAGACTAGAGTTTGATCCCTGGGTCGAGAAGAAGATACCCTGGAGGAGGAGACAGCAACCCATTCCTATTCATGCCTGGAGAATCCCATGGACAGAGGAGCCTAATAGGCTATGGTCCATGGGGTCATGAAGAGTCAGACACGACTGAACAGCTGAGCATTGCATGCATACATACATACATACAGCTAGCAAATGTGCCTTCGTGGTTTTACAAAGCTCTACCAACCCTCAAGGAATAGGTATCCTCAGTGGTCATGATTCCACAAGCTGAGGCAACTTCCTCCAGGCCAATAGCAAGGATCATCTGTACCTCAGTGTGTAGGGTAGGAAGGCTTGTGGACCACAGCAATGTACACAGAGGGTGGCCCAGAATGAAGCTGGAGTACTCAAAGGGCCATACCTGCTGGGTCCTGGAAGCACATGTGGCTGACAGACATCGGTGGTTGACTGCTGAAATGTCACATTCCCCTAATGTCCCTTCTTTCTTGCTAATAAAACCTTAATTTCATTGAGGTAAGAGTCACCCTCAACTCGAGGAGATGAATCTTCATTAGTGTAATCAATGGAGACGCCATTCTTCTTACCTTGATTGGTTTTAGGGCTGACAGGTGACACAGTTCTGGCCAATGGGATGTGAGTGGTGTCTGCTACTAGAGGGGCAGGAGTGGGTGGAGAGGCTTTCAGAAATCTTTCCTGGACTTTATAAAGGACAAGAAAAAGGGATATTCTGTCCTCTGGCTTTGGGCACTGCTGTGTGTGAATGTGATATTCCGAGTGCCTTCCTGCAAACATCTTGGGCCCTGGGGGACCATCCCCCAGAAAAAAGCCAGAGTAGAGGATGCCAGGAAAGCTGGAAGGATGTACATCCTTGATGATGTTGCTGCTAAGTCGCTCCAGTCGTGTCTGACTCTGTGTGACCCTGTGGACTGCAGCCTACCAGGCTCCTCTGTCCACGGGATTTTCCAGGCAAGAGTACAGGAGTGGGTTGCCATTGCCTTCTCCTTTGATGATGTTACTGGACCACTAAGTTAACCAGTTCTTTATGGAAGATCATAAATGCTCTTGTTTGAGTCATTTTGAGCTGATTCTGTTACTCTATCACTTGCTGCCCAATGCATCATAAATAATTCTTCATAGTGAGGGTTTGAATACATATTTGATTTGAGTAACAAGAAACTACTTTAAAATATTAAGCCCAGGATGGGACTGACATGCTTAGGTTACGGTCTAAAATGCCTGCAGAGTGGACTGGGGGAGAAGGAAAGAAGAACTGATGTGAATATCCTCCAGAAGAGATGAGAACAATGCCACTTTAGACTTTGATGGTGGAAGTGATAATGGAGAGAAGTGAATGGGTTCCCACCTATTTAGGAAGAAAAGTTTCCCATGTTGCCTCCTGCAGAAAGCCTCTGACTTTCTCAACTAGATTCTGGTTTTCAACTCTCCTTCCTCTAAACCCTCCAGTGATGGTGTGTGGCCTTCTCTTTGGGAACTGGTTTTGTCTTGTGTGGACTTCCTTGGTGGCTCAGACAGTAAAGAATCTGCCTGCAGTGCAGGAGACCCAGGTTCAATCCCTGGGTCAGGAAGATCCCCTGGAGAAAGGAGTGGTTACCCTCTCCAGTATTCTTGCCTGGAGAATTCCATGAACAGGGGATCCTTTCCATCTCATATCATTTGAACCATGCCCCCCGCCAACATGACCTGTGAACTCTCTGAGGATGGAGACCCAACCTCTTCCATTTCTTGGTCCCATGTGTGCCCAGCACAGTGCCTGACACTCAAGGTCAATCAGCCACTGCTCAGCTTGCCTGAAAGAAGACAGGCTCTGTGCAAGCCTCACCTTTACTCTGGTCCCCCCACCCATCCATCCACACTCCTCAACAGGAATCTGTGCGCTGTGAAGTGTGGGACCAACTCAGTGTCGAGAGGAGCAGTGAGAGAGGCCCCCACACTCCCTGCACAGGTCCAAACGGGGAGACCAGCTATGCCTCTGCTGCCTTGGGAAAATCTTTCCTGTCAAACAGGCGGGGCCGGGGGAGGGGCTGATTGCTAAGGTTGAAGGATGACCTCCTGGTTGAAGGGTGGCCTGCCTTCTTCACAGGCTCCCAATGTTTCAGTTTATTCTGGGAAATGAGTTCCATTGCAAGAGACTGGGAGCAGCAGACTGAGGAACCTGCTCCAACAGAGAACAAAACGAAGCTTTGCATCGTAAAACGTTTCTTTCTCTACAGATTCACATTTTGTGCTTTCAGCGAGAAATGGAAAACAGGGCTGTTGGCTTTTGAGGATTGTTTATTTCAAGGAAGCAGGTAGATGGTGGCAATGGATGGTGATGGATCCACTCTCAGACAATAGCCATTGTTTGTGGCCGGGTTGAACACGTGGCTGCATCCCGGGTTCCTGGCCTCCCCGGGGGCCACTCTACACCTGGGGCACCGGAGTGGACAGACCCTTCGCAGGTTGCCCGGCTCCAAGACATACCAGAAGGACATAAATAATCAGCCACCGATCCTTCAGCTCGACTATAAAAAGCATGCGTATGCTCTGTGCAGGTTTTCTTAAGGTAAGGGACAGAGCCTGGGCAACGCTGAGCTTCTGGAGCTGCCCATATGGGGAGGCGGTCTCTCACCGATGATTCTGCAGACAGAAATTGCCCATCTGCACTGTTTGCAGGTGTTTTGAATGATTATATTATTAGCTCTGTCTGTTCAACTTCGCTTTTTTATGGTGGCTTTAGTATTGCAGTTAAAAAAAAAAAAAGGAGAAGAAGAAAGAAAAAAAAAAAGAAATATAAAGGCTGCCATCTGGTTCTCGGTTTGTGATAGCACTCTGTCAGGAAGGGGGACGAAGCATCCCCTGCTATCTGGGGGGTGGGGCACACATGGGGTAGACCCTCATTCTGCCCTTTTCTGGGACAGGAGAATTTGGGGGAAGCGAGGTCTTTCACTACACTGAAGGAAGCGGATTTATTTTCTCATTGCTCTTCTTCCCACCACCTTGATGCTTTGCTATTGCCTTGTAGCTCACCTGGGTACTGGAATTGGTGATCAGCATGTCCCCCAAAGCCTCAGCCTGGCCAGGAGAACTGCCTGCATATGTCAGTGAGGGCTGTGCTGAGCTATCCATCCCCGCAGTGATTCTGGATCTTGATATAATCTGTGCTGTTACCTGGGATGCTTTGCAGGGCTCTTCAACTGCAGGTAGTCAGACAAAGATGTATTGGATTATCTGGGTATGGGTAATTCATCAGGGAAATGCTCTCTGTGTCAGATGGTGCTGAGTGGGTTATTTAGGGTTGTGCAGTCCACCCAGGGCAGGCAGGTTGCCAGGAGCCCTGAGACCAGCCAGGTCATGGTGCCTCCACACCACAAGAGATTCCAGGCAGATCTCCAGCCACACTTGAGCCAGAGGGTGTCAACAACCTTTCCATTGCTTTGGACGAAAAGAGAGTTCTGTAGGTTTCCGCCCCGCACCCCCTTTCAGTGTAGTGAAAGACCTCGCTTCCCCCAAATTCTCCCGTCTCAGAAAAGGGCAGAATGAGGGTCTACCCCATGTGTGCCCCCTTCCCCCGCAAGACAGACAGAAACAATGCTCTGATGTAATCTGAAGAAGCAAAAAGGAGTCTGACACCCAACCTGCTCTTCCTTCCAGGCCCCCCAGGCCAAACGTGCCTGCATGCTAAATCGCTTCAATCATATTCGACTCTTTGCAACCCTGTGGACTGAAGCCCAGGAGACTCCTCTGCCCATGGGATTCTCCAGGCAAGAATACTGGAGTGGGTTGCCATTTTCTTTTCCAGGGGATCTTCCCAACCCAGGGATTGAACCTGTGTCCCCTGTGGCTCCTGAATTGGCAGACAGATTCTTTACCACTGAGCCACCTGGGAAGCCCCCCAGATGAGACAAACCATTGAATTAAATGTGTCATTGATCCCTGTGGTTTCTCTTCTGCAACACACAATTGTGCTGGTAGAAGGTGACGGGTGAAGGCTCAGGTCAGCTGAATGGCAGGGGCAGCATTAGGCCATGATATGTCTTAGAGATCCAAAAGGAGGAAGTGGGAGGAAGGGTCTAGAGGAGAAAGAGGAGATTCCTTGAAACCATACTTCCTTGATGTTTTGTTCTCAATGAACAGAACCTCACCCAAATGCACCAGAAACAGAGGCTTACTGGGCATCCAGTTGGGATGGGAACTGAATTCTGTTTTCACTTTTCTCTCTCCACTGCACTTCACTTCCCAAAGCAAACCAAGCACTTTGTATTTCCCTTTTGGGGTATATATGCAGGTTTAAAGCTGTGGGCAATCCCTCTTCCTTTGTTTTACGCAAGCTCGAGTCATGAGGATGGTGCCCAGAGTGGGGGTTCCTTAGGGTAGGTGAAGACCTTGGAAAGCAGCTAGGGAGAGAGAGTGTGTCCCTCAGCCTGGAAAGAGAACAGAACTCGGTGGTCCTCAAGTCGCCAGCGTGACCCCCTTGCTTGTTGGCAGTGCCTGAAGCTGAAAAGACCTTGAAGAGAACGACTTCATGGGGCACCTGGTGGGTATACAGCCAAATCCTTATGGTCCCCAGGCTTGGCAACAGAGCCCAGGAGCAGACGAAGTAACAGTGATCAAGGTACCATGCAAAGATGGACCATGGGCAAACTGGGGGTAACTGTTACCGAGGAAAGAAAGAAGGCCCCTTTCGGGATGCTTTGCTTTGCATAACATTTCAGAGGTTTGGCTGACCATGAAGACGTGGGATAAGTGGCAAAGAGTTATATAAAAATCCCTAAAATGGGGACTTCCCTGGTGGTCCAGCAGTCAAGACTCCACTCTTCCAGTGCAAGGGCCAAAGGTTCGATCCCTGGTCAGGGAATGAAGATCCCTGCACGCTGCATGGTGTGGCCAAATTAAAAAAAAATTTTTTTTTAAAGCCTGAAATGGTGCATTTCTATTGAATGAAGTGATCAAGAATTAGGGGCCTAATATCTTTGATTAGAGTAATATTGAGAAATGAGCTACTTCTGGTTTTTGAGCCTGGAGCTGCAAATTCACATCTGACATTTGAGAGGTGTCAGAATAAAGTCCAGAAAAAGACAAAATCAAGAGCCACAAGAGCTGGGAGCAAGGGGGCCCGTGGCCTTTGGCAGGAGGAGTCTGTGGCGGTAGGCTCCAAGGCCCAAGTCAGATGCACAGCCCTAGGTCTCATCGCAGAGAACAAGGCGCGGAAGAGCAAGACACTGGCTGACGATTTCATACTGTTGAGAACACCCTTAAGGGGGCAGACTGCCTGCTTTGAATTTTGAGTTTTCTATGTATTAGTTGTGTAACCATGAGTAAGTCCTTCCTTCCTCCCACTCTCTCTCCCTCCTTTCCTTCCCCACTTCTTTTTTCTTTCTTTGATAATAATGCTAGGATTGTTGAGAGGATTACTTATAAGACAACCTCAATAAAGATTAGCTAGAACTAGCATGATTGTTTGGAGAAGGCAATGGCACCCCACTCCAGTACTCTTGCCTGGAAAATCCCATGGACGGAGGAGCCTGGTGGACTGCAGTCCATGTGGTTGCGAAGAGTTGGACACAACTGAACCACTTCAGTTTGACTTTTCACTTTCACGCATTGGAGAAGGAAATGGCAACCCACTCCAGTGTTCTTGCCTAGAGAATCCCAGGGACGGGGGAGCCTGGTGGGCTGCCGTCTATGGGGTCGCAAAAGTCGGACACGACTGAAGCGACTTAGCAGCAGCAGCAGCAGCATGATTGTTATTTTCTGCATATCTGCTTCCTGTTTTTTTTTTCTCCTTATTTTTTATTTTCTCCTCTTTTTTATTTTCTCCTTATATTATTCTCTATATGGAGAACAATACCATGTAGAGATAAGAGAACAAACTTTGGAGCCATGAGTCCAGGAATCAAAACAAAATGTGTTAATCATTTTAAATTATTAGCATCATCATCATGATCATTGAATGGTTTTCCCCCCGTCCCAACCTATGTTCTCATTGTTTCCTTCATCACACTCTACCTTTGGCCTGCTGGGACCCCAGCTCGCCGTCTGGGGTCCACCACTGCAGGAATCTTAGTTCTTTCCTTTGGGCCCCACGTCCTGCCTCCTTGCAGGGCTCAATTCCCCAGTGAGAAAAGGAACCCATGTCACTGTCTTCCAGGTCAGCTCACCCAGGGCCTGAACAGAGAACACTGCACCCCCCAGGTATGGCTCTTGCCAAGGTAGGTAAATCATGACATTGATCAAGAGGACAGAGGTCCTCTCTAGGGTGTAAAGTTTACATTTAACGCAGCCACTCATCCTCAGGTTCTTCCTCATGATACCATACCCAGGGAGTCTCCCACGCTTTCCTCAGACCTCCCTGCAGGAGGGCCAAGACGCATGACTGTTGACTCACTGGCACAAGCTTTACTCCTCAGTGTGGGGTCGAAGCAGCGGGAGGTGGTGCGTGCACGTGCGGGCCAGCCTAAGGTAAACCCTATGTGCTGTGGTTACCCACAAGTATTCCCTTGACTCCCTTCTTGCCCCAGATGGCAGAGAACTCACGTGGTGCCTCTTCCCCTTCCCCACGTGACCTCCCTCAGTCTCTCCAGAGCCTTTGGGAACCCATACATATGCCCCTGAAGACACTGATTTCAATTATAATTAGCAGCAAAAATTGCCTTAAAAGTTCTTTCACCTCAGAATTCTCCCTCTGAACCATTTTATAGTAGAGTGTTAGTCACTCAGTTGTGTCTGACTCTTGCAACCCCATGGACTGTAGCCTGCCAGGCTTCTCTGTCCATCAGATTTCCCTGGAAAGAATGGGAAACCCACTGGAATGGGTTGCCATTTTCTTCTCCAGGAGATCTTCCCAACCCAGGGATTAAATCTGGGTCTCCTGCATCACAGGCATATTCTTTACCATCTGAACCACTACAGAAGTCCATACACTCAGCAATTTTCATGTTTTTGACTTTATATCCCCAAGGCAGAAAATCAGATGGGCCCAACTCATCTATCCCAAGGTCCCCTCCTGGTTTCTCAACCTCAACTAGGAAAGGGATGGAGGCTCACAGAGCAAAAGAAGTTGCCTCCCTAGGGTGTGGGTTCTGCAGGGGAACTGGGTAAGAAGACTTTTTATCTTGAGGACACCAGGAGCTCTGCAGCAAACCCTTGTCTTAAAAGTTATCTTTTTCACACGAGGAAAGAATTATTCCTTTATAAAGGATAGGAAAACAGTGCTGCTATGCTCTGCAAACTCAGCCAGTTGGAGGCAAAGCTGGTCCATATTCTATCCCCTCTAGCAAGGTCATGCCTCGCAAGAGTCCCACACACCCTGAGGTCTTAGAGAGCTTTAGAGACATTTGTCGAAGTCTAAATGGATGAAAGTGAAAGAGGAGAGTGAAAAAGTTGGCTTAAAGCTCAACATTCAGATCATGGCATCTGGTCCCATCACTTCATGGCAAATAGATGGGGAAACAGTGGAAACAGTATCAGACTTTATTTTTTTGGGCTCCAAAATCACTGCAGATGGTGATTGCAGCCATGAAATTAAAAGACACTTACTCCTTGGAAGGAAAGTTATGACCAACTTAGATAGCATATTCAAAAGCGCCAGTGGTCATGTATGGATGTGAGAGTTGGACTGTGAAGAAGGCTGAGCAACAGAGAATTGATGCTTTTGAACTGTGGTGTTGGAGAAGACTCTTGAGAGTCCCTTGGACTGCAAGGAGATCCAACCTGTCCATTCTAAAGGAGATCAGTCCTGGGTGTTCTTTGAAAGGAATGATGCTAAAGCTGAAACTCCAGTACTTTGGCCACCTTATGCGAAGAGTTGACTCATTGGAAAAGACTCTGATGCTGGGAGGGATTGGGGGCAGGAGGAAAAGGGGATGACAGAGGATGAGATGGCTAGATGGCATCACCGACTCGATGGACGTGAGTCTGAGTGAACTCCAGGAGTTGGTGATGGACAGGGAGGCCTGGTGTGCTGCGATTCATGAGGTCACAAAGAGTTGGACATGACTGCGTGACTGAACTGAACTGAACTGAACTGAAATGGTGGCCACAGGCTCAGATACCCCAGGGAAGCTTCCTCTGATCCCCACTACAAGATAGGTTTTATTTTTAATTATAGGCGCTCTTATTCCACAATTCTTTCTTTAAGAGCTTCTATGTCTTTATGATTATATATTCCTCATTTGATTTTTCTTTCATTCAGCACATGCTTATTTTTTTTTAATGGAGTATATTTTCTTTACAATGTTGTGTTAGCTTCTGCTGTACATTGAAGTGAATCAGCTATGTATAAATATTCATCTCCTCCCCTTTGGGCCTTTCTCCAAGCCCACCCTGCGATCCCACCCTTCTTGGTCGTCACAGAGCACCGAGCTGAGCTCCGGGTGCTATGCAGCAGTTTCCCACTAGCCGTTTATTTTACACACGGTTGTGTCTATGTGTCAGTCTTCATTCCCCAGTTCACCCCACCCCCGCCCTTCCAGGTCAGCGTGTCTGTTTTCTATGTCTGTGCCTCTATTCCTGCCCTGCAAATGAGCACACAGGTCTCTGCTCTCACAGAGCTTGTGATGGAGTGAAGAGTGGAGATGGGGCCGCATCATAGCAGGAGGAGGATGGGAGGGCTGAGAAGGAGAGGGCTCCTGTACACAGGGCTCAGTGCAGACCTTTCTGACAAGGGACACTGCTGCAGAGGCCAGAAAGCACCGAGAGTGTGCCCTATGACAGCATCTGGGGGAGGAATGTTCTAGGAGGAAGATTAGTGTTGGTTGCTCAGTTACATGAGTGACTATTTGTGATCCCATGGACTGTTGCTCTCCAGCTGAGAGTACCCAGGAGTGGGTAGCCATTGCCTTCTCCAGGGGATCTTCCTGACCCAGGGACTGAACCCAGATCTCTTAAGAAAGTACAAAGGCATAGAGACAGGGTTCTTTTGAACCCTGTCTTGTTTCAGAAAGAGCAAGAGGACAGTAGTGTGGAAGCTGAGTGAGTGAAAGGTGTCTGCAAGCCAGGGAATGGAGCCATGTAAGATTTTCCCCTGCATGAGAGGAGAGCTATGGTGGGCTCTGGCAGAGGAGTGCCCGTGGACTCACTCCAGGCTTCAAGGGACCATGTTGCTTCAGTGCTGAGAACACTAGTTAGGAGACCTTTGCAATCCTCCATGTAAGAAAACAGTGACTCTGTGTGATAAGGAGTTAGCAGAAGGGGATGATTCTCTTACTGTGTTTAGCCAAAGACTTGGGGGAAGGGGCATTGTTTGTTACAGAAGCTAGCACGAATTATCCTGACTAATAAAAGCCCTATCCATCATAGACAAGGTCCCTGCTTTCAGGGAACTTGCTGCCTAGGTGAGAAGACAAACACTAACCAAAGTTCATTTCTTGCTCAAAATCCAACTGGAGTTAGATAGCTCTTGTGGGAAGTTTCTTCCAGGTCGTTACTCAAGAATTCAGGCTCCTTCTATATTATGTCTTTACCATTTTGAAAATTTTCACATCCAGCCGTGAAGATGGAGGAAAGATAGAGAGATCCAAGAAAGAACACTGCCAGAGGGCCTCGGAGATTCAGAGGACACTTCTGGGGGAATGAGGCAGTGGCGAGGGGCTGGACGTTCAGCCTCTGTCCCTGCTTTTATCCAAACAGTCTCACTTTTAACTGTTCTGCATATCAGGGTTTGACATATGATTTTCTTTTTTAGATGAGTTCTATCGCTGAAATTTGAAAAACTCCAGATTTCATGATAATCCCAAGATTCTAGAATTTCCACATATGTGTTGGGGAGGGGGCATGGGGGAGAGTTGTCCTCAAGATCATTTGTTGTTTTTAATTCAGGTTCTAAAAATGATGGGGAAGCTGCTCTCTTTCACTCAAATAGTAATCAAAAGTTTTGTCTTTGTTTCAAAATGAAAATTTGAAAAGGTCTAGAAAATACCAAAGGGACAAGCTAATGATGGAGCAGCCAAGGGAGTGTAACGAAATGCTGCACTGTGGGTCCGATGCCCAGGACCCACAGCGGGCACCATGCCCTGTCAGTCCTCGAGCCCTGGAACTGCTCCCTGAGCCATCTCACTCTGCCAGGCCTGCATTCTTCTCCCCCTCCCCTCCCCTCCCCAACCATCTGAGCTGTGAGTGGATTGGGGACCACAGGGGGTGGCTGTCACTGGTATCTTGCCTGCCAGAGTGATAGAATGACTAGCGTTTTTCAGCTCATTCCTCCCAAACCCTTACTTGCAATTGCTCTGATGTCTACCTTGGAGAAGAGAGAGGGACTATTCCTCGGAATCACTGCTCCCTGATCTGTGGAGCACTGGCTTGGGGGAATGCACTGGACCTAAAAAGGATCTTGTGGCCCCAGTCCCAGTGTGGCACCATTATCTGTACGACAGTGGGGGATTCTATTAACTCTCCTCCAAATTCTAGTAGTTGAGAAGTGACCATTTTTCAACTTCTAAAGATGAGGAAACCAAGGCAATGAAAGGGAAAAATATGTCTATAAATTCTCTGTGGGAATGATTCTATAACATATAATTCCCAGATGATTTAATTAAAATCTAATATTGATTTCAAATTTTAATTCATGCCTTGCAAGTCATCGTCACTATGTTGAACCTGATCAGAAGTCTTGCTTTGGACTTTATCCTTTTTTTTTTAATTGAAGTATAGTTGATTTGTGATGTTGTGTCAGCTTCAAGCGTACAGGGGTGGGGGGGTGTCTCTCATCCTGGTACTGAGTCTCTTAGAGGGAACACCCACCACACAGACTGTAGCCACATCAGAAGTGCAACTGATAAAGGTGCTGTCACCACCACTTTGGGCACTTGGAATTAGCAAACATGCAGAGCTCAGAGTTTCTTAAATTGTCCTCAGGACCACACTCAGGCAGTGGGAATTTTCCTGTTGATCAGAGTAAAGATAACAGCCAAGTCCAAGTCCTCTCTCCCAGGGTCCTGAGGTTGAAAGCAGACCAAGGCATGACTTGTCATACAACTTTATACAATGCAATTGTCAAAAACTGTATCATAATTTGTAAAATCCCATCACAGTAACTATGGGTTTGGATACAAAACAGAATTAAAAACTGGGTTGACTGTCCCCAGGCCCCACCCTATGGTTGATGCATTCATCCACTTATGTAATCAGCTGACACCAGTCAAACATCTATGACTTGGAAGTCACTGCAGAGAGAAAAGAGAGGGTGGCTGCCCAAGGGACCCCAGCACAATGCCCACTGTGGACCACAGCTCAAGGTGAAAAGAATAAGGGACCAGTGGCAAGTGCAAGTACATTTGTGCTCCCAGTGAGCAGGATTATTTGAATCTATCTGTTTCACCTAACAGGATAAAGTCAGCTATGAGAGTCTGAAAAATTAGGGGTTATCTAGTCTCATAGCACAGAGATCTGACATAAAACCCTCACTTCTCTTCGGATTATCAGTTTGTTTTTAAAATATCAGAAGGCTGTAAACAAGGAGGGGTGTTTTTTTCTATTGTTCTATAACCATGCCTTGCTCTTGGAAGCCCTTCGCCTTATGCATGTAAATTCTTAAAGTGGTTATGTTGTTGTTCAGTCACTCAGTCATGTATGACTCTTTGCGACCCCATGGACTGCAGCAGGCCAGGCTTCCCTGTCCTTCACTATCTCCAGGAGCTTGCTCAAACTTATGTCCACTGAGTCAGTGATGCCATCCAGCCATCTCATCCTCTGTTGCCTCTTCTCCCCTTGCTCTCAATCTTCCCCAGCATCAGGGTCTTTTCCAGTGAGTTGGCTCTTCACATCTGGTGGCCAAAGTATTGGAGCTTCAGCTTCAGCATCAGTCCTTCCAGTGAATATTCAGGGTTGATGCCTATGAGTTGAACATGTAGAATGCAATCAACTCTAAGATGGAAGCTCCATTCTCGTGGGTGTCACTAGGGTAGAAAGGCAGGCATATACCTACAGGACCATTCTCTCCCTGGAAACCAGGCCAGAGCTGAGGCCTCTTGGGGTTGCCTGTGCTGTGAGCTTCACCAACTTTCTGAGCCCTGGGAAGGCACAACAGGATACTGACAGTACTGATCAACAGCCAAAGTGGCAGTTCTGGCTGAAGCTGGAATGTGGATTGGGTTGGGTTGGGCTTTGCCATCCCAGATTAAAAAAACAAAAAGCAGAAAAGAAATAGTTAATAGATTAAAGCAGTCCATGGTTTATGTTAACATTGTTGAACTGAAGCCATGAGACAGACATTGTCTAGCAAGCAGACTCTTTGGGTCTGCTCATTACTGAGCCTAATGTGTAACCAATTACACAACCAAATGTCCCCAAATAAGCTCAGATGGGGGATTCTGCCCTCCTCGGTCTGGCTCTCCCTTTCTTTTCTTCTCTCTGTCACTCTCACTGTTTCTTTTTTGAAATATAGGTCCAGTGGAAAAGTGTGTCATTTGGGATGAGGGAAAGAGAAGGGTTCTGGCTTTCTTTGGACCTCAAAATGGTATCAAAGGCAAAGCCTAGAACATTACAAAGGACCATTTGGAAGCCTCCACTTTCCTTCTCCCATTAATGCTGTTCCCCTAACCTCCTCTCAGATTGCCAGCTCCTGTCTCACCTCTGCAGGGGAAGAGGTGAAAGCACCCAGGCAGGGGGGAGAGGGCTGTCCCAGGCTCTTCCGCTTACTCAATGCAATTGAAACCTTGGTCAAATGTCTGAACATATTTGAGACTCAGTTAACCTATCCATAAGTAGGCATAGTGAACTCTGCCTCAATAGATTGTTATAAAAACTAAAAGGCATGAGGACTCTAAGGCACCACCGGGGTGTCATATGCCTTCCCTCCCAACCTCATGCCGGACAGTTGGGTATCTGATAAGGCTTGCTGTGGGACCAGAGGACAAATAGTCTCAAGCCATCATTAGCTGGCAGATTTTTTGTGGATGAAATGATCAGCTTCTGGGTGTATTGAGTGAGAATGAAGGTGTCTGGGTTGTATTCTCCAGCTGGGATCTGAAGAGTGGTCCTAAGTGTCTCCCGTCAGATGAGACCTGAAGATGCTCGCTGTTAGGAGGTTGGGCCACATAAGCAGGGCACAGATACTAGCAGGACTGGAATTTCAGTTTATACTATTCATGTTATCCAGGGGCCCATCTGAAGTAAGGGTGTTGTTTGAGATGGGCTTTGGGCTGATTGGACAAGGAAAGAGACTGGGTTGACAGGAGGGTGTGAGACGGAGCCAAAGGCCCCTCTCTCAATGTGGGCATAGCCAGGATCGTCTCGGGGAAAGATGAACACCCTATGAGCAACTTGCTTTAATAAATGAGAACTGTCCACACGTTCTAGCTTGCTGGTTTGGAGACACCAGAATCTGCTAGAAGAAAGGTGAGGTGGTTCTGTAAGGCTGTCCACCTTGTTAACTTGGCTCCCGTGGGTAGGCCGGTCCTGCAGTGGGCTTCCAAGTGGCACCAATGATGACTGATCACAGGACCCCCTAAGTGAGGCCTTCTCCTTTCCTTTACTCTGCCACTTGGTCCCATGTGCTGTGGGCAAGCCCTTCCCTCTCTTGGGTCTGTTTTCTCAAGTGTAGCATGAGGATCCCCACTACACCCAGGATGAGTATCTTTGCTGGGGGTTGGTGACCCAGCCTTCAAGGGGTAAGCTCTCTCTTGAGTCAAATGTTCACAAGAAAACTATCAAGGACCAGGTGGGGTCCCAGAGAGTCAGGGGTATGAACAGACCCTGCCACTCTGCCTGGTGTCCTCTCCGGGCTAAGGCCATCTGTGCATTCCTGGGTCAACTATCAACCTGTAGGCATCCATGCTTCTCTTTCAAGGAGGGACGCGACCCTCAGCTTAGCCCTGGGCCTGGGCAGCATTCTACAGTTCAGTTGGCCACATGATCAGATAACTGAGCTGAAGGTTTGCCCCAAAGTTGTCAGTACCAGCCTGCCCCTTGGGCCTCCTGTAAGCCCATCCATCCCATGGTTCTCTAAAGTTTAACCGGCAGAGACCAATGGTCCAATAAGATCCAGTTTGGCCTGGGCTGTGCTTCAGATATACAAGATAGAAACACTCCAGGATGTTTTTAAGGTTCTCCAAGTTACACTTTTCCCTTGTTGTGTACTAGTTTTGAAAGAAGAATGGAGTCCACACATGCAGGGATTTCTGCAGATTTACTCAGTATCTTAGAGGAAACAGTAGGGATTCTTTGATAAAACTTTAGAGGGAGTCTCTACTTCTCAGGACTTCAGGAAATGGTCATAAACTGCCCTGTGTAAAGGGCTTCCCAGGTGGTTCTAGTGATAAAGAAGCCACCTGCCAATGTAGGAGACTCAGGAGACCCAGTTTTGATCTCTGGATCAGAAAGATCTCCTGGAGGAGGGCATGGCAACCCACTCCAATATTCTTGCCCACTCCAATATTCTTGTCCATGGGATTCTCCCATGGACAGAGGAGCCTTGCAGGTTGCAATCATAGGGTTGCAAAGAGTCAGGCACAACTGAAGCGTCTCAGTACATACACACCCTGTGTAAAACCATAGAAGAGTCTGATCTGGAGCTTAATATTTTATGTTCCATAGGATCTTGGAAGGGACACCCAGGCAGCTGCAAGAACAATGCCTCAAACACAATAAGATCTTGTTACAGCTGATATTTATTTAGTTCTTGCTCTGGGTGGGGCCCTATTTTAAGCACTACTTGCTTATTAACTCATTTAATCCTCATAACAGTTCTCAGAACTAGTTAAGTTATTGGATGCACAAGGCAACTCTTTGCTGCCAAATAAAGATGAGCTTTCCATTTTTTTGCAAAACATGCCACCGAGAAGATGCTCCATTTAAACCAATTCAACAACCCATGCACCACTACATGAGTTCTGGAAGCAAGAAATCTTTCCCTGAAGGAATTTGACTTCCTATAGGGAAGTAAAGTATCTGTCTTTCATACAAAGAACTGAGAGGACACAGAGGAAATACCAAGTATATGAACAAGTGAGTCACTCCTCTGTGCTTCTATGCCCGGAGCAGACATCACTAGTCAATCAGAAGCTTTCTTTCTTGATGAACCCAGATTCAGCCTCAGGATCCTTCTCAACATCATGTTCCTGGAAGCCACTTTTGACATCTTTGGGATGTGCTTTTACAGAACAAACGTTTGCCTGTATCCTTTCTCAGTATGTCTGCTGGCAGCTCTGTGAAAGATGCACATAGGATTCATTATCTCCAAAATAGAAGGCAGAGGACTGATGCCCAGAGAGGGCAAGTGACTTATAAAGTTACACAGCCTCTTTGGGGCAGTGTCTAGTTGATCTCACTTGGGACACATGCCTGCTGCTTGGCCAGTCGAACTGAGACCCCTTAGTGTACAGTCCATCAGACTACAGGTATTGGGGTAGAACTCATTTCTAAAGAGACACTCACACACTTTTTCAAAAACAAAAAAATAATTGTTGAATGTTGAAGAGTCAAAAAAGTTTCCCTGTACCCTGAGTCTGATTTTGATACAACATAGCTCCACAATATCTTTTTAGCTTGAACTTGAACTCATCTCAAGTTCTCCATTGAGTTTCAGCATTGGATCTGTTCCTGGTCTTGGCATTTCTACACCTACTACAGGAAAGCCTATTCACTTCAGTTTATTTAACTCTTATTAAGAATCATGTGAGGCACTTTCTGGGTGAGAAAACTGAGACTTAGAGACCTAAGAAGCGCATTCAAGGTCACTCACCTAATAGGTTCTAAAACTGGGTCAAGAGTCTTCTCAAGGTCTTTCCATAAAGTCTAAAATCCATTTATGTATTAAATAATTAATTCACTCATCATTTGTTGAGCGCTGAATACCCTTTAGACGTGCCTTCCTTTGTGACTTTGCTCATAAAGGCCATCCCTTTGGGAGTACCTCTATCTCATCTCCATGGAGACATAACCCATCTTTCCAGACCCACTCTCTGGGTACCATCTTCAGACAGAAAATGATTTTCCATTGTTACAGCCTCTGTTTGTGCTTTTCTGGCACTACTCCATCCAGTTGGTGTGAGAATCTTAGTTCACTGTCTCCTCACCCTAAGTCCCTGCAGGCTGGTGCTATGTTTCTCTCATTAAACACAGAGCCCCCAAAGCTGGAAAACTCAGTAATGGGGGCTGATATAAGCTACTGAGGTGGGACTATTTGAAGTTGCCAATAACCAGCCACTTTTTAACCTGCAAAAATTGCCATCCCATGTAGTTCAACCAAAATAAATTGCATCTGACTTTATTGGGGTTTATGATTTATCAATAAGCAATTCTGGACTTTATACACTGGGATTTGTGATCTCCTATGCTCAAGATATTTCCTCACTGTAGCATCCTGTTATCAGAGAAGCTTAGATTTTACTTTTAGTTTTTCATGTTAAGAATCTTCAAAAGGTAAAGCCATATACAAAAGTAAAGAGAAGAACATACTGAAGACCCAGACACTCCTCAACCAGCTTCAAGACTATCAAATTCATATTCAGTCTTATTTCATTCCCAACCCACCCACCCACTGCCTCCTTTCCCCATGCCAATTATTCTTACACAACTCCCAGATACCAAGATATCAAATTATTGGAAAACAGTTCAGCATGTGTTTCTAAAAAATAAGCAATCTTTTAAATATATATATAGCCAAAATATTTTTAAATAAATTAATGACAATCTCTTAATATTGTCAGATTTAATGTGTGCGCGCACACACACACAGACATACACACAGAGAAGAGACACTTGACATATATATATGTCACTTGACACATATATCCAATAAAGTACAGTCAGACCAAAGAGAGCTTGAAGCAGGGTCTAAATTAGTTTTACGCATTGTGTTTGGTGGATGTTCCACTAAGTTTCTTTCAGTCCTTAATTTTCCCTCCCAGATATTGCCTTAACCAAATTGTTCTCGAACAGTCCCCATTGACTCAGTGGAGACTGGGGCCCTTGAGGTTAACCGGGTTGTGGCCAATGTCCCAAATCAAGCCAGTGACACAGGCCAGGGATGGAGCCCAGATGTTGGGCGGTGTGAGCCTCCCCATCCCTCACCCGGAGGCCCCACCCAGGCCCACTCTGGAGGCCCATCCTGGGGTCAGAACCACTGCCCTCTACAGATCAGCACTTCCTGTTTATCTTTCCAGGACGCAGTGAGCACTGCTGTGAAAAAGGTTCAATGGGTTTCCTGACACACAAAGCCCCTAAAAGGCAATATTTTGATGATTTAAGTATAAATGATCAGAAACATGTGGATTTCATTTCCTTCAGAATACACTTGGGTATGAAAATGAAGGGGAAATGTGCTTGGCAAAATACAGCCCGGGCTTCCTCAACCCCCTGACAGGGTTTAAGATGTTTAGCAAATCTGAAGTGAGGTTCCCCTTTTTCTCTGCACTCTCCCACCAGGCTCATGCTCATTTGGACTGGACCTGCTACCACACGGGGCTGTGACCTTGTTAAGAAATGCAGAGGAAGAGGAGAAGCAGGAAAGAGAGGAGGTGGAGAGATTCTCCTAACTGGGTTCTGCCTTGCACAGAAAGCTGACCTGTCTTCAGAATCAGCCAAAGAGAAGTCCTGCCAGGTCCCCCTCCCCTTATGCCCTTAGGGGCCAGCCGCACTCTGGCCACGTCTTCCTTTCTCCTGAGGAATAACCATGTGGAATCACACAAGAGGCAAAGCAAACACTTGCAGTATTTTCCCCTTCTTTCCTAGGGTTAAAATGGCATTGATTCCATGACACAGGTAGATGGTCTCCAAAGCTCCAGATAATCCAGGCCACTAGGCAACCATAGTTTCTGATGTTGGAAGAGGAAAGCCAGAAAGAGGTTCTGAAGAAAGGAGACTGCAGTGGAGAAAGAAAGAAGGAAGGGAAGGCAGGAAGAGAAATGGAAGGAGAGGAAAGGGAAGGACGGAGTGTGCGCAGCGCTGAGCCGGAAAGGGGGCCTTAGGACCACTAGTCAGGGCTGCTGACCCTAGAACAGGATTTGGGGGCTTTCCTAGTGGTGCGAGGGACCTGGGTTTGATTCCTGATCGGGGAGCTAGATCCCACATGCTGCAGCTTAGGATCCTGCATGCTGCAACTTAGGATCCTGCATGCTGCAGCTAAGACTTGGTGCAATCAAATGAATAAATAAATACTTTTGAAAATAAAATAGTGTCTTGGTCAGCAAGTTGGTTCCAGACCTCCCTCTTTCGAGGCACACTACAAATGATGCAAGGAACAATTTTGGGGGAAATGTCCATAAACCAGGACAGACTTCCTTTCTCTCTGTTTTTTGTTTTAATCATCACAATCAGTAAAAACGTCTCCAGAGGCCTTGCTGCTTATTCTGAGGAACGGATGCTAGACTCCTCTGTGTCCTGGAGCACCCACCATGGAGAGGGCCATGCAGGATCCCAGAGCAACCACCCAGTGTGGCCAGTAATCACGAGTGGGACCTCCCAGGTGTCCCCAGTCAGATGAACATAGAGGTGGGCACATTCCATGTGTTAGGCATTGTCTTGGGGGTCCCAGGGAATGGGATAGAGGATAAGAAAGGCTGGGCTTCCACTCCTGGGGGCTTGCTGTGTGCTGAGTCACTTTAATCATGTTCAATTCTTGGCGACCCTATGGACTATAGCCCTCCAGGCTCCTCTGTCCATGGGATTCTCCAGGCAAGAATACTGGAGTGGGTTGCCACTTCCTCCTTCAGGGGATCTTCCAGATCCAAAAATCAAACTCTGCATCTCTTGCGTCTCCTTCATTGACAGGCAGGTTCTTTACCCTTAGTGCCACCTGGGAAGCTCTCCTTGGGGCTTGGGGCTTACATAGGACAAAATACTTTTTTGGTGGGACAGTGGGAACAGAACAGAAACATCGTATTCCCAGTCACATGCTGGCATTAGTCAAGGTAATGGTGACTTGGCTTCAGGTTCCCCTGAAGCAGATGCCCAGACAAGAGGAGCCTCTGGGGACAAGAGGTGTAGGTGAAAGATGACCCCAGGAAGCAGAGCGAGACAGAAAAGGCAAAAAGACCTTGCCAGTGAAGGCTACTGTGTGGGCAGCTGAGGCTCAGTGACCCTGGGGCTCCATGAACACCTCTAGAGTTCCCCCAGGATGGTCCCACCAAGAGGTGAGCAGCTGGGATGTAGATCCTCCAGTTCATTGGTGAGGGGGAACTCCTGGGGTTGTAAACTTCCAGCTCTTTTGCCCTTCCTCCCCAAGGATTCCTAGGCCCCTAGAACATCTTCAGGTGGGAAGCTTTGGGTTGGATGGAACAGTCTATGGCTGGCCTCCAGGGTGGGTCCAAGGGAGTCTGGGCAGGGGTTCTATACTAGCTCCAGCTCCCAAGCAGACACCAGCATTTGCCCAGATGAACAGAGTGGAATCTGGGGGGATGGCAGGAGAGTAGCAGAGACCAGGAGTTGTGCTTCTGCCAGCAAGAGATGGGGTAGCAGCCCCACCTCTCGGCAGCCCCACACACTGGTAGGCTCGGCCCCCATTCAAGTCACCACAGTCCCCTGGACTCCAGCTCTTCTGCCCAGAACCAGGCACAAGAAACAGGAAAGTGCTTTTTCCCTGGGCTCTGGGTGGCCTGGTCAAGTTCACAGTCATTAGAAGGAAATGTGGAGCACAATTGTGCATGAACCTTCAGTGGCCGCATTCATGAGAGGAATCACTGGCAGATGTTTTGTGTTTGTAGGATTTTCATGAACAAGGGACATTACCGTCCATTATTCATTTCCTTTCAATTGCAGTGAATAGTTTCAGTGACAAATATCAAATTTCTGTATTTACAGAAAATCAGCCCATGTGTTGATAATGGTGCAATCCAGTATTTACTCTATAAAGTGCTGACTTGTTTTTCATTAATATAGACATTTGGTAATTATTACTATAACTATTCATTAAAATGTGAAAGTAGCTAAATAATAAGTTGATAGGCCATTTATTCTGTGCTCCCAGGGGGTAAAAATAGCCAGCTTCTCTTTGATAATCCTGGTTTTTTAGATTTTGGACAATTCAACTTCTATCTGAATGAGCAATCTGGAGAAAGCCCACGCTTGGCCCATGGCAGATGATCAATAAAAATACTTTGACAGATGTTTATCGGTTGACAAGGCTACTAAGAATCGGCTTTATCCTTAAGTCCTCTAGGCAGAGTTCATGTCAGTCCATGAAGTTTCCACCACAGGTACAGACACTGCATCCATGCTAGGTGACAAGATGAAGCCTGGATGCACAGCAATTGCTTGGTCACACCTTCAACTTGGCAAAGATCTTGAGTAGGATCATTTTAAAAAGCACTTTAAAGGACCAAAGGAAAATAACTTCAGTGCCTCATAAGAAAATCCTCCAAGCTGATTGAATAAGAGCTCCCATGTCCGGGCCTTGTAGCCTAGGAAACATGTACCTGTAACCTCAGTCCCTTCATTCACTCATTTGTTGGCTCATTCATCCATTCATGGATTCTGATGGAGTCCACTGCAGGAGGGTAGCACACGGAGTGGAAAGGAGCCAAAGAGGAACAACATACAGCCCTGTCCCCCAGGGACCCGGGGGCTTAGGGATGAGGGACCTTCATATTGGGAAGCGTCAAGGATGACAACGGAGTCTGAACCTCCCCTCAGACGAGCAAAGGCAGCCGGGCTGCTGTGCTTAGTCGCTCAGTCATGTCTGACTCTTTGCAACCCCATGGACTGTAGCCCACCAGGCTCTTCTGTCCATGGGGATTCTCCAGACCAGAATCTTGGGGTGGGTTTGCCATGCTCTCCTCCAGGAGATCTTCCAAATCCAGGGATTGAACCCAGGTCTCTTGCATTACAGGCAAGATTCTTTACCATCTGAGCCACCAGGGAAGCCCAACGCCCATAAAGATCTGGAGGTTCTATGCCATAAGCTGGATCTCATTCCTTCTCCATTTTGACATTGACTTACTAAGTGCAGTGAGTGCAGGTACACACAGGTGGAGGCCAAAGAGATGGACGTTAAAGTGATTGTATCAGTTTCAGTCCAATTGTGAACCCTTGTTGACAGATATTTACTCTGGAATCTAGTAGAAATGAATGCTTTGTCCTGTAAGTTTCTGAATTAAAACTCAAGTCTCTCAACTGTCTTACATTTTCAAAGTTTATATATATATATATATACACACAAGTATATATATATACAAGTATATATATATATATATACTTCTATTTGTGCATATGTGTATATATGTGTATATATATATATTTATATATTTATAGTGTATATGTGTAGATACGTTTGTAGAGTTTCCTGGGATGCCAGGCCCAAACCTACAACAGCCTTTTCAATTGACGCAAAGGCTTCACCTTGGACTTGGTCCTGAAAATTAGCTTTTTGAATTTTTTTTGTTGTTGTTGTTTAAATAGCAGCTGCTTCCCATGACTTTTCAAGTTTTGCTTCCTGGTTGCTAACACTCCAAAGTAGTCTGAAAACCAATTTTACACTTAATAAAGTTTAACTATTCAATATTTTTCATTTTAAAACTAAATAACAGACATTTAAAAGAATATTTCTTTTTTAATGACACTCATGCCACTATTTTATAAAACCAAATGACATCCACCGTGCATTCCTATCTCTTTAACTGCCAAATACTCTATTAGTCAAGTTTGCTCATATTTACAAGATTTTGGAGCGGGGGGATGTTTTACTGCGATCAGAAGATCTAACATCTGTTTCTCCAGGGATTCTCCATGTGTTCTATAGTTTGCAACAATTGAAACCACTGTTTTCAAAATGCATTTGGATTAAAGGCAATGTACTAAGACTGGATTTCACTTCACAAGAGCCTTGCACATACATCTGGGGCTTTCACTTGTGTAATTTTTCCAAGTAGCAAGACATTCATTCCGGATTTAGGTAGGTGATGTGCAATAATAGCAGAGCCCAGTGGAGTGCTTGTGTAAAATAATGTAGGTGAAGGCACTTGGGTGTGGGGAGAATTTTCTGGGCATCTGTTTCTGCCTGAGGCACCACATTGGAAAGGGTGTTCCTTTGGTTTTGTTGCTTCAGAACCCAGAGCAGCAGGGGCCCCTCCAGTTCATCTCCTTGCATCCAGGCAGGAAGGGGGTCTTGCCTGGCTATTTATCAGCAACACTGTCCAGTAGAACTTTCTGCCATGATAGAAATGGTTAATTATATATTTGCACTGTTCCTTTGATAATAGGATGATGTTGCTTCAAACCCCATGTGGTTATTGAGTACTTGAAATATGGCCAATGAGACTGAAGAACTGAGTTTTTCTTGTATTCAAAGTTTTTAAATTCTAATATCCAAGTGGTGCTAGTGGTAAAGAACCTGCCTGCCAATGCAGGAGATGTAAGAAAGGTAGGTTTGATCCCTGGGTCAGGAAGATCCCCTGGAGTAGGGCATGGTGACCCACTCCAGTATTCTTGGCTGGAGAATCCCATAGACAGAGGATCTACAGTCCTCTGGTGGGTTATGGTCCATAGGGTCACAAAGAGTTGGACATAACTGAAGGGACTTAGCAGGCACGCATCCATTTATAGCTAGTGGCTACCACATCAGACCATGCATAAAGGACTCAGTCATGCTAAGATCAGTCATCTTTTGATGTGTCTGGACTGAGGCATCAGCTCATGGGAGCAAATAGCACCATTGGCCCAAACTATTTACTACTGTGCCCAGTGCCAATCAGGTGTCACTCATGTGCAGATCAGGAAAAGGAGCTCTTCCTAAAGACATTTTTCTCTTATTTGTTACAAAGTGACATCATAATATGCAAAACTACCATGTCAAGGCTATGGCAGGCACCCCTAAGCTTCTGCTCAACCGTATATAAGAGTCTCTTTTCCATGTGGTTTCAGATGCTTGGATATGGGCATAGATTGCAGGCTGCTGGCTCCAGAAGAACAGAGGCTGGATGCCCCTCACTGCATACCCGAGGACAATAAGCAGGAATCTAGACAAATCACAGAGAGGCTTGGTAAGAAGCTGACTCTGGGAAACTCATCTTCCTGACCAGAAGCCCATTTCCTAGAAGTTTCCTTTCTATTGATTTTGTGATGGACTGTCATAAACTCTCTCCTATAGGTTATCCCCACAACCTTTCAGGTTTTGGAAAACAGTTACAAAGCACCCCTTTCAGCCTTATGTTTCCTGGAACAGGAGTCCTGGGATACCTTCCTCTCCTCCACATACTTCTCTTCCTCTATCAGAGGAGCCAGGCTTGTTCCCATGATGGAGGCAGAGGCCAAAGTATGTCAGGCCTCCTGAGGCCTTGCTCAGAACGGACCGGCCACCACTTCTATCTTGGGCTTTGGCCAAAGCTGGTCACAAGGGGTGGAGAAATGTGTTCTGATCCCTGAAAAGAATTCCAAAGTCACATGGCAGAGTGCAAGGAGACAGGAGATAGGAAGGAGAGAGGAACTGGGCCCTTAATTCACCTATCACAAATTCTAAAATAATACTAGCCAAGCTAGCATTATTGAGCACAATTATTGAGTACTCATTGAGTGCTCAATGACTGAGGACTTACTAGTGAATGTGCTCAGTCATTCAGTCATGTCTGATTTTGTGACCCCATGGACTATAGCCCATCAGGCTCCTCTGCCCATGAAATTTTCCAGGCAAGAATACTGGAGTGGGGTGCCATTTCCTACTTTAGGGAATCTTCCTGACCCAGGGATTGAAACTGTATCTCTTGTGCTCCTGCATTGGCAGGTAGAGTCTTTACAACAAGCGCCACCTGGGAAGTGTTATCTTTTGGCAATAAGAATATAGGTGATTCTTTTTATCTTTGCTTCATCTGTAGTTATTCATTTTTTTGCCTTTTTGAATTATATAATAGGTGCATTTTAATGTTTGCTAATAAAGGGAATAGATTTGTGCGAATAAGTTGAGAAATATAGACAAGTAGGAAATAAACACCCAAACTGTACTTTTCACCAAGAGTGTTACTAGTACTGTGAGACAGTACCTGGTTGGAGACTGTCATATGCATTGCAGGATATGCATCTTTGGCTCCCCTCATATCCAATGATTGTAATGGCCTACACCATTCTGACAATCAACCCCTCCACAGCAGCCACCATCACTTATGTTTCCAGCGGCTTCTTGAGTTTTCCTCCATAACGCTAAAAGCCACATTTACCCTTTTTTGTTGGTTTGTTTTGGTATTTCTGTGCATAGCATTAATTCATTCACTCATTTAAATAATTTTAATGTTTATCTTATTTATTATTTTACTGTTTTCCAATGACATAACACATCACATGGATAATTTTGATTACAGTTATTTTTCATTTAATTTGATATAATGTATTTTTTTTACATGCAACCTAGATGCTCCAAGTCTTTTGACTTTAGATCTAAAGTTATCTTTCCTTTAACAAAAACAAATTTTTTCTATGGTATCCAGTTTGCCACAGGAAGTCAGGTCAATGCCTTCCTGTGGATTTCTGATGGTAGAGAGGCATCTGGACTCTTCTCACGGCTGTGACTGTAGTCACCCCTTCCCATGTGTCTTCCCCCATCATCCCAGGCACCTCTTGTGCTGCCCTCTTTCCCACCATCTTTCATGGGCATTTCTCCTCTCTTCACTTACTTCCAAAGAAAGATTTGCTGAAGGGATCTGTTTCTATACAGTTCTGGTGATAATGGAAGGTGACTACTGCATGGAGCTGGGACCAACTTGGATGTGCATTTCAGGCATCACGGGCGCCCAGGTTCACTGGCCATAGCATGTTTTAGGGCACTCTTGGAGTATGCAGGGAGAACTGCATCATACCCTTTTTGCCAGTAAGTTTTGAGTCAATTGAGAATCAGATGAAAGTTTCAACGTGATAACTAGATAACAGCTAAATTATTGGGGTAAATAGCTTGGATCTAGAGCTGAAGTCAATATTCTGATACTTTCCCTCAAAGTTTTGCATCAAAAGTTTTGCACCTAAGTTTTGTTCCTAAATCTTGCATCGAAAAAACGAGAGAGTTCCAGAAAAACATCTACTTCTGCTTTATTGATTGCACCAAGGCCTTTGACTATGTGGCTCACAACAAACTAAAATACTTAAAGAGGTGGGAATGCCAGACCACCTTACCTGCCTCCTGAGAAATCTGTATGCAGGTCAAGAAGCAACAGTTAGAACTGGACATGGAATAACAGACTGGTTGCAGATAGGGAAAGGAGTACATCAAGGCTGTGTATTGTCGCCCTGCTTATTTAACTTATATGTAGAGTATATCATGTGAAATGCTGGGCTGTATGAAACACAAACTGGAATCAAGATTACTGGGATAAATATCAATAACCTCAGATATGCAAATGACACTACCCTTATGGCAGAAAGCAAAGAAGAACTAAAGAGCCTCTTGATGAAAGTGAAAGAGGAGAATGAAAAAGTTGGCTTAAAGCTCAACATCCAGAAAACTAAGATCATGTCATCCAGTCCCATCACTTCATGGCAAATAGATGGGGAAACAATGGAAACAGTGACAGACTTTTATTTTCTTGGGCTCCAAAATCACTGTAAATGATGACTGCAGCCATGAAATTAAAACATGCTTGCTCCTTGGAAGAAAAGCTATGACCAACCTAGACAGCATATTAAAAATCAGAGACATTACTTTGCCAACATCTAGTCAAAGCTATGGTTTTTCTAGTAGTCATGTATGGATGTGAGAGTTTGAATGTGAAGAAAGCTGAGTGCCAAAGAAATTATGCTTTTGAACTGTGTGTTGAAGAAGACTCTTGAGAGTCCTTTGGACTGCAAGGAGAGCAAACCAGTCAATCCTAAAGGAAATCAGTCCTGAATATTCATTGGAAGGACTGGTGCTGTAGCTGAAACTCCAACACTTCAGCCACCTGATACGAAGAACTGACTCCTTGGAAAAGACCCGGATGCTGGGAAAGATTGAAGGCAGGAGGAGAAGGGGACAGCAGAGGATGTCATCACCGACTCAATGGACACGAGTTTGAGCAAGCTTTGGGAGCTGGTGATGGATGGGGAAGCCTTGTGTGCTGCAGTCCATAGGGTTGCAAAGAGTCAGACACGACTGAGCAGCTGAACTGAACTGAACTTACCAGATGAATGGAGAATTATGATCCATTTCTCAGGAGAGGCCAGTTACAGAGAATGTGTTATGGGAACTGAATTAGAAGATGCCATTTAGAGCAGCCACCAAGAAATTTCCTCTTGAACACCTATCCCCCACTCTACACACCTATAAACTGAGAATCCATCAGCTGAATATGAGAAATGCCTTCCAAGGAAAGAACACCTCCTGGTAAAGTGATAATAGGGACTCATGGAAGGAGCAGAGGAGGTTAATTTTTCTACAAAATTTCTGTTCAATTGTTCTGTTTATTTTCTTTTGGGTTGTCATCTATCTATCTACCTATGAAAAAAGTTCTTCATATATTCTGTGTAGAAACAATTTGTTAGTTTTTTGTGTTACAAATACAATCTCCCACTTTGTGACTTCTAAGTTGTGTATGATATATTCAATTTTCTAATTCTGATATGGTATACCAATCTCTTTTCTTTGTCTTTAGTACATTTTGTGCCTGTTTAAGAAGCATTTTCCAGTACCAAAGGTCTTAAACATATGCTCCCATATTATTAATAAACTTTCTAAAAGTTTTATAAGTTTGCTTTTCATATTTAGCTTCATAATACATCCAAAGTTGACTTTTGTGAATGGTGTGAGGTAGGGATCTAATTCCAATTTTCATTTCTATAAAAATACTATATTTTTCTAGAATCATTTACTTAAATATAGATGTCTTCCCCCATTGCTCTATAGTAATATCTCTGCTTGTGGATTTTTCCATTCTATTGTGTTCATCTGGATATCAAAGACTTGTTATAAAACTAATGTGATGCTGGCCACAGATGGATAAATACATTGAGTCTTCTCACCATGTTCTTCCTTTTCAAGAGTGCCTTGGCTATGCTCAGCATTCTGTTTTTCCATACAATTTCAAATCACCTTGTTAAAATCCATAAGATCAATTTGAGGGAAAATGACATTTTAAACATATCGAGTTCAAGCACTATCCTTTTGTTCAGTTTTTATTATTTTATTTAAGTATGACTTAACAAGCAGACTGTCGGATTTTGTTTGTTAATCCTGAGAGTTCCTGACCATTCCAGCTACTCCAGCAATTGCTGGAGCGCAGCTGTTTACATTTGGAGGAGTCATGAATAAATTTAGTTTCATTTCCTCTATCTAACTTTATGTGTATGCCTGTTGCACACTACAGTGTCCTTTTTCCTTTCTTCATTTTTTCAGTTTGATCATGTTGCTATTCATTCCAATTTTGCCTCTGCTACAAAGAAGATCTATTGCACTTCTCTTTTACACTTATTGCTAACTCCCTTTCCCCTGCTCTTTGATTCAAATATATATCACTTCACCATTAGTCAAAAGTTAGTTACCATTTATTTCCTATGTTCTTCCCTCATGAAGCCTTAATTACCCCATCTCAGAATTTCTCAATGAGAGGCATAAAATAATTTCACTTACCCCAACTATTCCCAGGCCTTCCTTTTATTTAGTATGTGAAGTTTGATATTTTTTCCTCCCTCTTCTCTCCCTATCACTCTCACTTGTAGATTTTATTAAAATGATTTAGCTACTGTGTTCCTTTTATTCTGTGTCTTTATAAAAATAATTACACTTTCTATGTATATGCATGCATTTATGATGAATATTTGATATTTATATATTAGCTAGGTTCATTGTTCACTGCTTTTTCTTTTATCTTCATCTTCCCTCATCTTTATTTTTTTTTATTAAAGTCATTTTACAAGTATTCTGCTCAGATTGGATATTTGGGTGATATACTTTCTAATTTTTTTTAGCACATTCCTTTCACACTACTAGATTTGTGCTATGTCACTAGTCATAGAAATTTCTCATTATAGGTCTTTCTGTATTCATCTATAGAAACAATTCTATTGTCTTCCAGCATTTAGTAGGGCAGATGAAAAGTCTGATGTTATTAACTTGTGCTGTTTACTTGGAAGCAAGTATAATTTTAATTTTTCTGTGAAATTCAAGAATTTCACCAAGTGGGTCTAGACATGTGTTTGTGTATATGTGTTTCTTCATGAATTTATTTCAATTTGCTTAAGCACTTTAAATCTGCAGACTTTTCTCATTTCATGGAATGTATACATTTGGTAAAGTTTAATAATATCTCTTATATATCAGCTGCTTCTTTTCCCATAATTTCTGTCACTCACATGTTAGATCTCTAGGATTTATCCCTTAATCTTCTTACCTATTCCATCAAGTTCATAATCTTTTTGCATATTTTTCTGTTCTTTCAAGTATCTCTTGCTCTTGACTTGTGACATTATTAATTTAATCTTAACAGTGATAAATCTTTCATTTGATTTATTTACCATTTTTTCACTTTATTTTAAGCCCCCCCCAAGTATCTTATTATGAAAATTAATTTTCTAACATCTTATGCTTCTTTTTTTATCCAGATATTCACAGCCTCCTCCAGCAGTATTTTTTTTTTTTACTAGGTTTGCATACTAAGAGTTCTTCCTGATCCTCTCATTAAGGTGTTTGGGCTCTTTTAATTAGAATATTATTCTTTCTGGATTTATATAGTTCAGTTAGCTACAGCTGCTGGGTTTTTTTTTTTTTTCCCTGAACAGCAGGGGTTGTACGGATGATGAAAAAAATGTGGTAGTTCCTGGCCCCAAGAGCCTGAAAAGTAAAGGCAATTGTCACCTGCTATTAAGGCACCTGGAGAAATCTCTTGCTCATTGATGTCCCAAGTCAGGATGTTGAGCACCAGGATCAGGAATGCCTCAGTTTACCCATTCATTTTACTCCTTGACCTTCAAGAATGTCCCTAGACAACTCTCCCCAGGTCACATTGTGCTCCTCCCCTGCTCCCGAGCTGCATCACTGGTCTTTGGTCACTTATACACCGCCTATGCTCCCTGCAAGGGCCTTTAGTTTCCAAAGACTCATGCCATTAAGCCAAGTCCTGTAGATTCCAGAATGTCTGTGGTTAGGAGAGGCTGGTAGCATGGATTAGGTTGTTGAGGCAGGAGGGAACTGTGCTCAGTAGAATCCTTTTTATACTGTTGCCCAGGAGAACCCAAATAATCAGAAAATTTGCAGATAAATTTTCAGTGGAGCAAGGTCCATAGACTGTGGGAAAGTAATTTTGAATCTAGAAATCTATATCCAATCAACTAACATTGTGAGGGAACAATGAAAATGTTGTCATCTGATATACCTATAAATAGATGTTTATAGCAACTTTTGTTCATAATTGCTAAAAGCTGGAAATAAGTCAAATGCTATCCAATGTGTAAGTGGATAAATAAATAGAAGTACCTCCATGCAGTGAAATACTCTTTAGCAATAAACAAGAATAAACTACTAATTCATGTAAAAATTTGTATGGCTTTCAAAGGCATTATGCTGAGTAAAAAAATCAGTTTCAAAGGTTACATATTATATGATTCCTTTTAAATGATATTCTTGAGAAATCAAAACAATAGTGATGGAGAAGAAATCCGCAGCAGTCAGGGATTAGGATGTGGGGAGTGGATGTGACTATGAAGAGATAAAACCAAGGGAGGGTTTTGTGTGATGGAATTCTTCTATTACAAGTTGTGGGATTTATTGCATGACTCTATGTATGTGTCAAAGTTTTTGGAAATGTGTACAAACATCACTTTTACTCTAAATTAATTTTGAAAAGGAAAGGAAACAAAGGAGTAAAGAAAAGAAACAATAGGCATAGTGGATTCAACCTGAAGTCATGCCTTTAGACAAAGAAGAGTCCCATAAATAGAGAACTGAGAAAACAGAGGAAAAAAATTATATTGAAAATATATTAGATTTCCCAGAACAGAATCTTCAGTTTGAAGTACTCTGCAATAAATGAAAATATCACTTCATTTTCCATATCAGTATATTCATAGAAATAAGACATCCTCTACAAAGAAGGAAGCATTAACCGGGCATCACGTGTCTAACTCTCTCTACTGGACACTAGAAAGAAAAATGGGGCAAAACCTTCAAAGTTCTTAGGGTGACTTGGGAACTGACTTTCAAATTGGAAGTGTACAGCGAAGCAAGCTATGAGTTAAATGAAAGGGAAGAATAAAGATATTTTCAGACTGCATAGACCTGGAAACTTACCTCAAACACACTTTTTCCTTGGGAATTATTTGATGACTCAAGCAAAATAAAACAGTGTATCAAAACTGAGAAATAATGATGTCCTATTTCAGAATCCTTCCAAGCACCAAGCACAGAGACTAGTAAGTCCAGACCAGGGTGGGAAGGTGACTCCAGAATAAAACGACAGTTGGAGGATTATGTAGAATGATTAGAACTTTCCAGGTGGTAAAGAACCCACCTTGTGAGGCAGGAGACTCAAGAGAAGTGAGTTCTATCCCTGGGTAGGGAAGGTCCCCTGGAGGAAGAAATGGCAACCCACTCCGATATTCTTGCCTGGGAAATCCCATGGACAGAGGAGCCTGGCGGGCTATAGCCCCTGGGGCTGCAAAGCATCAGACACTATGGAGCAAGCGATGGGGTGGGAGTGAGGGTGGGTGTTGGGGGCAGAATGACTGAGACCTTGGAAGAACTATGGGCTTGCTAAAGACAACTGGTGATGTTAGTTTTTTAAGAATGAACTTAAACTTGGCTTTAAGTACATTCTTCTTCGAGCGGCTGTGTCGTCAAGAGGTTGGTCTCCTGGTGAAAGAAATGTATCCTGTTATTTGTTCTTTTGTCAGAAATATTCATATAATCATAATAAAATCAACATCATTTATTAGCCTTTGACTTGCAGACTCGCCCCATAAATGAAACACAGAAGATCCAACTTTTATTATACTGCAAATATTATAAATCTTGGCCAAATAAAAGTAAAAGTTCATTTGAAAGAAGTTGGGAGGTGGAAATATCCTCCTTTTAAAAGTTAAAATTCAAAAGATTTAATTCAGAGATTGAACCTATCATTGATTAGATAAGAAATAGAGACAGAGAGGATAGAATAGCGGCTAAGAGCATGGGGTTTCTAGGTTTGAATCCCATCTCTGTCATTTATTAGTTGTGTGACCTTGGGCACATTACATAATCTTTCTGTACTTCAGTTGCCCCATCTGTAAAATGAAGGTATTATATAACTAGGTTAAATGAATGAATCTATCTAAACCACTTAGAATATGTGTATAGCACATATTATTATATACACATTTGCTACAAACTCAGAGATGAACAATAGAGAAATTAATAAAAGTGAAAAATATTTTTTGAAGAAGGATAGAGATATTACTAGATGTCATGTAATTGAACAAAAGCATCATTAAAACATGGCAAAAGTTTATTAGACAATATTTATAGCTAACAAGTCAAAATGGTGAATTAGATTTCTAGAAGTAGCAATAAGAAGATTTAAGGAGATTAAAGGGTTTATTTCTGGAAAGGCAGGCTGGGATTTGGAAGTATAGGAGTTGAACTTCTTGCTTACAAGAGTAAGGGCTTCTGAACCATTTGATTCTTCAGCCAGGTTCATGCATTGTTGTGATAATATTTTTTTTTTAAAGTAAGTCAGACAAAGACAAATATCATATGATATTAAATATATGTAGAATATTTTTAAAAGGGTGCAAATGAGCCTATTTACAAAACAGAAGTAGAGTCATAGGTCTGTAAAACAAGCTTGTGGTTTCCTGGGGTTAAGAGTGCATGTGTGCATGCTAAGTCACTTCAGTCATGTCCGACTCTTTGTGATCCTATGGACTGTAGCCCACCAAGCTCCTCTGTTCATGGGAATTCTCAAGGCAAGATAACTGGAGTGGGTTGCCATGCTCTCCTCCAGCGGATCTTCCTGACCCAGGGATGGAACCCACATCTCTTATGTCTCCTGCATTGGCAGGCAGGATTTTTGTTTGTTTGTTTGTTTTTACCACTTCCTGCTATCTGGGAAGCCTGGGGGTAAGAGTGGGGAGGGATAATCTTGTAGATGGGAATTGACATATACACAGTACTAAAACAGTGACAGATTTTATTTTGGGGGGGCTCCAAAATCACTACAGATGGTGACTGCAGCCGTGAAATTGAAAGACACTTGTTTCTTGGAAGAAGAGTTGTGACCAACCTAGACAGCATATAAAAAGCAGAGACATTATTTTGCCAACAAAGGTTTGTCTAGTCAAACCTATGGTTTTTCCAGTGGTCATGTATGGATGTGAGAGTTGGACCGTAAAGAAAGCTGAGCACCAAAGAATTGATGCTTTTGAACTGTGGTGTTGGAGAAGACTCTTGAGAGTCCTTGGACTGCAAGGAGATCCAACCAGTCCATCCTAAAGGATAACAGTCCTGAATATTAGTTGGAAGGACTGATGTTGAAGCTGAAACTCCAATACTTTGGCCACCTGATGCAAACAACTGACTCCTTGGTAAAGACCCTGATGCTGGGAAAGATTGAAGGCAGGAGGAGAAGGTGATGACATAGGCTGAGATGGTTGGATGGCATCACCGAGTCAATGGGCATGAGTTTGAATAAGCTCTGGGAGTTGGTGATGGATAGGGAAGCCTGGCATGCTGCAGTCCATGGAGTCACTAAGAGTAGGACACAACTGAGCGACTGAGTTGAACTGAACTGAAATATAAAATAGATAACTAATAAGGACCAGCTGTATCACACTGGTGAGTAGAGATCTACTCACTACTCTGTAATGACCTATATGGGAGAAGAATCTGAAAAGAGTAGATATATGTACATGTATAACTGATTCACTTTGCTGTACACCTGAAACTAACACAACATTGTAAATCAATTATGCTCCAATCATAATTTTTAAAAATTACATGCATCAAACAATATATCCAGGTGAATAACATAAATGTCTATCTTCTAAATCACCTTTGTGATGAAACTGAACAAGGAAAAGTTAATCCAACAGAATGCAAGAAAGAAATACAAACAAAAATTGGAAAACATAAAATAAGATGAGAGGAATTAATCTAAGCATTTAAATAACAGTGTTAGGGGACTTGCTCAGACTTTCTGTAATGAGGAGCATAGTGGCTGACTAACCCCTCTTGCCCTCTCCAAATCCACCACCACATCCCCCCAAGGCTGACCTTGCCCTGGAAAGTTCCCAAGGATACTCATACAAACCACTTCTACAGAACCCTGAGCCTTGTTAAAGGCAGCTTGGGCTGCAGTCTCATATTAACCAGGTTGGAAACTTCAGGTTGTGGACTGAGTCTGACTCTTTTTCCCGTGTACTTCTTCCTTCCCCTCTGGTTCCATGTGGAGCAGATCTGTTTTGCTAGAGAAAGTTTGTCCTTGCCTTTTTCTGCTTATGACACTTTTATCTTGACCTGCACTCCCCCAATAAACGTGATGCAGATTACTGTCTTTTATTTGTTTATTGGCAGATTCAACTGATCTATCAGAAGACCGAGTTCCCAGATTTAGTTATCAAATAAGATGCAGTATGTAGGTGTCCTCAGAGATAGAACTTCACAAAATGGAACAGAAAGTCTGAAAGTAAGGGGTCGGAAGAAGTGCATAAGGTAGATATTTACAAAATAAAGAAATTTAGATAAGGATATTAACCAGAGCAAAACAGAAAACAGATGGAGTCAAACTGATATTTAAACAAATGAGAAATGGACAAATCCTTAATTACAGACAGAGACTTCAACACAACTTTCTGAGAAATACAGATCAGTTCAGTTCAGTTGCTCAGTCATGTCTGACTCTTTGCCACCCCATGGACTGAAGCACGCCAGGCTTCCGTGTCCATCACCAACTCCCGGAGCTTGCTCAAACTACAATACAGATCAAGTTGACCAAATACAGATCAAATCAACCAAAATATGCAAAATAAGTGATTAGCACAAATAACATGCCTTAGTCATGAATTAACACACTCTTCCTCGTCCCCCAGTTTTTAGCACCCAAGGAATACTTAACAGAGTTGTGCAAGGTATTAAATAAAAATTTTAAAAAAAGTTACAAAAAGCATAAATCATTAAAGCCATTTTTCTCTGGCCATAACAAAATTGAGTAAGAAATTAATATCAAAAGAGAACAAGAATGCAGGATGGTGATCAGGAGGGAGGAGAAGCAATGATTCATCTGAAAGATACTTTTTTCAATTCTTGATTTAAAGAAAACAGACCCCAAATCATGAACAAGTTATAAATGAACACCAATAAATATTCTATACTTCAAAATGGTGAACATCACCAAAGTAGAACTCAGAAAAAAACTATAGCCATAAATGCATTTTAAAAAGACAAAACAAAAAATCTTACATTCAAACAAACAAAAGACATAAACAAGAGAGCAAATAACAGAAAAAATAAATTCTAAAAATGTAAACAAAAAATAGATAATAAAAAGTAATGAAGTAGAACAGCAATATAAAAATACGCCTTATCTATCAGTGAATCTCAAAGCTGATTCTTTCTATGACAACAAGAAAGGCAGCCATCAGAACTGCATGGAGCCTGACTGCTCATCCACATACTTTTGTAGTGATTTACATGCAATAACCTAAGTCATCATCACCTCTATTAATGTAGATGTCTCATGGTGGGTACTATTATGTAGCATGAATTCTGTGTGTTTTCATTGTCTTGGTTTCCCTTTTTATTTAGTGATCATTCATTCATTCATTTATTCATTCAACAGATGTCTCAGTGCAGTTGAGTTCAATCGGTCAGTCATGTCCGACTCTTTGCAACCCCATGGACTACAGCACGCAGGCTTCCCTGTCCATCACCAACTCCCAGAGCTTGCTCAAACTCATGTCCATCAAATTGGTGATGCCATCCAACCATCTCATCCTCTGTCATCCCCTTCTCCTGCCTTCAATCTTACTCAGCATCAGGGTCTTTACCAATGAGTCAGTTCTTCACATCAGGTGGTCCAAGTATTGGAGCAACCTCAGCATCAGTCCTTCCAGTGAATACTCAGGACAAATTCAACAGATGTCTAACACCTATCATGTACTATGGTGTATTGGGGGAACTGGAAAGTTGAACTAAAGAATTGTTTCATATAGTTATTTTGGGGCTGCACTGAAAAATATTGATCACAGCTGTTATGTTGCTATTTAAATTGTCATTGAAACTCACTTGCTTTTACATTTACATATATTTTCCTGTTGATTTTTATTGTGGTGTAATTCACATTTGATGAAAGTCATCATTTTTAAGTGTACAATTCATTGTAACACATTATGTGCTCAGCTGGGTAATCACCAGACAATCAAGATACAGAACATTTTTATTCAATCCCCCAAATTTTTCCTGCCTTTTTCAGTCAGCCTTCTCCAGTCGCTGGCAACCACTCATCAGTTTTCTCTACCTATAGGTTTGATCATATAAAATTTCATATAAATAAAATTACATAGTGTGCAATTTTTATGTCTAGCTTCTTTTGTTCAGCATAACGCTTTTGAAATTTACCGATATTATTGCATTTATCAGTAGCTTGTCCTTTTTCATTACTTAGTAGTGTTCCATGGTGTGAATCAAACACAATTTGCTCATTTATTCACCAGCTGATAGACGTTTTGGTTGTTTCCATTTGGGGCTGTTATGAAAAAAAGTGCTATAACAATATATGTGGTTATAGGAATTTTGTGTATACATATGTTTTTATTTCCCTTGCAAAAATACATAGAAGATGAGTGGTAGGTTTTGATAGTATATATATGTTTAGCATAATAAGAAACAGCATTCTTTTTCCGACATAGGTATATCTTCCTGCCTCCCTACTGCCAACTCATGATGGTTACAGTGTTTCCACATCTTTGGCAACATTCAGTAATTTCACACCTTTTAATTTTAGCCATTCTAATGAGTGTGCCGTAGTATCTCCTGATTTTAAATTGCATTTCTTCAATGACAAGTGAGGTTATTGCCTTTTCATGTACTTACTTGCCATTTGCATATCCTCTGTTAGTAAAACATCTTTTCAAAGCATCTTGAATCCTTTTACGATATATTTGCTTTCCTTATTATTCACTAGTAAGAGTTTTTTTTACATATTTAGGATAAAAATATATGTTTTGTAAATATTTTCTGCCAGTGAATGACTAAAGTCCCTAAAATTTTGGTTTAATTAAAGCTGAACATAAGAAAAAAATGTTTATGCATACAGCTGATGGTTATGATTTTCCAGTTTGTACCTCATGTAACCACATTTTATTATACACACACACATACTTTTTGTATGGTCAATATTCTTAGTTGTGAAAAACCCTGGTGTAGATTTTAGGCTGAACTATTGAAGCACAAGCTCACCAGGAATTTGTCTTCTCCCCGCCGCCACATTCTTAACTATGTCTTTGTGTAAGAGAAATATGTTGTAATCTTGATTAAATCAAATTTCAGTTCAGTTCAGTTCAGTCACTCAGTCATGTCCGACTCTGAGACCCCATGAATTGCAGCACGCCAGGCCTCCCTGTCCATCACCAACTCCCGGAGTCCACTTAGACTCACGTCCATCGAGTTGGTAATGCCATCCAGTCATTTCATCCTCTGTCGTCCCCTTCTCCTCCTGCCCCCAATCCCTCCCAGCATCAGAGTCTTTTCCAATGAGTCAAGTCTTCACATCAGGTGGCCAAAGTATTGGAATTTCAACCTTAGTATCAGTTCTTCCAAGCAACACCCAGGACTGATCTCCTTTTGAATGGAATGGTTGAATCTCCTTGCAGGACAAGGGACTCTCAGAGTCTTCTCCAACACCACAGTTCAAAAGCATCAATTCTTCAGCATTCTGCTTTCTTCACAGTCCAACTCTCACATCCATACATGACCACAGGAAAAACCATAGCCTTGACTAGATGGACTTTTGTTGGCAAAGTAATGTCTCTGCTTTTGAATATACTGTCTAGGTTGGTCATAACTTTCCTTCCAAGGAGTAAGCGTCTTTTAATTTCATGGCTGCAGTCACCATCTGCAGTGATTCTAGAGCTCCCCAAAATAAAGTCTGCCACTGTTTCCAATGTTTCCTCATCTATTTCCCATGAAGTAATGGGACCAGATGCCATAATCTTCGTTTTCTGAATGTTGAGCTTTAAGCCAACTTTTTCACTCTCCTCTTTCACTTTTATCAAGCGGCTTTTTAGTTCCTCTTCACTTTCTGCCATAAGGGTGGTGTCATCTGCATATCTAAGGTGATTGATATTTCTCCCGGCAATCTTGATTCCAGCTTGTGCTTCTTCCAGCCCAGCGTTTCTCATGATGTACTCTGCATAGAAGTTAAATAAGCAGGGTGACACTATGCAGCCTTGACATACTCCTTTTCCTATTTGGAACCAGTCTGTTGTTCCATGTCCAGTTCTAACTGTTGCTTCCTGACCTGGATACAGGTTTCTCAAGAGGCAGGTCAGGTGGTCTGGTATTCCCATCTCTTTCAGAATTTTCCACAGTTTATTGTGATCCACACAGTCAAAGGCTTTGGCATAGTCAATAAAGCAGAAATCGATGTTTTTCTGGAACTCTCTTGCTTTTTCAATGATCCAGCAGATGTTAGCAATTTGATCTCTGGTTCCTCTGCCTTTTCTAAAACCAGCTTGAACATCAGGAAGTTCACGGTTCACGTATTGCTGCAGCCTGGCTTGGAGAATTTTGAGCATTACTTTACTTGCGTGTGAGATGAATGCAATTGTGTGGTAGTCTGAGCATTCTTTAGCATTGCCTTTCTTTGGGATTGGAATGAAAACTGACATTTTCCAGGCCTGTGGCCACTGCTGAGTTTTCCAAATTTTCTGGCATAGTGAGTGCAGCACTTTCACAGCATCATCTTTCAGGATTTGAAACAGCTCAACTGGAATTTCATCACCTCCACTAGCTTTGATCGTAGTGATGCTTTCTAAGGCCCACTTGACTTCACATTCCAGGATGTCTGGCTCTAGGTGAGTGATCACATCATTGTGATTATCTTGGTCATGAAGATCTTTTTTGTACAGTTCTTCTGTGTATTCTTGCCACCTCTTCTTAATATCTTCTGCTTCTGTTAGGTCCATACCATTTCTGTCCTTTATCGAGCCCATCTTTGCATGAAGTGTTCCCTTGGTATCTCTAATTTTCTTGAAGAGATCTCTAGTCTTTCCCATTCTGTTGCTTTCCTCTATTTCTTTGCATTGATTGCTGAGGAAGGCTTTCTTTTCTCTCCTTGCTATTTACCCTCCTTCATTCCTTATTTTATGTTTTTTGTATCATATCTAATAAAACTTTACATAATTTGAACTTACAAAGATTTTTACTCATATTTCTTTCTAGTTTTAGTTTTACCTCTTACATTTAGATAAATGACCTATTTTGAGTGTGTGGTGCGAGAAAAGTGTTAAATTTTTTGTTTATTTTGTTTTTTTCCATATAGATATCCAATTGTTATAGTATTTCTCTTGAAAGACTATCATCTTGGAGAATATTCTTCTCTCCATCGAATCACCTCAGTACCATTGTAAAAAATCAATTTACCATGTATGTATGTGTCTAGTTTTTGCTTCTCCATTCTCTATTTTGAGGCTCTGTTGTTATGTACATAGATATTCAGAATTGCTATGTCTTCTTGGTAAATTCTCTAAGACTTTTGTAATGTCTTCTGTTACCACTTTGTAATGTCTTCCTTTATCACTCACAATATTTTTTCATTTAAAGTTCATTAATATAACCATTCTTCTTCTTCTGCTGCTAAGTCACTTCAGTCATGTCTGACTCTGTGCGACCCCATATATGGCAGCCCACCAGGCTTCCCCGTCCCTGGGATTCTCCAGGCAAGAACACTGGAGTGTGTTGCCATTTCCTTCTCCACTGTACTTTTCTTAGAATTAGTATAGGCATATTGATTTTTTTTTCTATCCATTTGTTTTTAATGTATCTATAATCTTTCTCAGAGAAGGCAGTGGCACCCCATTCCAGCACTCTTGCCTGGAAAATCCTATCGACAGAGAAGCCTGGTGGGTTACAGTCCATGGGGTCACAAAGAGTCGGACACGACTGATCGACTTCACTTCCACTTTTCACTTTCATGCACTGGAGAAGGAAATGGCAACCCACTCCATTGTTCTTGCCTGGAGAATCCCAGGGACGGGGGAGCCAGGTGGGCTGCCGTCTATGGGGTCGCACAGTGTCAGACACGACTGAAGCAACTTAGCAGCAGCAGCAGCATAATCTTTATACTTAAAGCAGATTTCTTGAAGACAACATCTTGCTTTTTACCTAATCTGATAATTTTTTTGCCACTTAAATGGGGAAATTAAGATAAATTATAGTTAATGCAGTTACAGATATTGTTGGATTTAAGTGTCTCATTTTCCAAGTTGTACTCTTTCTGTTTCATTTGCTATTTTATCCTTTTTACCTCATTATGGATACTTATAGACTGAGTACTTTTAAAAAAGATATTTATTTATTTATGGCTGTGCTAGGGCTTCCCCAGTGGTTCAGTGGTAAAGAATCTGCCTGCAAAGGAGGAGCCACAGGAAACACAGGTTCAGCCCCTGAGTTGGGAAGACCCCTGAAGCAGGGCATGGTAACCCACTCCTGTATTCTTGCCTGGGGAATCCCCATGGACAGAGGAGCCTGGCAGGCCACAGTTCATAGAGTCGCAAAGAGTTGGACACGACATGCATGGTTGTGCTGAGCCTTCATTGCTGTGTGCAGGCTTGGCTTTCTCTAGTTGCAGCAAGTGGGGAATACTCTCCAGTTGCAGTGAACAGGTTTCTCATTTGGTGGCTTCTCCAGGTTAAGGACACAGGATCTGGGGTGCACGGCCTTCAGCAGTTGTGGGACACAGGCTGAGAAGTTTTGGTGCCCAGGTTCTAGAGTGTGCAGGCTGCAGTAGTTGTGGTGAATGGGGTTGATTGCCCCATGGCATCTGGAATCTTCCCAGACCAGATATCAAAGCCATGTCCTCCGCATTGGCAGGAGAATTCTTAACCACTGGACCACAAGGGAAGTCCAGACTGGGTACTTTTATAACTCCACTATTGCTAAATTTTCTAGTGGTTTCTCTATGGTTTCATCTTTAATTATACCTTTAATTAATCACACTCAAATTATTTTATTCTGCTTCATGTATAAAGTAAGAAATTTACATTAGTACCCTTACAATTCCTCCCTCCCTTCTTTTGTGCTAATTATCATTAATAGTTTCCTTTTTATGTTAAGTTCCCACTCAGTCAGGTATATTTTAGAGTGATTAAAAATAAGGAAAATGATATTTTAATTTTTTTTTTTTTTTTGCTGTTTCTAGAGTTCTTCATCTCTTTATGTAGACTGAAATTTCAGTCTGATATTATACTTCTTCTGCCTGTAAGGCTTTATTATTTCTTGTAGCTCCAGGTGATAAACAGTGAATTATCTCATTTTTTCCCCCTAAAATTCTTTGTTTCTCTCCAATTTTGGTAAGTTATCCTAGCTGGATATAGAATTGTGAGTTAATAGTGTTTTTCCCCAGTATTTTAAAGATGCCATTCTACTGCCTTCTGGCTTCCATAGTTATTGACAAGAATGCTGCTTTAGTAAATTTCTCTTTTTCCTTATGGCCTTCAGCATTTTCTCTTTTTCATTTTTTCCTGCAGTTTCACAATGATATACAGAAGGTATTTTTGTTCTTTCTTTTGGAATTTTTCTTGATTTGTGTTCTCTGAGTTTCTTAGATCTTTGATTTGGTGTATATCACTTGGTGTATATTTTTAAAGAATCTTAATCATTCTCTCTCTAAATATTTTCTGTGTCCCATTCTCTCTTCACTCTCTGGAAGTCCATTTACATGTGTGTGTGTGTGTGTGTGTGTGTGTCTGTGTGTGTGTGTGTATGTATGTATGTATGTATTTGATTTGATATTGCCCCACAGCTCCCAAAGAAGGGCAATGCCTGAGAAAGTTCAAACTACCACACAATTGGGCTCATTTCACATGCTAGCAAGGTAATGCTCAAAATCCTTCAAGTTGGGCTTCAGTGTTACATGAACTGAGAACTCTCAGATATATAAGCTGGGTTTTGAAAAGGCAGAGGAACCAAAGGTCAAAATGCCAACATTTGTTGGATCATAGAGAAAGCAAGGGAATCCCAGAAAGAAGTCAACTTCTGTCTACTCACTGAGTGTGCTATGTGTGTGGAATACAACAAACTGTGGGAAATTCTCCAAGATAAAGGAATTCAAGACTTCCTTATTTGTCTCCTGAGAAACCTGGATGTGGTTCAAGGAGCAACAGTTAGAACCGGACATGAAAAAACCTACTGGTTCAAAATTGGGAAAGGAGTATGTCAGAGCTATATATTGTCATGCTGCTTATTTAACTTATATGCAGAATACATCATATGAAATACCAAGCTGGTTGACTCACAAGCTGAAATCAAGATTGCTGAGAGAAATATCAACAACCTCAGATATGCAGATGGTATCATTCTAATGACAGAACATAAAGAGAGACTAAGGAGACTCTTGATGAGGGTGAAAGAGGAGAATTAAAAAGCTGACTTAAAGCTTGACATTCGAAAAACTAAGCTCATAGCATCCAGTCCCATCACTTCATGGCCAACAGAAGGGGAAGAAGTGGAAACAGTGACAGATTTTACTTTCTTGGGCTCCAAAATCACTGAGAGTGGGGACTGTGGAATGAAATTAAAAGACGCTTGCTCTTTGGAAGGAAAGCTCTGACAAACCTAGACAGCATGTTAAAAAGCAGAGACATCACTTTGCCCACAAAGGTCTGCATAGTCAAAGCTATGGTGTTTCCAGTAGTCACCTATGGATGTGAGAGCCGGGCCATAAAGAAGGCTGAGAACCAAAGAATTGATGCTTTTGAATTGTGATGATGGAGAAGACTCTTGAGAGTCCCTTGGACAGCAAGGAGATCAAACTAGTAAATCCTAAAGGAAATCAACTCTGAATATTCAGTGGAAAGACTGATACTGAAGCTGGAGCTCCAATACATTGGTCACAAGAACTGACTCATTGGAAAAGACCCTAATGCTGGGAAAGATTGAGGGCAAGAGGAGGAGGGGGCGACAATGAGTGAGATGGTTAGAGAGCATCATGGACTCAATGGACATGAGTTTGAGCAAACTCTGGGAGACAGTGGAGGACAGGGAAGCTTGGTGTACTACAGTCCATGGGGTTGCAAAGAGTCAGACACAATTGAGTGACTAACAACAACACAGCTCTTGAGTGCTTTGCCCTGTTTTATTTTTCATGTTCTTTTTCTCTTTGTGCTTCAATTGTCATAATTCCATTGAACAATCTTCAAGTTCACTAATTCTCTTTCCCTTGCTGTTTTGAATCTACTGATGGGATCGTTGAAGGAATTATTCATCTCTCACACTGCATACTTTTAAAAACATATTCATTAGACTTTTTCTTATAAATGTCTTCTTTTTGCTAAATTTCCTCACCTGATCATGCATGAAGTTTATCTTTTCTATTAGATCATTTAACTATCAATTACAGTTTTATGTTTAAATTGTTTGATGATTTCAATATTAGTCATTTATGAATCGGGCCATGAATTGTGTTTTTGTTTTAGATTTTTTTCTTAATTGAGAGAGTAGGTTGTATTGCTTTCCTGTATGTCTTGCCATTTTTCATTAAATACTGACATTGTATGTAGACCAGTAGACACTGAGTTGGGCTTAGGATTTATTGCTTCCATGATTTACCCTCGGTACACCATAATGTTAAATTTCCATTAGCAATGAGCTGTTATAGCTTTATACTTGGGTAAGGCTGAGGGGCCAGAAGCTATTTCTTAGAATTACTACTACTTCACCTTCAAATTTTCAGCTATCTTTGCTCATTTGTACCACAGAGGTTTCTTTCCATGCTTTTACTTCTCCTCCAGTAGTAGATTACTGTTGTTTGATTTTTGTGGTTGCTAAGCAAGCAGTGGGTAAATTCAGATTTCTCTCTTGTCCATTCCCAGTTTTAGTTTTTAGTCATATAGGAAGGTCCTTTATGCCTGAACACAAGGATATTTAGCAAAGAAGATACACAAACAGCAAACAATCACATGCAAATTATTTGACCTTTTTAGTCATTAGAAAAATGCAATTTACTTTTCCAGCTTTATTGAGATATAATTATACAGAATTTTATTTATAAATGTATAAATAATGCTATTTATTAATGCATAATTATAAATAATATTCTTTAAAGTATATAATTTAATGGTTTGATATATATATATGTGTGTACTTTAATCAAGCTAATTAACACATAGATCATCTTAAATACGGTGTATATGGTGAGAACGCCTCAGATCTACTCTCTGAGAAAATTTTACTTATATAAAATAGTATTATTAACTACAGCCACTGCACTGTACATTAGATCTCCAGAACTTATTCATCTTATAACTGAAAGTTTTGCCCTTTGACCAGTATCTCTTCATATCCCTCACTTCTAATTCCTGGCAAGCACCATTCTACCATCTGGAGAAATGCTATTCAAAACACAGTAAGATACAACAGCATGCCTATAGAATGGCTAAAATTTAAAAAAAAAATTGTTGACCCATCACAATATTGTAAATTAATTATCCTCCAATTAAAATTAGTTATTAAAGATAAATCAGTAAAATTTAAAAACTTGAAAATACCAAGTGTTGACTAAGATTTGGAGTTAATAGAATTCTCCTACATTGCTGTTAACAATGCAAAATGACACAGCTACTTCAAGGAAACAGTTTGCCATTTTCTTATAACTGAGAAATTCTTCTAGGTATTAGAAGAATAAATTAAATTAAATATAAAATAAACAAATTTATTTAAATAAAATAAAATGTATGTCCACACAAAGACTTTTTCGTGTATATTCATAACAGCTTTATTCATAGTAGCTCCAGACTAAGAACAACCCAAGTGCTCATCCACTGGTGAATAAAAAACAGTGGTATGTCTATATAAAGGAATTTTAACCAGGAAAAAAACAAGGATTATCCAACAATATGGAGGAATATCAAAAGTATTATGCCAAATGAGCTAAGTTAGACATACAAAACTGCATATTATATATTTCTGTTTATATTGTGATTCCAGAAAAAAAAGAAAACCAGTTCAAGTGATTACTTTCTGGGGCCAGGTTGGTAAAAGACACTTATTGTAAAGAAGCCTGAGAATACTCTTTAGAATGATGGAAGTATTCTACATCTTGATGGTGATGGTAGCTTCAATCATATGTATTTGTCAAAATGTTCAAACTGTGCACTAGGAATTGGTGAATTTTATTGTATCTAAATTATGTTCAGTATATATGATTAAAATAATAAGATGGAAAAAAGACTTTCAATGAGTAATGAAGTAATGAATTGTTTTCAAGAGAGGGGCCAAAATAAGCGAGAGGAAGATTAAATATCGAACGAGAAAGCAGAATTAGATAAAGCTAGAGAATAAATAAATAAAGCTAGAGAATGAGAAGGATGAGTAGAGAGAGCAGTGGGGCCTGAGCATTAAACATCAGAAACAGGGAAGGAGGCCTGAAGAGAGGGAAGTGGGTTTTAGCAGCGGATGGATGGAACAGGCAGAGAAATTGCAGTTTTCTTTCATTTTCCAGCCTTGTTAAGAGGCTTCTATTGGCCTCCTCAGGCTTCTCAAGTGGCACAGTTGTAAAGAATTTGCCTGCCAGTGCAGAAGATGCAGGAGACGTGGGTTTGATCCCTGGGTTGGGAAGAGCCCCTGGAGTAGGAAATAGCAACCCAGTCCAGTAATCTTGCTTGGCAAATCCGATGGACAGAGGAGCCTGGAGGGCCACAGCCCATGGAGTTGCAAAGAGTCAGACATGACTGAGCAGCTAAGCACAGGCTGGCTCCTCTAGCAGCCGTCTTTGTGGAGTGGAGTAGAGTAGGCTAGGTGCCGGCTCATCTCATTTCATCAATGTTAGTGCCAAGTGTTATCGAGTCCCTTTTTGACTATCATCCAAATAGTCAGTCACCCTACGATGTAGGGTGCCAAGCGTTATCGAGTCCCTTTTTGACTATCATCCAAATAGTCAGTCACCCTACGACGTAGGGTGCCAAGCGTTACCGAGTCCCTTTTTGACTATCATCCAAATAGTCAGTCACCCTACGACGTAGGGTGCAGCTTGCTTGGGGCTGGTGCATGGGGATGACCCAGAGAGATGTTGTGGGGAGGGAGGTGGGAGGGGGGTTCATGTTTGGGAACGCATGTAAGAATTATAGATTTTAAAATTTAAAAAAAATAAAAAATTTAAAAAAAAAATTTAAAAAAGGGGGGGAAAAAAAGCAATCAATATTACATTAAAAAAAAAAACAAAAAAAACAAATAGTCAGTCAAAACATAAAATGAGTACAAGGAAGTGAGCAGAATATAAATGTGAAAGGTAGGCTTGTCCTAAGACTAGTAATAATCATCGTAGTAAAGCAGATAGATATACTAGTTAAGTCGGGACACGGGCAGCAGAGGCAGGCCTATGTCAGTGCCTTCCTCTTGAGCTGACGTGCCTCTGAGGAACCCCTAAGCTTCCCTAGATACTCAGGCTGGAAATCTTTCCCATCCATTGGAGTAGGGGAAATGACAGCCAGAGGGTACATGAATTTCCAAGGTCATAGAGTTCTATAATCTCAACTCTAAGACCTTAACCAGAATTATGTAAGGAAGGAAAATATTTTTTTACAGAGAGAGTTGATTATTTTCCATGCGTCTCTTTCGTCTTCTAAATATTTTTTGAGAATCAACTAGCTGCATGACATTAAGCTAGCTATTGGAGTGATACATTAAAAAGTCACAAATCTGGCACTCTAAGTAGTTTCTTTTGAAGAGTGAAGTTCACGTACTATTTATTTATCTTTTCCAGGAGTGAGTCCATGCTGATATCACAGGCACATCTTTTACCATAGCAGCTACAATACAGAAATTCCACCTCCTGAAAGCCACCCCCTGTTCCAATCTGCACTGGACACAATGCACTCAGGTTATCACTGGCAAAGTGCTCAGCGAAGAGGCCTGCATTCCTAGGAGTTGCTGTGAAAGCAAAGCATCTGGGCAGGTGTTGGGAAGTGGCCACAAGCCCCTGGGGACTTTCACCCTGGTGACCCAAGTGGAATTTGGGATTATGGAAGCTCACTCATCTCTTCTTCCAGGAAGAACCACTATCCGTTTTCTAAAGTCTCAAGTTTGCCTAGAAAGACTATCATAAATTCAGAACATTGGTTTTAAAAGTGGTGCTTCTGGAACTCTCGCTCCTTTTCCTTGTCACCAAAGAAGTCATTCTCGGAGTGGGGTGCTATCATTGGAACGCCTCCTGTTGGTCTCACAGGGCCGTGTTTCCCATCAACCTCCCACCTTATATCCTTTGGGCCTTAAACCTTGTATGTCTCATCTCAAGCTCACTTTGTTGCTCTTTTTTTTTTTTTTTTGTCTCTTTCTTTGCCTTAAAAAAATTTTTTTTCTTGCGTACTTTTTTCTTTCTGACGGAGGAGGACTGGGGAGGAGAAAACCATTGTCAATTAATAGACTTTTTCACCAGGTGTTTCTCAATTATCACGTTGGCAGTCAGCCCCTTCTGTGTAAATTGTATTTAAAAAAAAAATCCTTCCAGTGCAGAAATCCTCCTTGGGATTGTAACCAACTCAGTGTCTTATTTTCTCTGAAGAAAGATCGTCCTCTGGGAACAGCCCTGCTTAGAACTCTAAGAAAAGCCAAGGTTGCTGCCTCCTGCAACAGCATGATTTAAATGTGTTAAAGTGTGTGATTATCATCAAGTCTTAAACACTCTAGATTTGCTCCTTCATTCTGCACAAGTTTGAGAAATAAACCTGCGACCAGTCTCCTAGAGAGATTGATGCTTATTCTGTGTCAGAGGCCTGGTCTCCAGACGTCCCCATAAATTTGTCTGCTGGAAGACCATAAACATAATTCTGAGCATGGAAGTTATTTCGATTTGAATTAATTGCTTTTTCAGTTTTTTCAAATATGCAAATTGGAATAGCCAAAGAAACATGCTCATAAAAAAAGCAGTCCATTCTCTTGGAGAGATTCTGGAGTGTCCTTGCCAAGGTGACCTGCTTCTTCTCAATACAAAAGCAAAGGTGTATTTAGAAAAAAAAAATGATGCATGTGTGTGTGGGTATTTCCTCTTGGTCTGACATTTTCCTCATCATTAAGTCTAGAGTTTTGTGTTTCTCAGAGCCTCTTTGACTTCAACAAGTTACCACAAAATGAAATAAGGCTGTCAAGTCAACTGTGCAGAGAAAAAAAACTCTTAAAGCCAGTCCTTAGCCTGCAGAAAAAAACGATTTTGTAGTTAGGGCTGGATGTGAATGCAGAAGAAGACTCATTCATTATCTTAAAGTTACTCTTGACCCAGGTTGATCAACCACCACTCTTTTCATCAGGCTCCTTGGTGGGGTCAAGAATGTCACTACTTATAGCTGCTACAGCCCAGCAGCCTGGCTTCCTTGGAGACCCCAGGAGCCCTCTTGGGCGGCGGGGGGACATGATGGCTCATCTGGACCACAACTTTTGTAAACATCCTCAAACTGGGGATTTTCCATAAACCTTCTGAGCCTGCAGAGATGCCCAGCTTGTGCCAGCTCCTATATAACAAGCTCCAGGTGCTTTCTCTCTGCTGCACTGGGTGGAATTCTCTGAGCTTTGCCCTAAAACCATTTCATCAGAGCCCAAAGCCAGGGGTGGGAAGTCATGGGGTCAGATCCCTGAACAGAGCAGCACTGCTCATGTATTCAGACTCTCTGCTCACGGTATGGATGCCCAGACAAGATGCCCCATAATCAGCCAGAGAAAAGAACTCATCTTCCACCCCCACTCCCCAGCATCACTAGGGCATAGTCAAAGTCTTCCTGGGTTATCTGAGTAGTCAGGTTTATGAAAACATGACTTCAAGTCCTAAACCAGGAAATGCAGAGGTCAGAGAAGGATGGAACCATAAACTCTGCTCGTTGTGTTAGGTCAGGTTTCCTGGAAGCAGATGCTGAGGTGGGGATTCTGGTGCTAATGACTTCCTGGGGAAGTGCTCTCAGAGGGGACCAGTGAGGGATGAGGAACACAGCTTAGGGAAGGGGGCATAACCAGGCAAAGATCTGGTTTTAGCTAAGAACCTGGCCTCAGCTTGAGCACATAGGAAGCTCTAGGGTAACTTGGGCTCCTCAGCTCTCCAGAGTTGTCCTTCTCTGACCCCATGACTTCCCACCCCTGGCTTTGGGCTCCGATGAAATGGCTTTAGGGCAAAACTCAGGGAATCCCACTCAGTGCAACAGAGAGAAAGCACCCAGACCTCATTATACAGGAGTTGGCACAGGCTTTATACTTGGAGTGTTGGTGGCTGACTGGAGACGCCCCATCTCCCACTCCTACCCACCCAAGAAGGAGTATGCAGCTCCAGAAACTCCAGGCCAGGCAACTCTGAGGGCAGTTCTCTTGAGAAGGGTGCTTCTGGGAGCCATGAGCAGACTGGCTACTGAGTGCTCAACCCATTAAAAGGCTTCTGGGCAAAGCATTAGGACACTGATGATATAGCTGTAGGAGAGAACATGGTTTAGAGGCACAGCCACAGTGGGCCTCCTAATAGGACTCCCCAAGTTGTAACCTTGGGGGTCACAGAACATGGGCGGGATGGGATGGGATGGTGGTTTCCCAGGCAGTGCACACAAGACCAGGGGCTGGCTCACCCCAGTAGAGGACAGAAGTGACTTTAAGACTGTCTTGTCTGATAGAGAAATCCCTGGATGGCTGAGTCTTGCCGTGCTCCCAAGAGGATGAATCATTAAACCTTCCCTCTGTGTGACAACTGCCTCTAGAAAGAGAACAGGGGACAGCAGTTCCTACCCAGTCATTTGCAAAGGCAAGGGTTGGTCCCTTCAAGGTAGGTGTGTGGGGAGGGGGAGGCTGCGTAGGAAGGACAGTGATCTGGAGAGAGAGTGCTGGGGCTGAGCCAGGAGGAGTGACACAGGCCAGGAAGGATGACTGGAGTGAAACTGATGTCCAGCCTACTTCCCTGACCCTTGAAGCAATGCGATGGCCACTCTTCAGGCACACTGGGGAAAGGCCAGGCCAGAACAGGCCTGGCCTCGGTACTTATGTACAGGAGTCTGCAGGCCCTGAACTGAAGAGTCCTCAAGGGATCCTTCTGGAGCAGAGTTGCACCCTGCTGTTAAAATGTGTGTGTGTGTGTGTGTGTGCGCGCGCGCGTGTGTGTACATAAAAAAGAAATCAAAAGCATGAGACAAAATTTAAAAATCAGAAGATTTCACATAACACCTTTTCTTAGGTGTTTTGCTGTTGCTGTTTTATGAATCTGAGTCCTTGTCATGTGGCCTCAGCTTCCTAGTGACTGGACCATGAGCAGCTGAGACTCTTACTCAGAACACTTACTTCCCAGCTCATCAAGACTCACTGCCTGGCCCCTGAAAGCATCCAAGGGTGTTGCCCAGGAATACATGCACAGACTGGAGGCTGACAGACACGCACTGAGGTTTGTAAACTTATATAGTAAAAGCAACAAAGAACTGGATGCCCTGAGGAGAGCACGCAGTATGGCCAGGAGGTAAGACCTAGTCTGATGGGTGATCAAAGCCCCCATTTGCACTGTTCTGACATGGGGTAGAGAGTGAGAACGGGTGCAGAGCAAGAGGGGTACGGGCACAGCTGAGCTGAGGGAAGGGTCAGCCTCTGCCTCCATCTCTGCACTGCTGTCCCTCCTCACCCAGACCTCGTGATCACTTACCTGGATCAATGCCCTTGTCCTCGCAGGCTTCCCCACTGCATCATCCTCTTTCCCACCTCCAGCTTTGCCCAGCTCGGTCCCAGCCTCCACCACTCTCTGCTTTCAGCTCAGTCCAGATCATATCCCTTCTTGGAAACAACCCAAGGACCCCCAAAGTCTGGGGTGTGGCTTGGGCTTCTTAGGCTAGTGGTGAAGAGCCAAGGAAGCTCATAGTGACTCATGCATGTGTGTGTGTGCTAAGTTGCTCAGTCATGTCTGACTCTTTGCAACCCCATGGACTGTAGCCCATCAGGCTCCTCCATCCGTGGGATTTCTCAGGCAAGAATACTGGAGTGGGGTGCCATTTCCTACTCCAGGAAATCTTCCCAACCCAGGGTTCAAACCTATGTCTTTTTTGTCTCTAGCATTGGCAGGCAAATTCTTTATTTCTGGGTCACCTGTCATCCACGTTCAAGATCAGTACCGATGTCTCAAGACATTACATCTAGGAAAAACTTCAGGCTCTCAGGTAACCCAGAAAAGTAGAAAGTCCCAGCAAGTGCCTGGCTTAGGAAAAAAGGTCGTGGGGCAAATATCAAAGTGGGCTTCACAGAATGGGTGTATTCTTTGTCTGCTCTCTCTACTGAGGAATCAAGGGGAAAAGCAGATGAGAGAGGTTGGTGAGGAGGTTGGGATCTATCCTGGGAGGAGCACACCTCTCTGCTCAAAGTGCAGACATGAGTGCCAAGTATGCTCTGATCCCCAGCCCAGCTCACCTGCCCCTTGAGCACACGGAGCAGAGGGAGACTAGAGCAAATGAGCCACAAGTTAGAGCCTGAAAACACGGCTGAAACTTCCTCCAGCACAAATCCACTCTGGTGTGTGCAATCATGACATTATACAAATTGTCTATCTACCTATCTATTTATCTATCTATCCTCTGTCTACACAGTATATTACTGCCTTCTTTCTGTTGTAAGGTGCTTTATGTAAATGTACATTCCCAAATAATAGTTCATTTGGAAGCTTCCAAAACTTCCCAGTTTTCACTCTAGGCTCAGCCAACCTCAACCACAAGTGTCTGCCTCTGTGATGGAGGGAGGAGCATTGTTTCCAGAGCAAATTTCCCTCCTATCAAACTAGAGAATTTCAGTACATGCCTTCTCCAAGGTAATGTCATAAGGGCTGAGGAGGGTACAGAATCTCTCCCCAAAAGTAGTGTCTCTTCCTGGCAGCTCACTGTGGCTCCCTGGAGCTCACTGTGGCCCAGGGGCAATGACTGATCTAAGATTGGGGCTAAGTACCTAATATTAATATTCCCTAATTAATAGATTGGAGAAGGAAATGGCAACCCACTCCAGTATTCTTGCCTGGGAAATCCCATGGACAGAGAAATCTGGTGGGCTACAGTCCCTGTGGCATGCTACAGTCCATGGGGCAACAAGAGTCAGACACGACTTAGTGACTAAACGACCAATTAATAGATGCTGAAGCTGAAGGTGCGGGAGTTTAGGAAAGCTGCTCAAGCCAGAAAGCTATACTTCAATGTATAAATTCAGTGCAATCCAAACAAGATTTTATTTTTTGGAAACCGAAAAGATAGTTGTAAGCTCAGTTTGCAAGAATAAACATAGAGGCTACAATGATGATTATGAAATCAATCAAATGTGTAAAAATAAAGATCTGCAATTATGATTTTAGGATTAGTCAAACATGTAATAATATAATGATGGAACAAACAAAAAAAGTGATGGGAAGCTTGCTCTCTCACTAACAAAACACACAATAAAGCTACAGTAACTAAAATAGGGTCACACTAATACAAGGATGTATTTCATAAGCAAATATAGTGATTTTATCTGTTCACTGGAACCATTTTGAAGTTTAAGGAAAAAGAAACAGATGTCCAGGTCTCACCTCCTGCCCAAGAGATGCTGATTTTATTGTTCTAGATGGGGTGTAACCTGGGCTTCCCAGTTTGTAAGTGCTTCTTCAGGTGATTCTAATGAGCATCTAGTGGTTGAGAATGACTGGTCTAAACAGAATCATTTGGGGCGCTTGTTAGAAATGTGTATCTCTGGATTTGAGGTCACAGGTTCAAGATCCCTGAGGAGAGGGTTGCATTGAAAGCAAGGTACACAACATACACTGAACCATTAGAATCATGGAAAAATAGTACTGAGATAGTTCCAAGTGCATGGAGGAATTTAGCACATTATAAAAGGGGCGTCTCAAAACACTGGAGGAGAGACTATCAAGGATGTGGCTTAACTGATCGACCAATGGTGATTAAGTTGCATCTTGAGTTTACTTCTTTCAACAGAAACCATAAAAGAAATAAGGCTGACTAATCTATAATGTGGTAGGGGAAGCCCATTTAGACTTTCCAAGAAAGCCAGAAACTTTAGAGTAAACAAAAATTTGATAGATTTGACTGCATAAAAGTGAAACTAATTTATGAACTGAAAGGCACACAAATAAAAGTGACAAAGATAAAGTTGCCACACACATTACTGAGAAAAAGTTAATAACCCAAATTTGCCAAAAAATATGCTTATGAACCGAAAGGAAGAAAATACTCAGTCAAAAATTCAGTAGTAGATACAAAGGGACAAATGACAAAATAAAATGTATAAACTGCCAATACATATCATTGGGTATTTTTTCTCATTAGTAATCAAAAGTGTTAATAAAAGTAAAAATGACTCATGCTTTTTCGCTCATCATATTGTAAAGGAGTAAAAACTTGGTAAAACCCCAAAATAGCAGGAAATGTGAGAAAACTGAGATTCTGTTGCAAATTGGTATTCTTTTCTGGAGTTTGTCGACTGAAGTCAACTTTTCGTGTTTGTTAAAGAAACACATCTTTGAGTCAGCAATCCATACATTTAGGAATTTATTCTGAGGAGCTAATTGCTAAAGGGTGCAAATATATGGGCCCAATGACATCCATTAATGCTTTTAATAATGAAATTCTGGAAACAACCCATCTGTACCTAAGTGAGTGTAACAACATACACACACAAGCCCTCCTATTTGAAATAATGCGTAATACCATAGATTTCCATTTGCTAGAAAGATGACAATTTTTCATACCTCTTCCTTTTGTATACAGCTATTCCTTCTCCATGGGCTGACACTTTCCTCCACTTCCTTATCTGATTCATTCCTGATTAATTCAAAACCAGCTCAAATTGCCCCTTCCTCTGTGAAGTTCTTCCTGTCCTTCTGAGCCACATGAGCAGCTGCCACCTCTGAACACTCAAGGCATTCCTTTGCTACTTCCTCGCTAGCATTGTTTAATCATTTAGTCTACAAATATTTTATTGACCACCTTCTACTATTTTGAGCACCTCTAATGTAATTGACTCTTTACATGGCCAACTCTCCCATTGGATTGTGAGTCCCTCCATAGCAGGAGTTGAGCTTGATTTATTCTGTTACCCTGGATTTCAACCTGGAGTCAAGAATTAAAAATATAAGCTTGTTGTATTAAAGGAGGAATGGATGGACAGACAGATAGATAAGTGATACATGAAGGTGGATAGATAAACAGAGGATGGATGGATGAGAGATAGATGAATGGAGGCATGGAGGGATGGATGGATGGAAAAATGGAGTAATTTAGTCAGTGATTTAATGAGTGGCAGGCTGGTTAGATAAATGAATGTGGAAAGATGAGTGGTTGAGTTGATGGACTAGGCATGTGAGTTAATGAATGGATAAGCAGATGGGTGGGTAAGTGGACTGGGTAAGTGAACTGGGCTTCTCTTGTGGCTCAGCTGGTAAAAAATCCTCCAGCAATGTGGGAGATCCAGTGGCTCAGCGGTAAAGAATCTGACTGCAATGCAGGAGCTACAGGAGACACAGGTTTGATCCCTGGGTCAGGAAGATACCATGGAGAAGGGTATGGTAACCCACTCCAGTATTTTTGTTTGAAGAATCCCATGAACAGAGGAGTCTAGTGGGCTACAGTCCATGGGGATCACAAAGAGTCAGACACGACTGAGAGACTTTCAAAAAAAAAGTCTTGTTTTTTTTTGTATTTTTTTAAATCAGTATTTTAAAAATTATTCTTAATAACTTTTATAATAAAACTGCAATGTGCATTTAATTAAACCCCCTCTGACTAGAGCCACAGCTCAGAAGAGGACAATGGAGTAATAGGATTGCTGAAACTAAGGGCAAATAATAATTGAGGTCCTTCTCTGTGCAGTATTCTGCTCAGTGATTGATGAACTGGATACTCATGTCATGTCATGAAGCTCATCTGTTGGAGCTCACAGACTAACTGGAAAAGTGGGTCTTCTAAGTTGTGCCTCTAAGTCTGTCTGTGTTCTTCTCCCTGCATGACTGCCATCTGGCGTCATAGGTACAAACCCTGATGGTCCACGGGGACAATGGTCCACATTAAACCCTTGCATCAGGACCATTCACAGGTGTAATGCAGTCACAGGTATATTAGCTAGAGTTCTATTTCTTCAAGAAATAGAACTGAGATAGAGAGACAGGGAGAGAGACATGTATCATAAGGAACTGGTTAACTTGATTATGGAAGAGGTGGGCAAATTCCAAGATCTACAGGATGAGTTGGTAAACTGGAGACCCAGAGAAGCTGACAGTTTAAGGCTGAGTGCAAAGCCCTGAGAATCAGGTGAGTCAATAGTGTAAGCTCCCATTGAAAGGCCAGCAAGCCAAAGCCCCAGAAAGAGCCGATCAAGTTCAAGTTCAAAGGTAGTCAAATAGGAAGAATTTCCCCTTACTTAGGGGTAGAATCAGTCTTTTTGTCATATGTGGGTCTTCAACTAATTGAATGAGTCCCAAGCCTCACTGGGGGCTTCCCTAGTGGTTCAGACCATTGAAAAATCTGCCTGTAATGTGGGAGACCTGGGTTTGATCCCTGGGTTGGGAAGATCCCCTGGAGAAGAAATGGCAGCCCACTCCAGTATTCTTGCCTGAAAAATTCCATGGACAGAGGAGTCTGGTGGGCTACAGTCCACAGGGTCACACAGAGTTGGACACGACTATGTGACTAACACTTTCACTTTCACCATCATTGGGGAGAGCAATTTGCTTTGTTCAGTCTACCAGTTTAAATGTTACTTTCATCCAAAACATCCTCACAAGACACTCACAATAATATTTGATCAAATATCTGGGCATCTGGAGTCCAGCCAAACTGACACATAAAAATAATCATCACAATACCTATCATGTGCATAGAAATTCTGTAATCTTTGTTTGTCTTTATTGAATACTGGAGTGGGTTGCCATACCCTCCTCCAGGGGACCTTCCCAACCCAGAGACTGAACCCAGGTCTCCCACATTGCAGGCAAATTCTTTACCATCTGAGCCACTAAGGAAGCCCAAGAATACTGGAGTGGGTAGCCTATGCCTTCTACAGGGGATCTTCCCAACCCAGGAATTTAACTGGGGTCTCCTGCATTGTAGGTGGATTCTTTACCAGCCGAGTTACCAGGGAAAGAATGTTCAAACCACCATACAATTGCACTCATCTCACATTCCAGCAAAGTAAGGCTCAAAATTCTCTAAACTAGACTTCAACAGTATGTAAACTGAGAACTTCGAGATGTTGAAGCTAGGTTTAGAAAATACAGAGGAACCAGAGATCAAATTGCCAACATCTGCTGGATCAACGAAAAAGCAAGAAGTTCCAGAATGACATCTATTTTTGCTTTACTGACTATTCCAAAGCCTTTGACTGTGTGGATCACAATAAACTGTGGAAAATTCTGAAAGAGATGGGAATACCAGAGCACCTGACCTGCCTCTTGGGAAATCTGTATGCAGGTCAGGAAGCAACAGTTAGAACTGGACATGGAACAACAGACTGGTTCCAAATAGGAAAAGGAGTACGTCAAGGCTGTATACTGTCACCCTGCTTATTTAACTTCTATGCAGGGTACATCATGAGAAACGCTGGGCTGGATGAAGCACAAGCTGGAATCAAGATTTCCAGGAGAAATATCAATAACCTCAGATATGCAGATGACACCGTCCTTATGGCAGAAAGTGAAGAACTAAAGACCCTCTTGATGAAAGTGAAAGAGGAGAGTGAAAAAGTTGGCTTAAATCTCAACACTCAGAAAACTTAGATCATGGCATCTGATCCCATCACTTCATGGCAAATATATGGGCAAATAGTGGCAACAGTATCAAACTTTATTTTTTTGGTCTCCAAAAATCACTGCAGATGGTGACTGCAGCCATGAAATTAAAAGATGCTTGCTCCTTGGAAGAAAAGCCATGACCAACCTAGACAGCATATTAAAAACCAGAGACATTACTTTGCTGATGAAGGTCCATCTAGTCAAACCTATGGTTTTTCCAGTAGTCATGTATGGATGTGAGAGTTGGACTATAAATAAAGCTGAGTGCTGAAGAACTGATTCTTTAGAACTGTTGTATTGGAAAAGACTCTTGAGAATCCCTCAGACAGCAAGGAGATCAAATCAGTCCATCCTAAAGGAAATTAGTCCTGAATATTCATTGGAAGGACAGATGCTAAAGCTCCAATATGTTGGCCACCTGATGCAAAGAACTGACTCATTGGAAAAGACCCTGATGCTGGGAAGGATTGAAGGCAGGAGGAGAAGGGGACGACAGACAATGAGGTGGTTGAACGGCATCACCAACTCAGTGGACATGAGTTTGAGCCAACTCCGGGAGTTGGTGTTGGACAGGGAAGCCTGGTGTGCTGCAGTCCATGGGGTCACAAAGAGTCGGACATAGCTGAGTGACTGAACTGATTTGCCTTTATTTATTTGCTGATTTATTTTTAATTTGGTACAACTTCAGTACATTTCTGGGATTCGGTACCTGCTAAGAAAATGCTAAAGCAGAAGGTGGTAGATGAGGCTCAGGAAGTTTCGATCAAGTGCCTTTCTGGAGGGTGTTCATGACCTTTGAAGAGCCCTGGGGACCCCCTTCACCTGTCTGCATCTCAGAGTCTGTTCTGTGAAAGGAGGGATTGGCAGATAGCCCTGAAGACCTTTCCATTTCTCCAAGGCAAAATGCATCATCGGGGCCTACATTCAGTTGTAATGGAGATTGTGAAGCAATGATCTAAAGCAAAGGACAGCAAGCTTTTATTGTAAAGGATCAAATAGCCAATGTTAGACTCTGTGGCTCAGATTGTCTCTGTTGGAATTATTCAGGCTTGCTCCTGAACACACACAACAGACACAGACAATGAACAAATAAATCGGACTAGCTATTTTCCAAGAAAACATTAGGTACCAGCAAGATCGTGGGTTGGATTTGTGCTGTGGACCATAGTTCACAGACTCCTGGTTTAAATAAACTGTGTTCTGAAAGGCTTAATTAGAGACTTTGATAAAGGTGATAAAAATTCAGATGATAATGGTGATGAAGATAACACATACATCTTTTCTTCCTTTTATATCAGATATATGTGCATATTCCTCCAATGTTAAAATTATTAACTTTAACTGTGTTCAGCAGAATAATGCCACCTGCTTCCATAGATGCCCATGCCCTAATCCGCAGAGCCTGTGACCATGTTACCTAAAACATGGCAAAGGAGACATTAGAGATATGAATATGGTTATGACCTTGAGATGGAAGATGACCCTGGGTTATCTGGGTGGATCCCATCAAATCACGAGTCCTTAAAAGTGGAGAACTTTCCAGCCTAGTCCGAGAGATCTGGGGGTAAGAAGGATTCAACCCTCTGTGGCTAACTCTGAAGAAGAAGGAAGGGGCCAAGAGAACCAAGGAATGCTGGGTCACTAGGAGCTGACAAAGGCAAGGAAAAGATTGCTTCCTCAGAGCCTCTGGAAGGAGCCAAGCCCTGTCCAGACCTTGGTGATAGCCCCTTCAGACATGTAGAACTATAAGATAATAAGTATGTGTTACTTAAGCCCCTAGGTCTGTGGTAGCTTGCTCAGCAGCAGTAGAAACCTAATATGCTAAATCCATGAGAAAAATTTAGAAAATGCAGAGTCTAAAATATCACCCACAATACCACTCAAGGACACCCACTATGAACAGGTAGGCATTTTGTTTTAAGCTTTTCCTCTATGTATCCAAAAAGTGAGTGAGAGAAAGAGAAATATAAGTACCTTAGGTACATTGGCTATAATTTATATCCTACGTTGTTTCACTTAACATTTTAACAGAATTTTCCTATGCCAATAAATTTTCTTCAAAAACATGTTTTCTAGTATAGATGAGTCATAATTTATTCACTTGCCCCCTTTTAATTGTTTCTAATCTTTTCACCAGAATAAAAATTGCCAAGGAGAAAATTCTCATACATATTGAAGTGTTAGGATGTTATAAGGTTACTATCTCTTTTTTTTTTTTTGCCATAAAACTTGAAAATATTTTTTCAGTTTTGTTTGATGTTAATTTATTCAAGGTCTTTTTGGGGGGTCATTTTTGATAGATAGAAATCTTACATTTTATTTTAGTCCAATAGATCAGTGTTGCTCCATCATATCTTTTCTTCCATGACTGGAAAAGCAAATTCTCACTCTTAGGTTTGTGCTTCCTTCTAGTTCTTTTGAGAGTCTGTGTTTTCCATTTTATCTTTAGTCTACCTGGTGTTTAACTTCCCAATTAATTACACATTACTCAGCAGTGTTTCTCCCACCATCTATTGCATGATTCTTAATTTGTGCATTTGATATTTGATAGCCATTATTATACCCTGACAGTGAAAAGGGCTTCCCTGATGGTTCAGACAGTAGAGAATCTGCCTGGATTGAGAAGATTCCCTGGAGAAGGGCATGGCTACCCACACTAATATTCTTGCTTGGAGAATTCCATGGACAGAGGAGCTTGGTGGGTTACAGTTCATGGAATCGCAGAGTCAGACATCACTGGATATTTGATAGCCATTAAAATCCCCATGGACAGAGGAGCCTGGTGCGCTACAGTCCATGGGGTCACAAAGAGTCAGACATGACTGACTAACGACAGCACAGCACTATACCCTACTGCTCCTAAAATGCAGGTTTTCCCAATGTTGGCATCACCCATATCTGGAGGAGCTTACAGTTACTAGCGTCTGAGGTCTTTGCTGACTCAGCTCGAAGGCTGGTTCTTCCAGAGGTTTGCACTGGTCTTGCTATCACCTGGGGGCACCCTGGGCGCAAGACCACTTCAGGTTGCAGGCTGGCGTTCTCCTAGGCTTTATTCTGCATTGCCAGATGGATATGGCTCCAGTTCTTAGTCTCAGGGGAGGGATATTTCCCTCCTCTGCCCAGTGCCAAGATGCACAGACATTTCTTTCTTGTTCATTCTGCACAATGGGTTTCTTTCTTTCCTTCTGGTGGGCATTTACAGAAGATGTAGCCCTTGGTGTCAGAGGAGTTCCCCTATTAGATTTATCTTTGGGAATTTTTCCTGTTATTGGTACATAAAGTAATGATGTGTCTTACAATCAACAATGCATCTTAGAGTCCAGGAAATATGGTATTTCATATATAACATGTAGTATAATCTTGGGTCCAGTTTCTGAATTATCTAGTTTGTTTTACTTTGCATCAGTATAATGGTGCTTTGAAATATTTTTTATTTTAATATATTGTAGAACAATTTCTTCCCTATTAGTCATTCTTTCTAAAAATGTTCTTATTTTTTTCATTCCAGATTAATGTTAGAATTAATGCTTCAAGTTATCACACATCATCCATATCAATAAGTGAATAATCTAAAATGTAAAAAAAAAAGCTTTTCTGGGATCTTTATTGGATCTTTATTAACCCTATGGATGAATATAGGAATAACTGATACCTTTACAATATTTAAAAACTAATATATTTCCTAATCAAGACTCAATATATTTTATTAAAGACTTACATATTTTATATCATTAACATTTTATTCGTATAAGTTTCTCATAGTTCTGGTTAATAACATTTTTCTAGTTATTATATATTTTAGTGCTACTGAGAATAGATTTTTGTTTTCATTAATTTTCTACTTGGCTATTTTCGGCATACAAGAAAGCTGATTTTTTTGTATTTTGATTTTGTAACTAGACACCTTTTTGAACTTTCTTAATTTTTTTCAAACTATATTTTCATGATTTTTAAAAACCATCACCTTCTAAATTGATCGAAGTTTTAAATATCATTTCTTTAAGAAAATCAAAGAAACACTGCCATGTTAAAGGAATACATTGTTTATTTAAAAATGCATTTTGATGTTTAAAAAGTCCTACATTTGAGAATGAAGGAATTTAGATTTTATAAGCAGAACAATCATATTATTGACATATAATGATCATATCATCTGTTCTCCTAGTTTCCCCTCTTATTTCTCTCATATATGCTATTTTACTGGCTAATATTAGTGATATTGTTCTTGATTTTAATGGGAAGGGCTCTAGTGCAGTGGTTTTTAATTACCTAATTTTTCTTGAGTGTGGGGAAGGTCGTGGCCCTTTGGAAAATCTGCTGAAAAATGTGCATTCTGTCCTCCAGAGAAAAGGAAATGTGCACTCACACCCAGACCCCAAGTGTCTAAGCTTTCAAAATTCTCCCAGCCCCCATGGATTTTCGCAAACCACCAAAGTCCATGAAACCTGATTAGGGATTTATTTTTTCCAAGGTTTTACCTTTTGGAAGAATGTTAAATGTTAATTTAAGATAGATCGTCTTTGCCTGACTAGGATATTATCTTTATTTCTGTTTTATTTCTCCCCCGTAAAATCAGTTGTTTTTGTTGTTGTCTGCACACTCAGTCCTATCTCACTCTTTGCGTCTCCATGGACAGAAGCCTGCCAGGCTTCCCCTGTCCGTGGAATTTTCCAGGCAAGAATGCTCACCAGAGTTAATTCCAGTAAACACCATCTGGGTGGGATGCATCACTCCTCCCATTTCTCCAGCTTGTCTTGTATTCACACCTTTGCAATTTCTCCAACTAGAGGAAGAGTAAGTGTCCTTGCCCCATTGTCACTGGGCCCAGACCTGTGACTTTCTTTGGCCAACTGGATGCTAGCTGAATAAGCAAGAGAAGTTCACGATGTACATGTGTGGTGAACGTGCCGTCTTGCGCTTCTGATACTATCACAAGAAGAGCATCTTCCAGAGCAACCCTCTACTACAAGGAGAAAGAGAGAGAGATGAACAGAGCTGGCTCTACACTTTAGGGTGGAGCCTAGACACAGGTCAGGGACCACTCTCAACTCCCAGGGATCACCTTCAGTTCCTGGTTATGTGGCCCTCTCCAGGGAGCCATGTCTCACAAAAAGGAAGCTTGATTCTTCAGGGTCAGCAAAAAAGGGTGGAGAGTGGGGAGAAAGAGTCTCTTCTTTTATAAACGGCTTACCTGATTAGGTCAGGTCCACCCAGGATAATCTTTTATGATTAACTCAACATCAACTTATTAGGAATTCCAATTACACCTGCCAAACCCTTTTATCTTTGCCATAATCTGTTGGCTAGAAGCAAGGTACCTCCTTGCTGGAAGCTCCTCACTTCCCATCGATTAAAAGCAAGTTACCATTCCCACCCATTGTCAGGGTATAGGAATTATACAAGTTTATTGGGGATTACCTTAGAATTCAGCCTACGACAATCATCTATTTGTTATTTTTATTTATTAATGTCATTGTTTGACTATTGACTATGTCACTGATATTAATACTTTATTTACTGATACTGCACATAATATAATGAACAGAATTTTCATTAATTAATTAAAAATTGCTAATGGTTAACTTGTGAAGATTATATTAATATATTAAGAAAATTAACCATATTAATAGATGGCTAATTAATTAATATGACTAATTATATTAATATATTAATACAATCTTTACCTGTTCAACCACTTTGCATTTCCTGAAATAAGTCCTGTTTGGTCATAATTTACATTCCATTTAAAATGCTGCTCGTTACATTTCAGTGGGAGTTTCACTGGTTCTTCTATTCTCATATTCAAAGAGGAGATTGACCCATAGATTCTTGGCCATCCTCGTTGGGTTTGATAACAAAAAGCGAGGACAACATTGTGAAACACATTCAGAAATCTATGATATCTTTCAGGGCTCAGTGAGAAAAATAGGACTACCACAGATATTAAGAAAAAATGAAAAGTTATATGGATAGGAGAGGATCAGGGGAAGTGAAGGGTGAAGTGTGGGGAAAGTTGGAGGATTAGAGAGACCATTACTGACCTCTTCAGCCTGGCTGGCTGGCTGTACAGATTAGGGCTTGTGGGAAAATCTGAAAAGCCATGATTACCCCTAGCTTGGGCTCCAAAATCACTACAGATGGTGATTTCAGCCATGAAATTAAAAGATGCTTACTCCTTGGAAGAAAAGTTATGACCAACTTAGATAGCATATTCAAAAGCAGAGACATTACTTTGCTGACTAAGGTCCGTCTAGTCAAGGCTATGGTTTTTCCTGTGGTCATGTATGGATGTGAGAGTTGAACTGTGAAGAAAGCTGAGCACCGAAGAATTGATACTTTTGA